>NC_057861.1:255457296-256057296 GCF_019393635.1 Dromiciops gliroides
AGCTTTTTAATTTAAGGAGATCACACAATATAGATTTTAAACATCACACTGCCCTTCCCCCAAATGCCAGTTCTGGGGAGAACTCACCAATGGGAGAAGGGGCCTAGAGGACCAAAATCAGCTTACTTCTAGTGGCATAGTCTGGAGAATGAGGGGTGACTGTTCTGGAGTCCCCTAGAGTCATATTCTGTGGAGACTAAGGTTCGGCCCATCCATACATGAATGTTAGTGGGCCTGGCACCAACAACCATCCATGCAGCTCTCAAACCTTAAGTTGGTATATAAGTGTCAGTTATTAATATCTATCGTAATATAATTTTTCTACTACTAATAATCTCAAAGATCTTTTCTAGTGTGAACATTTTCTGATTAACCCTGTTTGCCTCAGTTTCCTTATCTGTAGCTGGAGAAGGTAGTGGAAAACCTCTCCAGTATCTTTGCCAAGAAAATCCCAAATGGGGTAACAGAGTCAGACATAAACAACAAAAAATTAAATTAGAAATTATTAACCATCCACATTTCAAATGACTCCTTGGGTATTTCCTTTAATTACTTTCTCCATGTCTCTGCTCGGTAAAGACTTGGAAACCATACCAAAGGAATCATAACTCCTAAAATAAAATACTTGTTTGAGTCATCACAATCATCTATTAAATGTATATTTCCACTACTGTGATTGGAGCTACTAAGTGAGTGAGCATAAATGACACAATCCCTTTGAGGAGCTAAAACCAATAAGAGTAATACAGACATCTATTCAGATGGTCTTTTAATTATAGTCCACCCCTAATTTTCTATACTGGAAATTGAAGAATTTTTGAATTGGTAGGAATTTTAAAGGTTGTCTTGGTAAAAAAACTTTCCTCCTCCATCTTCTCATGAGTAATTTTGACTTCTAGGTCTAGATCTAGGGTTAAAACATAGTTTCTTAACTCCTAGTATAGTTTTTAAAAAAAATTTCCACTGCACTGACATCGTACCATTAATTAGCAGTATTTAGTTGTACTTATATCAATCTGCTATGACTCTACCTAATTGTACTATGATCCAGGTCACAGCTAGATGGCATAATATTAAGAGCACTGAACCTGGAGTCAAGAAGATCTGAATTCAAATGCAGCCTCAGACACTGACTAGCTTTCTCATCTTAGGCAAATTACTTAACCTCTGCTTATCTCAGTTTCCTCATTGGTAAAATGGGGGTAACCCTGCCTCCCAGGGTTGTTGTTGTCTGGATAAAATGAGATAATATTTGTAAAGTATTTTATAATCTAGAATTTTATAATCTAGAAAGTGATATATAAATGTCAGCAGCAGCAGCTACTACTACTACTACCAGTACTACTACTTCTCTATGATAATGAGGTTGACATTCACATTGCCAGAGTTAGCTCTGTGTTTAGGAAGCTCCAAAGGAATGTGTGGTAGAGAAGAGGTATTAGACTTACTACCAAACTGAAGGTCTACAGAGCCATTGTGCTGACCTCATTGTTGTGTTCCTGTGAAACTTGGACAGTATGCCAGCACCATGCCAGGAATCTGCATTGTTTACATTTGAATTGTCTTGGGAAAATTCTGAAAATCACCTGGCAAGATAATATACCAGACACTGAGTTCTCTTAAACTAAACTGCCAAGCATCCAAACTCTACTGCAGAGAATGCAACTCCAATGGTCTGGGCACGTTGTTCAAATGCCAAAAATGTGCTTGCCTAAAAGACTATTTTATGCAGAACTCACAGAAGGTAAGTGCTCACATGTTGGTCAGAAAAAGCGATATAAGGACATTCTCAAGGTCTCTCTTAAGAACTTTGGAATTGATTGCATGACATGGGAGACACTGGCACCGGGCCACCCACCATGCCATGCCCTCATCAGAGAAGGTACTGTGTTCTGAGAAAATCAGAATTGAAGTAGCTCAAAAGAAATGCAAGATGCACAGATTTAGAGAATTCAACCTCAATGTTCTCATGGACTATTTGTGTTTTATATGTGGTAGAGCATTTTGAGCTTGTCTTAGATCAGGCACAGTCAGACATATTGTAACTTGATTCTAACATAGTAAGGTAATTTTGGTCCTCTTCACTAACGAAGGACAACAACCAATATCTTCTATCAGGCTTCTATCATAAAATGCTTTATTAAATGCCTTGTGGAAATGAACATATATTATATCTAAATCAGTCTAGTTTTTTTTTTTTTTGGTGTAGTTCAGTAATTTTGTTGGTAAAGGAAACTTTCTGCAATGGAAACTTCTACTTATTCACATTAACAATTCCTCTGATATCTAGTCTTAGAGTTGCTTTGGAACACTGAGAGTTTAAGTAATTTACCCATCACCACACATTTATTATGCATTAGAAAAAGAACTTGAGCCTACATTTTTATGGCAAGGTTGTCCCTTTATTCAGTACACTATGGAACCAGTCTAGTAACCTTATAAAAATGAGGTTCAGTTTAGCTGGGTTAGGTCTTAGTGAACCCATGTTTACTCCCAGTGATCACCTCTTTTTTCTTAGTGCTCATGTACCATGCCCCCATTTTCTAAGCATTTATAAATCAGTGTAGGTTGTCCACATTGTGGATTATTGTGAATTAATTTGGAATTCTGCTACATCGTGTAGTGTCGGTCTACACAGCATTACTTTCCATGGCAGGATTCCCAGTTGCCTAGGTGCCACATAGCCTTTTTTGTTCCTAGATAACCTGATTGGGTAGATTATGTTCATATTAGATTAAAATTACCTTCTGTATTTCCTCATGGTTGAGGGAGAATGTCTTCTTCTGTGAATGTATGGCTTGAATAATAGCATTATTATTATGAAAGCCTTGGATTTCAACCTACTCTGAGGGTATATACTGACAAATATGAATAGAATTAGCAAGCTTAAAGTCCTAGTGATTCAGGGAATACCCCATATCCCCCATTTTTCTAGAATGTCCTATAACTGCCATTTGTATACAATGAAAATAAGGACATTGAAAATGCTTTTTTTCTTGATCACTCTGTAACTAGGAGCCCAAAAACCTTTTACAGAATTTTGGAGGGGAACAGAAGGAACAGAGCTTACAAAGTTGTGTTATTATACCCTTTAGTTTCCAAAGAGAAGAAAATAATTCATTTTCAGTAAAACAAAAGTATTTGATTTATTTAAAAAGCACTTACACCATACCTACAATGTGCTAGATAATGTGCTGTATACTAGGAGTAGAATAGGAAAGATAGATAGTCCTTGGTCTTTAGGAGATTATATTGTTTCTGTTCAGTTGCTTTCAGTTATGCCCAACTCTTTGTGAAACCACTTGGAGTTTTCTTGGCCAACATACTGGAACACCTTGCCATTTAGTTCTCCAGCTCATTTTACAGATGAGGAAACTGAAGAAAATAGGGTTAAGTAGCTTGCCCAGGGTCACACAGCTAGTAAGTTTCTGAGCCCAGATTTGAACTCGGGAACATGCGTCTTTCTGACTCCAGGCCCAGCACTCTATCTGCTGTGCCACCTAGCTACCCTCTATAGAAATAATTAGAACTGTCCAAAAGGGCTATCTCTGAAGGCTGTGGGTTCTCTCTCATTAGAGATATTGAAGCAAAGGTTGGTTGATTACTTCTCTCAATCATTTTGCTTGGATTTCTAAAGATGAGATCTTTGTTGAGCTACAGAATGGACTAATTGGCTTTTGAGATAATATGCAGCTCAGAGGTTCTGTGACCATGACTAAGTTACCTAAACCCTCTGAGACTCTTTCCTTATCTTTAAAATGACTGGGTTTGAATCTTAAAGTCCCTACCTGCTCTAAAACTTTATGAAAATTTGCTTTCCCCTAAATTATCCAGATTTAGTCTATGACCTATTCAAATTCATCAGATAATTACTAAAATTTGACCATTGCTATGCTTTACAATCCAAGAGTAGTAGAAAGATAGGATTCACAGAGATACTTGTTGATTAAAGGACTTCAATAATCTAAAGCCCTGTGGTATCATTGCTGAGGGTAGTTTGACAATGCTCTGTGCCTTAGTTGCGATGGCTCAACAAAGTTCCTCCCTCGTTGGCCAACTTTTTCTTTAAACTTAGGTTGGCCTCTGGATGGCAGTTATACATTACCCTCTTCAGGCCTATACTTGAAGCTTTGTTGGCTTAGTAGGACTTGGCAGAGCTTACATGTCACTGGCATAATCTTTGAGAATCACCTTTGAGTCACGTCCACGCCACTCTGAGGCATCAGAACAAGACTGGATTGGCTCCTAGCAATCCTCCTAGCACTTTTAAAAACTGCTTACAAACTTTAAAATGATCAGGAACATATCCCCAAGTATTATTAAATTCCATAACCTATCTCTGACATAATTCTGATGTTATAGAGTATTGGAATTTCTGGGGGAAAATATTCTCATGTGGTTCTCAGTCCACAGTTTCAGGAGCCCTGAGATGAAATCTGAGCTTTGTTTGTTGCTACTTAAAATAATTCTGATATGTTTTAGAGTCTAAATATTTGACGTTAACTTTTGGGTTATTGGCTTCTGGATTCCATCATATAGTGTTAAGGAAAAATGAAGCCACAAAGCTATTATTAGATTTTAAAAGGTCAGCAATAGGTATAAGCAATTTAATGAGTGATTGATTTTCTGTAGCATTAAAAAAGAGCCAGTAGACCCTTATGCATCTTTATAGCTTATGAAATTGTATTATTTATTTTAAATATTGACCTTTATCTAAAGAAACCAAAAGTCAACTGCATTTTATTTAGGGGCATGGCATTTGGAAATAGCATTATTTTGGGGGATCCTAGGAAGCAGCATGAACTAGAGGAGAGAGGACTTGACTGGGAACCAAGAAACCTGAGATCTATGATCAGCTCTTCCATTAACTAGTTGTGAGACATTGGGTAAATCACTAAATGCCTCTTGGTCTCAGCAGGCCCATTTTATTGTACCGTAACATATGCAGAGGGGAATTGTCTGTAAGGAGACTGGAAAGCAGGAGGGGGCAAGGTGGTTTAGAGCTTTAATATTAGAGAAGCCTATATTTTATTCTTTTTTTTTTTTTTTTTAGTGAGGCAATTGGGGTTAAGTGACTTGCCCAGGGTCACACAGCTAGTAAGTGTTAAGTGTCTGAGGTCGGATTTGAACTCAGGTACTCCTGACTCCAGGACCGGTGCTCTATCCACTGCACCACCTAGCCGCCCCCTATATTTTATTCTAGTGGTAACAGAGAGTCATTGGATTTATTGAATGGCAAAGGGTGGGGAGTGAAATGGTCTCATTTTCTCTGTAGAAAAATCACATTGGCAGTTGTGTGGTAGATATATTTGAATCAGGGAGAAGTTTGAGACAGGAGATCAAATAGAAGGCAGGTGATCCAGGTGTAATGATTGGAATGACGCCACCTACTGGAGACTTGCTGTGGAGAGCTCCACCATGAGGAAAATGCCTCAGAGGCATTGTGCCTTTTCCTTGGTGTCAGGAAATGACGTTTGCTCATGGGTGCTGTCTATCAAGTCTACCAGCCAATCAACTGGAGGAGCCTCCTATGGTCTGGGAGGAGACAGGAAGGAGGAAAGGGAGCCTGCGCAGAGAGCGCTGGCCTTTTTTGGCTTCCGGACTTGATGGTGGTGGCGGCAGAGGACTTCACAGGAAATTTGAGGAAAGATAGGAATGCCAGGCTGTTAGAATTCTGTTCTCAATCTTTTTCTTTCTATTTTCCAATAAACCCTTAAAAACCTAAACTCATTTTATCAGTGATTTTTAGTCAGTTTCCCCCAAACTGGGGGAACACATTAGAATCCACATTTAGAATCTTAAATTACACACAGGCCTGGACTAGAATGGTAACTGTGCTAGTGGAAAGAGATGGACATATATGAGAGATGTTGTAGAGTTAGAAACCACAAGACTTGACAACTGATTGGATGTGTTTAGTGAGTGAGAGTAAAGAGTTGAACATGACTGCAAGGATGCTATTTCCTCTGAATAGTATTAGGGAGGTTATGGGGAGAGGTAGGTAGGTTTTGGGGAAAACATGATGAATCTGCTTTCAGACTTGCTAAAAACTGGAAGAAATATCATGAAAACCAAGAAGAGAGTTTGCAGATGGAAAAGGGGGTCAGTAGTGTCAAAGTTTGCAGAGAAGTATTGGAAATTAAGAGAGCTAAAAAAGGATGAGGATTAAGGAAGATCATTACATTTAGCACTTAGGAGGTCACTAGATTTCTGAAGACTATGATTAGTCTAACACAAACCAGGCGGTAGGGAACAAGCCAGAAGATAGAGATTGAAGACTGATTTATGAGATAAATACTATAGATTTTATCTCCATTTTTCAGATGAGGAAACTGAGACTCAGAGAGATTGCTTGACATAAATGCTGTTTCACAACTAGTAGTTAAAAGAGGCAGGATTAAAATCTGGTTGTTCCTATCTCTAAGCCTACCATCCTATCTATTATATCACATAAAGCAACTTTCTAAATGAAACAAACTCATTCCTATTTCTAAAGTATATATAGCAAAAGTTAACATTGATCTAGTTTGCAGAATGCTTTGCTATATATATATGTATATATATAAGCACATACATAAATATATATACATACATATGTATACATATGTATATATATATATATATATGGCACAATGAGGGTTAAGTGACTTGCCCAGGGTCACACAGTTAGTAAGTGTCAAGTGTCTGAGGTCACATTTGAATTCAGGTCCTCCTGAATCTAGGGCTGGTGCTTTATCCACTGCACCACCTAGCTGCCCCCTGGAATGTTTCTTATTAAGAATTATTTACTGTGTGACCCTGGGCAAGTCACTTAACCCCAATTGCCTCACCAAAAACCCCCCCAAAACAAGAATTATTTAGCTACTTCATTGTGCCATGCACTGCACAAAAAGCACATCTCACAATCCCATCCTTTAGCAGGCACATCAGAGATGTCACATGTAAAAATAAAATAACAAAATGTAAACATACTTCAATTAAAGTCCTACTCTGATACTTCATTTTGTTCTGCAGGTGACCCTGGCTTTCTAAAGACAGTCGGACTGGTGCAAATTATGCCAGACCCGATCAACCATGAATGACTTTATATAGCAGTGCAGGACAAGGGCCAACATAGGTGGTGCAGTGGATAGAGCACTGGCCCTGAAGTCAGGAGGACCTGAGTTCAAATCTCACCTGATTGTGTGTGTGTGTGGGGGGGGGTATGTATCTTTCGACTGGACTTAGATGGCTTTGGAGGAGAGAGTAAGGTTAGTGACCTTGCCCAGACCTCCCTCACTTAAATCCAATTCAGTGAAAGTCATGACATTACCATAATGTCATGGTCCTCTTTGGGAATGAAGGACAAACAACATAGACATTCTATGTGTTAACCAAAACATGTGAATGGCCTGAAATACTTCTGTCCAGAGTATGGTGCCTATTCCCCAGGTTTGATCATAGCAACTCACAAAATCTCTCTACCAGAGCATCGATGGGTTCTCCTCTATGCCCGGGAGTTTCATAAGCACCCAAGTAAGTTGTTTATAAAGATATTAACATAGCACAGAGAGAATTCCTTGGATGATAAAAGAACTATCCCCAGTTATAAGCCTAGTTTATGAATAGGAAAGCATGCTATAATTTTAAAAGTCATAAAAGCAAAATATCTTTATAACAAACTTTAAAATTATATTATCTCTGCCTTGGAAATAGATAACTTTTGCAAAGCGAGTAAAGTGAGTAATATACAATCAAGCATATTTATAATCACTTATTAAATAAGTCAAACATATAGAATTTTTTGAGCTCTTGCAATGTAAGTCAGTCAACAAGCATTTATTAAGTACTTACTATTTGCAGGGTAAGAGGCAGCTAGGTGTTTCAGTGGATAGAGCACTGGGACTAGAGTATGGAAGACCTGAGTTCAACTCTGCTCTCAGAACTTAGTAACCATGTGATACTGGTTAAGTCACTTAACCTCTGTTTGCTTTAATCCACTTCAATATCTTTGCCAAGAAAACCCCTGGACAACATTGTGTGCTATGGTCCATGGGGTCATGAAGAGCTGAATAACTGAACAACAACAATGTGCCAGGTACTTTGTTAAGTACTAGGGGTGCAAAGATAAAGGGTGGGGGGGGGGCGGGAAACCAGTCTCTGCTCTCAAGGAGCTCAAAGGGGAGACAACATGGAAACAACTATGTACTAACAAAATGTTTTCTGCATGAACTAGAGTTAATCACCAGAGGGTAGGCAGTAGCATTAGGGGGAATCAGAAAAGGCTTAAAGGATTCCTGTGGAATGTGGAATTTTTAGTTGGGCCTTGAAGGAAGCCAGGGAGACCAGGGCATGGAGATGAGGGGAAAAAAAATCCAGGCATTGGGGATTTCTAGAGAAAATGCCCAGAGTCAGGAGGTGGAGTGTTTTGTTTGCAGAACAGCAAGGAAGCCAGTTTCACAGGCCCTCAGCATATGGAGGGAGAGTAGGACATAAGAATAATGGAAAGGTAGGAGAGGCCCAGGTTATCAAAGTCTTTGAAAGCCAAACAGAAGACTTTCTATTTGATTCTGGAGGTGATAGCAAGCCACTGGAATTTATTGAATGGGGAATGATAAGAACATCTTAAAGCTGCACTTCAGGAAAATCAATTTGATGGGGGAATGGAGGACAGATTAGAGTGTGGAGAGACTTTTGGTCAGGAGACTAACCAGCAGGCTATTTCAACAGTGCAGGCATGAGGTGATGAGGGCCTGAACCAGAGTAGCTGTAGTGCACGGGAGAGAAGGAGCTATATATAAGATGTTAGAAAGCTAAAATAGAAAGCACTTGACAAGAGACTGGATGTAGTGGGTGAAAGGGAGTGAGGAATCAAGGATTACACTTCGGTTGTGAGACTACATGATCGGGTGGATGGTGGCACATTTCACAGTAATAGGGAAGTTTGCAAAGGGGGAAAGTTGGGGAAAGCAGATTATGAGTTTGGGTTGGGACATGCTGAATTCAAGATGTTTGTGAGATTCGTTCTAGATATCCAATAGGAGATATGAGTATGGAAATAAGCAGAGAGTTTGGGCTGGGGAAGGAGATTTGAGAATCATCTTCATGAAGATGATTGAATTTGTGGGAGCTCATGGATCCCCAAACAAAATAGCACGTAGTAGAGAGAAGATAAGAAGGTTAGGACAGAACCTTGGAGAACACAATCATGACATGGATGAAGATCCAGCAAATGATACTGAGGAGAAGTCAGGCAGGTAAGAGGAGGATGAGGATAGAACCGTGCCACGCAAACGCCACAAGACGGAAGCATTGAGGGGAAGAGGGGGATCGGCAGTGTAGTGTTAAAGTATGAAGAAAGCTCAAGAAGGATGAGGACTGAGAAAAGGGCATTAGATTTATCAATGAAGAGACTGTTGACAACTTTGGAGACAGTAATTTCGGTTAAATTATGAGGTTGGAAGTGCCTCCCTCCATCCATCATAATGCTTCTATGGAAGAGAAATACTAAGAAACATTTATAGGTGCTGGGAAAGTTTTTTACTTTTTTACAATGTTGGTACATATACAAATGTGTATATACAAATATATGTATATACACACACACACACACACATATATATGTATATACACACATATATGTGTATATATACATATCTTTATATGTATATATACACATGTATATAATACACATACATGCATATATATGTGTACATATATACACACATTTCATATAAGAGGCAACATAGCATAATGGAGAAAGAATTGGGCTTGAAAAGAGAAAGGCAGCTTCAAGCCCTGCCTTTGACACATAGTGGCTGTGTGATGCTGGGTAAGTCACTGGACTTAGTGCTCAAGCCAACTCTCTAAGATTGTTGTTGTTGTTTGTCCTCCATTCCTGAAGAGGACCATGACATTCGGGTGATGTCATGATTTGCATTGAATTGGATTTAAGTGAGGGAGGGCTGTGCAAGGTTACCAACCTCACTCTCTCCTCCAGAGCCATCTGGGTCCAGTGGCAAGATACACGTCAAGAAGATTGGAGATGGCGCAGTTGTTTTAAGGAGATTTTAATTAAGTGATGTGCTTGGTCACACAGCTAGTAAGTATCTGAGGTGAAATTTGAACTCAGGTCCTCCCAACTTCAGGGCCATTTCTCTATCCACTGTGTTCCCTACCTGCCCCCTTTCTCTAAGATTAAGCTGCAGAGAAGGTACCAACCTGCACTGGCAGAGGAAGTTACCACTTTAGGGAATTCCATGCTTTTATATAAAGGTTGTTCAGTATCATTTTAAAGTCACCCTGTACTTTTTTGTTTGGACTGTCAATGAACATTTGTTAAGTACTTATTAATTGCCAGGCTCAGGAGGTAACCAAAAAAAGCAAAGCCCTGTCCCTAAGCCAAAGGGCTTACATTTTGATGGAGATAACATATAAATAACTAGGTACATACTGGGGATATTCAGGAGGGATGGAAGGTCATCTCAGAGAAGAAGTCACAGTCAGTTTGGGGTCTAGAGGAGAGGCTTTACACAAAATCATCTTGTACTTTTAGGTTCTATGGAAGTAGAGCCATTCTGATAAAAGGCATAGACTTTGGGGAGCTTTGTCCTTTCCTTTCATTTTGTCTTAGGAACTCCTTGTAAACTGTTGTGAAAGACTTTGAAATGTCTCTGTTGTATGTCTATCTCTTGTCTTGCAACTTTGGACCCTGAGGTAATTCTCACTTCTTTGGGCCTCCAGGGTTGTCTGAGTTTGCAATTTGGAAATGATCTGGGGCATATAGACCCCTGTGTCCTCTTCAGGGATCTGCTCTGAGATATGGCTTGCTTTCCTCTTGGATGCCTAGGATATTCTTATTATGACTCAGAAGCATCTGCCTTTCCCATGGTACAATCCTTGTGGATGTTCTGTACATCTCTAGGAACAGTCTGATGCTAGAAATGACTCCTCAGTGAGGAGGGAGATACAGTACAAAGTGTATTCTATGAATCCCCAGAAGAGCTTTAATTCTAGTATGCAAGACTGAAGACTGAATAATCTAAGGATAACCACTGACAGTGCCTTGCAGGTGATAGGTACTTAATAAATGTCTGCCTCAAAACAGAATAAAAAAATTTGTTTCAGGCTTTTTGGCTACCAGCTATCTCTCTAGCCTGAACTTACTACTGGTTTCACTTGTGTGAGAGGACTTATCATTGGTGACCTGCAAAATACCCAGCATATTTCTTGAATTGTTTAATGTTTTTCTTAAAGCAAAATTTCGACTTCGTTGATTTCATTTCCTTAAGCAGATTGCCACCCTTCTATGCCTAAGTCGATGGTCTTCATGATTTCTAGGGACCACATAGTTATTGTCAAGTCTACATCTCATTCAGTAACTCAAGTGTAAAAATTACATAGACATATCTATTTTAGACTAAATAATATTAGACAGTGAAAACAGGGATTTTATTTTGCCTTTCTTTGTATTCTTAGTGCTTTGCACAGTGCCTGGTAAGTGCTTAATAAACCCTTATTGACTTGATTCTGAGTGGGGAGGAAATGGGGTTGAGTCAAAACTTATGATTTCATTGGTTTGTGGAACTTCTATTGTGGAAACCACTCCACCAACCCAGACCATCAATTGCATGTTACTTAAAATTTAAGAGAATTGCTTGAGGCCTTGGGAGGTTCAATTTTGTTGTTGTTCATTTGTTTCAGTTATGTCTGACTCTTCATGACTCCAATGGGTTGGTTTGTTTGCTTGTTTTTTGGCAAAGATCCTGGCATGGTTTACCATTTCCTTCTCCAGATGATTTTGTAGATGAGGAAACAGAGACAAACAGGCCTAAAGTGACTTGCCCAGGGTCACACAGCTAGTAAGTGTCTGAGGCCAGATTTGAATTTGGGGAGACGAGTCTTCCTGACTCCAGGCCAGTCTTTCTGTCCCCTTTGTCACCTAGCTTCTGTGAGATGTTAAATGGCTATTCCTTAATCATACCTGACTGTATATCAGAGATACTATTGAATCCAACATCTTTTTGATTACAAGGTCTGTTATTAATGTACTCAACTAGAGGTGTCAAACAGGCAGTAAGCGACTGCATGGCTACCACATGTGGCCCAAACTAGATGAAAATGTAGTTCCTATTTGATTGTATTGTCTTGATGTCTTAGTAAAAACAGGAAATATATAAACATGCATGGTTTTCTAAGTCAATATGTGATCTATTGAGATCCTTATGTATGTTTTACTGTCCCCCATTTCTCTTTGAATTTGACGTCACTGCTCTATGTTACAATTTTTTATATTAAGTCATTTTAGTTGAGTCCAACTTTTCAGGACCGCATTCTTGGCAGAGATACTGGAGTGGTTTGCCATTTCCTCTCTAGTTAATTTTACAGATGAGGAACGGAGGCAAATGGGGTTAAGGGACTTGCCCAGGGTCACACAGCTAGTAAGTGTCTGAGGCCAGATTTGAATTTATGAATATGAGTCTTTTTGACTTCAGGCCTGGTACTCTTTCCACTATGATGCCCAGCTGCCCGTTACATTGCAGCACTTTTCACACACACACACACACACACATATATGTATAGCTGTCTTTCAAATGTATAGACTTGTGATTAATAACATACAAAATTATTTTAAAGTATTTTAAAATTAATTCAATCAATTAATCCAAATAATCAGTTTAATTAATTAATCAACTAATTAATTTACATTTATTTAAAATATTGAAAAAGTAAACTAAGATTATTTTTATTTAAAATTAAAATTATATTGCATTTTTGTCATTGTATATCTTCTTAATCAATGTACATTCACAGAATAACTCTTATTTTGTGGTTAACAAACTTTTTGTCATTAAAAGAGGTCATCATATTCAAAAATGTTAAGAATCACTTATCAACTTGAACTACTGTATTTTACCTACTAAGGCCAAAAAAGTTTACATTCTTAATAAGTGACATGTCTTCTAGCTCCTGGTTCAATTTTTTTTCTTCTTCTCTCTCTCTCTGTCTCTCTCTCTCTGGGTCTCTCTGTCTCTTCCTCTGTCTCTGTGTCTCTCTTTCTCTCTGTGTGTCTGTTTCTTTTTTTTTTATGGACAAGACTGGCTTCAGACTTTAGTTACAGTTTAAATGATGTCTAGAATTTTTCCTTATGAGGCAAGGTGTGAATAATTTAAAAAAAGAAAAAGGAAATAAATGGAGACTTTAGGTTCTACAAAAGTTTAAAATAGACCACTAATGAATTTTCATTCAGACCTACAAATTTCTTGTTAGAGGTGAAAATTCACTATAACTTTACACACTCCAGAATTGGCGAATAAACTTTCTTATTGTAGCTAAAATAGCATGCAGAGCTGCACTGCCTGTGGGTGGTACAGCAAGCTTCACCATGTTAGTACAATTAGCCAAGTATTTTTAGATAGGACTGATATGACTGATTGTGTTACTTCAATGTACCTCATGGCAAAAATGAATTCATTTTATTAGGTTCTTATTCATGGATACTTTTTAGTTGTTGATGGCTTTTAGGTGTTCAAACAGAGTTCTAAGAGTTAGAAAGAGAAATAAAAATGTTCTCCCCCAGCTTCTGCATCATTTGAATTTCATGAAAAAAAAATCAAGTCATCAACAAGTGTTTATTAAGTGTCTACTCTTTGCCAGGCACTTTCCTAAGTCCTGGGGATATGAAGAAAGACAAAACGAATCCCTGTTCTCATTGAGAACAGAGTCCAGATGAGGGGGCAACAAAATGCAAACAGCTCTGTACACACAAGGCATATACAGGGCAAACTGGAGACAATCGAGGAAAGAAGGAATTTAGGAGGACTAGGGAAGGAAGGCCTATTGCAGGGAGTGGGATTTTAACTCTAAGCTGATGGAATCCAGGGGAGCTGAGCTGGGTGTTGTTACTGAGGAGGGAGAGCATTCCAGGTATGGAGGAGAACTAGTGAAAATGCACGGCATTGAGAGAAGGAGGGTCTTATCCAAGGAACTCTAAGGAAGATGGTGTTACTGGATTATAGCCAGCGTCTCATGGAAAGAAGTAAAGTATAAGGCGAGGACAAGGCAGAGATTGGAGCATGACAAGCAATTTTGTTTTTCTCAAATAGTTTCCTAATAATCCAGTGAAATGGGAAATTTACTGAAAACTACTGGAAAAGAAAGGGTAAGCAGCCCCAGGAAGAGGGAATGATGGTGTTTCTACCTAGTTATGAAGCTTAGTGGATTTGGCAATTTGGGATAAGAATCTCATTGGTTGTTTCGACCTTGATTATAAGGCCCCTGCCATCCTGGAGGTATTTAAAAGCTGGATGGTGATCAGAGGTAGAACTAAGAGTAGGAGGGTAATCACCTTGGGAGAGTATTCTTTTTTTTTTTTTTTTTTTGGTGAGGCAATTGGGATTAAATGACTTGCCCAGGGTCACACAGCTAGTAAGTGTTGAATGTCTGAGGTCAGATTTGAACCCAGGTCCTCCTGACACCAGGGCTGGCACTCTATCTACTATACCACCTAGCTGCCCTCTTTGGGAGATTATTCTGAAGCTTTTGCGAATGAGACTTCTTGAGTTTGGTTCTATATCTACTGTTAACAACATCCAAAGGAGTTTGACCAGGAAGATGAAGGTCTCTGAGATCATGCTAGATGAATATGGATCAAAGAAGCTAGGAAAGTTTATCCTAAAGAATAGAAGACTTAAGGGGGAGATATCATCTGATAATTTGAAGAGACATTAGATTTGTTCTTCTTGGCCCCAGAGGACAGAATTAAGAGCAAAGTGTCAAAGTTGAAAAGAGGCAATATTTGGCTTGATGTTTGCAAAATCTTAGTGGAATAGTAAGTTGATAAGGGAGGTATAGTAAACTTATCTAGCAGCAGTGAGTGCCCAATTGAGGTTGCATAAACTAAGTTTGTGGTGGACATAGAACACTTCTGTGATTTACTCCATTTTTTATTCTGCAGGGTGTGTGTGGGAGCAACGGTGCTGAATAGTGGGAGTGATCCAGGCTGAGTCTTGGCTGAACATCATTGGTGATACAATAAGGGAGGCTAAGGATTCATGAAGGTGAGATAGCATAGAATTGAATTGGTTCACAGAGGGGACAAAATGAGGAAAAGAAAGAATGGTTAGTGCAGAGGCGAGGGCTTGGGAGAGAATTGAGAAATCAGGGGATAGGAGATTATGGTGTGGACAAAGAGTAGGTTTTTGTAAAGCAGAGGGAGGGGTAGAAAAACCAATAGATTATGGCCAGACAAGGGGAGAGCAGAATTCATGAACATAGAAGTGATACATTTGTGAGTAATGGCAAAATCAAGGGTATGACCATTTTTTCCCTATAGCTGAGGTGGAGTGGAAGCTTAGTACATGGGAAGTGAGTAGGTTGAGGAATTGAGTGGTCAGGGTTTTTGAGGGAGAGTTAATATTTATGCCGAAGTCATCTATTCTGAGGGCAGGAATTAGGGAGGACAGAAAAATTATGGGCCATGTACCAAACTCATTGAAAAAAGAAAGGAGAATGACATAAGAGTTCTGCAGACAACAGATACCAGGATTTTGATTGGGTGACAGATATGAATATCCTTAATCTCAAAAGCAGAGAGATTACTGAATGACAAGAGTTAAGGGGAGAACTTGGAAGTAGCAATGGGGAACAAGGAGTATTCCAAATCCCCTATCTTGACCAGTGAGTTGAGCAGAATGAGTGAAGGTAGAGCCAATATTGGAAAGGGTGGCCAGGACATCTGTGTCCTTGTGGGGATCCAGATTTCATTAATAGCTAGTAGATGGAAGAAGTGGGAGAAGGAAAGATTTAAAATGAAGGGAAGTTTGTTGCTTGTGGAAAACAAATTCCAGAGGGTGCAGTGTAAGGGCTGGGTGGTGTTTGGTTGAAACTTTGTGGTAGAAGGGTTTAGTGGGATGGGAATGTGGAATTGGGTAGTGGTAAGGGAATGGGTTTTGGATGATGATCTAAATGGGTTCAGAATTACTAGGATATATAAGATATGACTGAAGGTGAGAATGTCCATCATTGAGTGGACAGTACCACTCCTCTTCCCAAAGAATGCTGGAGACAAGTGCAACATGAGATGGAGAGTATGTGGTCAAATGGTTGGCAGCATTTCACTACTTATTTTCCTTCCAAAGTTGGGAGATTAGGCAGGAAAAGGACTCAGCTAGAGATGGAAGTTGAAAAAACATAGGAGGAGAAAAAAATCATATTCCTTACCAACTTTCTCCTTCCTCTTCACTCAAAGGACAGGTATAGCAGGAGATACAACATGTACAAAACAACTCATTATCTTTCCTTCTAAACCTTCCCCTCTCTCCTCCCTTCCCTATTACTCTAGAGAGAAATACTATTCTCCTCAGTCCCTTAGGTTTGCAATTTAGGAGTCAACCTAGACTCCTTTCTCTTATCCCCCATACCCAACCTATTGCCAAAGCCTGTTGATGTCACCTTTGTAACATTTCTCAAATATTCCACCTTCTCTCCTTTGACACTGTCACCACACTAGTGCAGACCCTGATCACTCACACCTGGACTAATGTAGTAGCCTGCTGGGTGGTCTGGCTGCCTCAAGTCTCTCTCCATTCCATTCCATCCTCCAGTCGGCCACTAAAGTAATTTTCCTAAAATGCAAGTCTAATCATGTCACTCACCCCCATTCAATAAACTTCAGTGGCTCCCTGTTACCTCTAGAATCAAATACAAAATGCTCTGTTTGGCGTACAAAGCCCTTTCCTTCATAACCTGTCCACTCCTACCATTTCAGTCTTCTCACACTTTACTCCCTGACACATAATCTTTAATGCAGTGACACTGGTCTCCTGACTGTTCCTGTTACAACACATTCCATCTCTCAGCTTTGGGCATTTTCTCTGGCTATCTCCTGTGCTTGGAAAGCTCTCCCTCCTCCACTCTGCCAATGACCCTCTTGGATTCCCTTAAGTCCCAACTAAAATTTGATCTCTTACTGGAAGCCTTCTCTAAGCCCTCTTTTTCACCTAACACCCTCCTGCTAATTCTAATTTATCCTGTATAAAGATTGCTTTGAATATATTCATCAACATGTTCTTTCCCCTGTTAAATTGCAAGCTTCTGGAGGGCAGAGACGGTCTTTTGCCTCTTTTTGTATCTCCAGTGTTTACATGGTGCCTGGCATATAGTAGGTGCTTAATAAATGTTTATTGATTAATTGATTTCCCCTCAGGAGTGGTCTTTAAATAAAGGCTAGATGGACACATATAAGGGATGTTGTAGAGCAATCAACCATTCTTCACTTGAAATTCATGAGCTTTTTCCCCCTGAAATGCTGATCATAGTATTTTAGTTTTACTGGTTTCCGTTATGATCATAAGTATTTTAGTTTCTGCATTTAAAAATATTGTTCAGAGAAGGGGTTTGTAGGCTTCACCTGATTGTCAAATAGGTTCATCACACACAACAATTTAAGAAGTATTGTTATAAAGGAATGATTCAGGCATAGGTTGGATTTCATGGTCCCTCACATCCCTTCCCCTTCTGAGATATGTGACTAATTTCTAGTCATATTTATCCCTCATTGGTGACTGGCTGGGAAATTAGATTATTTTGATTTCTGTGTGGGCATTAATATTACTTTAGAGCATTCAATTCAAACAAATTCATTGGAATCTAATTCAAGACCAATTTATCGTGCTGACTTTGTGAGAGGCACTTAACTGGTGTTGGAATTTAAAAAGGCAGAAATAAAACAAGCCCTGCTCTCAAGGAGTTTACGTTCTGTTGGAGGGATATACAATGTTTGCAGTCAAATATGAAGAAGTATCAGGAGGAAGAGAGCACTGGAGAAGGGAGGACTCAAGAAAGAATTTCTGTAGGCTACAGAAACTGAGCTGAACTTTCATGAA
Organism: Dromiciops gliroides; assembly: GCF_019393635.1. Lineage (NCBI taxonomy): Eukaryota > Metazoa > Chordata > Mammalia > Microbiotheria > Microbiotheriidae > Dromiciops > Dromiciops gliroides. The sequence continues at coordinate 255,475,161 of NC_057861.1, forward strand.
AAAAAATTCTACTAAAAGATGGAGGTGAGGAGGGAATTCATTCCAGGCACTGAAGACAGCCTGGCAGAGGCATTGAGATGTGAGATGATAAGCTGAGTTTTGGTAATGGTTTGGCTGAAACATAGAGTGTTTGTATGAAGGTTAATAGTATGAAATAGGTCTCGAAAGGTAAGAGGGAAGCCATATTGTAGGGTGCTGAATGGACCAGATTCACTAGTTCGTCCTTTATCATAGAGGTAATAGAGTATCACTAAAGATTTTTAAGTAGTGGAGGGATATGCTCAGATGTGATTTAGAATATTGGGATATTATTTTGGTACCTGTGTGAAGAATGGATTAGATGGAAAGAAACTGGAAGTAGTCATCTCAAATAGGAGGCTATTGCCAAAATCTAGGTGAGTAATGAGGAGCTGGCCTAGGGTGATAGCCTTGTGAGTGGAGAGAGTTGGATAGTTAAGAGAGAGGTTGTAAGGATAGATTCAACAGGATTAGGCAACTGATTGGATACAAGAAGTGATGGGGAAAAGACTGTCAAAGATGACCTTGAGGCTACAGATCTGGATGCCTAGAAAGTTGTGGTATGGAGTTGAGATGAGGAATTGAAAGAGGGGGACATGAATTCGACAGTTGAAGAGAGGTAGGGTTTTGATTTATAGGTTTGTTAGTCATTGGCATGGAGATGATAATTAAGCCTATAGGATCTGATAAAACTGCTGAAAGAGAATGTCAGATCTATGGGGGACAACCACAGTCAGGGGTTAGGAAATGTATTGTTTGTTGTTTCTCCTTCATTCTCAAAGAGGACCATGACAGATGTCATGACTTGCAATGAACTGGATTTAAGTCAGGAAGATCTGTGTAAAATCACAAGCCTTACTCTCTCCTCCAGTGCCATCTGAGTCCAGTAGCAAGATATATTATCAGGACAACTAGAGATGGCCCCAGATGTTTAAGGCAGTTGGGGTTGTGACTTGCCCAGGGTCACACAGGTAGTGTCTGAGGTGAGATTTGAACTCAGATCTTCCCAACTTCAGGACAAATCCTCTATCCATTGCACCACCTAACTGCCCCCTAGACGATGTACAATAATCCAGCAAAAGAGATTGAGGAGTTGTCAGAGAAGTAAGATGATATCCAAGTGAGAGCAATGACTGAACCAAGGGACGAGGCAGTTCCCAAGTGAAAAGGATAATTAACAGTCTTTAAAAACTTTAAAGAAGTCACACAGAATGTGGACTAAGAAAAGATCTATGGATTTAACAGGATAGTTCATCATAACTATGGAGAGGACCATTTTGATTAAGTGGTCATGTTGGAAGCCATATGGTATGTCATTAAGAAGTAAATTGAAGCAGAGAAGTGGAGGCAGTGGGTATAGTTGATCCTTAAGAGCTTAGTGGATATTAATATTTTCTCATGTGAAGATCTTGGAACACTCATATTGACCATTATCTAGGACTCCATCTGAATTTTTTTGATATCTCCTTCTGAATGATAACAACTTGGATGATGGGAAAATGCATGACAGATCCAATTTATTTATGACAACACTTTCACTTGAGGGCAGGAACTGTCTTTTTGTTTGTACTTGTATTTCAAATATTTAGTACAGAGCCTGGCACATATTAAGTGCTTAATAAAAGCTTATTGACTTGACTATTATAACTAATACTAATAAAGGGGAACCAAATTTATAGAAAATTATCCAGGGGCAGCTAGGTGGTGCAGTGGATAAAGCACTGGCCCTGGATTCAGGAGTACCTGAGTTCAAATCCAGCCTCACACACTTGACACTTGATACTTACTAGTTGTGTTACCCTGGGCAAGTTGCTTAACCCTCGTTGCCCCACAAAAATAAGAAAAGAAAGGAAAAGAAAAGAATCCATTTATTTTTTCAGGATTTAGGGTCCAATCTTTAGTTATTTAACAATAAGGAACCAATAGTTTTTTTAAAAAAATTCATTGGAGTAATAATAAGTTACACTACCTGTTTTTCAAAATACTTTCATAACAGTCACAAGAGGTAGGCAGGAAGGTATCTTATTCTACAGAGGAGGAATCTTATGTTCAGTGGCTTGTTCAAGATCACAAACTAGTTAATGTCATAGCAGGTCTAGAACTCAGGTCTTTTGACTCCTCATTTGGTGCTCTTCCCACCATCTCTTATCAAGAGATGCCCTTAAGCTTCTTCCCATGATCTGAAACACATTAACCTTATCCTGACTCCATTGTTTGGGGTGGGGAAAGGGGGAAATGACTTGACTCTCATTCATAGCTTCATGTCATCTTTGAAAAAACTCCATTTCTATTTGCTTATGTCCCCTCCAATCCCAAAGAGGGCAGAGAGGATTCCAGTGACAGGATCAGCTGTCATTATATTACTGCCTGGTTTTAACTTTCAGGTCTTTTACCTTTCAGTTGCTTAGAGCATCCCTGTGTCCACAGGAGAATTATACAGTGTCCTTTTGTTGGCATATTTGGATAAGATAGTTTAACCTTTATAGAAAATGGTTCCTTCCTTTCTTTGTTGAGGTTGGGGAGAAATTCACCCTCCTTTTGTTCCAGCAGAGATGGAAAAGAATATGTGAATAGTAGGAGACATTACAATAACACATAACAATTTGCTGTCTTTGCTCTGTCTTTCACAGCTACAGTAAGGAACAATACTACATTTCATCTTAGGGGAAAATATTAGAGAAAGGAATTGGACAGGGCATGAAAATTCCATATTTACTCCTAACAAGAGCTTCCCCCCCCCAAAACAAGAAACACACCAAAACACTACATTTTACAGTTCTTTTATTGATCACACGTGATTTCCCTTAGGGCTTGATATGGGCTTACTTTGTGAGAGTTTTTCTGGACCTCTTCTATTACCTATTTTAGAAGCAATAGTGAGAGAAATGCCCTAGGTTGTTACCCTGTGCTTTCTACATGCAAGCAAACTCTGGAGTGTTCTCCCTTAGCCAACATATATTTAACTGCTGGTATCCTTCTGTATTTCCCATTTTAACTAGGTCCAAAGCCATTTGCAACTTGGACGAGCTGTTCTCCTTCATCAACACTTGTGGTGATTCAAACCAGGCGAGGTGAAGTTCTGTGCCTGAAATCCACATGTATGAAACTATTGAAATTCCCTGAAGTGTGAGGAATAGTGAGCATTTGTCCTTTCTATAGATGCCTTCAGGATGGGGGTGAGGATAAGCACATGAAGTAATTTATCTTCTGGGGAGAAGATATATTCTGTAACTCTGTGGATCTGCTACAACACAGGATAAGTTTGCCAAAGAGATTAAGCAGAACCTAAAGTAATAGTAGCATTACAGAATTATAGAATCTTTGGTTCTAAAAATGTAGAGCTATGAGATCTCAGGGCCATTTAATGCAACCTCTCCTTTCTCCCCCTATTTAAAACATAATCACACATATCTATCTATAGGTATATAGGTAGTAGGTAAGTAGATAGATAGATTTGGTGTGGGGTACACCCTCCACCAAGGCACAGCAGCTCCTCTCATGTAATATATAGAGGAAGCTATATGGCACATCAAAAGGACTTACTGGACTTGGCATCAGTAAGACCTTAGTATGAATCTTGCCATAGTCACTTGCTGTGGGAGCCTGGGAAAATCACTGAAACTCTTTCAGCCTCAGTTTCCTCATCTGAAAAATGGGGATAATAATAACCCTGCCTGACAGTTGCTAAGAGGATCAGATGAGATTGCATGAGTAAAGTACTTTGTAAATCATAAAGCAGTCTATAACTGCTATCTATTAGTCTTAGAGAGTTGTTTGAGTCACAGAAAGATTAAGTGCCTTGCCCATCAACACATACATAGTCACACAGGTCTTAAGGACTTGAACCCAGGCCTCCTTGACCCAAGGCTTGGCCCCTATTCACTCTGCTACATTTGTTGCCTCTTTTCTTTATATTTGAGCTGAACCTTGCCTTTCTATGACTTCTAACCATTGATCCCTGTTCTGCTCTCTGGGACCAGGTGGAAGTCTCCTTTCATAGGACAACATTTGGAATGTTTGATGAAGTTATCAATCACATCTATCCTATATATGATACAAATGTAAGTCACCAGCATTTTGGTGGGTCTGGATGTTTTCCATTTTGTTGGTCTCTCCTAAAAGACAATGACCTGAACTGAACTCATTATTCCAGATGTTGTCTTACCAGAGCAAAATACTGTGAGATTAATATTGCTACTTCATGCTCTACATCTACAAATAAACATTAGGATCATGAATGGTTTGTGATGTAGAAGTTATTTCAGATTGTTTATATTTATATCAGTTGTCTAGAACAAAGGTCAAAGTAATAATTGCTAGCATTTATATTTAATGTTTGCAAAACACAACCACCCTGAAGAGTTGCTATTATTTTCCCAATTTTGTAGAGTAAGAAATTGAGGCTGAGAAAAATCAAGTTACTAGCCTTAGCTCAAGTAACTAGTAATCTGCATTGTGTCTGAAGTACAATTCAAACTCAGAGCTTCCTGACTTTAACACTTGATTGACTGCACAGTCAAATTACAAGAAAGGACAAGAACAAGAACCACTAGTAGCTCCAACTCAAAGCTCTTATTTAAACAGGTTGACTTCAAAATATGGGAAATGGACAAAAGTAATGATCCTGATTGACCATTATTACAAAAATTTAAAGGATGAAAAAGTTGTCCCAATGAGGAGGCTAAAAGATGCTGGAAATTGTCTCTCCCATTAGATATTTGTTCTACTTGTCAAGTTGCAAGACATAGAAGGCACAGACAATACTACTTTACAGAAGCAGCTCACTTGTTAAACATTACAAAGGAAAAAGGCAGATTTTGAACAGTATCACTTTACAAAACAAAACAAAAGTTAAAAAAGATAAGAAGAAGCCTTTAGAGAGAAGCCTGACCTATATTATTCTGGAAACATTTGAAGATGAAACTGGAAGGAAGGCAACAGAGAAGCAAAATGGAATAGGCCTAGAGAGAGTTATATATTAGTATACTATCATTAATGACAGTCGTGAAATCATTATGTTTGGATTCCTCCACCTCAATAACCAAATTACTATCTAAAGAAATGGAAACATCATTTTAGAACTTTTAGTGAGCAAAACTGGTTGGACTTGACCAAAGACATAGAAAAATTCACATAGTTTAAAGAATCCTATATAAATGAAAAAATCATTGGATAACTTTGCCTGGAAAAAGGAGCCCGGGAAAACATTAGCAATGGTTAACTAATAGATTTTATTTTTTAAAAAAGTTTTAGTATGAACTTAATATTAAACATTAATACAACTATATTTTATTTTGTGAGGCAATTGGGGTTAAGTGACTTGCCCAGGATCACACAGCCAGTAAGTGTTAAGTGTCTGAGGCTGGATTTGAACTCAGGTCCTCCTGACTTCAGGGCCGGTGCTCTATCCACTGCGCCATCTAGCTGCCCCACAACTATACTTTTTAAGTAATTATTTGTATTTTTTCCTTTTTATTTTTATATTTTTAATCATAAAAGTATTTTATTATTTTATAGTTACAAGTATACATAGTTTTCAACATTTGTTTTTATAAGATTTCTAGTTTCAAAATTTTCTCCCTTCTCTCCCCTCCCCTCCCTTCCCCCTCCCCAAGACAGCAAGCAATGTGATATATGTTATATATGTACAATCACATTAAAATATTTCTGCATTAGTCATGCTGTGAAAGAAGAATCAGGGCAAAAGGGAAAAACCTCAAAAAAGAAAACCAAAAAAAAGTAGAAATAGTATGGTTCAATCTATGTCTAGATTCCATAGTTCTTTTTTTCTGGATTTGGAGAGTATTTTCCATCATGAGTCCTTTGGAATTGTCTTGGATCATTGTATTGCTGAGAAGAGTCAAGTCTATTACAGTTGATCAACAAACAATAGTGTTGATACTGTGTACAATGTTCTCCTGGTTCTGCTCATCTCACTCAGCATCAGTTCATGTAAGTCCTTACCAGTTTCTCTGAAACCTGCCTGCTCATCATTTCTTACAGCATAATAGTATTCCATTACAGTCATAGACCACAACTTGTTCAGCCATTCCCCAATTGATGGGCAGCCCCTCAAGTTCCAATTCCTTGCCACCACAAAAAGAACAGCTATTACAAAACAAAAGCAAACACATCTGCAAAAAACCCATAACCTTAAATCATTTGATATCAAGTCATTTGATATATTTTTTGTCAGGTCAAAATATATTTTTAAAGGTTCTCTTTAAACAAGTTAATTCCTATATGTGTTAAGATAATAAAAGATTCTATAACAGAGAACTATGCAACAATACAATGAACTTTAAAATCAAAGCATTATGTACTATAGGAAAATATATCCTTATCAAAAGTCTTTCCCAGTGTCATGTAGGACATCCTATGTACTGTCCAAAGAGAAGAGGGGATTTCCTGTCAGTTGTGATATTTTCCAAATCCTCCTGTTTGCAAATAGCATGTTAAAAATTATCAATGGAACTGTATCTCTGGAACACTGATATTTGTGAAAGATTTTTTAAGCCACTTATAGGGGAGAAACAAAGTAAGTGATAGCTATAAATGGCCCCTTCTATAAGATGCAGGGGCGAATGGGGCAGCTAGATGGTGCAGTGGTTAAAGCACCGGCCCTGGAGTCAGGAGTACCTGAGTTCAAATCTGGCCTCAGACACTTGACACTAACTAGCTGTGTGACCCTGGGCAAGTCACTTAACCCCCATTGCCCCGCCAAAAAAAAAAAAAAAGAAAGAAAAAAAAAAGAATACTGTCAAAGGTGACTTGTTTGAAAAGTGCCCTAAAATACATTGTTAAAGGCCTATATGACTGGAATATGTGGTAGATCAATGATATAGAATGAGAGGAATTAATTGGACAATGTAACTGCTAGTCCTTATTACCCTGGTGCTATTGCAAAGAACAAAAAAATTGCCTCTAGTATATTGAGTGTATTTTCTGATTTTTTTTTTAGTGAAGCAATTGGGGTTAAGTGACTTGCCCAGGGTCACACAGCTAGTAAGTGTTATGTCTGAGGCCAGATTTGAACTCAGGTCCTCCTGACTCCAGGGCTGATGCTCTATCCACTGTGCCACCTAGCTGCCCCAAGTGTATTTTCTAATGGAGGATTTTTAGAAAGTTATGCATAAGAATTTCATCATATGAGAGAGTTGTGATCTGCACAGATAGAAGGTGTACACACTCAAATAAGCTCATAGATCCATTTAAGAATCAATAAATCGGGGCAGCTAGGTGGCGCAGTGGATAGAGCACCGGCCATGGAGTCAGGAGTACCTGAGTTCAAATCTGGCCTCAGACATAACACTTACTAGCTGTGTGACCCTGGGCAAGTCACTTAACCCCAATTGCCTCACCCCCCCCCAAAAGAATCAATAAATCAAAAAGCATGTGTTAATCACCTACTATGAACCCAGAACTGTAATATAGGATGTCTAGGTATAGATTAGTTGGTCCCTACCCTGGTGTATAGGAAGGATAGGCATGGCTTGGTTGTGATCTGCATCATTGGAGGGAATACTCACATAGATGAAATCATATATTCCTATGAATATAGACACTGGGGATCAAATACAAAAAGAAAGTCATCCCTATCTTCAAGGAGCTTAAAGTCTATTGGTTTAAACTACATGTTTAATATAATAATGTCCAACAAGTTAACTTTTCAAGAGAAGGTAGGCACTGGAAGATGAGAGGGATGTCTAGAAGGAAAGACCTCATGGAGGAAGCATAAGGAAGTTCAACTGAGTTTTCAAGGAAGCTAGGTATTCTAAGAGATCGAGGCGAGGAGAGAGTGGATTGTACATGTAATGCAATATTCTATATGAAGAACAGCAATTAAGTTAGTTTGACTGGAGAGCAGAGTCCATGAAATGGAGTAATGGGTAATAAACCTGGAGAGGCAGAATTCTGAAGCACTTTTGATGCCAAACAGAGGACTTATTAACTTAATCTCAGAAGCAAAACGAAGTCCATCACTGGAACTTTTGGGGCAGGGGAGTGATATGATGAGACCTATGCTTTAGGAATATCACTTTGGCAGCTGTGTGCAGGATGGACTGGAGTGAGGAAGACCAATTCAGAGGCGGTTGCAATAGTCCAGGCAAGAGGTGATCATGGTGCCAATGTGAGTGGAGAGTTGGTTTTTCTTTTTGGTTGCCACACCACAATGTTGATATCTATTTTATAGACAAAATTCTTAGGTTGCTTCTGTTTCCAATTCTTTGCTACCACACAAAGAGCTGCTATAAATATTTTTGAAGATATAGGTAATTTTCTTTTTCTTACTGTCTAGTCATGTCTCCCATACGTTTATAAGTTTTTAGTTAAATCATCCTGGTTTAATTAGTCTGGACCTTACTGAAATGTTTGAAAATATAAGTGGCACATATTTCTGTGAAAGGCATATAACCGTATACCAGAGAAGTCAGAGAAAAATGTAAGAAAAAAGTCATGAAAGCTACTAATCTCAGAGCCAAAACTTTTGTGTGCCTTCTTTTTTTCCCACAGAATATTTGTTTCAACCTTTATTACCAAAGAGTTTCAAATTAGGGAATCTTCTCATATGATGTTTTATATTTTCACATAGGAAGGGAGGGGAGTAATATTTCCTTGGTATAAAACTCATGAATAACAGAACAAGGTCCATGCTTGTTATTGTTGATAAAGCCATGATGAATTTATAATGAATATTCATCCCTCTTGCCTCAAGCCCTTTCCCCAAACCCCTGCTCTCACACCACAGCTGTGCCCCCAAAGCATTGTCTGATCATATGGTTTGATGCTTAGAAGTTTAGAGATAGTTTACTTGGTCTCTAATATGGAGATCTTTAAGAGGGCAAGTTTATTTTATTACTTTGAGTCTGCTGCAAGAAAGGCTGTAGGGGCTGGTGTGGTAGCCCATACCTATAATCTCTGTTACTGGAGAGATTGAGGTTACTGGATTACTTGAGCTCAGGAATTCTGAATTTGTGGTTTGGCCAAAGTTAATCAGTTTCTGCTCTAAGATTAGAACCAATATGGTGAGCCACCAAGAGCAAGTTGGGGGGAGTATCAGAGATTGCCCAAGAGGAAGCAAACTAGACCAGGGCCTAAATAGAGAAGACCAAACCAGGCTTCTACTCGGTAGCAGGATTAAGTTTATGAGAGACCACTATACTGCCAGTGAGGCTGAGATAGGGAGATCCAGTCCGGAAAAAAAAGTTTTGGGGGAAGGGTCCTAGATCTGTTTTAATTTGTTAAATCAGACTACTGAGAGCAGCAGACCGTCCTTCTTCACCGTCTTGCCCTCTTCATATTGGAGTGACCCTCAATCTTTCAGAGCCTCTACTTAACACTGAAACTTTAGAATAGGACTATACTTGTTAAAACTCAAATCTTTCTGTCCCATGATCAGAATTATGATTGATTCGGTGATCAACTATGATTCCATATGGCTGCTGATGAAGAAAGCTGCCAAGTTCTGATAGGAGCTGGACTAAATATTCATTTTTGGACATAGGCAATATGGCATAGGAAATATAGGAATTTCTTTTGCTTGACTATAAATATTTATTATAAGGTTTTGTTTTTCTTTTGGGGGTCATATGCAGAAGAGATGAGAGGGAGATAAAATAAATGCCTGTTAATTGATTTTTTTAAAAATCCCAAACCCTTTTGACTGATCTGCATAGAAACTGATTTCTATGGCTGAAAGACTGATAAAGAGGGCATTTGCCCAGTATTTTCAATATTCCTTAGCATTACTTTTCTCCCTGTTCCCACTATTCTAATCAGGGGACATTCTATTGTCCCCCTTCCTCTTGATTTTAATTATGAAGCTATACCTGTCCTTTGTGTTTGGATTAACTGAATACAGGGTGACCCAAAAGTCTGTGCAGTTTAAAGCTTTAATAGCTCAAATTCCATGAGGACTTTTGGGATACCCCGAATCATCAAACAGGCTACTCCCTTTATCTTTTCTACTTCCTCTAGGACTTTGCTCTAGCAGTCATCTACACTCTCTCCATTTCTTTTCATTGATTCAATCTCATCAGGCCCGGAGTCAGGAAAACCTGAGTTCAAATCTGGCCTCAGAAACTTCTTAGCTGTGTGACTTGATTGGACAAGTCACTTGACTGTTATATGCCTCCATTTTCTCATCTAGAAATGGGGTTAATTATAACGCCTGTCTTCCAGGGTTGTTGTATTAAATGAGGTAAAAATTGTCAAGCACTTAGCATAGGACAGGGCACATAATATGTGCTACATAAATGTTACCTATTAGTATTATCTACTTAAAAACATGTTTGAGTTTTCATATTTCTAATAAAGCTTTCCCTTGGTGCTTCTAGCTCATCCAAGTACAGCTCCATATCTCTCATCTTTGTCATTGCCAAACTTCTTGAAAAAATTATGTGTTCCTTTCATCTCTACTTCCCAACTATCCACTTTCTCCTTAAGACCATGTAATATGGCTTTTGACCTCAGCTCTCCACTGAAACAGCGCTCTCAAAAAGCACCTCTGCCTTCTTAATCTCTAAATCTAATAGCTTTTTTTAGGGTGGGAGGTCCTCATCCTTCTTGATCTCTGTTGCTTTTGGCACAGTTACTTCCTCTCTATTATGAGATATTTTGTCCTCCTCCAACTTCAGAATAACCTGTCTCTTCTGGTTCTCCTCTCTCACTAACTACGCCTTTGCCTCTTTATCATCTGCCCTGTTGCTTAAGGTGTGTTTTCCCCAAGGTTCGTCCTTAGTCCCCCTCTCTCTTATCTGTACATCTTCTCCTTTGACAAATTTGTTCTATGACAGGGATTCAATTACCAATGGCATATCAATGAGGCTTTCAAATCTATATCTCTAGTCTAGTCCTTTTTTTGGAGTTCCAGATCACCAGCTATCTAGTGCATAATCTGTGAGTAGTAGTAGCTGCCCCACTGGGGACTCAACTGGCCAGTTCCAATTGGGCAATGACCAACCTTCCTTCCTTCCTTCCTTCCTTCCTTCCTTCCTTCCTTCCTTCCTTCCTTCCTTCCTTCCTTCCTTCCTTCCTTCCTTCCTTCCTCCTGAAATCCTATACTTACATGTGGGTGCTCTCCCCAAAGGAATATAAATTTCTTGAAATACAACATTGGAAAGCAGGCATTGATAACATGATTCCAATTCATGTGGAGCTACTTGACTATGCCTTAAACCCAAATCACCCTATCTCTTACAGATTGGCCAATAATGGGCCCCAATCCAAGCCTCAGTTGGTCATTGTTTGGGTTTTGGATGGCTCAGAATGAGTATAAATAGCAATTGTTTCTGGCCAGAAACCCTGATGGTCTTCCCCTCCCAGATTTGTTTTTTTAAGTAGGTAAAAGAGGCCATTTTTTGGCCTCATATCTTACCTAACCTAAATCATTGAATGGGTATGACCTCATACAAACTGAGACTTGGGAAAGACTTTAGCTTAAAAAGGCCAAGCTCTCCCATTGCATCCTGGACCATCTCCATTCATCTTGATCTATGTCTTGCCACTGGACCCAGATGGCTCTGGAGGAGAGAGTGAGGCTAGTGATTTTGCACAGCCCTGCCTTACTTAAATCCAATTCACTCACAAGTCATGACACCACTTTCCTGATGTCATTGGTCCTTTTTGATAATGAAGGACAAACAACAACAACAACAATTACACATTTCCATGTGGATGTTATAGTAACAATTTGAACTCAGCAAAGTTCAAATTCCATCTCTGAAAGTAACTTGACCTCCTTAGGCCTCAACTTTCTCATCTGTAAGTGAGGAAGAGGGACTAGGTATACTCTGAGGTCTCTTCCAGGTCTAGATGTAAATTCTATGTCAAACAGGAGCTTATTAGCTATTTCTTGCCTCTTTCTTATGACCTCACTCTCTCTGTTACGGTACCACCATTACTCTGTCTCTCAGATTTGTAACATTAAATTAATCTCTGACCCTTCCCTCTCCCTTGACTCTCATGCTCAGTCACTAAGTCCAGTCACTTCTTTCTTGGCAATGTCTCCTCATCTCCTTCATTGTATTGTGATGGCTACTATCCTAGTACATGCCCTCATCACTAACTGACCAGAGCATCACAGTAGCTTTCTAGCAGATCTTAGCATTTCCACTCTGTTCTAATCCAATTTATTCTTCAAATCACTGTTGTAATCATCTTTCTTTTATACTTACAGGTCAGATCACTCTTGCTCAAAAGTGGTTCCTGATCATCTGTGGAGTAAAGTTCATTTTCATTTGCCTGGAATTCAAGGCTGTCCAAAATATGGCCCTGTCTTAACTTTCTAATCACATTTCATACAACTCTTCTCCATATACTCTACATCACAATGAAACTAGTATACTCTCTGTTCCTCTAAATTGCCATGAGCACTCTAATCCCCATGACTTTGTTCATGCTATTCCTAATGCTGGGAATGCTTTGCTTCCCTCTTATCCTGTTGAATTCATATTTACCTTTTAGAGCCGAATCAGATGCCACCTCTTCCAGGAAGCCTTCTGTTGTTCCCTCTATTTGGTAGTGATTTTCTGCCATGATATAATGTAATATTTTGTTTTGTACCTCTCTAATGCATTTGCAATGTAATATTGTGTATTATAGTTGTTCTTGTTTGTTTTCTTCTCCCCTTACTAGACTGTAAATTCTATGAATGCATGGACATTCTCTCTTGGTGGCTAGTATATTGCTCTTACAGTGTATGGGCTTAATAAATGTTTATTCACTAAATGAATGAATGAACGAACCTGTCAGTGAACCATACTTCTCTCCTATCCTTCAATGTGCAACTTTAAACTTCAACCTTCCAGGAAACCTTCCCTAATGATATCAAAGAAGACTCTGTGGTAGCTTTTGGCATTAGCCAGATAACTCAGGAGCATCAGATATTTTCTTGGGATCATTTCTGTGTGTAAGTGGGACGCCAAAAAAGTAGAGGTTGGAGTTTTCCAAAACTATTGATTCATTTATATTCCAGACTCCTCCCTTGATTCCCCCTAAACTGAAAGAAGATTGTTCACACTTTGGCACAGGTATTCTGCCTCTGAGGGATTCTGACTCACTGGAGGCTGCAAGTCTGATATTTGCTTGACCTTTCGTAAGTCACTTTTGGCCCTTAAACTGGTAGCACTTACTGGCCTAAGGGCTCTATTCATGAACACAAGCCATATATGATTGGAGTGTATTGTTCTTTCATTTTTCTTTTCCACTGCAGTTGGCATGTGTACCATATGTGTGATTCAGAAACCAAATTTCCAGTTCTCAGCGAGAAGCCCTGACATGTGGCACACATTTACACAAAGAATTCAAGCATAGACATGGAAAGAGAAGGCCTTATTGGGGTGGTGTTTAATGTGGAATTGTTTGTGGTATGATGTATGTGCACCCATATATGTGTATGTATAGACATAAAACGCAAATATAAATGTATTTACATATATGTACTCATCCTTTTATCTTTTGAAAGGTGATTTCATGATTTCACTGGACATTGTTGTAAATATATTTTTCTGTATAGTAATATTTGAGGGATGATGGTGATAATGATGATGGTAATGTTGAAAATAAGAAGAAAAATGAAATTTAAAAATAATCATAGATTATTTTAAATAATATATTAATAATATATTATTAAATATAATATATTTATAATATATTATTAAATATAATATATTTATAATATATATATAATATATTTTTAATAATCACAGATGGAAAACACCTCAGAGGCCATATGGTCCAACCCCTTCATCTTATGAATGAGGAAACTGAGGCCCAAGGAATTTAAATGACTTGCCCAAGGTCATATAGGGAAACACACTGCCACTTAGATAGCCTTTTTAAGGTTTCCAAAGCATTTTTCTCACAAAAGTAGGTAGTCCAAATATCTTTATTTTACAGAGCAGAAATTGAAGTTCAGACAGATTAAGGGAATTCTGAGCCCAATGATTTTATGACTTACTCAATATATCACACAGCTAATAAATGTGAGTGCCAGGATTCAAACCCAGGTCTTTTGGATCCAAGACTCCTGGTCTTGCCACCAACTAGGACAAAGGTATTGTGTGCTTTCTGAACAAGAAGCCTAACTAATTCCAGTTTTTGTTTTTTGTCCTCCTCATCTTTCTCCTTTAAGGAAATGGGCCACCCTGCTCCATTGTGGGTAGAAGGTTATTCTCCCTCTTCTCCCTCCCCCACAGCTTTTTCCTTTTCAACCAAGCTTCAGACTCTCAAATAGCAGTTCCAGTTGATTTTCAGAAATTCTAAGGAAAAGGGGGGGGTGATTGGATCACTTCTTGTCATCCCAGGATTTTCACAAAAAAAAAAAAAAAGCACCACCAACAAAAATGAAGGCAAAGGGTTATGCTCCTGCTAGAAGTGTTTGACTCTCAGACGTCTTCAGAATTCATTAAGATTTTAAAAATAAAGTAAAAAAGAATGCTTATGGCAAACATCTATTAAGCTCGTATGGTTGCTGAACTCATTAAGGGTTTTCCCAAGAAAAACACTGAACCACCTCATAGCAAAGTAATGAAATCCAATTGAAGCTGTTACTTTTGGCATTGGAGTTAATCTTTTATACATACGTCTGATGCTGAAGATTCTGGATCGCTTTCCTTTCTGAAGAACAGACACTGTGTTCTAGGTCGGGGTTTTACTATTGTGTCTTTTATATGGGGAACAAGGACCCTGTATGTAGAGTTGAGCCTGTGAAAAACCAGGCTCTGCTTTGCAGCCTGATAAATTGAGGGAGATGATTGTAACCTTTCCCCAACCCCAGAGGGAGGGAGAAATACCACAACCAGAAATGATTTCTAGATCTAGGGTCTTCATTGCTGAATATCTAACATTTTGCCCACTCCAAAAAACCTCCAAAACCCCAAAAGAAAACAAAAAAACCCACTCTGAGTTGTATGTAGGTGCAGTCCATAAATTGGAGAATTTGCAGGCAGCTGTAGGCTGAATTCCCCAAGGCACTGCAAGCAGGTGGTTTGAATTCTACTGACAGGTGTTATCTACTTCCTGTGTCAAGGACAGCAGGCTTTCTACCTCTTGCACAAACACTGGAACCAAAATATTTCTTTTTAAGGAAACCTTTCAAAGCCAAACTGATTTGTTTCTGTCACAATCTAGAGGCTAATTCCCTCTGTGATGTTAGTTACAGCCTTAATTACACAATATCGAAAGTGCTTGCTCTGCACCTCACAATGTGCTGGTGGAATAACTGGATTTGTTTTGGCTCCACTGTTCCCGCTTGCTCAATTTCTGACTCTTGGCAATGAAAGGAGAGCCAGAGTCCAAGCACATATGACTTGGAGTTTGCAATGCAGGGATATGTGAGGTCTCTGTGTGTCTATGTGTACTTATTGCTATTAAAACAGCACTGGCAGTTGGGTTAGGAAAATGTTTGCTTTGTATAACTTGAAGAAAAAAAGAAATGGAAGGGGATGAGATGATAAATGACCAGGTAAATATTTTTGGCTCACAAAAAATCACAATCCAAATGTATAACTAGTGATAATCTTTAGAATCTAGGCAAGCTGGTATGGAGAGAACAATAAGGAAAGGGAGTGGAGATCTAGTTGTTAGAAGAACCCAGTTGGGGCCAGCACTTGTTGGTTCTCTTAACTTACCACTTTATCTTCCTGTCATGATAATAATTGATCTTTTTATAGCATTTTAAAGTTTGCCATACACTCGCCTCACGAGAAATGTGTGAAATAGGTGCTATAAGGATTGTTATTCTCATTTTACAGATAATGAAACTAAGGCTTCAAGAGATAGGGAAGTGGCATGTGAGCATCATATCCATGTCTCAGAAAAACCTTCCTGTTTCTGGTCTCTCAAGAACAAGGTCCAAGATCAGGGGCTGGCCCATGCAGTGCCCTATTCTCTCCCCAGCCTGGAGTCTTCTTGAGCAATCTCCAAATACAGCTTGGTATATGTAACTCATGTCTAGGTTACTTCAAATGAGTATAATAGGATCCCAGCTCTTCTACAGACATATGAAGTAGCAGTGAATGTGGGTAGGTTAGTCTTTATTTCATCTCACTCCTGAGAATAGGTGGATAGCATAAAGGAGTCACAGGGTCTACCAACATATATAGGACTCAAGCAAGTTCAGATATGTTTCCCTCAGGAACAAACTATAGTTGGGATGGCCATTGGTCACCACTTTGACATTTCAGTGACTCACTCCTTCCCACAGGGTCCTGAGTAATAGCTGTATTCAGACTCTGCTCGGGTGACAGTCATATTTTGGAACTTCTGCTTATTCAACATCCATGTTCATTAGATGTACATTGTACACATCCCATTACAATAGTGGTGGTAATAGTGGTGGCAAGGTTCATATAGCTTACCTTTTCCTCTAATGATATGGATTTAGTACTTCAACTTCTCTAATACTATGTGTTGTTCAGGAACTATATGGGAAATCTTCTTTCTCTAGACTTTCAGATGTTTGAAATATAGGAAATGAGGGGCAACTAAGGTGGCATAATGGATAGAGCAATGGCCCTGGAGTCAGGAGGACCTGAGTTCAAATTCGGTCTCAGACACTTAACACTTACTAGCTGTGTGACCCTGGGTAAGTCACTTAACCCCAATTGCCTCACCAAAAAAAATATTATTTAAAATCTTAAAAATGAGAACTCTCATACTTGGGACTACATATTAGGGAACTCATGGGCTGGTCCTGCCAAAGAAATCTCCCTTATCTTGCAAAAAAGCTAAATGATCACGCTGTCTAGGAAATTCCCCTTCTGAACATAGGAAGTTGGATTTCACAAACATTGTCCATGAACTATCCTCTCAGGTTATGTTTGCTTCTTTCATGTTCTTCTGCGCAAACTCTATCAATGCCAAAGCTGAACCTCTATCAATGCCAAAGCTGTTACCATCTTTTGGGATGGAAAAGTCCATTATCAGGACTCGTACTCAGAAAGCTATGGGTAAACTTATAAAACTCCCAAATATCTTTGTCCCAAGGTAGCTATTATTAGTTCCAGGTGTGAACAAAGATTGTATGTAGGATTCCCTCTCAAAAGAATCAGTTCCTCTCTATTATTTGCTGGTCTGTCTTCTAAAGAGGGGAAGACAAAAGAGAATGTCTCAAAGGGCCAAGATTGTCTTTTTTCTTTTTTGGGCGGGGCGATGGGGGTTAAGTGACTTGCCCAGGGTCACACAGCTAGTGTCAAGTGTCTGAGGCTTCATTTGAACTCAGGTACTCCTGAGTCCAGGGCCAGTGCTTTATCCACTGCGCCACCTGGCTGCCCCGATTGTCTTTTGATATATTTTTTTGACAATGGAGAGGAGTTCTTCACCTTCATCAGACAAGAAACTGTACTCCTCAACAAATAGAAATTGCAAATATATTATGTACAACTTACTATTCTTTTTAAATATTTAACAAAGCTGTTTAAAATGAATAGCAAGTTGTACATAATAGATTTTCAGTTTCATGTATAATCATCTTTTTAAAAATGCCATGTTATGGAAATGCTTGTTTTATTCCATAAATTAAAAATAAAATAGTTTTCATAAATAATATTGGAGACAGTGCTAGTTACGAGAATTCAATGAAGTCTTGCCAATTGTCTTCTTAATGCACTAATTTAGGTGACTGTTCTTGCTAGGTGGGGAGATGGTCAAATTGATGGGAGGGAAGAATGCTTTAGAAGTAGGATCATAGACTAAAATCTCAAAATGATTTCCAAGGTCTTTGAAACTAAGCCATTTATTATATATTTAGCCTAGGTTGTATTTTCATCTCTGTGTCTCAGGATTGTCCTACAGATAAATCTGCACAAGTTTTTCTTGATCTCAAAAGTGCTAACAATCTAGGGAAGAAATGAAGTAGGGCATAACAAACTCATGAATGTAGAAGGATATGCAAAGTAAGACAAGGTGGCATCCATCAGGAAGGAGGGAGACTGCTTCTGTACCAGCATCCATATTTCTGTAGTGAATCTGTGCCTTTGGGCAGGAAATGACCGGATGTGATTGATGAATAAGGTGTGGCTGGATGCATGGTCAGGGTAGAACAGCTAGAAGGTGGGCTTGAATTAAAGAGGGATCAGTATCCAAATCTAGGATGCAGGGGGCTCTACTTGGGGAGGACCCAGGAAATGACTGAGATAGGCTGGGCTCAGTGTACCACATCTAACTGGAAATTGATCTTAGAAGAGGCTGAGTAAAATACATAAAGCATTCAATTATCTTATAGGTTTCTCTGAAAATCAGGTGCAGAGGTACTTGCTTACTCCAATATTGGAAATGCTTATTAACTCCAATATTGGGGGTGTCTGGTGATGGAGAGGTCTGGGTTTAATCACAGGAACCATGACTCCTGGGTTTAGGGTAGAGAGAGTTAAGTGCAGTTTGGGTATAATTGGGTGTAAGTGCAAATTGACTGTAATATTTGAGCCCAGAGCCTGAGGAATGATTGTTTTAATATATGTGATTTTACTTCTCTTTACTTCTGTGAGTGGGAGTAAAGACTGTATGGAGTTAAACATTTCCTATGGGATTGACTCCATTAGGCCTGCTCATGTTACGGTCCATTGAAAGTATGAAGGAAAAAGGGTAGAGCTTCCTTCTGGGTAAAGGCTTCACCAAGATTCTATCTGAATAAATCTACAGTGACCACATCTCTAGACTGATCTGCTGAGTACTGCCTCCGTGAAAAGGCACTCTGGTTAAGAATTCCCCAGCTATCTGATAAGTAGAAAGAACTTAATGTTTCTCAATAGCCTTTGACTGTTGAGTGAATTGGAATCATAATGGGATTACCAGCACCTGGGCCTTCATCATTAAAGTGGATCTGGTAATTGCTTAGCAGTGTTCCATGGTTTTAAATATAGATGAGTAAATTAAGGCTAAGAGTTTATATGCACACAATATGTACAGGTGTATTATATTATTTATATAACATGCATCTATGCACATATACATATGTGTGCATTATATTATATACACATTGATGGTCAAGGTCTATATCCATCCAATTATGTGTACATGTATGTATGTATTCATAGTTTTCAAATGGTGGTGAAAGCTATCTTAATTATTGGACAATTACCTTCATGTGGTGGTCCTTGAAAGTTATTTTTTGTTTTGTTTTGTTTGTTTTAATTTAAAAGAGGCAGTCATACTTGAAAAAGTTGGAGCCATTGAAAGTAGAACAGTGGATGAACTCCTAGCCCAGTACCTAGCACTTTCTGTGTATTTACTAAGAGCTATTAATCGATTAGTAATCAAAGGAAATGCACTCTGCTCCTTTCATTGCTTTGTCATTAACTACCTGTATAGCCTTGAATAAGTCACTTAACTTCTCTGGCTCTTAGTCTCCTCATCTCTTAAAAGGGCATAATTATACTTATTCAACCTTACAGGTTTTGTGAGGATGGAATGACAGAACTCTCCACTTTGCATCTGCTTCCCTGTCTGGTTTCAACTACATGAAAGAAGACAACCCTTCCAGGATAAGTTCATCACTTCTAAACTCACTACCAAGCTGCTAACTCAAGCCTTGATTGAGACCACCTCCCTCATCACCCTCACCACTCTGGAGGGCCAAAGACCAAAAACCTCTCAATGCCTTCCTTTATAGAGGGTATAAATTGGACTCTCAGGTCACTCACTCCACTTCCCATCTGTTGCCCTGCCTGGTTTCAACTCCCTAGAACAAGATGCTGCCATGCTAGGTATCAGCTGGTCTTCCCTTGTCTCCCCTGCAAGTTTTCTCCCTCCTTTTGTGTGTTCTCTCCCCATTTAGATTGCAAGCTTGTTGAGGGCAAGGGCTTTCTTTATTAATTGTATCCACAGTGATTAGCACAGAACCTGGCACATTGTAGGAAGTTAATAAGTGTATCAGATTGAAAAATGAGATTATGGAAAGAGCCTTGAAAAAAGAATTGAGCCCTCTACCAAGTGCAAGGTCTTGTTAAGAACAACAACAATAATAACGAACCCCAGGACAATTTTTCTCATCTCTTTTGCAAGCTACATAGCTTTTTTAATGTTTTGACAATTTGACCCTGGATTGTCCTGAAGTATTCCTGTTAGAAAGTTAGGTGCTTGGGGAGATGCATCAATTCTTTGAGGCAGCAAATATGGTATTTACTGTCTTCCTGCCCTAGACTAGGAAGGTCACATCTGACCAAGGGGCCGGCAAAATTAAGATTGAGAAAAGTATTCTGGAATTGAAAATTACTCAAACTTATGTGGGTTTTCCAGTTAAAGAAGTAATCTCATATTCATTATCTCATTTGATTAATAGAGATGCACTTCAAAGCATAGTTTTAATTGGAAAACACTGATTGGGCCTCCCATTTTACATATGCTGCAACTGACACACTACGAGGTCAAATGACTTGCCTAAATTGACATAGCTAGGAAGCATATAGATAGTTGTCTGTCTGTCTATCAATCTATCAATCAATCTAGTTATATATGGGACTTCAGAGGAGAGAATTGGCCTGAGACTTTATAGGCTTGGGTAAAAGTATGTGTGTGTGTATACACAAACATATACATATATACACAATACACATATGTGTGTATGTATGTATACATGTATATGTATATATGCATATGTATATGTCTGTAGGTACACATTTATAAGCCCATATATATCCACATATGTAGTATATTTATAAATAACTGTTAGTTCTATATAATTCTACCAATTATGTATTGCCATGAGTAATCATGTCTTCTGACTCCAGGCCCAGATGCTATCTATTGCAGTGACACAACGGTAGGTATGGGAGAAAGTGCCTTGTACAGCTGAATCAGTGTTTTATAAAGGAAATTGTTCCTAATAAGGAAAATCTCTAAATTCTCTCCATCAGAAGCTTCAGTGCTCTGCTTTCCCAGAAGTTTTTCAAAATCACTTCTCATTTCCTTTAGTCAGGGGTGACCTTCCTTATCCAGATTAGTGCTAGCTGATAAAATACCACTACAAAACAGCCTTCAACTATGCTTCTTCTAGGTTTTTGAACAGTTTACCTTGAAAAACTTTCCCAATGAAGTTGAACCATGGTGCAATTTTTTTCTTCCTCCAAAGATTGTTATAGCCTCCTAGCTAATTTCAACATATGCATGAAGATCCCTGGCAACATATTGCTGTTTCCTTTCCCCTTTTGTTTCTGCCTGACAAAGTGATAATTCCTTAGACAAGATGTCAGTTTCCCTTACCTTTAATCCCTGTTGATGAAGCCTTTGTCCTCACACTGACAATTTCACAGTGCTTCTGGCACCTGAGCTTTGCCCTTAAGGTTTGACCTTTAAAATGGAGATAAGGTATAGGTGTAGTGGACAGAGAGGGCCTACACACAGCCACAGACTGGAGAAAAGACTTGCTCATGCATGTAGTATCTCTAGGAGACCATATGGCTCCAAGGAGGGGAAAAAAATCCCTGATACTTGATGGAGACACAGAATGAGAAGGGAGTTAAAGGACTGGAGGGAGGAACTGGAGAGAGGCCAGTGCATATGTGAAACCCTTTAGGAAAAAAGGAACTATCACCAAATAGAGATGAAAGAGTAGATGTTTAAATAGGAAGGAACAGTAAAGCAAGGGACGGTTAAGTGAAAGAGCAATCTAGACCCATCCTTTGCTGGTACTTTGAATTGTGTGGTCTATGTTGGTATGAATAGGGGAGGTGGCATCTACCAGAAGGGTGGCTTGCTAAGCTCCATAACAATCCTGAATTCTTCTCCTCATTGGAATTAGGGATTCAACTCCAGGTTTACACTACATGGGAGTGACTTTTGGGCCCTCTATGGTGACTTATACATCCTCAGAGGTCAGACTTGTTTTGAAATTTCATAGGCTTGGGTACAAGCCTTTTGTACAAGTGTTTTGGATGGGGATTAAGGACAAACCAGTCTTGGATTCATCTTTTTCTTGGCTTCAATATTTACAATACGGCTTAGTATTCCCACAAATCAACTTCTGATGGAAACCTTAGTGGGGCTGTAAATGAATTCTGAAGTTTTCAAGGGAAAATATGGGTGGGGGCAAAATGAGTAATTATAATGAAGCCTTCAAGTTTGAACTTGATCCATGTGACGCTAAAACCTCAGTTTTGATATATGGGTTACATTTGGGGGGCTAGTTCAGAATAATTTTTATAAAAAATTGAGATAGACTAGCAGTGCATGTGTGAGGACAAATCCTCCTACTCCTCAAATTGTAAATAATAGTTTATATTTATTTTTTTTAAATGAGGGTATTGGAATAGATGATCATTCTAGCATAGCACTGTATAATCCTATGTTAGTAAGCTTCCGCCAGTTGTGAATGACCATGGATCAACGCCTTGAAGAGTCACAGGCCACAGTATGGCTTTGCAGTCCGATACAGGAGCCGCAGCTCCTGCCGCAATGAGGACATTGGAAAACTGCACTCTCTGTTGCCCATCAGTTCCTGTGTCTCATTTGTTTTTCTAGGAAATTAGTATTTATGACTTAAGGGTTCTGGAGGAAGATAAGACCTCCCATATCTTCTTGTCATGGAGCCTGACATTTCCGCATTAGAGAATTAGTTCTTAAGTCAATTAGTCAACAAATACGAAATACTTCCAAATGTTGGCTCTTGTTAAGATAAAATGCCCCTTGGAGGCTCACTTTCGATGTCAGTTGTAAAGAGCTCAGTGTAAATTAGTCTATTAGATCCTTTCTATTTGCAACAGTTAGCTGATGATGAGTTTTAATAAGGGAAGGGATGGCAGGGAGAACCAGACCATGGAGCACCAACCATCTTGTCTTACAGGCAGATGGGGTCAAGTGTGCTGGGAAAATCATGGGGGATGTTGACCTTGACCACATTAGCCATGGAAGGAAGACAACTTAGGAGCTGGATGGGGATGAGAAAAGAGAAGTACAGAAAGCCAAGGCACAAAGGTATCCAAGAAAAAACACATTGCTTCACAATTTTGCCTAAGGTTTTATACCTCATATCTTAGGGCAACTAATTTCAAAGGAAATAATATTGCTCTCTGAATTTCATAGAACCAGAGTAACAAAATCGTGAAGAAGAAGAAGAGGTGGTGGGTTGGTGGTGGTAGAAGTAGAAGTAGTAGTAGTAGTAGTAGTAGTAGTAATAGTAGTAGTAGTGGGGGTGGGGGTGGGGGTGGTGGTGGTGATGGTAGCGGCTGTAGTGGCAATGGTGGTGGTGGTATTTGCTGGGGTGGTAGTAGTAGTAGTAGTAACTCACATTGATATATTGTGTTGAGCAAAAACAGTCTGTTTATTCCAGGTCATAAAAGAAACTGAATGAATCTGAGAGGGGACATGACTTGTTCAGAGTCACATAGCTTATAAAGAGTTAAGTGGACCCTAAAATACAGGTTTCTGACCATCAAATCCAGTGCTCTCTTCATGACACCTTGCTCCCTCTAATTGAAGATGCCTTCCATATGCACGCAGATCATTCTCATAAAGATTTTATAGAGCTGAGAAAGCCGCAGGTATGTGGGTCAGTAGTTGCTAAAGTCTACTTAGCCACCTTGATCAACACAATTATCAGGAAAGAACTTTGGAAAGTGCTCTATACATGTGAATTGTTATTATCTTTATTTACAATATGAGGAAGGAACAGTCAGACTTCAGAAGACCAAAAAATAGAACTTAATATCTAAAAATTTGGTAATTTCCAACTTACAACCAGCTAAATTCTACATGCCTGATATTTCATTTAAACACTTGTGTTCATTCATTCATTCATCCATCCACCCATTCATTTCTTCATCTTTCCAAAATCCCTTGATTTAGAGTTCCCTTATGTCTATGCAGTTTAGTCATGGAATTGATGAGGCATGTTCTTTCAAGACTGTGAAGACTATGGTGAAGTTTCTTGATTGTTAGAATAAGAGTAGAGGCAAGAGAAGACAGTGAAAAGAGCACAGGGTCTAGATTTAGAGCTTGAAGGGGCCTTAGTGATAATCAAGTCCACCACCATCTCTTTATAGATGTAGAAAGTGAGTCCCAGAGGTTGTGATTTGTCTAGGTCCACATGAATTCAAAGCCATTTCTTCATAACTCCAAGTACAGTACTCTATTCACTTCACTATGCTGCTTATTAATGTCTAAGAAATCAAATCTCCTAGATTCATATCCTTATTGTTCTTTTTTATGCTTATTTACATATCAGTCATGTTGTAAAAGAAGAGTCAGTATAAAAGGGAAAACCACAAGAAAAAATAACAACAACAAAGTAAAAATAGTATATCTTGATCTGCATTCAGGCTCCATAGTTACTTCTTTTTTTTTTTTTTTTTTTGCAGGGCAATGGGGGTTAAGTGACTTGCCCAGGGTCACACAGTTAGTAAGTGTCAAGTGTCTGAGGCCGGATTTGAACTCAGGTACTCCTGAATCCAGGGCCGGTGCTTTATCCACTGCGCCACCTAGCCTCCCCACATAGTTACTTCTTAATGTATAACTTTGACCAAGTCACTTTGCCCCTTGGAACATGGTTTCCTCATCTAGAAAATGAGGGTGCCAGACTTCATGAACTCTAAGGTTCTTTCCAATCAGGGTTGCTTCAGTAAATATTTAACAACTGGCTCTCTAAAAAAAAAATACCATCCACAAAAGACTTTCAAGTTTTAATCAGCATTAACATTTTTTCCATCTCTTTTCCTATTTTAGATAACCAACAAATCCATAAATCAGGTATTAACTTGCAGCTTTGGCTGATTTCTGAGATATAAATGCTTATACTAGGAAGTTAACAATTAGTTCTTGAAAGCTTTTATGAGTCAGCTCTAGTATATCTTTATTATAACTCAAATTCATGATTCAGATAATGGATTTGTGTTTATATATATCTACATATATCTATATAAAATCATATATGTATATTTACATCTATACATATATAATATGCATATTTACACATATAAGTATAAATATAAATATGTGTGTGATTTTACTCCAGTGTTTAGTCATGCTCTTCTCCACGTAAATTATATGTGTGTGTGTGTGTGTGTGTGTGTGTGTGTGTGTGTGTGTGTGTATAAACAGAGAGATAGAATTGACTCATTTAAAATGAAAAATGGGAAGCTTTCTATTTGGGAGAACCAATAAATGAATCGTTATACTGTTTGGAACTTTTCTGTATTTAGAATCTTCATTCCTTAATGCATTTATTTTGTGAATTTATATTTTTGTATGTCAGATTTTTTTTGGTTGAATAAAGTGCATATTTATATGCTTATATTGTTACACTCATTATTGTTAGGATATGATCTTGTCCACATTTCATTGCAATTTAAAGAAGTTTGTAGTTTATCATTGTATCTTCTAATTAAAACCAATTGTGTTAGAAAAATTCAAAATTTTCTTGGCCCTGAAAGAAATATTGCAACAATTTGAAACTAAGCAGCCATAGAAACATTGGCTAGAATAGTAATAGAAACATTTGGCCAAAGTATCTAAAGTAAGTTTCCTTATTTATTATATGAGGGGATTGGACTAGATGACCAGAGGAATCTAGATAGTGTAGTAAATAGAGCACTATATTTAGAGTCAAGAAGACCTGAGTTCAATTCCCGCCTCAGACTAACTGTATGACCCCAGGCAACTCATCGAACTTCTCTCAGCCTCAGTTTCCCTATCTGTAAAATAGGGATAATAATATCTTTCTGACAGAATTATGAGAATCAAATAAGGTAATGTATGTTAAGTGCTTTGTTGTTTTCATCTCTTATTCAGTAGTTTTAGTCGTGTTTGATTCTCTGTGACCTCATTTGGGGTTTTCTTAGTAAAGATATTAGAATGGTTTGTAATTTATACGTTAGCTATGATTCCTTCCAGTTCTAACATTCTCTGATCACCTATGAACTAATCAAAACTGTGTCATCTTCATGTAAAAGTTATTATATTGAGAAGACATAATGTTTTGAAATAGTTACATCAGTAACACCAAGGATTCCTTGCTATGAAATAACTAGGTAAGTGGAAGAGATTGGTAGGGGGTTCTGTATGGGAGTGTATAGTGGTCTTGAATGTAGGTTAATAAACTGACTGTGTCCAGATCTTTGAAAACTCTGAATTTAGCTCTAATTCAGCTTTCCAATTCTTTCCCTCTTACCTTCATGATCAGCCTTCCCAGCATGTTCTGGAAAAAAAAAGATCCTCATTGAACACAGTCATTTGGTGAGTGAAATGCTTTCCTGAATTTTCTGGGTAAAGGAGACCAAAATAAACTTCAAATTGACTTTTCTCTACTTCTTCTTAAAAGAGAGAGTCTCTTTTTCCTGTCTATGGGGAGGGATTAGAAACCCTCTGCCAGACAAAGAAAAACAGTCTCTCATTTTTTCCTCAAAGAAAAGTGAGGAAGCAGGACTCTTGCCAACTTATGCTAGAGAAGATTAACACACTGCATTCACTTGGCAGAAACAGAGGCAAAAGGCCAAGAATAAATGCTGGTGATGGTGAGGTTTGATCTACCTGGTTATTCCCTAAACAAGGATGGAGTTAATTTCTTGGTCTTCATGGTTGGGCCTATATGAGATATTATGTTTTGTTCTTTCCAAGCAAATGTTTAAGGGATTCAAAAGGATTCCTTCCCGAAGCTTAGTTATTTGCATAATTAGGCCAGCACCTTGTGTCTACAAAGATAACGGGTACACTGCTGCTTCATATTCTTAAACTACTGCTTATATCATACAACATGGCCCTTACAAAACATCTGCTTGTTATTAAAGGACCGCACTATATTGCTGAATCCCTCTCATCATCCTCTTTGGGATGCATACATCAAATAGCCCAAGTGGAAGAAGCATTTTAAAACTTGGGAAGGCATTCAAGATAAAAGGCATTTTGAACATATCTAAAGAGAGTTCTTGAAGACCTGTGAGCTGAAGCCCTCTTTACTAAGTAATAGAATCAGCAGGGTATAGTCCAAAGTAGTTTTTTCTTTGAAGATCAGAAGCATTCGATTTAACTGTTACCAGTAAAAAGTGCCTCAGAGTTAGACTGTTTGATATCAGCTGCTGTTAAGGCGGTGCTTGCAGAGCATGATAAATACATGAGGCTAGAAATATGTCATACCTTCCATGTGAAAAGGGAGGAAAATCCTTTCATCGAGTAAGAGCCATCTCAAGACAGGCTTCAGGTGGGCCTCCTGTACTCTACATTTAAACTCTCTAGATTTTTTCCTATTCAGATATTTGAAAGAGAGCTTTTACAAGGAAAAATTCCATAACTATGTAAGGCCTATTCAACGATTGTAGTACTGGTCCAATTATAAGGACCATACTCCAAAATCTGTATTAAAGAGCAATGGGGACCAGGGAGGTGGGGTGTTGGCAGTACATCTGAGAAGGAAAATAAAATTCTGGAGATAATCCTTTATGAAAGAAAATTAAGAAATACCTTCAACCTAGGGAGTAGTGGGTTGTTTTAAAATTTTTTTTCTTTCCTTAAAATTCCTGAGTCATCCCCAAATTAATGATTTTGTGATGCCATTTTATCAAAAAAACTCTACCCAAAAAGGTTTTTTTAAGCATTCTTTGTAAATAAACAAAAACAAACTGTTAGTGTTAATGTGGTTGCTCGTGGTTGTCCTTTGTTCTCAAAAAGGACAAAATGATATCACTATATTGGAATCAAGGTACAGTGTGTCTGGCTGTGGCTGATCAGACCAATTTAAGCTTGGAATGTTCCACCATAGGTTGGGCACAAATTGTCCATATTAGCCTTTGGGGTGGATATATCTCTAAATTTGTACATCTCACATTTCTTTTGAGCTACTGCAATTCTGCTTTGCTCCTAGAGTACAGTTCTTTCTTTGACGTGGGCGCACTATGATGGACAATCTTGTGCCAGTGCCTCTCATGTCTTGCAACTGATTGCAAAGTTCTTCAGAAATACCTTGAGAGTGTCCATGTATAGCTTATTCTGACTGCCACGTGAGCGTTGACCTTGTGTGACTTCTTCATAAAAGGTTTTTAGGCAAACATACACTTGGCATTTGAACAACATAGTCAGTCCATCAGCATTGCATTCTTTTGCAGTAGAATTTGACTGCTTGGCAGTTCAGCTTGAGAAAGGACCTCAGTTCTCTGTGCGTTATCTTGCCAGGTGATCTTCACATTCTTCCTAAGACAATTCAAATGAAAGTGATTTGGTTTCCTAGCATGGCCCTGATATATTGTACAGGTTTCACAGGCATATAATGATGAGATCGGCACAACAGCTCTGTAGACTTTCAGTTTGTTAGGCAGTCTAACACTTCTCTCCCACATTTTCCTTTGGAGCCACCCAAACACTGAGCTAGCTCTGGCAATGCATGTGTCAATTGCATCATTTATGTGGACATCCCTGGAAAGCATACTGCTAAGATAAGTGGACTTATCCACTGCATTCAAAAATTCTTGATTTGCTGTGTAAGTGAGGCCCAACCTTTAGATGTTATGGTGTTTTCTTGGTGTTAACTATTAGATCAAAATTAGCATAAGAAGCAGAGAATCAATCCATTTTCTGTAGCATCTCAGTCTCAGAGATTGCATTGAGTGCACAATCATCTACAAGGAAAAAGTTGCGCAACAACACTACCTCTAATTTAGTCTTGGCCTATAGCCTTTTCAAATTAAATAATTTACTGTCAGTGTGGTAGCTGACCTTGATGCCATTTTTGACCTCATTGAAGGGATCTAATAATATTGCAGAAAACATCATGTTAAAAAAGCATGAAAGCAAGCACACACCCCTGTTTCACTTCATCAGTGACTGGGAAATTACAAGAGCATTGTCCATTATCAAGAACCCAGGCAAGCATACCATCATGAAACTGGCATATGACACTGATGACTTCTCTGGCCAACCACATTTTGCCATGTTCTTCCACAAGCTCTCATGACTGACAGTGTCAAAGGCCTTGGTCAGATCAACAAATGTTCTCTATAGACCTCTGTTCTGCTCCTGTCATTTTTTCTGGAGTTGTTGAGCAGCAAACACCACATTGACTATTTCTTGGCCCTTTCTCAAGCCACGCTGGCTCTTGAACAGATGATCATCTTCCAGGTGAAGGGTCAGCCTATTAGGAGAACTCTGGCAAGAATCTTGTCAACAGTGACTAAGAGAGAGACCCCCATGATTGTCACAGAACAAGCTATTTCCTTTTCCTTTATGGTGTTGGACAAGGGAGACATACTTGAACTCCTAAGGAATAACCTCCTATTGCCATATAAACCCAGAAAACTTCTGTCATCTTTTGTATGAGCAGTGGTCCCCCTGCCATGTAAATCTCAGCTGGAATAGAATCAGAATCAGGTGCTTTGCCAAATGACAGGAGCCTTTTTCAGTTAGAAGTTCAGCTAGAGAGAGATTGACTTCAAGCTGAAGTATACGGTCATTGGCTTCAGCATTGTTTGATGACAGTCTTTTGAGAACATTATGAAAGTGTTCAGTTCATCTCTCCAGGACCACATCCTCATCAGCAATCTATGTGACTTCATCAGCACTGAGTAGTTAAGATGCCCATAAATAACCTTTAGGGCATCATAAAAGTGCTTTAGATTGCTACTATTAGTGTAAAACTGAATTTCATCTGTCTTCTTACTGAGCCAAGAATCCTGCATCTCCCTAAGCTTTACTTGCACATCATCATCATTGTCATAAATAATAATAATAATAATAATAATAAATTTTATTTATAGTTTTGGATTCTAATTTTTATCCTTCTTTCCCTCCCTCCCCTGTCCCCTTACTGAGGTGGCAAACAATCATATGTGGGTTATACATGTATGCTTATGTGAAACATTACCATATTTGTCATTTTGGACAAAAAACTTTACTTATTTGCACGTTATGTTTGATGGTGTAAATGCTGTCTTCTTAGAGATGAATGAACTATTCTGTTGGTAAACCCTATAGAGTTCTCATTTTTCATTTAGCAGCTTCTGAATTTCCCTATCATTTTCATCAAACCAAGCTTGATATTTTTGAGTGTTCTGGCTCAGATGAGTAAATGTAGTGCTGTAAAACAAATCTCTGAAAAGTTCTCATTCCTTTTCTATTTTTTAATAATAATTACCATTTTTATTTAAAGCTTTAAGTTCCAAATTCTATACCTCCTTTCTTACCTCCTCTCCCCCCTCCCTGAGGTGGTAAGCAATCAGATATCAGTTATGCATGTGCTACTAAAACATTACCATATTAGTCACTTTGCATAAGAAAATTTGAATAAAAGAAAAAATGAAAGAAAAGTAAAAAATAACATGCTTCAGTCTGTGTTCAGTCAATATCAGTTCTTTCTTTGGAAGTGGATAGTATGCTTTATCATTAGTCCTTTGGCATTCTTTTGGATCATTGTATTGCTGAGAATAGTTGTGATTCACAATTTGGCATCAAACAATATTGCTGTCACTGTGCACAATGTTCTCCTGGTTCGGTTCACTTCACTATGCATCAGTTCATATAAGTCTTTCCAGGCCTTTCTGAAATTGTTCTGTTTGTCATTTATCATAGCACAATAATATTTCATCACAATCATATACCACAGCTTGTTTAGCCATTCCCCAATTGATGGGTATTATTTTGATTTCCAATTCTTAGCCACTACAAAAAGAGGTGCTTGGAAAATTTTTGTACAAATAGGTCTTTTTCTCTTTTTGGGGAAGTCTATGGCATATAAACCTAGCAGTGGTATTCCTGGATCAAAGGGTATGCACAGTTTTATGGTCCTTTGGGCATATTTCCAAATTGCTCCCCCAGAATCATTGGATCTGTTTACCAACTCCACCAACAGTGGATTCCCACTCCTTATCTATTCCACCTTTGCCAACCATAAGTTGGCTCTGCTTTCCTTCAAAGTTACCAATGGACCCTTCACTAAGAAGTACTCTAATCTGCTAAAATAAATTGCCACTTTTATTGAATGTGAATGCTTAGCTTAGAGAGAATAAGTCTATAATTGGTCCACCACAAAGCCTTTGTCACTCTCATTTACTGTCTCTTCTCTTTATAATGAAATATTATATTAAATACCAATGTTTACTGCGAGGGTAAATCCATGACTTTATTAAATTTAGGTAAATGAAAGACAGAGTTGGTCATGATATGTACAAATCTTCAGTAGTAAATGACTATTGATGTTTCTGACTCTCTTCCTTCCAAGAACTCCATACCTTGTTTGATAGTCTGTGCCTACTCTGTAGTTAGTTACCCAGAATTATAAATGTCCTGTTTTGGCACATTCATAATATTTTCTTAATATTTTAATAATATCTTCATAATATTTTTAATCTCATTAGGACTTGTCATAGTGGGAGCATATGCACTGATGATGGTGTCTTGGCACTTTCCCACAAGTGGCAGTTGCATTGTCATGAGCCTGTCATTCACTCCTTTTGGTAGGTATACAAGCTTGTTAACTAGATTAGGTTTTTTAAAATTTCTTTTTTGGAAGGTGAGGCCATTGGGGTTAAGTGACTTGCCCAGGGTCATACAGCTAGTAAATGTCAAGTGTCTGAGGCCAGATTTGAACTCAGGTTCTCCTAAGTCCAGAGCTGGTGCTTTATCCACTGCACCTAGATTAGTTTTGATTAACCTACATCAGCTTCATGGCATTCACTTTCACTGAAGCTACTTCAGAAAAATGTGTATGCACCTCCAACTTCTGTAAGCTGGCCTTAATTTTCCAGCCTTGTTTCACTCAGGGCTGCTATTTGGATGTGATACCTGCTGAGTTCTCTCACAACAAGAGCTTTTTGTCTTTCAGGTCTACTGGTTTTCATGTTGTCCATAAGTATATGCACATTCCATATATTGATGGTGAGTGGAATCATCTTTGAAAATGTTTTTTGTACCTTTTTTGTGTGTGCTTTGACCACAAGATGAGAGCCATGCCTGCCTGGGTAAGCAATCTAGGGTTGGGTAAAGTAGACACTTTTTAGGATACCTTTTCTAGCCCCTTCCTCACTCTAGGTGGTGAGCAGTATGGTCCTTTAAAAAGGCTGCTCAGACACCCAGAGAGTTGCCAAATCCCACTGCTGCCTCAGTCCAGTGAGATGACTCTATAGCCTGGGCCTCCTATGTTCAGGGTTGTGACTATATCTCCCATCGTATCTACACTACTGCTTTGTCACTTGCTTGTCACCACAGGCCTTTGAGGTAGATTAAAAATGGTAAAATGTTATTGGTGGGGCAGCTAGGTGGCACAGTGGATAGAGCACCAGCCCTGGAGTCAGGAGGACCTGAGTTCAAATCCGGCCTCAGACACTTAACACTTACTAGCTGCGTGACCCTGGGCAAGTCACTTAACCCCCATTGACTCACTAAAAAAAAAAGTTATTGGTAATGTCTTTTGATTCTCACATAAATTGAATTTAAGTGAGGCAGAGTTGCAAAGCAGTCAGCTTCTCTCTTCCAGTCATCAGAAGTCCAGTGGCAAGACAAAAGTCAGCACAGCTGGTGATGGCCTGGAATGCAGTGGATGAGCTTGGCACTCCACAGTGCTTGCCTCAATCTCCTTTAACCTCTTTCATGGCCATTGGAACAAACTGTTCTTATCTGTTCATTCAACTAGGGGAAGTTTTCACATGCTTGGGCTGGACACCCCGCTAACTCACCAACATGTTTGAGACCCCTCAGTTATCCTCAACCTGATTTAGCTTGTCTGCCAAAGTGGCTTACAGGGGTGTGGTCGCTGCATGTGCTACAGCTTCTTGGAGCTATTGGTGAGAGTTAGGTGGCAGGTGGACACCAAAAATGGATAAACAGTCCTGGAAAGGACTCAACAAGCACTCAAAGCAGAGGTACTAGTCTTTCCTAAACACTCTACACTCCAATTAGTGGGAAAAACCCAACCCTATATACTGGCATTGAGTCAGAGATGACAGGAAAGAGAGAAATCTGAGGCTTTCATGCCATTCTTTAGCAATTGTGGGAAACTTGACTCATGAGACACAGTCACTTACTTCCTATGAAACAGGTTTTCCTGAAAAAGAAGTCAGCTTCCTGGATATTTTCAGTGGAATTGGGCAAGGATATGCTGCTAAATGTTTAACAACTGGCTCTCCCCAAAATGTATGGCATTATACACTTGTAATCTACATTGTTAACATTTTCTCTATCATTTAACAAAACAATAAATCAAGTTCTGGTTTATAGTATTTACCTATTTCTAAGGTGTAAATGCTCAATTTAACAATCAGTTCACCAGAGGCTGGTGGTTCCACCACACCACTGGGTGGGGGTGTCCCTCACTCCCCCCCCCCCCACCCCCGTGCCTTTTTTTTTTTTTTTTACCGGTACAACTCCTAATGCTCAATGAATAGTGATAGGCTTCCTAAATGCCTGAACCATGGGCCAACTCCAAAATATTTGGGAGTGATAACAGAGCCTGTCTTACCTGTAGATAGAGCAGCAAGTGTGTCCTTCATGAGATTTCAGGTCACTGGAAAGCCTTTAATCCTTACTCACACAAGAACTGATGACTTAAATCCAGTCTCTGTGACCTAAACACCTTAAGGCTCAGCTTCAGTGATTCTGTGATCTCAATAAAGTGAGTAATCCTTCCAGCAGTTTAGATTACAACCCACCCATTCCTCTGCCTATACAATTATTTTCCATATCTCCCCCTAATAAATTCTTCACAAAGAGTAGGTTTATACAATGTCTTCAGACCTCCTAGATGTCCTAATATTATGTGGGTATCACTGTGCTGTTAATCGTTTTAACTCTTATCATGATCCTAGCTCTTTAGTCCCTTACTCTTCTCAAATCCTATGACTTCACTGCAGCTCAGACATACTCAGGCATTGCCACTTCCTGGATTTCACCACTACCCACAAGGGTTCTACTACCTTAATTAAAAAATTCTAACATTCCACTATCATACCATCACTCCATTTGCCTTATCCCTCCTAAACCTATGAGTCTTTATTTTGACCTCTAGTCCCTCCAACCCCATGCCATCAGTGTTTTCTTGAGGTATTATCCATGCTTAGACTTAACTTTCATCCCTTCCCATTCTCAACCATAAATTAAATGTCGACTTCACAGTACCCTCAACTTTGAAATCCCTCACCTCTTTATTCTGTTGTCACTTATCCTGTGCCAAATCCCATCCCTGGATTACCCAAACCATCTACCTCTTCCACTTCTATTCACAGAGATGGAGGAAGTCATGCAGTTGACTGGATATGTTACACATTTATATTATGTAACCTCAAGTGGACCCTTACTGCAGCAAGACCCTTTTCATTTTTCCTAATTAATTGTCACAGAAACTATTCCAAACCCGTTTCCTCTTCCTTCTTCCTATACCCCCTCACTTGAGGACTTTGATTATTACTTTAGTGAAAAAATTGAGGCCAATCACCAGGAGCTCCCTCTTCTCCCTCTCTCTTCATCTCAATCTTCCTTGAAAATGTCTACTCTATCTTTTGGTCTCTGATGATGAATTGGTTCTTCTCCTTACCAGAGTTAACCAATCTGTATGTGCCCTTAATATCATCCTCTACCATCTTCTCCAGCAAGTTATATCCTCAATTATTCTTTCTCTCTTTAAACTTCAATCTCTCCCTTTCTATGGGTTCTTTCCCAGGGGCAGCTAGGTGGTGCCATGGATAGAGCACATTGATCTTGAAGTTGGGAGAATCTGAATTAAAATCTAACTTTAGACATTTACTAGCTGTGTGATCCTGGGCAAGTCACTTAACCCCAATTGCCTTAAACATCCAGGTCCATCTCCAGTTGTCCTGATAATGTATCTTGCCACTGGACCCAGATGGCTCTGGAGGAGAAAGTGAGACTTGTGACTTTGCATAGCCTTTCCTTACTTAAATCCAATTCATTGCAAGGCGTGACAGTTGTCATGGTCTTCTTTGAGAATGAAGGACAAATAATTCTTTCCCTACTATCTTCAAACATACTTATTTTTCCATGACAAATCTTCTAAAATATTTCAACATGTAGATTTAACATGTTTTATTGATATATATTGTACAGCTATAACTTCTAAACACTGTAGTCTCCATCCCCTCTCATACCCTTATAACAAAGAAGTACAATTAAGCAAAACAAAATGACATACTGAACAGGTCTGAAAACATGATCCTCACTCTATAGCCATAATCCATTACTTCTCTCCCAAGAAGAGAGGATGGAAGTAAACATTTATTCAGGACCTATTATGCTCCAGGCACTATACAAAGCACTTTACATATATTATCCTATTGGATCTTTGCAATTACCCTGGGAGGTAGAGGCCATCATCATGCCCTAGAATCCACTATTCCTTCAAACTATTACCTTCTTTCTCTACTGCCTTGCTCAGCTAAATTTCTGAAAAAGGCTATTTATAGTTGTTGTCTCTACTTTCTCTCCTTTCACTCACTCCTTATCCCTTTGCAATTTGTCTTCCAACTTTATCACTAAAATGAAATGCTAAACTTGTGCTCTTTTATTTGCCAAAGCTTTTGTTATTTCTTTTGGTGCTACTGACCACCATCTCATCCTGTATATTATCTCCTCTCTAAGTTTTCATGATATTTTTCTCTCTTATGTGGAAATTTATTTTGATTTGGGGATCCTACCTTTAGGCTGAAATTAGAAAGCCTTAGGCCCTCAGGGTCTCTTCTGTGTGGGAGGTGCTGGTGCCCCTCCCCCTCTGTTTCAGCTGAGCCAAAAAGCCCCATGGGCTGTACAAGACACCAGGTCAGACAGCTGGGGGGAAAAGCCCCCAGCTCCCTCCGCCCTGAGCGGAGGTATCTGAGAGATCCTGGGCTCATCCAGGCCAGGGTTCTGGTGTAGCCTGTGCTGAGGCACGGGATGCTCGAGCATCCCCCCAGCCCAAGCCGCATCCCCAACTGGCAGATTAGCTTGAGCTGTGGGGGCACAGGAATCCCCGAGATTTGAGTGGAGAGAAGAAAAGGTATATATAGACCTGGGAGTTAGATTAGAGGGGGGCAGACAAGAGACGGGGGCTACAAGGACGCAGGAGAAGGCTAAAGGACTAGGAACAAGATAGAGAGATTGGGCAGACAAGATTAGAAGTTCCAGGAGCAGCAGGTGGGAAAGAGATGCAGTGGAAGGAGACACACCGCAATGCAGTCAGGTTGTACATTTTATTTCCCTGTATTCTTAATTTTAAATAGTATCTCATAAATAAATACTGCTTTGATTATTTAGTTAAGAGGCTTCTTAATCCTTTGCTTATCAATTTTGGGAGTGGAGCAGTGTGGTGGAATTTTATAAATGGGTCCATGTTAAATTAATAGCAGTCAGATAGCCAGTGAGTCAAAAGTCCCCAGATTAGTCCTCCAGTCAGATTAGCCCCCAAATTAGGCCTAGTCATCAAAATATTTTCACATTTAGTTATTCTCTTATTGCCTGATTGCTCTTTCTAATTCTCCCTTCTTGGATCATCATCCTTTTTATTCCTCCCCACCTTAGATTTACCTGAAAACTCTGTTTTTGGCCTCCTTCTCTTTGTACAATCTTTCCCTCTTGGTGACCTCATCATCTCCCATGAGTTTAATTATCATCTTCATGCAGATCACTTATACAACCATATTTCCAGCTTCAACTACTCACCTGAACTACAGGCCTATATCACCAAGTGCTTACTAGACATTTTAATTTAAATGTCCAAAACAGAACTCATTTTTCTTCCCAAATCCATTCCTCTTCTAAATGTCTCTATTTATTTTGAAAGGACCACCATTCTCCCAGCCTACAAGATTTGTAACTTCAGAATTACCCTCAATGCCTTACTCTATCACTCCACATATCCAGTCAGTTACCATATCTTGCCATTTTTACTTTGTGTAATTTAAGATTCTAAATGTGGATTCTAATCTGTTCCCCCAGTTTTGGGGGAAACTGACAGAAATCACTGATAAAACGAGTTTAGGTTTTTAAGGGTTTATTGAAAAATAGAAAGAAAAAGATTGAGAACAGAATTCCAACAGCCTGGCATTCCTATCTTTCCTCAAATTTCCTGTGAAGTCCTCTGCCGCCACCACCACCATCAAATCAGGAACCCAAAAAAGGTGAGAGCTATCCGCGCAGGCTCCCTCTCCTCCTTCCTGTCTCCTCCCAGAAAATAGGAGGCTCCTCAAGTTGATTGGCTGGTAGCCTTGATAGACAGCACCCATGAGCAAACGTCATTTCCTGATACCAAGGAAAAGCCACATGGCCTTGCCCTCTGAGGCATTTTTCTCATGGCGGATGTTTCCCACAGCAAGTCTCCAGTAGGTGGCATCATTCCAATCATTACAATTTCCAGAACATTACTCCCATGTAATCTTTCTACTCATTTAAATACAAGATATTAGGAAGGAAAGACAAGATAGTTAGGGTTATTTGGAAAATCTTTATGTAGAAGGTGGTACCTTGGTTGTGACTTGAAGGAAGTGGTAACCCTTGTTATACCACCTATATAACACACACACACACACACACACACACACACACACATATATATATATATATATATATATATATATATATATTTTTTTTTTTTTTGGTGGGGCAATGGGGGTTAAGTGACTTGCCCAGGGTCACACAGCTAGCAAGTGTCAAGTGTCTGAGGCCAGATTTGAACTCAGGTACTCCTGAATCCAGGGCTGGTGCTTCATCCACTGCGCCATCTAGCTGCCCCCATAACATATATTTTATGATGATGGATTTATGATCTAGTGAATATGAGTATTCCCTCCAGTGAAGTAGACCCAGTCGTACTTTCCTATCCTATGCAAACCTTGTCCATGGCTTCTCATAAGTTCTTCACAGGAAGATTCATCAATGTGTGGGGGCCCTTTCTTGAGTTTTCTTGATATTATTTGGATACCAATGGAACACAGACTTCCCAGTGTTTATCCCTTGCTCACCATGTAATCAGTCCATCTTCTTTTTAGATAATACATGTCTCTGATGATATGACTTATGATACTTTTGTATAACTCCATTTTTGAAATGTGTTGAAACCTGTTCATAACTACTATGTATCTTCCATTGGCCTTTGTCTAATTCTTCACTTCATTTCTTTGAAAACTATGGTATTCCCTTATGTGTAATTACAAAATATCTCATATATGAAAATACTCATTGATTGTTCATCTCATCAATTCCCTTCAATGATACACCAGCAACTCACATATGCCTGCTCATACCATTCAACTCTTAGTCATGACCTCCTATAAGTTTGCCTCAAGGGGTCTATCCAAAGTACTTCTGACATTATGAGACTAACAGTAGACTACTCAGACTCTTACTTATCCTTCATCCTCTCTTGCATGTGACCAAACTAAAATTTTTCTCTTCCTGTCATTAATTTCCTTCATGACATTACTTTGGGTCTTATAATTTCCTCATCAGAACTTAATGTCTATTTGTGCCCTTTTATATGCCTTTCTGTTAACTTCTATGTAATACTCATTTTGTGTTTGGAAATTTTTATATTTGAAATAGTCAACATAACTGCTAAGGTTTCTGAGTAAGATACTTGGGAATAACGTTCAGAGGAAGACTATGAATTAGGTATTGGAGACATTGAGAAAGTTTCTACAGTGATCTAGAGGTCAGTGGATAACAATAAAGATGGGGAGAGGGATGTATCCGTGGATTGTATGAAATTTCAAAGAGGAAGTTATTGAGGGACCATTGGTAGAACAGTGGTCTGAAAAGGACAATATAGACCATGGGATATGCCAGCCATTCCTTCTGGCCATGTGATTGAGGGGGAATGAGAGAAGCAGCCTCCATTGGAAAGAGTTGCATAGTTAGCAGAGAGCCACATGTCAGTTAAAGGGATGGGGTGAGAAAAATACTGAATGAAAAGTCTCAGGATGCAGGGAAATTTGTTGAGAAAGGAACAAGTATCCCAGAAATACAGTGGAATGTGTTTGGAGATAAGTAAACTGAGTTGGCTTGAGTTTGACGCAGAGTATTCTTATTCATTTAGTAATTCTGGTTGACTTGGGGAAAGATTATTCTGATTAAATGTAAGTCCCTAGAACATTTTTTCCTCCTCAAAATTGAGGAAAATGTGTAATCCTTTCTTGGAACTAACTAGATGCTTTCTAGTGTCTTCTAGACTTCTAATAACCAGCCAAATCTCTTCTATCCAAGGATATCTATAACCCAGTCTCTGAAGTGTTACCACTGTAGTCCTGGCCCTCACTCAGCAACCCCTGAAATCATCTACATGGTTTGAGTGT
The DNA here is from genome assembly GCF_019393635.1 of Dromiciops gliroides. NCBI lineage: Eukaryota > Metazoa > Chordata > Mammalia > Microbiotheria > Microbiotheriidae > Dromiciops > Dromiciops gliroides. The sequence goes on from NC_057861.1 coordinate 255,514,361, forward strand.
AGGCTGTGGTATTCATCAGTATAGCTTATAATTGGTCAATCTTCAAATATGTGGAGCTGCTTTGTGATAATGGAAGAGCCCCAGGGAAAGAGGGCTCCACAAGAAAAAATGTCCATATCAACACTATATAGCGTACAAGAGTACCATTTCCCTCATGGGGTGTGGACTTCCCTAAATGTATTACAGCCTCGGGGCTATTTGCACTATACTCATCTTGAAGTCAACTTTTCAGCCTTTAGGTATAAGTATCTTACCAGAGCTAGTTTAATAAAGAGGCCTGAGGTGTATTAGGAAGAAAAATAAGATTTGTAATTAGTGTTTGGTGGTAATTCAGAATTACTAATTGGCATTATCTCACCATCTGAGAAGATGATGCAAACATTTGTTTGTTTTAAACACTCCTTAAGCACTTGGTTATAGCAGTGACACATTCAAAATGAATTCACACTGTGGCAGTAGTTAACTGCCCACTGGCTTGGTACTCTGTAGTGTCTGTGACCCCTTTTTCATAATGCCAAATGAAATTACAACAAAACATGGCAAACACAATATTTTTATGCTTCCTAATTTCTCCTGTTCACACTCATCATATGAGGGAAGAGTAATAGGAAACAAACAGCTATCAGTTAATGTCTACAATTCAAGGCATGGCTATGGTTTAGGGCCACTAAGATAAGTCTTCTAGGTCAGGTCTGCAAAGGCTGCAGAAAAGTGGGGATAGAGCAAATGTTGGGTGAATTTGGACAGACCATTTGAATCAATCAGACTTCCCCTGGCTTTTCTTGGAAGCCATATTAAAAGCAGATTGGGTGAAAGGACTCTTGTTTCCATCAATCACAACATAGTTGGAATATAGAGAAGACTGCACTAACTGCAAAAATAGTCTTTCCCTCACCTCCATGTAATGAAGAATCTTGTATGGAATCCATTGCAGCTAATTGTAAACAGGTGCATCTTACACTTCTTCATAGCAACCTGCTAAGACATGTCATGGCTCCAAAGCTTAGCTGGGTCTAATTTACTGTGAGTTCTGATTGGTGATAGTGACCTGGAGTGCTTTCAAGAATTGCCCTGCTCTTACCTGTTGGTATTTCTACAAGAATACTATAGTTATTACAAAAACACTTATTATATTTGCATTCACGTTCAGACTTGCTATGTGTTTCAGCTACAAGTCTTGAGTCTTTAACACAGGTATGTTGTTCTTCATTTCCCCCTTCACTGAATGCAGCTGTTTGGTAGCTTGACACCCAGAGATGCTGAGGCAGGATTAACATTCATGATCCCTTGATGTGGAGAATTGTTGGAAATGTTTAGATTCTGGCAGTGACTTCTGGGTCTGAAAATTCAAATGATTACTGTCCTTGAATATACTAGTTCTCTTCTAGTCATATTAAACAAATCTTAAGAAATTTCTAACACAGTTAAACCCATTGGATCATGGCCAGTTTGACTCGTGTCAAGTAATATCTTCCATTATTCTTATATATTAGAATGAAACCCCTTGTTTATTAACCTAACTTACATTTTTGTCAATCCATTAAATTTCCAATATTCACTGATTTCCAGTCTCTTGCTACTTGTATTATGTATCCATACTCCTACGAAAAGTCCAGAAATGTGTTTAACTGTGTTCTGCCAGTTATTAGCTATGTGACCTGGACCTACTTAGGTAATCTTTCTGGGCTTCATTTTCTCCTTCTACAACATTGGCATGATAAAAATTACATGACTAGGAATATAGTGAGGAAAGATCTATGGATACTTTAATATAGATGGGGGTCATTGGTATTATCTATAAAATTAGAAGCAGGCTCTTGGGCTACATAATCTCAAATGTTCTGCCGAGCTTTTAAGTACTATGATAGTAAATCATTGCTATTTGGTCACTAGGTTTCCTTTCTTCCTTTCTTTCTTTCTTTCTTTCTTTCTTTCTTTCTTTCTTTCTTTCTTTCTTTCTTTCTTTCTTTCTTTCTTTCTTTCTTTCTTTCTTTCTTTCTTTCTTTCTTTCCTTCCTTCCTTCCTTCCTTCCTTCCTTCCTTCCTTCCTTCCTTCCTTCCTTCCTTCCTTCCTTCCTTCCTTCTCTCTCTCTCTCTCTCTCTCTCTCTCTCTCTCTCTCTCTCCCTCCCTCCCCCCCTCCTCTCTCTCTTTTGTTGGGGTGGGGGGGAGGAGAGGGACGACACCTGTGAAGTCATCTGTCTATTGAATACCTGGAGTAGAAACTTCCCTGACCAGTGCAGTTTGGTCTTCGTCTCTAGTATTTTGATGAAATAGTGTAGTATAGTACAGTGGTGTTAAACCAAAATAGAAACATGAACTGCTAATCCATACATAAGCATCCCTATGGACTGCATATTGGCTTAGTTTTAAAATATAATATCTATATTTTATTGTTTTTACTTATTTTGTTAGATATTTGCAGGTTACATTTTAATCTGTTTCATGATATACTTGGGAGTGTTAGAGGCCACATGAGGCCCAAGGTACACATGTTTAATGCCTCGGGAATATTGAAATGTACACTGGTCTTAGAAATGTAAGACTAAGGTTCGGTTCCTATATTTGCTACTTACTATCAACACAACTTTGGGCAAGTCACTTGGCGTCTCTTCCTCCTCTTCCTCACCATAATCACCATTATCACCACCCACCACCACCACCATCATTTAACAGAGTTAACAGGATATATAATGAGGAAAGTCTACTAACTTCTAACCCATGCTTTTCCCACTAGACCATATTCTCTGGGTAGTAGCCCATTTCTTTCACAATGAACCTGGGCAAAACTAACACTGTTATTTCTAATGCCTCTTGAAAGGAGATGATCTTGCTTGGGGGGGGGGAGCAGAAGCTGAGATGAAAGACTGCGTACAGAAAAAGAGGGCAGCCAGACATTTTAGAATTGACTGCAAAAACATGTAGGACATTACTAGAAGAAACAATAGGTTGGCATCCTCCTGTATTTAGACAATAAGTTCTCCAGGACATAGCTAGTTCTGGTCAAGTTTAGAAGTCACACAGACTTATCATTTAACCTTGGAGCAGTCAAAGAGAAGAAAATGAAAGGCATTGGTGGAGAATTTCAACTCCTGAGGCTATCCTAATGGTAGAAAGTTTTCCAGAAAAAGTCCTAGCTCTCTCTGAAATTGCTTTATTGTTCAATTAACAATAAATTGGAATTGATTACAAAGGTGCCTAGATAATGTCTAGATCTGGAAAGTGAAAGATTCACACGGTATAAATTAGATGAAGAACCTTTGGTGCGCTTTACCAAAGCAGAAAGAAAACCTTCACAGCAGTTTTTGAATGAACTTTTTAGTAAAGGGAATACAAATTTTGATATTAATTTAAATCTAATAAACTTCATACAGTGGATAATAATGGTATGAGAAAGACCAGAATTCTCAGGTCCAGCAGGATTTCTTTTTTATTCCCACATCTTTGTGGTTTTAAAATATGTGGGTTCTCAATCTGTATTCACATGATAGCAAAACAATATTTACAAACTAGCCCAAGTGTATGTTGGAGTAAACTTTGATGAGAAAGTAAATCTACCTTATGTAATGTTTAATCAAAATTTTATGATCAAACTTGGGTCATTCTTATATGTTGATGGGAGAATTAATTCCAACCACATAATTGCCAAACAAACGAAGTTTCTGCTTGTGGCTGGGAACCATCAGCATGACATATGTAAATGGTGAACACAGTGGCAAACTGAAGTCGAATCCTTTGACCAGTGGATCAGTGATACAGCAGTACTGAAACTAAAAGTTATATCTTATTTTCTTCATGTGCTATGGGCCATGCTCCCAATTTTGAAGCTATTTATTTTTCGAAGGGCAATGAGGGTTAAGTGACTTGCCCAGGATCACACAGCTAGTAAGTATCAAATGTCTGAGACTGGATTTGAACTCAGGTCCTCCCAAATCCAGGGCTGGTGCTTTATCCACTTCACCAACTAGCTGCCCCAATGCTCCCAATTTTGTATCCCTTCTCCTCTAGAAGTTGCTCCTCTGTGGTATTGTGAGCACGCATGTTGACCTGATAGAAAACCTGAGACTGTATCCCAAGCCTGTGCCTGAGTATTCTGCCTTGTGTTTCTTTACCTCACCACAGGTGCTTGAATAGCTAACATGATGAATGAACTTTGAAGGAGTGGCTACCTCAGAAGTTTCTGGATATCTCAGTCAAAACTTACTGGTAGCAGGTGTTTTCTACAGTGATACTTTGTCAGAGAAGATGACCACTGACAGGAGGATGAATTCAAGTCATACCAGAGCTTTCTGTAGATATGGACCTTGAAGGAAATGTTAACAATCTCAGAGGGTTGAGGCAAAGGTGAAATGGCTATTCAGATATCTCACTTAATATTTCATTTTAAAATGTTTCATGTATCCCCAATTGAGAAATGGTCAAAGTACATGAATGAGGAGTTTTCAGATGAAGAAATCAAAGCTATCTTTTGCTACATGAAAAAAAATGCTCTAAATCACTATTGATTAGAAAAATGCAAATTAAAACAACTCTGAGGTACCACATCACACCTATCAGATTAGCTAATTATGACAAAAAGGAAAATAATAAATGTTGGAGAAGCTATGGGAAAATCGGAACACTGATCCAACCATTCTGGAAAGTAATTTGGAACTATACCCAAATGTCTATAAAGCTGTGCCTACCCTTTGACCCAGCAATACCACTATTAGGTCTTTATCCTGAAGAGATCACAAAAAAGGGGGAAAAGACCCATATGTACAAAAATATTTATGGCTGCTCTTTTTGTTTTGGCAAAGAATTAGACATTGAAGAGATGCTCATCAATTGGGGAATGGCTAAACAAGTTGTGGTATATGAATGTAATGGGATACTATTGTGCTGTAAAGAAATGATGAGCAAGGGGGCATTTAGGTGGCGCAGTGGATAGAGCACTGGCCCTGGATTCAGGAGGACCTGAGTCCAAATCTGTCCTCAGACACTTGACACTTACTAGCTGTGTTACCCTGGACAAGTCCCTTAATTCTCATTGCCTTGAAAAAAAAAAAGAAATGATGAGCAGGCAGATTTCAGAGAAACCTGGAAGGACTTACATGAACTGATGCTGAGTGAGATGAACAAAACCAGGAGAACACTGTACACAGTATTAACAACATTGTGTGATGATCAACTGTGATAGATTTAATTCTTCTCAGAAATAGAATGGTCCAAGATAATTCCAAAGGACTCATGATGGAAAATGCTCTCCTAATCCAGAAAAAAAGAACTATGGCATTTAGATGCAGATTGAACCATACTGTTTCTACTTTTTTGTTTTCTTAGTTTTTCCCCTTTTGTTCTGATTCTTCTTTCACAACATGACTAATGCAGAAATGTTTAATGTGATTGTACATATATAACCTATATCAGATTGCTTGCGACCTTGTGGGAGGGGGAGGTAAGGGAGGGAGAGAGAAAAATTTGGAACCATTAATCTTATAAAAACAAATGTTGAAAACTATCTCTACATGTAACTAGAAAATAATAAAATACTTTTATGATAAAACAATGTTTCATGTATCAACCTCTTGGGAAAGTAATTGTACATTTGGGTTGTTTCACCCATTTAGGTTTTTGTTATTGTTGTCTTATGAGACCTTTGTGTATTAAACATTTCTTTTTTTGTGGACAGAAATAACTGCATTATATCTGATCTACTTTGTGTGTTGAGTACATCTCTAATATCTTTCGGAGAGACTTTAGATTTGAGCCACACCTAGCCTTTAAGTGATTTTCCCAAATGTTCTGGGATAGGGTAGACATAAAGGAGGAAGAAGAAGAAGAAGAAGAAGAAGAAGAAGAAGAAGAAGAAGAAGAAGAAGAAGAAGAAGAAGAGGTGGGGGAGGGGGAGGAGGAGCTCCATATCTTTTGCTTTATAGGCCAGGATGGATCCTCCAAGACTGAATCTAGTCTGTAGGGACCAAGAGCTGAAAATCCTTTGTAGCAGAGAGCTCTTCTGATTCCTGGGCCAACATTGCTTTGATATATCAATATAGATATTGATAGATATAGAGGCAGAGATAGAGATAGAATTATATCCCATATGCAGCTGTTATCATACTCCCAGTGTACACTTACAGGAAAAAAAGATGTGATGTGTTTTGTTTGTATTTTTGGTTTTTGGCAGGGCAATGAGGGTCAAGTGACTTGCCCAGGGTCACACAGCTAGCAAGTGTCAAGTGTCTGAGGCTGGATTTGAACTCAGGTCCTCCTGAATCCAAGGTCAGTACTTTATCCACTGCACCACCTAGCTGCCCTCATGTTATGTGACTTTATAAGAAGAACATACAAGCTTAATAAAAATATTCCTTGTCTTCCCCTTTGTCTTGCTTAGTTTTTCTCATTCTTCTTGTTACCACTACTTTTTAAACCCTATTTTTGTCTTTTGTTTTATTCTGTACTTTAAATCTCACAGCAGCCTGACAGCTGAGCCTTTCCATGAACAAAAAATGATCATGTCTTAATGGCACAATTGTGCTAAAAGGACTATTTTTCTACATATAGATTTGTCCTTAAAAACTATAGAAATAATGTCATAGAATATACTCATTGTTCTCATACCCAAGACTCAAAGCAAGATTATATAATCTGGAGGCCCTGAGTATCCCTATGATTCCTCAGCAGTTGTGGCCATAGTTTGTTTAAATTTCATGCACTTTGAAGGTAGATCAAAGCTCAGAATAGATAGACCCAATAGACAAAGTTGTTTCTCTCTCTCTCTCTCTGCAAGTATATATACATATATATGCATTATCTTTCTATCATCTATCTATCCATCTGTCTATCATCTATCTATCTATCATGTTTGTTTCTGTTCTATGTTATTTGTCCTCAGATTCAGTTCTGGTGGTGATCTCCAAAGGACCTACAAGTTCAAGCCATGGTGATCTCATGGTGATCAAGCCAGGATGGCTCTCAGAGTAGTAGAAATATAGCCAGTCACCTAAGCATGGAAGTCCCTGAGAAGTCAGGGTCCCTGTGACATGAGCTCAAGGGGAATTTGGGACTTTGAATGGGAATTGTGCTTTATATGAACTGAGCTAAGTTATGATCATAATCATCTTCCCCTACCCAGAGACTGAAGTGGTACAAATATAGAGGAAGTTTACACCTCCTCTATTTTGGGGGAGTAAATTTGTTCATTGTGATTATAGCTTCTGAATTAAATATTTCTGTAAAAAAGCTAATCCATGCCAAATGGAATTGGGATGCAGATGAACCTTCCCTTCCTTATACTTGGGAGAATACCATTTATGGGGGCTGGAGTCATACTGGAAAGTCCAGGAGTAGGGTAAAATCTAACCTATTTGGCCTTTCAGGGAATGGGTACCCGAGAAAAATGGAGAAATAGTAAAATATAGGGCAGCTAGGTGGTATAGTGGCCCTGGAATCAGGAGGACCTGAGTTCAAATACAGCCTCAGACACTTGACACTTACTAGCTATGTGACCCTGGGCGAGTCACTTAACCCCAATTGCCCCACCAAAAAAAAAAGTAGTAAAATGTAACTTACTTGGTCTTCAGGTGGGGGCCATGGAAATCAGTGTTGCATAAGGTCATTGCATACGAGAAAAAAATCTTTATTTTGTTTTCCTTATAGTAGCATCACTCAAACTATGTTCTGTGGCCAACCTTATGACTCCACAAGATGGTCTGAAGAGCTACATGAAGAAAGAAAAGTTGTGGTGATAGATTCAAATATGCTTCAGACCGCTCTGCTTTCCTAATTTTTTTGCACATGCACAAATTGTATGGTTGGTTGATGTTAAGGATCACTAGAAATTGGGTAAAATAAGCCATGTGGTTAAATATGTATTCTTATTGGTCTAGATTGAATTACTGAATGAGATTACTGGATTAAATATGTGGCATTGGAAGGAAACTTAGAGGATAGCAAGTTTGACCCTTACCTTCTGCCCCCTTTTCCCATGTGAGAAAATGGAATCCCATTGAAGTTAGGTGACTTACTCAATGTAACACAGGTTCATAAGTATAAGAAAGGAGATTTGAATAGAGTTTCTTTATTCAAATAGATGGTATTTTTTCCACCATACCACATTAGACTGTATAATTGCTACCCATTTACTGTATGTTTTTGTGTTTCTTTAAAGTAAGAAGTATTCTTTATACCAGTGCCATTTTGTCTAATAGGCTAACATGAGCAAATTTTAAGAGACAAGAAAGCAAACTTGTTAAAACTGAATATTAAGTAAGATCCTGATCCTGACAATGAATTTGGTGCCCACAAGGATGGAGACTGGGAATACAACTGGGATTTAATTGATAGTGGGAACCCCTGGGTGAGGAGACTCCCTCTATTAATGCAGCTCATTACCTTCTCTGAAACTTATAGTCAGTGACTTGCCTTAGACACACGGATGATTTCCCCAGAGTCGTCCAGCCAAGTATGTGTCCTGGGCAACACACAAAACTAGGTTGCATTTAAAATCCCAACTACATGACACAGGCCAATGTAACAGTTGCTATCTCCAGTCTGCAATATTAGACATGTTAAGTGATCAGAATCACTTCCCAGATATAAAACATTTCATGCTAACAAATAATCACATCTTTTTCATTAAGTGGTGGGTTAATACTATGAGATTCAGAATAAAATGGATCTGAAAATATAAGATTAAAATAAAACCACCCAAATGTGATTTGCTATATTTTAGTCATGTTTCTAGAAAATAATTTTAAAAGATTTTAATGCAAGGTTTCTGCCCTTCTGAAAAAAAAAGCTGAAAAATTGCCAGTTGCAGTGATCACTACAAGCCATGAAAGTACATGATACTTGCATAACCTAGAGTGATATGATTCACTGTGTAAGAATAGAGTTGAGTCTATCATTTAGGAAAATTCCACGCAGTTCTATGTACAAGGCGCCATGCTAGGTGTTGGTGATCCAGAGATGAAATGATATGCAAGGGGAGATAAGACAAGTGTGTGACTAGCTTTAATACAAATTCCAGTCCCATTTAAAACCCTTCACCATCTGGTTCCAACCTGTCTTTCCAGGTTGATTACACATTACTTTGTATCACTGCAATCTATATACTCTCCAAAGTTGTTATTGTTGTTGTTTAGTTGTTCCAGTCCTGTCTGACTCTCTGTAATCTCTTTTGGAGTTTTCTTGGCAAAGATTCTGGAGTGGTTTGCTATTTCCTTTTCTAGCTCATTTTACAGACTAGGAACTGAGACCAATGGGGTTAAGTGACTTGCCCAGGGTCACACAGCTAGTAAATGTCTGAGGACAAATTTGAACTCAAGTCCTCTTTTGGGGGGGGCAATGGGGGTTAAGTGACTTGCCCAAGGTCACACAGCTAGTAAGTGTCAAGTGTCTGAGGCCTGATTTGAACTCACCTGCTCCTGAATCTAGGGCCAGTGCTTTATCCACTGTGCCACCTACTGCCCCTCAAGTCCTCTTGACTCCAGGGCCAGAGCTCTATGCACTGTGCCACCTAGCTGTCCTACTATCCAAAGTTACCTACTTGTTATCCTCCTTACAGAACATTTCATCTCTGGCATCCTTGTCTTTGCACATACTTGTCACTCATACCCTTGCTCCTCACCCCTGCCTCTTCAGACTTCTAGCTCCCTTCAACCCTCAGTTCAAGTGTGACCTCCTACAAGAAGCTTGTCTTCATTCTCCCAGGTAGTTCTCCATGCTTCCACAAATGACTTTGTTTGTTTTGCATTTATATTCTATTTACCTTGCTATTTACATGTTAGATCATTGAGGGGCATTGCTAAGGTTTTTTGTTTTTTTTCCGTTTTTTATCTTTAGTTACAGCACAGTACCCAACACATACACAGTAGGTGCTAAATAAATACTTGTTGAATTGGATTAAATTCATTGACAAAAAAAGTCATGCTATGAAAGCGCTATGGAATCATTTGAGGAAGGAGAACAATCACTTCCAGCTAGAGCTTCATGGAAGAGGTTGGTTTGTGAGCTGGACCTTGAGAGAAGGGATTTCAGTCAGAAGAGATGGAGGGAAAGGGGAAAGGGGAGTACATTTTAGAAATGAAAGATGTTCTGGGCAAAGGCATGGAGTGGAGGAAAGGATAGGGAGACAGTGGGGAATAGTCAGCAGTTCATCTGACTTGACTATAGAGTTCCTAAAGGGGAATGGAAACATAGGTTGAAGCCAGACCAGGGAAAGGTTTGAATTCCAGATGAGGAGAAGTTTGACTTTTATTACGTAAACAATCAGAGTCACTAAAGGTTTTGTAATAGGAGATAAATGAAATTGGAGTGGCTGGTTAGTAAAATGAACTCTAACAGAGGTATGCGGGATGGATTGAAGTGAGGAGAAACCTCTAGGATCTATTCTCCTCTGTTTGGCATTAGAGGCAGCCAGTGGTGTATTGGATAAAGCACTGGGCCGGCTGTCGGGAAGACTTGAGTTCAAATCATGCCTTAGAGGCTTACTAGCTGTGTGACCCTGGAAGAGTCACTGAACGGCTGCTGCCTCTATTTCCTCTGTAAAGTATAAACTGTAAAAAGAAGCTAGCAATAGCACCTACTTCCCACAGGTGTGAGGATCAAATGAGACATTTGTAAAGTGATTTGTAAACCCTAAAGCACTACACAAATGCTAGCTGCTATAATAACAATAACAATCATGATCATGATAATTATTATTAAAACCCCTTCACACCTAGCCCCTTACTATCTTCCTTTTCTTCTCGTGCCTCCCCAGGCTCCATGATCCAGCCACACTGGCTGGGCTGCTCTTCCTCTCACATGACACTCCTCTCCTGGCTACATGCCTTTGTACAATCTGTCCCTCATACTTGGAATGCTCTTTCCTTACCTCCACCTCATAGCTTTTCTCACTTCCTTCAAGACAGACCAAATTCCACCTTCTGCAGCAAGTCTTTCCTGGTCCCCTGTCATTCCTGCTAGTTCTTGAGCCTTCCCTTCTGAGGTTACCTTTCATCAATTGTATGTATATCTTGTAGCCCAGCCAGGTGGCTCAGTGAGTAGAACTCCCAACCTCGAGTCAGGAAGACTCATCTTCATGAGTTCAAATCTGGCCTCAGACACCTACTAGATGTGTGACCTGAGGCAAGTCACTTAACCCTGTTTGCCTCAGTTTCCTCTTCGGTAAAAATGAACTGGCGAAGGAAATGGCAAAGCACTCCAGTATCTTTGCCAAGAAAACCTCAAATAGGGTCATGAAGAATCAAATATAACTGAACAAAAAAGAAGTCTATCTTGTCTGTATATAACTATTTATCCCCCATTAGAATGCTAGTGTTTTAAGGTCAGGGACTGATTTTACCTACCTTTCTATACCCAGCACTTAACACAGTGCATGTCACATGGCAAGTACCTAATAAATACATGTTGACTGAATGACTGGAATCAAGGAGAGTAGGTAATTAGAAAAATGGTATTATTCCATTATTTCCTTCCTCAATTTCCCAAGGAAATAATAAATAAATCTTAATGAGCTGAAGTTAAATATTAGTAGATAATCATTTCAACCTTCATTTTTTTTTTGGAGGGAGAGTCGTTAAATTAAAACAGAAGATGACCCACTGTAGAAGATTGTTTAAGTTATTTAGGGTACAAATGAAAGTCTGCTTTTGAATTTCAGATTTTATATTTCCAAAGCCAATAAATTACTATTATAAGAGCTGTTTAAATAGTTAATTCCCATTTTCTAACAGAAAATGAAGGTCCAGATGTTGGAAATGAATTGAACTGGTAGATCAATCTTTCTTTTTTTTTTTTTTTTTGTAGATTGATTATATCCACGCATTGGTGATTAACACCTTTTCTTCAAGTTTGCCCTCATCAGGCAGATCTTATTGCCTCATCAAATGTATAGAAACCCAGCTGGCTTTCATCATTTGAACAGTACTCTTTGACTATGAGCAACAATAGTTTCGAGCCAGAAAGCAATCAGCAGTTTTCCTGACTATAGGGGGGGGGAAAGGGGAAAAGGAAAAAGTCCTATTATTTCACTAACTAAGAGTCATAAATCAGGAACATTCTCATGTCATAAGTAAGATCTAAATGACGTGAATAATGGCAAGCAACTCAACTTCCTAAGTGGTGGTCATCTCATCTACTTGTGTGTGGAAAGACCACTAGGAATATGCCCACTTCATACATATTAAGAGTTCCTTGAAATATACAACATTTCCTCTTTAGATGTGAAAAGAATCTAGATGTTGCTAGGGTTAAAGTAAATTTGGAAAAAAAAATGATGAAAGCAGAAACAAGGCATAGCATAAAATGAGAGAGAACCAACCAGTTCCAGCTAATACATAATTCCAGTTCCAACTTTCTCTCAGCGGTGACTTGAGGTGGAATAGATCTAGAAGGAAGATCCCGCCTCAATGAGCTGCTCTTGGGCCCTGCATCAAATTTGACCCCACTTGGTAGTGCAGAGTTATCCTTCCTGCACTATTTTTTTCATTGTAAGGAAAAGAGCATAAATGCAAGTGCCCCAGATAACTTTATGAATGGATCCCAGCTCCTCAGTGAGGTTTCTAAACAGTTACAAATAACAGAGATTCTCAGAATGCTCAAATAATGATCTTCAGTGCCAGGCCCAAGAGTGACTTGATTTATGCAAATTTAGAAGGTTCCCATTTCAGGAACCCACCCTGAATCCTTTTTGCATCCCTTCTTTAGTCTTTGTAGGATGTATAGGTGAGTTGCAAGTTTCTCTATGTTTTTCACAAATTTTCTGAGGAAAGGAGTTTATTTTTCCCTTTACTTCTCTTTTCCTTTCCCTTGCTTTCAGGCTTTAAAAGTCAAACTCTGAATGTGATTAATGATGACAGAGATTAGGAGCATAAAGTTCAAGAGCTGAGCTGTTTATTTGTTTAAGAGTGTTGTTTTCTGAGTGTTTCTCTATCGAGCACATGCTCATGAAATGCCTCAGCCTGTCACGGGGCTGGAGGGACATTGTTTGAGAGAAGGGCTTATGTGGAACATAGAAATGAAGAGGCAGAAGGTCTCTCTTGTAAGGGATTCCTGGGCCCCTTTAAGTGGGACTTTTTCAAAGCCTTGGGCAAAATGAAATGCATCTCATTTGAGGTTTACATCAGATTCTTCTATCCTTCCACAGGCAGGAGTCTGTCTGATTGCTGCATCCAACATATAGTTAGAATCAGGGGGACTTGGGCACGCAGTTTGAAGAAGAAAGCAACCTCAATGCATGGTTTATTATAATAACAGATCTACAGCTGGAAGGAACCTCAAAGGTCATAGAGTCCAATTTCCACCCCCTATCCCCTATTTTACAGAAGGGGAAACTGAGGACCCCAAAGGCTGTTTAACTTGCTCAATGGTCATACCGTCAGGTTTGAACCCATATCCTTCTTTCACTGTATCACATTGCCTTGTGATTAGAGATATGAGTTAGGAATTGAGACACCTAAAATCCTTTAAATTATTTTTTAATTTAAATTTAGTAGGCCATAAGCTGGATTTAAATCCAGTGTTTTTCTCCCTCTTCCCTCACTCCCCCATGCACTGACTAGAGTTACATTACTTTTCCCCAAGCAGGTTAGAACAAATCTAGGGAGATTATTTCAGAGGTAGCTGGACATAGTTGTTCTCTCCCCAGTGGATTGAAGAGTAGAAAACTTCCCATTTCCTAACTGACTCCTCAAAAAGTTCCAGTCTCCCCATCACATTGAGGTAGCCCTGCCTCATGGTAACGGCTACTGTCCCACCCCACCCCACCCCACCCCCCAAAACAAACCAGTTACATAGAAGTGTTGTTTTTATGGAAGCCAGTTCCTTCAAGTATGCAGTAACATGTTTTCATTTGTTGTCTTACAAAGTGTGTGCACCTTCTAGTCGTTCAGTGAATTAAGGCTTCGGTGAGTGGGGAGCAGGTACTTCTGCAACTATTCCTTTTGCCCCAGTGCAAACTGGGTTTATATAACATGTGTGGGGATTTAATGCCCCGAATTTTGAAAACTAACAGGACTCCACTTAAGGTTTTCTACAGCTCTTGGCTATAATTTGCTTTATTCAAAGCAATTATTTTGATTGACTTGAAGAACCCAATTTAAACATTGTTTAGTAGGTCTTGGGCACCTCCAGGTGTGGTAAACATATGCCCCAGGGAGTACAAATTCCTATCTAATCCAGGAGTACTCCTTCTACTAGATGTATCTTGTTCCTTTTAAACAGCACCTCTGCACTTAATTATTTCCCTGTGATTTTACAGCAACATTTCCCTGGGAAAGAGAATAATGTTTCTCTCAATTATTGTCATTTTTTCCCTTTCAGATTTAACACGATGAACATATTAGCTTTCAGGAGGGTAATTGCCTTGACAAAATGATCCTCTTCTGCTTTTCTTCATCGGAAATGGGTCATAATTGAAAATAAATTGATTTTTCATCATGCCACCCTCCTATTCTAGAGGAAGACATTGGATTTTCCAATTCTTTATTGCTCAGGCAATTTTAAAAGTTTGTCCTTCCCCCTACTTCCCTGCCACAAAGAAAGCTGCCAGAAATCAGCTACAGAAAGCTACTTTTTGTTATGTTTTGAGAATTTTCAATGTTAAATCTCTGAGGTTTGCTTTTTTTCCTCCTTTTAGAAATCTGGGATCTTTATTCTTAGTGGGTAGATTGCCAAATAGCTCTTTAAAATTATAGCGTTCACTTCCTGTTTTCAAGAGCTATCTGAAATCAACTGCTCAAATATAGACTAGTTGCAAAACACTGGGCTTAAATTAGGCTGTGTAACTCTAACAAGCAATAATCTTAGCAGGGGGGCAGGTGTCATAGTAAGCCCTTGGAAAAGTAAGTACCACCTTCAGGACAATGTATACATAATAAGGGTTGATAGAGTGTCAGGCCTGGAATCAGGAAGACGCATCTTTGTGAGTTCAAATCTGGCCTCAGACACTTGGTCAAGTCATTTAACCTTTTTTTTTTTTTTCCTTCTGTTTCCTCATCTGTAAAATGAGCTGGAGAAGAAAATGGAAAACCACTCCAGTACCTTTGTCAAAAAAACAAAACAACCCAAATGGGGTCACAAAGAATCAGACATGGGGTAGCTAGGTGGTGCAGTGGATAAAGCACTGGCCCTGGATTCCGGAGGACCTGAGTTTAAATGCAGCCTCAGATATTGATATTTACTAGCTGTGTGAGCCTGGCGAAGTCACTTAACCCTCATTGCCCCATCAAAAAAAAAAGAATTAGACATGATATAAAAAACTGAACATCATCAGTCATTTATGTCTATTCCCCTCTCTCTCCTCCTATCCTTAGCATACCAGATAAATTTCTAAACAGGAACCCATCTGCAAGATTCTCAAGCTCAGAATGATCATTTTTGTTTTGTTTTGTTTTGGTTTGTTTTGGTTTTGGTGAGGTGATTGGGGTTAAGTGACTGGCCCAGGGTCACACAGCTAGTAAGTGTCAAGTGTCTGAGGTCAAATTTGAACTCAGATCCTCCTGAATCCAGGGCCGGTGCTTTATCCACTGCTCCACCTAGCTCCCCCCAGAATAATCTTTTTCTAGCAAAGTTCACCATTCGTAGCTCATACATGAGTCATATATACATATACATATATATATATATATACACACACACACATATATATGTATATGTGTATGTATATGTATATATATGTGTGTGTGTGTGTGTGTGTGTGTGTGTGTGTATATATATATACTATAGCAAAGTAGCTGAGCCTATGAGATTGAAGGTTTTCTTCCAGAAATTGATGGAGAGATGGAGATCCTGGATCCTTTACATCAATGAATTGGTACATGTCAGGAGAACAGAAATTGTTCCCCCCTCCCCAGGTTTCTTTTTTAAATTTTAATGTAATTTCCCTTGTCATCAAACTTACTTTGCTAAATCCCTGCTTCACTCAATATATTTTCTTTTAAAGTTCTATGATTTTTTTTTAACTTTCCCCTTTGCAGTTGTAAAAATACATTTTGCTCTAATTAAGATTGGTCTGATATAATCAGTACTAGCACATGTTTGGGAATCACCAACTTAATTCATTATGTCAGTAATGTTAAATATGTAGGGAAGAAGCAGCAGTAGCATAGATAAGGTAGGAGGGTACAATGGCTCTGTGCTTTAGTAATGGGAATTAGTGTGCTTTGAAATATAGAGCAATCTCCCTTAATCTTCTGCACTTTATTGGCACATTAGATACAGTGCTGAACATGTGGTCAGAAAGACCTGAGTTCAAATCCAGCCTCAAACACTTACTAGTGGAGTATCCCCGAGGAAGTCACAATCTAGCTCAGTCCTAGGTTCTTCATTTGCAAAATGGGGGTAATAATTATACCTACTCATAGGGCTATTGTAAGAATCAAATGATATAACAAATCTAAGGGCCCTTGCAAAGCTTAAAGCACTGCATAAATGCTAGCTGTTAATATTAATCTCCAGGGACACATTCTTTGCAGAAAACCAAAAGCTGAAATGGCAGAGTGAGCTACCTCTCTTTTTTTCAACACTAAAAATCATTTGTGCACAAAGGTCTATTTAAAAATAATGAACACAGAATATTTTATCTGTTGGCCACATTTAAGTGTTTCTGAAAAGTCAGGTATGTAATGATTTCCATCCTATACTCATGTGAAAACACACTGTCCTAGCACCTAGCATAGTACCTGGTACATAGGAATGAAATAGAAGTTTGTTTGAATGATTAAGAAATTCTCATTGAATCAATGTGAACTGATGATCCTCTAAGCCTTTTTGCGTGTGTATGGTCTGCTGCTTCTCCTCAGAAACTGAACAGGGAGACTTAATATGTGTGACAGTATTGCTGAAGTAAAATGAACATTATGTAAGTTATAAAAATAACGATATGAATTACAGTTATGCCTTCCACATCACAACTTTCCCCATCCTGATTTTGATATATTGCGGGTTGGCATAAGAAATTAAATGGGAATTTTGGGGGAGTTTTGTGGAAACTACAGAAAACACTTGAAGACCCGCAGAGGACACAGAACCTATGACCAAATACTTAATCCAAATTTTACAATAAGGTTCTGCTTGTCATCTCAATTTGTTTTGCCATTGAGATCATCTACTGAAGTGACTTGCTGTCTTTAATACACCTTCCACTTATGCTCAGTCTGATCTACTTAGATGATGATGAGTTTCAGGTCTATGTTGGCATAATCTGAAGACCTCATGGTTGGCAAATATGGATTGTAATCCAATATTATTTCAATAAAATGGAAATCTAAGACTGATAAAATGGATGAAGGAGCTAAATGAGCTATGGGGTGGAGTTACAAGGTGAAGAGGAACCATAGAAGCCCCACATTAGTTTTCTCAAACTTTTTGTTCTTAGGACCCCCTTT
This sequence comes from Dromiciops gliroides, assembly GCF_019393635.1. Taxonomy (NCBI): domain Eukaryota; kingdom Metazoa; phylum Chordata; class Mammalia; order Microbiotheria; family Microbiotheriidae; genus Dromiciops; species Dromiciops gliroides. Next base: position 255,531,730 of record NC_057861.1, read on the forward strand.
ATACTCTTAAAAATTATTAAAGATCCCCCTATAGCTTTTGTTTATGTGAATTATATTTATCAATATTCATTGTATTAAAATGGATAGATTTTAAAATTATTAATTCATTTAAATAACAAACCTATTGTAGGTTTGCATAAATAACATGATTTCATTAAGATAACTATTTTTTTTAAAAAGATGAGTGAGAAGAATGGCATAGTTTTACATATTTTTTCAAAACTTTAATGTTGGGCTTAATAGGAGACAGCTGAATTCTCATATCTATTTCCGCATTCAATCCATTGTGATATGCTGTTTTGGTTGAAGTATACGGAGGAAATCCAGCTTTACACATATGTAGTTGGAAATGGGTAGAATAATTTAATAGACATATAATATATTAATATTATTATGAAAATAGTTTTGACCTCAAAGGACCCCCTGAAAACATCCTGGTGAACTACAAGAAGCTAGTGAATACACCCTGAGAACCACCACTGTAGAGGAAATATAATTATTTATTTCAGATACTATAGCTACAGTAGTTATGTGGTGGGTAAAATATGAAATGATTGAGGAAACAAAGGTTCACTCTTTCAAGCATATTGATTTATTAAGCAATGCATGGCAATTGTCCAACAAACCGGGACCAGACCTCTTCAGCTTAGTCCTGGACCCTAAAAACAGGAGGAGACTGCCTTTTATACATTAAAAACAACTAATCAAATAAGGCCAATTAATTAAAAAGAAACAATTCAGCATTAGGAAATTTTCTTTTTAATTGGATGAAAGACTGGGGACTTTCCAAGTTGAGAGGGGTAGAACAAACAGATGCAGTTCCCTGAATTCAGAAAAAGATGTGCCCCCCCAGGTATCTGTAAACAATCAAAGGGACATGGAAACAATAACTGATCACTATGGGGTTGATTTTCAGATAAGACATATGGGTTGCTTGAGATGTACATCTGTGAGAAAACTTGCATCAATCTTTGGATCTAACTGGGTTTCTGGTCAGCATAACCAGGGCCTTACTTAAGGATCTCTAAGCAGCAGGGAGAGGTGGTCCAGTTTCCCAGCCACACAGGACTAGATTTTAAACAATACAATAATGTTTTCTTCCAATTCCCACAATTGAATAAAGTTTTCTCACAAGACAAAAATTGGACTAGTCCCATAATTGAAGAGAAAGCTCTAGAACTGAGTCACAAGATGGAGTCAGTGTGGTTTACTCAATTCCCACAATTTAACCACTTGCTGAAATCCCCTCAATTCTCTCAATTTTGAGATGCAGGAGTTAGCAAACAGGACAAGAACAATGAAAAAAAAGATGAATGTTCTGGCAAAAAGTCCTTAGGATTTGGTATTTCAATGTTATAATGGACCTGTGGTCTATCAAATGTGAATATTACCTTCACTCTGCAGGTTGGAACCCATCATGTATTATCATTATGCATAACTCTTGTTATTACTATTCTACTAATACTGAATTGAGAACATACCCTAAGGAAGCTGTAGGTCTTTCTAGGTATTTTGTGGATACCAGGGCAACACTTTCACAATCAATGCATCATCTCTCATCCTTATGACATGACAAGTAATCCACCTCATTTTCTAGTAGTGCATCTTTAATGATATTTCATATGCTACTTTTTCTATATGAATCATCACCAAGACGATACTTTATCTTATTTATACTATCTATGTATTTCTATTACCCTTTGAGTAGCCTTCAATTTTGATTCTTTGGAGATAGATGATGGTATTTTGGGATTTGTAGTATAGAGGGTTAAAACAGTTAGGCTTTTGTAGCAGTGCCACAAGGGACTTCTGTAAATACAGAGAAATTTCCCCAATGCAATCAAGCCCAATGTCTCCCACTTGTGCATTTTTGAGGTAGCTCATGATCTACCTGTAGTGACAGTCCAAAATTGATCTGCCAATTCACTGGATGGTCCATGCACCTGCATGTCATCATTTGGTCAATATGAATTTTTCTTCTACATGGTTTTACTTGTTTAGATTATTAGGTCACACTCTCTTGAGTAGCCCATTAAGGAAACCCTGTAGTGTTTCAGGGTTCAATGCAATTAACACAATATTGTCAACAAGCAGAAACATATTGAGAAGTTAACTATCTATAAGCATTTAGAAGATACACAAGACATTCTTCAAGACATGCTAGAAAATCATCATCCATATTTGATATGAAAATGAAGATAATTCAAGACCTTATCAAGGACCAAAAGGAAGGAGAACTGGGGTCCAAATAGATCCATTTTCTGGCATTATCTAAAATATAGCTTAATTTAGAGATGGAATAAATTAATCACGGCACATAGTGCATAGAGTGCTGGAGTAGTGTCAGTCAACCTGAATTCATATTCTGCCTCAGACACTTAGGTGACCCTGAGCAAGTCATTTAAACTTTCTTAGCCTCAGTTTTCTCATTTGTAAAATGGACACAAAAATATCACATGCTTCACAAGGTTGTTGTTAGGCTCAATTGAGCTATACACAGAAACTCTTTGTAAACCTCAAAGTGCTATCAAATGTTAACTTATTATAATGGAATGCTAGTCCTTTATGATCATCAAATACTCTTCTGGCAATTGCAATTATGGGAAACCTAGTCAGTAGAAATATCTGGAGATTCTGTCAGAAGCTTCTTGAACATGTCATTTTCAAACAATGAAAGGAAAAATTTATAAAGGACATTTAAGAGTATTATGAAATATCAAAATCTCTTGACATTATGATACAATATAAAGTGGCTTAAGTAATCTAACAGACTGCACATGTTATATTGCATTTATTGGGGGGAAAAGACTCTTTGGAGAGAGATTTCCCACAAGCAATGCAAAAAGTTGGAATTAACTTCTCTAAGTTAAAACAGGAGAGATACAATTTCATAGTTAACAGTATATGTTTAACAGACTATTTCAGAAACCTTACTCCTATCTGATCAGAATTGTTTGATAACAACTCACGTATAGATAGTACTTTACTATTTAAAAATAATCCTGGATAGAATAGATGAGAATATATTGTCTTCATAGCAATTACTTCTAAATTATTAGCTGAATTTTTATATATATATATATATATATTTACTTATATATATATATGTAGATAGTGTGTATATATTTGTATATATACTAAATTATATATGTATAAAAATATACAGATATCAGTTATCATTTTCTATCATGTCAAAGGAACTGTAAATTTAACACCAGCTAATATTGTTAAAGATAAGGGAAAATGAGCAACTTCAAGGAATTAGGTATATATTTTAGACTTTTTATTTCTTAGACTGTTGACATGATTAAGATCAGGGTCCCTTTGTTGTTTTAGACCAATAGTAAATGGACATGTACTTCAGTTTTCACAAATACTCTTAATTCTGTGAAACTTTTTTCATATTTAGTAACATATTATACCAAGTTTGAAATGTAAACAAAATGATTTTTCATGAGTCATAGTGGCTCATTAGAGCTGGATGGAATCTTAAGTATCATCTCCTAATTATCATGCTGGGGAAATCAAAACACATTTTCTTTCTATATGCAAATATAATTCAATAAAAATTCAAGATATCCTGAAAGAAATAGGACTGATTCTTGGTGAAATCAAAATAGTAAAATATAAACTTTTATAACAAATTAAATATGACCCATATCGTTGTAATACATTTCATTTGGAGGGGCGGGGCAATGAGGGTTAAGTGACTTGCCCAGGGTCACACAACTAGTAAGTGTCAAGTGTCTGAGACTGGATTTGAACTCAGGTGCTCCTGAATCCAGGGCTGGTACTTTATCCACTGCACCACCCAGCTGTCCATAATACATTTCTTTAAAATAAAAAAAAAATCTGCCTTTGAACATATCATTTATAGATCATTATGGTAAGAAGTAACAGAAGGCTGTTGTTTTTTTAATGCAAATTTTAATAGATTAGTAAACTTTTGGGGAATACTTCCTGTTGAAATGTTCACGATTACCTCTGGATATCAACTACCAAAATTCTCTCAAATTATCCAAATAGTTAAAAAGAATTTGATAAGTGGCTGGTGGGATCTTATCTTTAATCAATGACAAGTCCAATGCCTTGAGTAATAATAAGAATTTGGCATCCTTCATAGATTAGTATTTAAGAGAGAGTTTGTTTTGTTTTGTTTGTTTCCTTCAAGATTAGGAAAAGATGGTTTCACAGACTCTTGCCAATGGAGGGGATTAACTTCCAAATGCCTCCCTCCTTTCCTCTCCTTCCACCCATCACTGACATCTACTACTTTCACAACCCCTTCTAGTCAGTTGACACCACACTGGTTTATAATGCATTTCTCTATATTCTAAAGATATTACAAATAACCAGGCTTCCCGGGTAGGTATCTGAACATCTAGGCTATTTTCCTCATAGCAGTTGAGCAACATTGTAGGATTTTAATAGTAAGATTGCAGTCACCTGGCTGTTGGTGGTTCTGCTTTGGAGACCTCCTGATGTTCCCCAAGCTCCTGGCCCTTTGGGCTTGAGCAGCATTGGACTCTGTGAAGCAGCCCCGAGCATTTATGGTGGTGGGAGGGAGCCTCCACATGAACCCTATCCTTTTTCTTTTTTTCCTCTCATGACTTTAGATTCTAAAAACTAAAGTTTTCTTTAAGCCTCCTTCCCTTCCCAGAAGGGATTAACTTTTTGGATTAACTTCCCTTCCTGATTAACTGTTGGCCAAACTGGGATTAGACAAGAGGAATTTTGACTCTAAATGAGATGATGACCTAAAATATATCAGTTTTAATGGAAATGTTAGCATTATCAGCATCCCTTGTTTATGACACTGATGGATATATTCTATAACATTCTGAATTCCATCCTTATTTGGTGGCAGGGCCAATGGCTTGAGTCATGATGAGAATTTGGCTTCTTTTATAAACTGGCACCAAAGAAAGGAATTGTCTCAGTTCGTTTGTTTTCTTCTCACCTGCAGGCCATATAAGCTGTCTCTTAGCTGCTAAATGAATTTGTGCCCAGACACAAAATTGCTTTGAGGTTTGCATGGAAGAGTTAGGAAATCCTTGTCATTCCCCATCACTATTAAGCAATCAGTTTCCCCAGAAACCTGCTTATGTTGGACCAGATAAGCTGTCAGCACTCTGAGTGGCCTTTCATTGATGGGGAACTTCTTTTCCTCTGTTTACTTAAAGGCAGCCTAATTGTCAGGGTCTGTAAGGCCTGGTTAACAGGTTCCCTCCAAATCTCTGGGGAGTCCTGTCCTCCTCTTAGGGGTATAATTGAAAAACAATCTTAAGTAAAATGCCAAAAGATGGACAGATTTGCTAATTCCAAAAAGGGAATAGGAAAGAAAGGAAGTTTGTGTATTGTAGAAAACTATTGCTTTGTAAAAACCCCATGGAAGAGTCTTGGTTTCTCAGCCCCCTTGGAATGGCTTTCTCAGAACCGATTGAGATGTAGGGCAGTTAGAATTTGGGAGTATAAGCAAGCCAATCTGTTTTGTTTATGCAGAAAGGTTCCCCAGAAGAGAGGCAGAAGCGGAGACATAAGTAATGAGCACATGTGTTTGGAAAGAGTATAAGGTACTTATAAATATTATAGTGGCGTCGCTATAGTTAAAGGTCTGGCAGCATTTCCATTATAAATGCTCATTGTCAGGAGTTTAAAACTCAGCTGTAAAAATTCCAGGCTGCAGCTTGGCATCCAGAGATCTGCTTGGGAACAAAGTTCTTACCCTGTCCCCCCTGCAATCTTAGGCAGGACTTTTATGCAGCTGGGGTGCCAGGCTCTGTCTCTCTAGTCCCATTGATGTCTATTACCCTAGGAAAGTTTCAGAGTGGAAAAGGGGTGAGTCTATGTTGTCCTTGAGGCCATTGGAGGAGGAAGGTGAAAGGGAGATAGGGAGAAGCCCTGGAGTCATTTCCCTTTGGAAATACCCTACTCTGTGAGTGCCTGGTGTTGCCGAGGAGCAGCAGGAACTAGTACTGCTATGATCATAGAACATAGTAGCTCTGTGATCAGAACCATAGTGAGCTTGCTATCAGGGAATATACACACAATGGCTAGTGGAAGACTTTTAAATCCTAAAGAACTCATATTTGACGACTGAACATTTTGCCTCAATGACTTCTTTAGGTTCCATTAATGGTTTATAGGGGAAATCTCACTGCAGCTGCTGTCCCAGGAGACTTTGCTTCCCAAAGAAAGCAATATGCTTTATCTTTGATCCACTAGCTCAACAACTGAAGTAGAATTGATTGGCAAATCTGGCACTGGGTAACAGGAAAGTAATGAAAATATAAGTAGAGAAGACCAGAATTCAGCTGCAAACAATCTTATGCTAACAAAATAACTTTTGAGGAAAACATCTTTTTAAATGCTAGCAGCATGGGGATTACTGAAATCAACAAATGTACTGTCTTTGATGAGCATTAACCTAAAGTTAAGACCAACTTAAACAATAACGGTCTATGGTGTGCACCAACTTCATGTCTCCTGTGGATTGTGCTGGTCACCAGTAATTGTTATGTAAGAGGTGGTAGGCACATTGTTCTATGTGTAACAGCCTGATTGCTGTAATTGCACAGAGACCTAGGGACTTGGCTCTGCCGGCTAACATTTCACGAAAATATCATCTAATCTAGCTCTCACAGCCTCTGTCTCTTTTACCACTAAATTATCCTCACTATTGTTACAGTCTTGTAGCAACTGCAAATGAATGTATTTTCCTCAACCATCAGGCTGACATGAGCCATGTCACCAGAGACATCCGGAATTGTTAAGGCGAAAAGAAAAGATCCCCAAGACAATTTATCAGGAAGCTCAACAAAGCTGAAAATGTGTGCCAGGAAGTTTGTGTATCTTAAGATGTTTTTATTTGTTAAAATTTTCTTACCTTGATAGATGTAAGGCAAATGAAAAAAAAAATACTATTTTAAACATAGGAATGCAGTATTTGTTCTATCCATTAATTTATCATGAATTGTCAAGTAGGGCTGAAATTTAAGAAACCCATTTTTATTTTTCTTCCTTTCTGCATCTAGAATCAAATTTGACCTTAAATTAATGTCATCCACTGAGTTAACGCTGTCATTTCTCTTTAGCTTAGAGAAAGAATATAGATCAAAAATCTAGAAAATTACTAGCAATCACTATCTGCTGTTTATTCAGTTTTGGCAAAATCTAGGATCCATAAAAATCAGATTGAGGTGGCAGATTGGTACAGTGAAAAGAGTAATGGGTTTGGAGTCTAAAGATGGGTTCAAATTTTGACTGTGCCATTTATTAGTTATGTGGCCTTGGACAAGTCACTTCACTTGTCTGTACTTAAGTTTTCTCATGTGTAAAATGAGAGGCTTCTACTAGAAGGTTTACAAAGTCTTTTTCAATTTTATGTCTCTGATCCTAGGAATTAAATGTCCAAGAAGACCATCAAGCAAGCAAGAGGCATGTGCAGGGCCATGCATGGGAGATAAAAAAACAATAAATGAATTATTCCAATGGAGGTGTGATTGCATCTAGCTGATTATTTCTTGCAATGATGTAGCTCCCAATCCATCCAAGAAGGCATGATGTCCAGTCAAATTTCTGATTTAATCATATTAGATCATAGGATCATAGATTTAGAATTTGAAGAGTCCTCAAAAAGTGTCTGGTCCAATTCCCTTATTTTACAGATATGGAAACTGAGGCCCAGAGAGATGTGGTGACTCATTTAAGGTCACACAGATAGTAACTTACACAGGAGGGATTCAAACCCAGGTTCTCTCTAAGCCAGTGATCTTTCCATTGTACCACTCTAAAAATTGTATAAAAAGAAATCAGAGACAGACAGACAGACAGACAGAGACAGAGACAGGCTGAGATGTAGGAAGGGATGGGGGATGAAGGGAAGGAGGAGAGAGGAAGGAAGAAAGAGAGAGAGAGAGAGAGAGAGAGAGAGAGAGAGCAGACTCAATGTATCTTGAATTAGATATGAGAATCAGTCTGGATTTTCAGCCTAATTTTTCATGGTGCTAGCCTTCAGTTGGACCTCAAGCTAGAGAAACAGGTGGAATCATATTTTGTTCTAGCTGAATATGTGCCTGTCTCAGAAATATCAACAGAGAGAAGAAAAATTAAAATCCCCATTGTAGTTTTTCTTTAAGTCAGTAATAAACCCAAAATTCTGGCAGTGGTCTACACATTTGAACACTGTCGATATAACTGAAAAACCCATGAAGTGTGCTTACGAAGAGACAATATTTTGGGGGGCTGGTTATCTGAGTTTAATTTTATGTGCCTCTATTTTCTAGGCTTCCACATTTACAGAGGAAGTGTGGTTGTGTCTAAAAAATGAAACTGGCATGGTCTTTTTCTCACCCTTCTGCCTCTCCAACTATTTCCTCCCTCTCTTTCCCCACATTCTCTTGTGAAGCACCACCACATATACAGATTGTCCCATATTGTGTTTCCACAGAATTGTATACCCCAGACTCTGCCCTCAGGAACTCACAACCTAAAGTGAGGTTGTAAGAATGACTCGTATAAGCATTTTAAAAATGACCTTCAATTGAAAAATAAACCAGGATATAAAAACAGCTTTCCTGCCTCTACTAGAAGGATTCAGGGCCTTTCCCAGATTTTCACAATAGCTCTTTTCATCCTTTAAGCAAAAACTTTGAGCTGAAGAAAGTCAGAATCAAAATGAATACACATTTTATCTTGTTCACCAAACAGAATTGAATCGGTGTCTTTTAATTTGCTATTCTATTTTATTAGATTTGAGGGGTAACATCTGTCATTGCTTGCCCCTATAAGGGCTTCTCCTTAGAGACAGAGGGAGGAAAAGGGAAGAAAAGAGACTGGCCCTGGGATGACTCTTTCAGTCACCAGGAGGATGGAAGTCCCAGACTAATTGTGACCTTTTTTGTTGTTGATGATGATTTCCTTATTTCTTATGTTTAACTGAGGGAGGTAAAGTTAGTTTCAGCACTAGCCAGAGCAGTCAGATCCTAACATGAACATAAATATATTTGGCACAAGTTATAAGTCCCTCCATGTGTGTAGTAGGCAGTAGGTAGGTATATCTCTCTTCATAGCTAGCCTGGCTAACATTTGTCCTTTTTCTTCTCAATAATATTAGGTCTGACTGAAGTCTGTATCAAATCAAGCACCATCAATGTATTGGGGTGAGAGGCATATTCATGTTCCACCCCCCCCCCCTACAGTTGGACATGATCAGGCAGAGTCACCATTTTCCATTCCAGGCAATCATATGGAAGTTTTGGGAGGCTGATTTCTGTCCATGTGTGACTCATAACTGAATCTTACTCAAATAGAAATGGGGACTTCTAACCTGTATGAAAGGATCCCTATGGGCCATCCATTAACTTTGTTTTAAAATGTAATATTATCTATGTCTTATTACATTTTTGTTGATTTTTTAAAGTATTTTCCAATTACATTTTAATGTGGTTTTGGCAATACTTGGATGTATTGTGGGCTGCATATTTGACACCTCTGTAAGATAATGAAGAGTTCTCTTATTGGCTACAGTCAGAAAGGCTGATGAATCGGTAGATGTATAAAAGGTGTGAAGCTCCCTCATCCTCTTTTTCTTTCTGGCTGCAAAATGCATAAGTTTGGTTTTGAGCTGTGTCCCAAGAATCAGATGGGTAAAGGGAAGGTTGGCCCCATTCTACACCATGTCCTCTACACAGTTTCAAACATATGGTAGCTAGTGCTCATGTTTTACCTAGGCAGGTTTGAGTTTGTCTGGATTTCGGATGCCTCTTTTGTGCCTTTTTAATTCCTTAGCAGTTTTCTGAGCAAAAACTTTTAGATGAATGTATCCAGACCTAGAGATGACCTTATGAGTTCAATGGGTCTAGAGCCTACAAATGAGGTAGCCATAGTTGCAAAAGAAGTTGTTTGGAGCAGAAACAGGAGAAATTGAATATGAAAATAACTGAGTGTAAAGTTCAGAGGAGGTTCAGGCTTCAAGCTGAGAGGAACTATAAAATGCCTAGTCAGCAACCCCACAAACTGCTTTATGTCCTTATGATACTTAAGTATCAGCCTCTTAGCACATTGTAACATTAGTTATGTTAGTCAACCTTGTTCTATTAATATGATTTTGTGAGTCTTTTTATGTTTAGAATTTCTTTTGTATGTAGGAATACTTTACCTGTGCTGTGTCTTATTCATATTACACACTGAACACCTTGTTACTATTCCTATTTTGGGTAAACCCGAGATATGTGAGCTATGCTCTAAGCTATAAGTAAATCATAATGGGAGTTGGAGTGGGGAACTTAATGAGTCAGTGTTTATGAAGAAACAGATTCTGACCAAACTCAGTTTAAACTATGTGCCTGGGATGAAGAAATATAATAGTACTCTGTTCTCAGATATCTAGGAGGTACTATGGATAGAGCTCTGGGCTTGGAGTCAGGAAGATTTTAAGTTCAAATATAGTCTCAGATACATAGTAGTTGTGTGATTTTGAGCAAGTCACTTAACTTCTATTTGTATCAGTTTCTTCAACAGTAAAATGGGGACAAGATTACTTAACTCCCAGGGTTGTTAGGAGAGTGCCTGGCACATAATAGTTTCTACATAAATGCTAGCTATTGATTATTATCATCATCACCACCACCATAGCCTAAAACCTTGTAGACCCAGCAGTGATCCATGAATTCTAATTCAAAATGTACTCAGAAGATGCCAAGTTGCAAATCAGCTGTTGATCTTCATTGGAAGAGGTAATTTCCTAGCCAGGAATTCCCTATCACAATGAAATTACAGGTCTCAGACAAAACACAAACACAAACACAAAAAGCAGCACTTATCTTATTTTTCTCTGCCCTCCTCCAAGGTTTATACAATAAAGCAACTGAATAGAATGGGCAGAAAAAGTGATCCCAGGGAAATTTGTTATTTTGGGGCTAAGTTAAGTAAAGGATATTAAAAAGAGTCCTTGGAGCAAAGATGAATTTAACCCATTGGACTATAGGTTAGAGTTAGAAGGGACTTTAGTCAGCATTAAGTAAAAATATTTTAATTTAAAGATCTGAAAACTGAAGGCCAGAGTAGTTAAACAATTTGCCAAAGGTTACATAGCTGGAAAAGCTCTGAAGTGGGAATTGGACTCATTTTCCTTACTCCAAGTCTAGGGCTATATCTCAGAGTTTATTGTGTGGATTAAAGATGAAATATGGATGAGAGTTAAGATATAAGGATCAGATCTTGATTCTATTTTTTATTTCCTATAAATATCCCTCAATCAATCAATCAGTCAGAAAGTATTTATTGGGCAACTGCTCTAGGGCAATAATAGTAATGTATAAAATATAGTCTTTTTCTTTTTTCTTTTTTTTTTAGTGAGACAATTGGGGTTAAGTGACTTGCCCAGGGTCACACAGCTAGTAAGTGTTAAGTGTCTGAGGCCAGATTTGAACTCAGGTCCTCCTAACTCCAGGGCTGGTGCTCTATCCACTGCGCCACCTAGCTTCCCCAAAATATAGTCTTTTTAAAATTTTATTTTTTAAAGAATAATAAACATTTTATTTAAAGTTTTGACTTCCAAATTCTCTTTCTCCTTTTCTCCCTCCCCTACCCCTTCCATGAGGCAGTAAGCAATCAGATATGGGTTATACATGTGCAACTATTATACAGTCTTTAGAGATATTTTAAGGTAACAAAATAGAAAAGACTACTTAATGGAAAAGGTGAATTATAAAAGCAGGAACAAATTCTGTGAATTCTTGCTGGTGGTTGGTTTGGTTGTTTTCTTTCATTCTTGAAGAAAAATGACATCACTATGTTGGGTTTAAGGTACACAATGTCCAAGTGTGGCTGTTCAGACCAATACGAGTTCAGGAAGGCTGTACCACAAGTTGGGTACAAATAGTCCATATGAACATTTGGCGAGGATATGTCTCTAAGTCTGTGCATCTCACAGTTCTTAGTAATTACTAAAATTCTGTTTTGTTTGTAGAGTACAGTGCCTTCTTTGATGCAGGCACACCATGCTGTGAGGTCCTGTGCCCGTGTCTCCCATGTCTCACAATTGATTCCAAAGTTCTTCAAAGAGATCATCAGAGCATCCTTGTATCACTTCTTGCTGGTGAGTAGCCCTATGTATATAAAGATGATAGAAAAGTGTAAAACATTACTCACAATGGAAAAGAAGCAGTGCCAATGAATAAAAGGGTTTTTAAAAAAAATTCAGATTATTCAGCCCCAGAGAAGTAACAACAGAATACCTGTTGAGAAAGGAGAGCTTTTGAAAATAGGATCTGCTTTAGTTCAATTTCTCTAAAGAAAAATGATAAGCTATTAGAGAACAGAAATGTCTCTTTCGTTAATTCACATTGTATGCCACTACCCACTATCCATACGTATTATTTCTTCAATAAATGCCTGTGTGTTCATATTAAAGGGAGGAAATAGCAACTAAAGTCATGTATTTTAAAATATTTTGGAAATAACAAAACATCTTATTTGTTGGATCAACTAAATTAGGGGACCTTATTGACCTTGTAGTACTGCTGCCTTTCAACAAGCTGCTTTAAGACATGAGGGTTCAGAATCTGATGAGTCCTAAAAGACTAATCCCAAATCACAATACAGGCTTCTAAGCACTAATTGTTAATTTAAGGTTCAGATCATTTCTCAAGAAATATTTACAGAGTGTTAGCAAAAGCACCGTATAGCAATGCCAGTAAATCATTTATATTAAAAATATAGATCTTTGCTTTCTAGAAATACTTTTGTATAAATAGGTCCTTTCCCTTTTCTTTGATCTCTTTGAGATATAGACCTGCTAGTGGTGTTGCTGAGTCAAAGGTATTTGCATACTTTTATAGCCTTTGGGCATAGTTTCACATTTTTCTCTAGAATGGTCGGACTATTTTACAACTCCACCAACCGTGCATTAGTGTCCCAATTATTCCAGTCCCCCTCAGCATTTGCCATTTTCCTTTTCTGACATGTTATCCCATCTGATAGACATGAGGTAGCATTTCAGAGATGTTTTAATTTAGACCTTGGCTTTCATGGAAAGCTTGAGGGCAATAAAGGCAATTCCTGGAAGGTGTTTCAGAGTGTTTCCCTCTTATTCAAATGGGGGCCCACCTTATTATCCATTTGTATCATCTGTTACAGATATTCATCCTGATGCAGAGTAACCTACGAAGATTTAAAAATTAACATCCCATGAAACAGAAATGATGGGTGTGAGCAGGATGCAGTATACAATCAGTTAGAAACTGGGGAAGAAAGGAAGTTAAATATATCATCAAGAACCTATATAATGGGAAAAGAGATGGACTAGTTAATATGGTGAGAGTCAGAGATGTCAGGTAAACAATCTTGAGGGTGCACTGGTACCATCAAGATGTCAACAGAAAATGAAGAACTCCTCTAGCACTTCATGTGGACTTCCCGTGTTGAACTTATTGGAAAATATGACAAGAGTTATACAAGATAGGTAGACATTGATAAGTTGCAGTTGGAGGTAACTTCCAAATTTCTAAGATCACAGACCCATTTGAGAATTTATTAGAGGCTCTTTGAAACAATTTCAGAAGACATAAAGGAATTTTTTATTTTGCCAGCTCATGAAGAAATCCTAGAGGATTTCCCTCTGCCAACGTTGATTAGAAGCTATAACTTAGTAACTAATTTCTAGGGAGTTGCATGAGACATGTAGAATTTAGATTACTTGCCCAGTAATTCACAGAAAGTGTCAGAAGTGGAGAACTTATATGACTCTGGTTGGCCTAGGGGAAATGTCAAAATGTTTTTTCTTTTCTCTCCAGCAGTGATTTGCAGGTGCCATTTCTTGGTTCTAATCCTTTTTGACCTTTCTTCAGCCTTCAGCATTATTGACCATTTCCTCCTCTCTTTTGTAATCTTTCTTCCTTAAAGTGAAGTAGATACCTTTCACAACTATGGGTAGAGTCAGAATTCTTGATCAAACAATAGCTAGAGATACTCATGAGAGATAAAATAGAAAATTTTGGTTATATAAAATTAAAAGACTTCTGTGTAAATTCAATGTAGTTAGAATTAGAAGAGAAGCAGTGAATTGGGGAAACATTTATAGCAATTTTCTGATAAAAGTTATAAATACCAGATATGTAGAAAATTGATATAAATATATAAGAACATAAGCCATTCCCCCACGAGACATAAATAGCTAAAGGATATAAATGGGCAGTTTTCAAAAGAAGAAACATAAGCTCTTAACAACCTTATAAAAATGCTCTAAGTCACTATAAGAGAATTAAAATGACACCATATTTGAGGCTCTATCTCACACTCATCACATTGACAAATATGACCCAGAAAAGAAAATGACTATTGTGAAGGGGCCATGGGCATACAGGCACACAAGTGCACTCACTATTGGTGGAGCTATGAATTGGTCAACCATTCTGGAAAGCAATTTGGAACTATGCACCCAAAGCCTAGACTAAACTGTTTATATACTTTGACCTAGCAAAATTACTACTAGGCATATAACACATAAATATAAAAGAGAGAAAGGACCCAAATGTGTAAAAATATTTATAGCAGTACTTTTTTGTATAACAAAGAAGTGGAAACAGAGTTGTGCTCATCAAAAAAGAAAGGGCTGAACAAATTGTGGTGTATGAATTTAACAAAATATTATTGTGCTATCAAAAAAGGACAAAAGGGATGGCTTCAGAGAAACTTGCTACAAACACAGCAATGTAAATGAAAACAATATTAGTGGAGTCAAGAACTCTGATTAGTGCAATGGCAAATCATAACTCCAAAAAAACTGACGAGGAAGTATGCTTCCTTCTTTGCAGAGACGTAATGGATTGGAGAGGGTGAATGAGACATACCTTGTCAGGCATAGTCCGTGTTTGAATTTGTTTTGGCTAAGTGTACTTACAGTATTTGTTACCAGAGTAGGGGAATTTTATTTGGGGGTGGAGGGAGAAGTGTGTGTGAGTGGGAGTAATGGTAGTTACGGAAAAGGAAAAGAGAATAAAAGTGAGAAAAGAGCATCAATCAATATAAAAACACACACAAGAAAGCAGAAAAAAAAATTCAGGAGTGGACACCAAGAAGGTTGGTTTGTTGTTATAATGTTACATTAAAAATACATAATAGAGGGGCAGCTAGGTGGCGCAGTGAATAGAGCACCGGCCCTGGATTCAGGAGGACCTGAGTTCAAATCCGACCTCAGACACCTAACACTAGCTGTGTGACCCTGGCCAATTCACTTAACCACAATTGCCTCAACAATAACAAAAACAATACATAATAGAAGTTCACAGTTTCACATTCTCTGTCTCTATTCTTGGTATATTTAAACATTCATGTTTATTGGTATTTTTTAAAAAATTCATAATAATAACAAAGCATCGTTTTCCTTGGCTTCTGAAATTAATTTCTGCTTCTTCTGTCTGATTGATTTTTATTAGTTTATTTTGTATATTCATTATCCATCTCTTGTCCACTAAGCCTCTATGTTGCCCAAGACTCTGTCACCAGCTTTCTCTTTTCTCCTTATGTTCTCTCCCTTAGTGATTTCATCTACTGCTTTGGGTTCAGTTATTAACTCTACACAGAGAGGTCTCTAATCCGTATAACTCTGATCTCTCTCCTAAATTCCATAACCTAAATTCCAGTTGCTTGCCTCTCATTTCTACCTAGCTATCCACTGGAAATTCAACCTCGACAGGTTCAAAAGGGGGCTTATCATGTTTCTTATTAAACTTCCCTCTCTGCCAAAACCATCTATTTCTTTTTATGCTAACATTATACTCCCAGCAATACAGATTTAAAACTATAATTTTTTCTTTGATTCTTGCCTTTCCTTGCCTACCCATATCCAAATATTTGCCAAGTCCTGATGGTTTTTAACTCTAGATCATCTCTTTCAATCATTCTTTTCTCACGTTTTAATCTTCCAAATGATAGTTAAGGCTTTCACCACCTGAACTATTTTAGTAGCTCCCTAAATTAGTCTACAATTTTTATTCTCTTTCCCTTTTGCTATGGAGCCTTCTTTCAGCAGACATATTATACTTCCTAAAGCATATATCAAACTATATCACTCCTATGTTAACAATCCTTCAGTGGTTGTCTATTGCCTCTAAAAAAAATTAAAACTCCTTACCCTGGTATCTACAAACCTACACAAACTGGCTCCAATTTACATTTCTAATGAAGGTTTCATGCTAGCTCTATTCATTCCCTCTAGTTCAGGCAGAAGCTTTTATTTTCCCCATTTCACAGATGACTAAATTAAGGTAGACAGAGCTTCAGTGACTTGGCTGAGGAGTGAGTGCCTGAGGCCCAATTTGAACACATCTCTCTGACTCCAGGTCCTATGCTCTATGGACTGTGCCATGCTATTTGATACTAATGTAACTTAGAAACTGTATAGTTTGATGATTTTGTGGCACAGAGAAAGTGATATAACTAGATTGATATTATAAAATGCAGAAGGCCAAAGGTTTTTTGTTTTTTGCAAAATACTTGACCTAACCATGCATGAAATCCACTCATCTTGTTATTACAAATGAAAAGTAACATTTCAGTAGACTCTTCCATTCTACTCAAGATGCTCCTTTAAAGTTACTTGCAAAGGAAAGCTGATAATCTGCTCATTTTAGTCAAAATAATTAAAATGATTGTAGGTAGGTAGGATCAGGGCTCTTGCCTACCATCAATCTCTTGCAGGAGCCTTGGCAAGTCCACTAAAATTATAAGCAAAAGAAGCTTTTGAAAAGAAGTGGAAACCAAAGACCAACCTGACCTGTAAAAATGACGAATACAAGTTTGCATAGTAAATATTTTACCTGTTACTAATGTCCCTTTTACTGTGATGCCTCATTATGGTGGCAGTGAAACAGACATGGTCAAGTGTTGCCAACTTGGCAAGGTCTAAATTTGGGCAAGGGATGTACTAAGTGGACTAAGTATCTGTCTTCTGAGTACCAGACTGGTTAAATTTTGAGAAATTCATTGTCAGTTTCGTTATGGGTTGGCACATATTTGTGCGTAATGATTCTCAAAGCTTATAGACAAAGACATAGAGGGCTTACAATTATCACTAATGGAAAGAATGAAATGACAGATATTTGAAACATATGTAAATACACAAACAGAATTAGTAGCAGAAGAAGTACAAGAAGCATATACTAAATACTTACAGCACTTGGAGGCAAGTTATTGTTGCTGTCCTTCATTCTTGAAGAGGACCATGATATCTGGAGGTGATATCATGACCTGTACTAATTGGATTTAAGTGAGGGAGGGCTGTGCAAGGTCACCAACCTAATTCTCTCCTCCAGAGCCATCTTGGTCCAATGACAAGATATACATCAGGATGACTGGAGATGGCCCCAGGTGTTTAAAGGCAATTGGGATTAAGTGATTTGCCCAGAGTCACACAGCTAGTAAGTATCTGAAGTGAGATTTGAACTCAAGTACTCCTAACTCCAGGGCCAATATTTTATTCACTGCACCACCTAGTTACACCCCCACACACACACTATTCTAAGGGATGAGGATGCAAAGGAAGAAAATTCTCCCTTCCGTCGAAGAGATTATATTCTTTTTTTTTTTTTTTTTTAGTGAGGCAATTGGGGTTAAGTGACTTGCCCAGGGTCACACAGCTAGTAAGTGTTAAGTGTCTGAGGCCGGATTTGAACTCAGGTACTCCTGACTCCAGGGCCGGTGCTCTATCCACTGCGCCACCTAGCTGCCCCGAAGAGATTATATTCTAATAGGGAGACAACATATAATTAACTAGGTACACATAAGATATTTTTGAGACATGGAGTTGTTTGTCCATTTTCAATGAGGACCAATGACATCACAGGGTCATATCTTGACTTGGCATGAATTGGATTTAAGTGAGCTAGAGTTGCCCAAAGTCCTCAGTCTTACTCTCTCTTCCTGATTCATTGAAGTCCAGTGGCAAGACAAAAATCAGGATTACTGTCAACGGCCCTGGATGCAGTGGATGAACTTGGCATCTTTGATGTCTGATTAATCTCTAAGCAGTCCATCGCACTTGTTTCAGCCACCTTCATGGTCACTGGAACAAATTGTTCTCATTTCACTGGGGGATGTTTTCACATGCTTGGGGTAGACACCTCCCAAATTCACTAAAAAGTTTGTAGCCTGTCAGTTGCCTTCAACCTTATTTAGCCTGACTGCTGAGATGGTTTACTGGGGTATGGGAACCAGACTTGGCATATGACCAGGCCAAAAACACAGAGATGGGACATGAAAAATCATGTGTGAGAAACAGTGACTAAATTTTTGTAGATGCATTGTAGAGTAGGTGGAGGGGGTTAACATGTAAAATGAATGGGAAGGGAAGAAGGGATCAAGTTATGAAAAGCTTCAAATACCAGATGATACTAGGGATAATGGGTTACCAAAGGAATTTATTGAGTAGGGTAGTGACATGAACAGACCTGTGCTTTAGGAAAATAATTTTGTCACCTGAGTGTAAGATTGGAGTGAAGAAACATGTGGGACAGAAAGACAAATTAGAGGACTATTGAAATAGTCCAAATGAAAAGCAATGATGCCCTGACCTAGGGTGTAGTTATGTGAATGTAGAAAAAAGGATGTATTTGGGTTTTGTTTGTTTATTTGTTTTTTTCATAAAAGTATTTTATTATTTTTCAGTCACATGTAGAGATAGTTATCAACATTTGTTTTTATAAGATGTCTAGTTTCAAATTTTTCTCCCTTCCTCCTCTCCCTTCCCTCTCCCCAAGACAGCAAGAAATGTGATATGTTATATATGTACAATCACATTAAACATATTTCTGCATTAGTCTTGCCATGAAAGAAGAATCAGAGCAAAAAGGAAAGACCTCAAAAAAGAAAAACAACAAAAAAAAGTAGAAATAGTATGGTTCAATCTGCATCTAGATTCCATAGTTCTTTTTTTCTGGATTTGGAGAGCATTTTATATCATGAGTCCTTTGTAACCATCTTGGACCATTGTATTGGTGAGAAGAGTCCTTCAGAACTATCTTAGACCATTGTATTGCTGAAAAGAATTAAGTCTATCACAGTTGATCAACACAAAATATTGATACTGTGTATAATGTTCCCCTGGTTCTGCTCATCTCACTCAGCAGCAGTTCATGTAAGTCCTTCCAGGTTTCTCTGAAATCTGCCTACTCATTTTTCCTTATAGCACAATAGTATTCCATTACATTCACATACCACAACTTGTTCAGCCAATCCCCAATTGATGGGCATCCCCTCAATTTCCAATTCCTTACCACCACAAAAAAGAACAGCTTTAAATATTTTTGTACATGTGGGTTCTTTTCTTTTTTATGATCTCTTTGGAAAATAGACCTAGAAGTGGTATTGCTAGGTCAAAGTGTATGCATAGCTTTATAGCTGAAAAAGGATATATTTGAGAGGTGTAAATGAAGAAATAACAAGATTTGGCAACTGATTGAATATATGGGGTGATGTGCTTTATGAGTGGAGGGGGACACTGAAGTTTTAGACCTTAGTGTCTGAGAGGAAAGTAGGACCCTTGATAGTAATAGAAAAGTTTGGAAAGGGGGAGTTTGGTGGGGGAAAGGGGAAGAGGAGCTCTCTTTTGGATGTGTAATTTTTATGATCCCTATGGGACATTGAATTCAATATATCCAAAAGGTATTTGGTGAATTGAGACCATAGCTCAGGAGAGAGATGAGAACTAGAAATATAGATCATATACTATAATACTTTAAAATGTAGAACAAAAGTCAAGGAATATATATTTAGTATATTATATAGCATAGGAACTATATTTAACAAACAATGAGTAACTAACAATATCAATAGAGGATATTGAAAAGAGTCCTGAATTTTATTGGAGTTCAATATAAGTTAACAATGTCACATGGCAGCCCAAACCCCAACCCCCTACCCCAAACTTATACTATATTAGACTATGTTAAGAGAGGCATGGTTTACAGGACAGAAGACCTAGTTCTCTTCTCCTAGGCTTTCTTCACCAGACTACATTGGAGCACTATGTTTCTGGTGCTACCTTTTAAAAGGGGTATAAATAATTTGGAAGGCAACTAGAAAAAGGCAATTTGGAAGGCAAAAAGGAACAGGGATTATGCCAATAAATGACCATTGAAAAGACTTAAGATATTTAGCATGGATAATAGGAGACTTGGTAATTGTTGGCAATGAGAGTGAGAGTGAGGAAGCAGGATATGATAGTCATCTTTAAGCATTTGAAGGGCTATCATATGGCAGAAGGATTATACTTGTTCTCCCTGATCTCAATGGACAGAACTGGGAACAATGAGTAGAAGTTTCAGAAAGGCAGATTTAATGTGAGGAAATTTTCCTAATAAGTAGAATGTCGTTCTTGCACTTACACTAGAATTTGCATGTTGTTTCACAGAATGTGGCTACTAACTATGATTCTAAGATAGGCTGTAGGTTTGCATTCCTAAAACTAAAGCTTATGGGTCCCCATCAGTAAGCTTACCTGTAATAATTAGCCAATAGAAAAATAGCTTAAAATGGTATTTATTAATATAGAATTATAAGAAGAATAACAACAAAATATTCCCTTCATACAATTAGGGCACACTCATGGACTAATGTACTGGGAAGATTGGACACAAATTAAGAGTATACTTATATAGTAACACACATGTTAGGGAACATATATGGTCAAGACGACTCATGGTTCTAGTACCTACAGGCCTTGATATCCCTTCTATTCTTGTGTTATTTCTACTCTGCTCCTATTGAACACAAATTCTCTCCTTGTTAGTTGGCTCAGCTGGACTTCCTGGGCCACCTTCTCTTCATAGCTCAACTTCTAGGTGCCAGGGCTAATTTCTCACTTAAATACATAGTTGGCTCTCTTCTGTGCTACCAGGCATCATGTTCCTTGAAACTTTTTGCCCCTAACTTTCTGTGCCTGTTTCTCTGCTCTCTTTTCTTTGTAGTGTATCTTACTGGGTATGTACGAGTAACTCCATTATCACATTATCACTAGTAAGGATTCTAGAACTGGTAGGCTCAGCTTTGTAAGGACTATTAGTGGCTTGGCCAATTTTCATCCAGCCAATGGGCAGCTCCCAATCAGAGAACTTCTTTTGTGCTTCTGAAAGGAATGGCAGGGAGTGTTTTGTTACCATATTAGTAACTTGTTATCTCTGTAATTTATCCCTTATTTTCTGCGATTATATTAATAGGTGGGTGGAAGGAAACAACACTGACCTCCTTTTTTTCCCTTCACAACTACAATCACTTTTCAAAAGTACAATAGGATTCCTTGAATGGTTCTAGAAAACTTCAAGCAGAGACTGAATGGACTCTTGGGAATATTACAGAGAACTCTTGATCAAGTAGAGATTGGAAGAGACCCCATTGGATGTCCTTTGCAACACTTAGATTCTATGACTTCTGAGTTTATTAGTGGAGAAAGTCTTTAGATAAGAACAAATACCAGCAGTATTTCTAAACTGAAAATGAAAGAGTTGCTTTCTGTACCCATAACAAATCTCTCTTATTGGTGAATCTGATTTACAGAATAGAAGCCATTTTTTATGCATATCAAGTTCCTCTCTTCCCAGGGATAAGTCAAAGTGTTATTATTTCCTTGAAGTTCCTTTATTTGTGTTACCATATTAAAGTACTCTCTGCTTTTATCACATCCTTCTAGGACCTACATGAGTCCTATACTTGGTATTGGTTATACCTTTCTTAGAATATGCTGAGATTTGGTCTTCACAGTTTAAGTGATGTGGAGGGAATAACAGATGGAACCCAACTACTGTACTAACAATCATTAAATATTAAAATAACCACAAGAAGGTCTCTAGCTCATTGGATCCTTTGTGGGAACAAATAAATAAGAATCCATACCAGTGGCAGTGCTCACTATGAGATCATTAATCCATTGAAATATAAGTAAAGCCTCCAGCCAGGGTTCAAAGAACAAACAAAATAAAAATTCTAAATATGGAAAATAGAACTTATGAGGAAAGGTTCAAGGGTTTAAAGGGATTTATTCAAGGAATGAGAAGGTTAAGTGCTGATTTTACAAATTAAGGGCAATGATCAGATAATTTCTTCATCAAGGACTGAAGACGAGGACAGATTTAAACTAAAGCAGCAGAGAGTTTGGCTAGACAATAAAAAATAACTTATTGATTGAAAAAGTTATGAAAAAATGAAAGAGGCTGTCAGTGGAACTTGTGGAATCTCTACCCTGGAGAAAGAAAGAGTGAAACATTACATGCATGTCCATACACACATAATTATCTTTCTAATTTCATATATTCAACTTTTTATTTTGAACTGTTGATTTGAATTTTAAAAGAATGAATGATTTTAATTGAAACATGTTATTTCAGGCTTTCTACATTCTATGCTTCACTCAAATCAGTATGTGTGTCTGTGTATATCTGGGTGTGTGTTTTGGGTGGGAATCTGGACCTGTGACTTCATTAGAGTGGAGAACTCTTAGGGAAGAAACGTCCTCTATGATTGTAGAACAGCAGCTTGTCTGTATCTTACAGTCTGTCTTAAAGAATTTCCTGGGGGGCACTGAAAGGCTAATTTGCCCAAGGTCACATTTTGGAGGCGACACTTGAACCTCTCTCTCTCTCTCTCTCTCTCTCTCTCTCTCTCTCTCTCTCTCTCTCTCTCTCCCCCTACCTACCTACCTTTTTTCTTTCCTTCTTTCCTTTCCTTCCTTCCTTCCTTCCTTCCTTCCTTCCTTCCTTCCTTCCTTCCTTCCTTCCTTCCTTCCTTCCTTCCTTCCTTCCTTCCTTCCTTCCTTCCTTCCTTCCTCCCTTCTTTCCTTCCTACTGTGACAATTAAATAATTACTATAGACACAAGTTTGGGGTAAGCATATTATCAATTTATAAATTTCTACCAGTAAGGTATTGACCAAACATCTATTAACTTTCTCACGGTCCCCAGACAGTACGTGTGGTCCCCCAGAGCAAGTATATGATCCCAAGAGAGATCAGTATATGTGCTCCCAAGAGAGAAAACATGGCTACATGTCTAGAATTTTTATCCCTTTTTGATAAGAGGTGGGTCATTATACATAAATTAAATCTAATTGGGTCATTATACCTCGAACAAATCTAATTGATTAGCATTATTAAAATCTAGTTGGTTGATATGACTTGAAGGTGGGTTATATTAAAATGAAATCCAGGGAAGCTAGGTGGCACAGTGGATAAAGCACCAGCCCTGAATTTAGGAGGACCTGAGTTCAAATCCACCCTCAGACACTTGACATATACTAGCTGTGTGACCTTGGGCAAGTCACTTAACCCCCATTGCCTGGCCAAAAAAAATAAAAATTAAAATAAAAATTAAAAAAAAATGAAATCCAAGAATGACATTAGAGAAAGAAATTCAAGACCCCCACTTAAACTGGTCAAAACCATTAATCTAGGTTTGTTTTAATCTCAACAGTAAATCCTTGGGCGATCTAGAAATAAGAATCTGTCTCCACCTAAGGCTTCTTTTGTGATCTTGGGATTGAGGTGGTTTTGACCTGGATAAGATAATAGAATCTCTCAAAGAGAGCTGGCCTTTTGAGTGGAGGGGTAAGGAGAACTAAGAAAGAGATCTCTGGGTCCCTGAATATATTTATTATTAATAATTATTTCTCACACTTCTTCCCTTCCTCCTTCCTTCCCTCCCTCCCTCCTTCCTTCCTTCCTTTCTTCCTTCCTTCCCTCCCTTCTCTTTCTCTCTCTCTCTCTCTCTCTCTCTCTCTCTTTCTTTCTTCCTTCTTTCTGACTGCAAGGCCAACCCTCTAGCCATCATGTCTTATTGTCACTCAGACTACTTATATCTATGTAAAATAGCATATGTATGAATATTTTCAATGGTTAAGTAAATCATCTCCTTGAAAGGGAAATTTCTTGATGTTTCTTCCATTTAAAAAATTATCAGGTACTATTTGCTTAAATATTAACTCTGAAATAATAACTATGCTTTTTGCCAACTATAGCTATTGCCAACTGGATAAGTTTGCCAGTTGGTGGACCTATGGCATTGTTACGGTAGCCCTAGATGAAGCAACTAATCTGGAAAGGGACATCTTTAAGGTGCTTAGTGATTAGCTTTTATGTTTCAGGTGGCAATTTGCCAACTACCTGTTGGCTGGAATAGGAAGCCAATCTCCTGACAGGCTAACTTCCTTCCATTTGTATTGTTTTCTACAGAAATAGACTATCATAATAAGTCCCTTAGTACCCTTCCTTCACTGTCTGGACTGTAAATGCTAATCTAGACCTGGACAAGCATGATGCATTGTTTGTTGACTTTTCATCATGAAGTGGCCAGTGGCCAGTAGGTTGCCTTTGGCGATTGACAATGAAATAGGAAATGAGCCTATACTAAATATTACCATACCACGCCCTACTCTGACAATAGATTGTAAGGGTACATGGAGACATGTCAAGATTAAGGTGGAGACACTACCGGTTATCAGCAGACTCTATGTGTCTGACGTTTGAGCTTTTACAAGAAAAGGTATTAATTCTTAATCATTGGTAGCAGTTGGGAAAGAAATAACATAGAGAAGTAAAGCCCAATGATAATTTGGAAACTCATTTCAACTCATAGTCTTAACTCCTCCTTATAGGAGTCAAGTTATCTTAAATTACTTAACCAGTTTACCCAAGTTGCTGAGAAGTTATCAAGTAAACATATTTAAAGTTGGAGTTCTAATAATTAGAAAAATGATCAACATGGGGTGAAGAATGTGAAGAAAAGGCCTGGAAAACTTCCCCCATGGATAATCTGTCCCTGAGTCATCTCGAATTAATTTTTAGCATATTAATAGAAAAGTGTTTTTTGTAGGTAGAGAGAGGAGGTCCAGACCTGTGATTTCTTTGGTTTGCTGGCCTCTCAGTGGGGAAACTCTATTTACTGACATACACCATCACGGATTTTGTTAATTATAGTATTATGAGAAGTTAACAAAGCCCACAAATATGACCATAGCTAGCATGTGTCAAAGGTAGGACTTGACTATAGGACTTCCTGACTCCAAGGCAGACACTCTAGCCATCATGTCCTGCTTTTTATTGCTATTAAGTTACTGTCTAACCACTAAGCCCTCACTGGGATAGTTGTTTTTATGATATGGACAACATGGACATTAAAACCTCCTGAAAGATTCTCAGTTTTGGAATATTTGTGTTGACCACTGTTTGATGTATCATATTTCTAAATGCTATCTGATATATCATAACTTGGAGTGAGATTCATTTTTTTAAACAGGAAACTTATTTATGGTGTAATTTATACCTTTTGGAGTTAATGGACCCTTTACTTTGATTAGTCATATCAGAGTCATAAACTCACAATGCATGTGTGGCCAGTTGCTTCTTTGGCTTCCAGATGTAGGAATTTTTTGTAGTAATCCCATGTCTTACAAAAGACTTGGAATGATGCACATTACTAACAAACATCTGTCCTGTGAAGAACAAATTTAAGCATTTAAGTTCTTGCTTATTAATATATCTCTTGGGTAAGCCTTGCTTGAGCTCTTTCAGACCAAAATTGCTTAAGGCAACTCCATTTTAATAATTTCATATATTCAAATGGATTTCCTTACTTATGAGCCGTCTACATATGTGTTCCATAGGACTGTATATAACAAATACAGAGGAAATGAAAAGGAAGTTGAATTTGTATTAGTTCTGGCCAACTGCCCCTGATTTCAAGCTGCTTGTCAGAGAGTGAATAATGTTCTTTTGATTGATCAACTCACATAATTTAACCCGTATTTCTGAAAGCTGCCACAAATCTATGAAAAGATCCACCAATATTGTTAAAAAGTTGCAGAAGTGCTGGATTCACTTATCCCACATGACTTCAAAAATTTTGCAAACTACTTCAAATGTCCCAATTTTCCACATGAAAGAGCAATCTTCCTCATGACCTCTTCAGATTAATAAATGGAGCCTGATAGGAACTGGTGCGTTGCTTGCTGTAGACCTGTTGTAAGTTAATTCCTTTTATTTTTTTCTCCCTCCTAATGATTTTTTTGGATTCCTGTCTCCATGAGGTTTATGATATGAGCCACATGTTGTCACTTGTTCATATGATAGCCAGTGTTTTTTTTTTTCTTCCCTTCTATTTGAATACTTTGGGAGTTAAAGTCAAGTTAAACCTGAGTTTGTTTTGAAAACTTTAGTCTGGACAAAATTGAGGATTTGACCCTGGAATTAAATTTATGAAGCTGGGAAGAACAGCATTAGATAGATTGATGATGATCATTCCATTGCAGAAATAAGTTTGCTTAACTGGCTTTTAATCCTGTGCTGTGGCCTACTGACTCTTTCAGAAGAAAAATGTATATCTCAAAGAGAAAAAACTGAATGAAGGAGAATTAGGTGGCTAAGGATGATCACAATGCATTTTTAAAATACAGATCAAAGGCAAGATTGTATTTTACAAAAAAAAAACACCATTTAATGTGAAGTTTTTAAGTCTGATTATAATTTAATCAACAAAACTTCAGATATTAGCCTAGCGCCATAAACCACTTGGCAATGTATTTTTATTTTTACCCAGAGAATATGAACATGTATCCTTGTAATATGTTTTATATTTATTTATCTGTTCACATGCTATTTCCCCCATGAGAGGATATATTTTTAGGGGTTGGGAATGGGAAGTTAAGTTTCATTATAGTCATCATATCCCCAGTCCCTATCATAGTAAATGCTTTTAATTAAGATGAATTTAATTTAGGGGGTGGCTAGGTGGTGCAGTGGATAAAGCACCAGCCCTGGAGTCAGGAGTTCCTGAGTTCAAATCCATCCTCAGACACTTGACACTTACTAGCTGTGTGACCCTGGGCAAGTCACTTAACCCCCATTGTCCCACCAAAAAAAAGAAAGATGAATTGAATTTAATCTTTTGGGAAACTGGAACTCAGTTTAAAAACAAAGTACTTTCCTAAGAAGAGATCATAATCATTCTCTCACTAATGGTTTAGGAGATTTTGTAAAGAATGCATTTTTTAGTTATTTTTCAGTTGTATCCAACTCTTTTTGACCCCACTGGTGTTTTCTCAGAATAGTTTGTCATTTCCTTCTCCAGCTTATTTTACAGCTGAAGAAACTGAGGCAAACACGGTTAAGTGACTTGCCCGGAATCACACAGCTAATAAGTGTCTGAGGTCACATTTGAACTTTCATCCCTTCAGCAGTATAAAAACACCCGTTTAGCACCTTGTTAGTGTGCATGATTAGTTAAAATAGTGAGCTATTAGATGAGGAGAGTTTCCTCCCCATGGCCAACCAAGTCCCAGATGAGATGCCCTTGTAGAAAAGCTGCTTTGTGTGAGAAAACAATGGGATTTGGCAGATACTCAAAGGCCCACCTGGAGATTAAACTGATTGAATTAAGTGAGAGTGATTGACTTTGCTGATTAGCCTACTTCAGGTTAATTAGACTGTAACCACAGCTGGCCAACCCTTAAGAAGGTATTGTTCTCAGAAGTTAAGGACTTTGAACTCAACTTGAGACCACCTTCAAGTCCAGTGAACCAATGGATTTGGATGACGCTAACCAATCAGCTTGAAGCAGTATGTAAGGACCACCTCTGCTCTGGACCTATAAAAAGCTTCCACACTCATTTCGCCAGACAGTTAAT
This sequence comes from Dromiciops gliroides, assembly GCF_019393635.1. Lineage (NCBI taxonomy): Eukaryota > Metazoa > Chordata > Mammalia > Microbiotheria > Microbiotheriidae > Dromiciops > Dromiciops gliroides. The sequence goes on from NC_057861.1 coordinate 255,559,396, forward strand.
GGCTGAAGCAGGCTTGTGGTGGAGGACTTGAGGAAGAACCAGACCAGGCTGGAGCTCTAGGCTAGATAGGACTTTTCTCAATTTTCTGAACTCCACGTATTCTCTTTTTAGTAATACCTGGTATGCTTTAATAAATGCTTAATGCCCCAAAACTGGTGCTAAAGCTTCTACTTTAAGGTGACCACACATTTAGATTTTAAACATCACACTTGCTGTGTCCCTAGATCCCCATTTCCTGCTCTTAACTGCATCCATCCTTAAAAGTTGATTTAAGAGAACATTTTATGAAGTTTCTCCTGGGCACAAAACAAAACAAATTCTAGTTATGGATTTAGTTGGAAGAAACTGATGACACCAGGGGTTTGGAGATATCTCTTCTTATGAAGTTTCCTTTGCTTTTGCATTCTTTGCTCAAAGAAAATTCAGAAGAGAAAGCAACAATAAAAGACTCATGATAACACTGGGCAATGGGTTACAAAATATCAGAAACTTGGTCATGATTTTTGTTCCTATCATCATTGTAAAGAAATAAAATCTCTGGAGCTGGGTAGTTTGTCATGACTGCATACTGTTAAATAGCCGGTTCTTTTTTTTTTTTAAATAATGTAACACTTCTAAGCAGTTAAACAAGGTCAAAAGTTATGCTTACCTCCACTGCTTCATCCCATAGTCTCATAAGTATCATCTGGGACCACCAGGCCATTTTGAGCCAAGCAAGTTGGACTCTTGGATTGATTACTAAGATTCTTCATAGCAGTTTTGTCAAATAACCAAGTGCTTGAATTTTCTTTATATGACCTGATCTAATAACCATTTTATTTCAACTTGTAAGATTGACATTTCCATAATTTTAAATGGTTTGGTGTGAGCACAGATCTGAGTGATAGCCAAAATTTTAAGAGTTCATAAAAATCTGAAACTCTGCAATAATGCTAAATCCTCCTATGTACAAGAGATTAATTTACATATCTGTGACACTTTCACAGAACTTTAGTAGGCATTTGTGTCTGGATTGTTCGTTAAGCCATGTAGTATGTAATAGAGCTGTGGGAGAAATGGGCTAAGGTAGGTTTAAAATGTCACATTCTAAACATTACACATGTAAGAAATAAAACCTGAAAGCCAAAAATATCAACTGAAAAGGAATTATCCTAGCTGTCTAAACACTGTGCCTTCAATACAGTGGGAAGTAATCCATTCTGGCTAATGGAGCAATAGGAAAACACATTTAGTTAAGGAAGTGACGTAAGGTTTCTTAGTGGGATAGCAGAGAATTTAAAGTTAAAAGTAGAAGCTAAGACTGAGGTTTTTTTTCCTTTCCCTCTGTCAATAATTTCCTATTTATTCTGTAGATAGCTTGTTTGTATATATGTGTTTGTGTATTATCTTTTTTTTAAAATTTTTTTTTTAAGTGAGGCAATTGGGGTTAAGTGACTTGCCCAGGGTCACACAGCTAGTAAGTGTTACATGTCTGAGGCCGGATTTGAACTCATGTCCTCCTGACTCAAGGGCCAGTGCTCTATCCACTGTGCCACCTAGCTGCCCCATGTTTGTGTATTATCTCCCCATTAGATTATAAGCTCCTTCTGTGGAGGATCTTTTTGCCTCTTTTTGTGTCTCTAGCACTTAGCACATTACCTGTTACATAGTAGAATCTTAATAAGTATTTGTTAATCAATTGATTATGTTCAGGATAGCTGATCTCATGTTTAACTTATTCATACCTATGAAAGATTTCCAAAGCCATTCATAGAATTTATATATTGGAAAGGTCCTTGGGTCTCTCTGCCTTCGTAGAGGATGAAAATGAAACCATGCCACAGAGATGAGAAATGTTTCCACTATATTAATTAACTAATTCATTCATTTCTTTTGTTTTTGGTAGTATTTTATTTTCCAATTACATGTAAAGATTGTTTTCAACATTCATTTTTGTAAGATTTTGGGTTCCAAATCTTTCTCCCTCTTTCCCTTCCCTCCCTTCTCCCCATGATGGCAAGCAATCAGATATAGGTTATACATTAAAATCATTTTATACATATTTCCATATTAACCATGTGGTAAAAGAAGAATCAGAACAATAGAGAAAAACCACAAGAAAGAAAAAAATAACAACAACAAATAAAGTGCAAATAGCATACTTTGACTTGTATTCAGACTCCATAGTTCTTTTTCTGGATGTGTAGAACATTTTCCTTATTAAGTCTATTGAAATTGCCCTGGATCATTGCATTGCTGAGAAGAACCAAGCCCTTCACAGTTGATCATCACACAATATTGCTGTTACTGTGTACAATGTTCTCCTGGTTCTGCTTACTTCATTCAGCATCAGTTCATGTGTCTTTCCAGGTTTTTCTGAAATCCACCTGCTCATCATTTCTTGTAGAACAATAGTATTAGATCATATTCATATACCATAACTTGTTCAGCAATTCCCCAATTGATGGGCATCCCCTCAATGTCCAATTCTTTGCCACCACTGCTGCTATAAATATATTTGTTCATGTGGGTGCTTTCCCCTTTTTTATGATCTCTTTTGTGATATAGACCCAGCTGTGGTATTGCAGGGTCAAAGGGTATGCACAGTTTTATAACTCTTTGGGCATAGTTCCAATTTGCTCTCCAGAATGGCTGGATCAATTCACAACTCTACCAGCAATATATTAGTGTTCCAATTTTCCCACATCTCCAACATTTATAATTTTCTAATTTACTCATTTCTTCACAAATATTCATTTAAAACTACTTCATGCATAATTATAATGCTACAAATTTAATAATTAAAATGGTTCTCAACTACTCTACGCAGACCATCCTGCTAATACAAGAGAAGGGTACAGAGTTTGCATGAAACACAGTCTCAGGTTTCCTGGCACTTCTAATCTAGTAGAAGAATATGACACTTGTACAAATGCCTGTTATACAAAATAACAAAATGTGTACAGGCCAAACACAAGGATATATGGAGGGATGCACAGGTACGAGAGGACCAAGTTCTCATCTTTAAGGAATACATTATTCGTCAACTGTAGCACTGGGGCTGATTCTTGTAATTGTAAATCAAAGGAATGCCCATCAATTGAGGAACAAGCTATGGTGCATAATTTTGATGAAATATTATCGTGCTATAAGAAATGACAAGCAAGATGATTCCAGAAAGACCTGGAAAGACTTATATGAATTGATGTATAGTGAAGTGAGCAGAACCCAGAGAACATTGTGCACAGTGACAACAGTGTCGTTGTTGTTGATGAAGGTGACAGAGAACTGTGAATGACTTAACTATTCTCAGCAATACAATGATCCAAGACAATTTCAAAAGACTAATGATGATGCATACTATTCACCTCCAAAGAAAGAACTGATATTGATTGAACACAGACTAAGATGTGCTATTTTTCACTTTTTTGGTCTGTTCCTATTTGAAATGAAGAAAAGCCAGTTACTGCACTGTGTTTAAAAGCCCTCCAAATGCTTGGAAGATATATACTAAAATCACCTTCTTATCCTTAAGTTTTACTTTTTCCATATCGCCTAATTCTTGTTCCTCTCTGATTTTACAAAATTTATATATGGCAGGATGAAACAAAGTCATCCTGTTTCCCAAAGCCAGTTGGTTTGTTTTAAGATTAGTACAGCCTTTTTAGGGCTAGAATAAAGTTTAGAGATCCTAGCGGGATCCTCAGCTGTCCTATGTCCATGATAAAGGTCAAGCCTTTGCACATTTCCAATGGTCATAGATGAATGATAATACTAGAGGGTGATAAGCCTTTCGATTTTTGAGGACTGAAACAGATTTTAGGCAAAGGTTGGAGGAAGGTTTTTAATGGGATAACACATGCAATTATGGACTATTGGGTAACATTCATGCAGTAGGTCAGTCATAGACTCTCAGGATTTCAGAATGGGAAGGTCCCTAAATAGCTATCTAATCCAAAATATATAGAAAAGGAGTCCCCACATAACACATCCCACAAGATCTTATTCCATTTCCAATTAAAGAATGCCTACCAGTGAGGAGGAAAGCCAAAACCTGAGGCAGCCCATGTTAGATCTGGGACAGTTCTAATTGTTAGAAATATTTTCCTTGGGGCGGCAAGGTGGCGCAGTAAATAAAGCACCGGCCCTGGATTCAGGAGTACCTGAGTTCAAATCCGACCTCAGACACTTGACACTTACTAGCTGTGTGACCCTGGGCAAGTCACTTAACCCCCATTGCCCTGCAAAAAAAAAAAAAAGAAAAGAAAAGAAAAAAAGAAATGTTTTCCTGATATCAAGTATAAATTTGCCTCTGCTATTTACCCATTGATCCTGGATCTACCTTCTGAGGTCAAATGGAACAAAGTGAATCCCTCTTCTATAGTATACCACCTCAAATAATTCAACATGGCTTAATCATGTCTCCACTAAGTCTTTGCTTTTAGAATCAAAACACCCCATTTCCTCCCAAACTATCCTAATACAATAAATATCAAGTCTCCTCACCACTGTGACTATTCTTCTCTGGAAGCTATGCTGTGTCAATATCCATCAAATGTGGCAATCAGAATTGAACACAGTACTCTAGATGTACAGTTATCCCTTCCACATTGTGACTTTTCCTATCATAATTTTGATATATTTTGGGTTGGCATAAAAATTTGAATGGGATTTGGGGGGAGTCTTGTGGATGCCACAGATGAAACTTGAAGGCCAGGTGATGACACAGAAAACATTTAGAAACTAAGAAACGCAGAAAAATATATGCATAGCATTCTATAATATCAACATACTTTATCTTTTAATACCTTAATAATTCATACTTCTTCTCTGGTATGAAAGGAGTGCCAAAAATTTTATGCAGATTTTCCAGATCAAGGGGGCTCTATATTTTCCAGAAATACTGGACCCAGAGCATGCAGGAGATCCCAGATGTTTCTCTTTTTCTTTTTTACAGGGCAATGAGGGTTAAGCGACTTGCCCAGGGTCACACAGCTAGTAAGTGTCAAGTGTCTGAGGCCGGATTTGAACTCAGGTCCTCCTGAATCCAGGGACAGTGCTTTATCTACTGCACCATCTAGCTGCTCCCTGCTCCAGATGTTTCAAGGACTAAGTACCCCCCACCTCAGCTGACATAACTTCTTGTACCACAAGCTGGACTCCCTGTGTGTCTTTGGGAGGCAAGACAGGCTCCAGCCAGTCTGTGCCAGGCTGGAATAATGCTTATGCAGTTGGGATCCTTTGTAGATAAGCAGACTCTCCTATCTCCATAGTCTAGCAGTTCCCAAGGGAAAAGAATGTGGCTTTTGCCATCACCTTGTTTTTCCCAGTGGGGAGTGGTCTTATCCTTTTTCCCACCTTTGCTGCACTGTTTTCCCTCCTATATCACACCCCTTCCTGGTATCCCCTCCTGCCTTTGTCCAGCTATTATAAAAACGTAAACTGCTTTAAAAACTGAGAACCCTTTGGGTTCCACATGCATGTTCATTTCTCTTACAATAAACCTGGCTTCCACATGCATGTTCATTTCTCTTACAATAAACCTGGCTTCCACATAAGTCTCCTGAGGTTGTGATTGCCTGTTGATAGCCCCTGACCCCCATGATGTGGAAGGGATAACTGTAATCGGATGTCTTCAATTTGTGTTTAGGTCAACTATGGCAGGGTGCTGCTGTCCCTATGAATGGGTGGCCTGTGCTCTTCCAGATAGTCCTGGAGGATTCCTGCTTCCTACCTCTGTGGCTTGGATAGGATTAAAGCTGCTGCAGTAAGGTGAGAGGCTGCTTGGAGTGGGGGGGGGCGGGTCTCTGCTTTTGGTGAACCTGTGGGCAGAGCTTCTAACTTCTGCAACTGGAACCTCAGGGATCTCTGAGGGACTCAGGCAAGGGGCTCTAAGGTCAGGGTAGGGGTGGGAAACATCTTATCTTGGTGGTCTCTTCTGGAAAGGGCTGCTGAGCAGTCTCAGGTCCTTTGTTATCAGGTAGGCGAGGCCCTGAACTGCTGAGGAAGTGGTCCTGGGATCTAGTGGGGGACAGGAAAGGTCAATGCTAGGAAGAGATCCAGGATTATTATCAATGAGTAGCAGGACTCTGAGCCATTGAGAAGTCCTGGCAGAGGTGTGCTGGGATTAAGGAGCTTGAGAAGGCTGGTTAAATTGTTAAATTTTTGTTCTGAGCATTGACAGATTGGAAATCAGTAAGGTACAAATAAGGCTTTGATTAATTGTTATGTTCATGTTCTATATTTAAGAAAGTAAATATAAATAGTGCAGGTTTAGCTTAGAAGCCTGTCAGGGCTACATTTTTTTTCTTTTGGTGAGCTTGTTGTTAAACATTTACCAGCACAAGACTAGGTGCCAGTGTCCTTGGCAGCAAGTGAGCAGGCCTGGGAGCAGGTGCTGGGAAACATTTTCTCCTTAGCTGGGTGGGCTTGGATCCTGGTGAATATATCAGAGTCCCTTGATAGGGCCTGATTCAGTGAGTGGTATGAGAGTGGCTCAAGGTCAGAGGTGCTACTTCCCATTTCCAGAATCCATCAGTGGCTCTATTTGGGATGTTCAAGTGATGTGCTTATGATCAGCACTCAATAAGCACGTGATTAGCTTGTGATGTACACAGATCAACCTGTGATTTACCCACAATGTAGGCAAAATGGCAAGTGCCATAAACCTGATATACGTGTTTTCCGTATCAGTAGACAAATCTGGGGATTTAGAAAGCCCCAGACTGCTCCTGTGGGGTTCAGGTAGGAAGCTCACAGCAGCCGCAGGGAGGGTTAGTCTCAGTAGGGTTGGCAGTGCTGCAAGTAGCTGCTGTGCAGTCTTGGTCCCCGTGACCTCAGGTGCTTGGGATGTCCTGTATGCTGAAGGTGTCTTGGGTACACTTAGTGGGGAAGGGACTCTGGGGGCTGCAGTGAGTACAGAGGGACCTTATTACTCCTGGAAGCTATGCCTCTCCATATAACCAAATATTGCAGTCACTATTTTTTGAGCTACAAATTTGTCCCAAAAGGCCTCAGTGAGAATGAGTGCTCACATTACAGTAGAATTCACTTCATCCTTAACAGGATCAAAGATTATAGGAACCAGTGATCAGCAATGCCTGATGAAAGTTGGATGTGATGGCAGTTGGATATGGTACCCTGTGCCTCTTTTGTCTCTGAAAGAGGCCCACTGGTGGGTCCAATGGGCAGCAGCCAGTGCAAATAGTGAAGGTCTTGCCAGGGAAGCAGAGTAATGACTCCCTCCTCAGACTGATTTTATCTCCCAAATGCTGGATGCCACATCAGCTCAGGGGCAATTCTAAAACAAGGTCTTTGTGGCTTAGAGTTACAAGGCTCTGAACTTTCCTCCTCTATTTTACAATCCTGTTTCTTCCTGCTTCCACAGAGTTAAATACTTTGTTTTCAACATGATTAAAGTTCTACTGCCCTTGGGGGTATTTTCTTACTCTCCTTCTATGTACACAACTGGAACTTAGTGGGGATTGCAGCAAGGCCTGGCCAGAGCCCACTCCAGCTCAAATCTTATTGCTGACTTGTATTGAGCCCATAATCTACTAAAAGTCATAAATCTCTTTTAATGTGAACTGCTATCTTCCTTGTCTTATACTTGTGAAATTCATTTTTTTTTTGGACCCAGGTGGAAGACTTTACATTTAGCCATACTGAAATTTATCTTATTGGTTTCAGCCAATGGTGAAAATGAGTCAAGATACTTTTGAATTCCGACTGTCATCCAGTAGGTTAGCTCTCCCTCCCAACATTGTTTGATTTGTGAATTTGATAAGCATGCTATCTATGCCCTCATCCAAATCATTATTGACTATGTTAAACAGCACAAGGTCAATGAGAGATCTTCAGGTCATTCCACTGGCAACCTCCTTCTAAATTCACATTGAGCCATTAATGAGTCTGGCTATCCAGTTCCAATCTACCTAATTTTATTATCATATAATTCACATATTACTGTCTTCTCCAAAAGAATATGAGATATTTTATCAAACACATCAATAAATCTAAGCAATTATATACCTATTTCCCCATACAATTTAGAAACTATCAAAAAAAAGGAAATAATGTGGGGCATGAGCTCATCAAGAACATCTAGGTACTCTCTCAATATCATTTTATTTATTATCATATGTATCAACTTTTTGTTAAACATTTTTGTTGTCAATTCTATTACAAATTTTATTCCCTTGGCAGACAAATTAGAAGTAAAATAGGAACTATTCAGCTAAGGTTTTGCTTTCTTGCCAGTTATCATTGTCTCATCAACACCAAGTACCGGCCCTCTTTCTTCTTTGATCTCCTTCTTTTCCCAATATGGCTTTAAAGAATCCTTTTTGGTTGTCTTTAGCTGTAATTAACAGAATCAATTCCTCTGAGTTGTAAGCAATCCTGAAATCACGATTCCAGAGCCATTCCATACTCATATTCATCCTATATGACTTTAGCTTGCTTCTATCTTCTATATGCCCTTTTTAATGTAAGTACATTGGTGAGTTCCCAGTGCATTCACATCAAATATTTCCTATAACTCCCATTTTCCCTTGTGATGTGAGATATTTTCCTTTGTTTTTGGAATTTCATTCTTGAGGGTTTCTCTTGCCTCTTAGTATGACTTTCCCTATAGAATTCTAGTTTATATGATCTTCCTTAGCCTTCCTCTGTTCCCTTTGAAATCTGATTTCCTAAAATCTAAGGTTCATGTCAGACTATTCCCAACTTTCTATTTCTCTATCACTAACTCTTCTTAGAGTATGGTTATTCCCTTCACCCTATCCACCCTCAAGTTTCTCATAATTTCTATATCAATAACCAATTTCTTCACAATAGTAAGACTCAGATCCAGAATTGAATTTCCTCTTGTTGGGCTCTACATATTTTGAAAAATGAAGGAAAGACAATTGAAAAGTTATTAGCTGCCTTACTTTTATCAGATGTCTGTATAACTGATCATTCCCACCATTATCATGACTCTGTCAAGTTTGTAGTTTCCTTATTTCCTAATTTAATTTCCCTTTATGTCAAGATTCTTTTAAATACAGACTGATGACAAAATAAAATTCTGCTTCTCCTTCAACTGATTTTCATTCTAATGCCCTCTGATGTGCTCCCCCTCTCTGGTTCCTCTATTTCTTCACGAATGTCTTTTTTATTTTTTTGATGGAGGGGAGTGTCTCTTTTTAATATAAAATGGTACACCATCCTTTTTTTTGTCTATTCTGTTTCCTATAAATAAAACATAACATAAAGAGCCACATTTCACCCATGGTCTTCTTCCTACCAAGACCCACCAATACCTACATGGTCAAGTTTGCCTCTTCCTTTAGGACCTCTAGTTCTTTTTGTTTGTGGCCTAAATTTGGACTTTCCTATAGAGATACTTGAGGCCTTAGGTTTTACTATTGTTTCATTTCTTGGGTTATTTCCCTGCGAACTTCTATTATATCTCAATTGCTTTTATTTCCTCATTCCAGTTTTTCTTTTTAATATTTAGCTTGATAACATATATTATGCATATTTCTCTCTAACCCCTCCCTTTTATTTTATCTTCCCTTAGATTACATTTGATTAGGCCAGAGGGCAACTAAGTGGCACAGTAGATAAAGCACTGGCCCTGAATTCAGGAGGACCTGAGTTCAAATCCAACCTCAGACACTTGACACTTACTAGCTGTGTGGCCCTGGGCAACTCACTTAACCTTCATTGCCCCACAAAATAAATAGATAGATAGATACATGTGATTAGGTCAGGTAGGTACAAACTTTTGAACTTTATCTTGGATATATTCTATACCTGGTCAGGAAATTGTTATTGATATATTTTAAGAAATTGAAGTTCCATTCTCAGATACAAACTTCTTATGTAGCTATTCACTTCCCATATATATATGTGTGTATATATATATATATATATATACACACACACACACACACACACACACACATATATATATATATATATATATATATAATTTTCTTCATCCCTTGCTTTGAATGGGTAATAGTGAGGAAAACACATTCTTTGGAAGAAATTATTTTTTGGACCTATGGATAGAGGAATTGTTCATGATTAGACAAAGAAAAGAGAGGATCACAGAAGATAAAATGGACAAATTTGATTATATAAAATTCAAAAGGTTTTGCACAAATAAATGTAATGCAGTTAAAACAAGAAGGGATACAGGTAACTGGGGAAAATGACCTTTGCAAGGAAGTATGGTCTTGTATCCAAGACATATTGATTACAATTTGTAATGGGAGACATTCTCTAATAGAAAAATGGTCAAAAGAAATGAGTCAGTTTTCAAAATAAGAAATACAAGCTATTAACAAATGAAAAAATGTTTCAAATCACTAATGATTAGAGAAATACAAATGAAAAGAACTCTAAGGTTCTACTTCATACCCATCAATTAGGCAAAGATGACAAAAAAGAAAAATGGCAATTTTGTAGACATTGTGAAGAAAACAAGATTAATAGACTTTGGTGGAGAATAATTTGGAACTTTGCCCCTAAAGTCTCTAAACTGCATATCCTTTAACATAGTGCAATATCAGTACAATTATATAATACAATTGTAATATCACTACAGAATATATATGCCAAAGAGATCAAAGAGAGAAAAGACCCCTATGCACAACACACAAACACACATGTTTTTATATATATAATATATGTATATGTGTAATAAGCTCAAAATAAAGGGAGTGCCCACTTTTTGGAGAATGGTTAAACAACAAATTATGCATAAGAGCATAATAGAATAAAACACCACTCCCCTCTACCTCAAAAGTCACCATGGTAACCAATCATCAAGGTCAGGAAGACATTTACCAGATGCTAGTAGAAGCTCAAGTAAAACTTCCCATTTTTTTGCCCTCCAGGCTGTACCTCATACTTCAGATGGCAAAGAAGCCAGTTGGCCTTCTTAAAGAACCTGCCACCACCTACCACTCAATACATAGGGTCCTGGGTGAAGTTGTCATGGAAGGAAGATAAAGAAAAAGCAAAAGGGTAGAAGAGCAAGTAAAAGAGGATGAAAGGCTGTAATAGGAGGGTGCAAGTGATCCCAAGTGTGGCAGTGTACAGATAAAGAAGCCTCACCAACCCTTTCTCAGTAACATCCCACAGAGTACCATTTTCCAGACACCAAATACAGTTCTTACCACATGTTACCAGGACAACAAATAGTTGACTAAGTACTCCTTAGTAGACAGTCACCATCCACTCCTTTTTCTTTCCCCTCAGATACTGACTGGGTCATCTCTTGCCTGATGGCTTTACTTTATCATTCCTTGGAGGACAAAAAAGTACTTCCTCTTCAGAGTATTCAACTACTTTCCCTTCAGGAAGTCTCAGATTTGTTTTTTAGCTCTAAGTATACAGTTTTACTTTTCCTTCTCTTTGATATCTTTCCACTCTCCAACCCTAACAAGTCGAGGCAACTTCAAATATTTCTCTACTCTCTGTCATGGAAACCATTTCTATTTTCATTTTTTTCTTCCTTCCTTCCTTCCTTCCTTTCTTTCTTTCTTTCTTTCTTTCTTTCTTTCTTTCTTTCTTTCTTTCTTTCTTCATTCATTCATTTATTTATCTATGCATTCATTTGTTCATCTGTCCATTCATTCATTCATTCATTTATCCATTTGTCTATTTATTTATTTGCTTATTTGTTTACGTTTATTTATTCACTTTATATATTTATTTATTTACTCACTTATTCATTCATTTATCTATTTATCTGTTTATTTATTCTTTTTGCGGGGCAATGAGGCTTAAGTGACTTGCTCACGGCCACACAGCTAGTAACTGTCAAATATCTGAGGCTGGACTTGAATTCAGGTCCTCCTGAATCCAGGGCTGGTGCCTTATCCACTGCACCACCTAGCTGCCCACATTTTATTTATTTTTGAAAGGAGTATTTCATTTTACCTGGTAATCTTGACTGCAGGGAAGGGTTCTTCAGGTTTCTTCATTTTCACTTCTGGGAGGGAGGTTAACTCACAGTTGGAACATTGATATCAGTCACTTTGCTATGACAGATATACAAACATTATCTGCTCAGTGCAAACCACTGTGAAATTCACCCTGTTGTCCTTATTGTTTGATATTCTGATCCTTATTTTATACTACTTCTAGGTGTTTACACTTTACCTCTGCAGCACCTGATTTACAGACTTTTATCATCTTTCAACAAGTTCGCAATTACATCCAACTTCTTTTCTTCAGTCTCAACAACTATTATATAGCCATGCCCTGCACATTTTTTCACTAACTTCTTATTTGTTATATCGATTTCTTTTACCTATCTTTTCTTGCTGGCATTGCCTTACTATCTATCTCCTCCTTCTATTCTTCTTTAGACCTCCTCTTTAATTTCTTAATCCTCAATTCTTCTCCTTCTCCTGCAATCTTCTCTTGCAGAGGCCAGAATACTGACCTGGAAATTGTTCCTCAAATTTTCTTTGATTTATCCAAATTCATTCCCCTCAGATGTAACCTTGATTTCCTTTACATGCTAAAGCACCCTTCCATCATTTACATAATATCCATCTGCTTATTCAACTCCAGTCTCTACTCTGCTTATTCTTCCCCAACCTTTTCCCCACAGAAATGTAAAGCAGTTTCAGTTGAACAAATTCTTCCAGTTTCAAGATATTAGGCACAGTCTTTTCTGTTATTGCTCCCCTTTTCCACCAGCTTCAGAAATGTCAAAAAAACTTAGGACCCCAAAATTATCCAATATTAATTAAGGCATCCAAAATATCTTATTATATTATTTCCTTTCCTGAAAGATATGACAGAAATAAAAATCAATAACTAGAGCATGGATCCTTAGCTTGGGGTTCATGACTTTGGTTTTTAAAAAATATTTTGACAAATGTATTTCAATATAATTAGTTTCCTTTATTATCGCATGCATTTTATGCATTTAAAATATTATTGTGAAAAGGAATTTATAGGCTTTACCAGGCTGCCATAGGATCCAGGATACACAAAAAATGAAGAACCTTTGAGAACATTAGAATAAGAGTTGAGAGTCATGGCAGTCTAATGTTTTGATTGTCTAAAATTCTTAGCTAAGTCTTTTAAACTCTCCACTCAGTCCTTCAAATATAGATAGGTATAATAATACCTGTTCCCCTGTACTTTGTAGGCATGTTTATGATTCCATGAGATAATATATGTGAATGAACTTTTGAGTTCCTCAGAGAAAAGCTAAAAAAATCCAAGCCATTACTATAATTACTTGTCCTAATGTTAAACTGGGATTGTACAGCTGCTTAACAGTATATTTTCTCATAGAATTAGTATATTTGCTTAAAATAAGGAAATGGAAAAAGGATAGTGCACCCAACACATGTTTCTGGGAAAATCCATTTATAAACAGCTTAATATATTTGGAGAACAAGTTCATATTTTAGATTCATTTTTTTCCCTCTTTGCCTCAATTATTTTACATAATGACTACCTTGCTTGTTGAGATCCATAAATATGTCGAGTTCATTAGAATTTTGAAGAAAAGAATGAAGATTCTTTTAGACACAAGTATATTATTTCATGGTTCCTTTACTTCATACTTTCTTAAAGTCAAAATCATTGAACAGATGTTACTCAACTTTTCCAAAAAGTAAAGAAGTGACCCCTTGGGAGAGAACTAACATGCAAAGTTTTCCACGAACAACTCTTTTTTTTTTCTTCAGAAAATTATGAATGAATGAAAACAAGGTATGTTGGAGTGTACCCTTAGAATATTCTTGCACCTTAAATTCTAACTCTAAGATTTTGTTTTTACAATGGCTCATAATTTTCTTCTTCGGGAAAGGAAAAATAGTTTCCACTGATCTATCCTGAAAATTGTGCTTGCTTTAACTGAGCAATTCCCAATTTATTTTTCACTTAAGCACTTTCCTGCCCACACAGCTTCTGTATCCAGTCACAGAATTACAGAATGCAAGAGATGGAAGGAAGCTCAGTGTCTATCGATCCCAACTCATATTCAAAAGGAATCCCCACTATAGCACAATGAATAAATGAACATCTGGCCTGTGTTTGAAGACCTCCAAGGAGGAAGAACTCTTCACTTCCACTGCCACACATTCCACCGATGTATAGCAGGGTTTCTTAAGTCTTTTTTGACATCACCTAAAGTTGCCTTTTCACAAATTTCAATTATTGCTCCTGATTCATTCCTCTGGTGCCAAACAGAAGTTGAATTCCCCTTCTAGACAATAGCCCTTCAAATATTTGAATATAGGGATCATGTTTCCCTTGAGTCTTCTTTTCTCTAGGCTAAACGTGCTTGGTTTCCTCTGGTCAATCCTCATTATGTCATAAACCCAGGGCCCTTCATCACTGTGGTTGCTGCTCTCTGTACACTCTCCAGCTGAACAATGTCCTCCTTAAACTATGATGCTCAGAAGATGAAGTACCTGTAGATGAGGTCCTGTAGATGAGGGCACTTATTCTTTTGGTGAGACAATTGGGGTTAAGTGACTTGCCCAGGGTCACACAGCTAGTAATAAGTGTTAAGTGTCTGAGGCTGGATTTGAACTCAGGTCCTTCTGAATCCTGGGTTGCTGCTCTATCCACTGTGCCACCTATCTTCCCCGAGGGCACTTTTAATAGTAACAATAAACTCAGAATGAAGGGAGTACCCACTTTTTGGAGAGTGGGTAAACAACATATTATGGTATAGGAATATATGGAATAAAACACCACTCCCTTCTACCCCTTAAGTAACCATGGCAACCAGTCATCCTACATACCTTGTTTTTCATTCATTCATATTTTTCTAAAAAATTGTTGCTACTGTAAAACTGTACCTATAGTGCCTGTATATGAGGTCTGCCAAGTAGGACTCTCATCTCCCTTTTCTTAGGAGTTATGCCTTTCTTAATACAGCCCAAGTTCATATTAGCTTTTTTTTGGGGGGGGGCTGCCACATGACACTCCTGACTCATATCGAACATAGTCACACAAATCCCCAGATGCTCTTCAGAACAACTGCTGTTTATTCACACCTTCACAGACTGTACTTGTGGAGTTGATTTTTATACCCAAGTGCAAGACTTGACATTTGTTGTTATTGAACTTCATCTCATTAGATTGAGCCCAATGCTTTTGGATCCTGACTGTCATCCAGTGTGTTAGTTATCCTTCTCAGCCTTGTGTCATCTTTGAAATTAATGAGCATATCATCCAGTCCTTAATCACTGGTAAACATTTCAAAGAGCACAGGGACAGGCACAGATGCCTGGATATCTCCTTACAAGCTGCCATGGAATAGTTAACAATTGTTCCTTGAGTTCAGTGATGCAACTACTTCTGCATCCATCTCATTGTAATGTTATCTATTCCACATTCCAAAGGAATATTGTGAGATTAATTTACCAAAAACTTTGCTGAAATCTAGGTAAATGTAAGTATACCATCCCCTCATTAGCAATGTTATCAAAAAAGGCAAATGAGGTGTTTTGGGAGGAGGGTATGCCTTGTTCTTGCTGAAGCTATGCTGACTCACAATCACAGCTTCTCTCTCTCTCTCTCTCTCTCTCTCTGTCTTTCTATCTCTGTCTCTCCTTCTTTCTCTCTCTTTCTCTCTCTATCTATCTCTCTGTCTCTGTTTCTCTCTGTCTCTCTCTCTCTATCTCTCTCTCTCTCCATTCACCACCATCTCTTTAAAGACCTGATCTAGAATTTTCCCAGGAATTGAAGTCATGCTCACTGGACTGTGATTTGCAGACTTTGTTTTCTTCCCTTTTGTGAAAACCATGATTGCATTTGCTCTTCTTCAATCTTGTGGTCATTCTGAGTTTCCAGGATGTCAGTCAGTTGGCATTTATTGAGCAGTTATTGTGTCAGACACTGTGCTAATCATCACTGTGGATAGAAAGAAAAGCACAAGTATAGTCCCTGCTCTCAAGGAGCTCCCATTCAAATAGAGGAGACAATACATAAGAATTATATACATACGTATACATATATATTTCTACATACAATATATTCGGTGTAAATGGAAGGTAAGCACAGAGATGGTGCTGGTTATGTTGGGGTTGGAGACTGGGGAAGAGAGTGGAAAGCCAGCAAAGTTGTCCTGTAGGCAGGATTTAAACTGGGTCTTGAAGTAAGCCAGGAAAGCCAGAAGATGGAGTAGAGGAAGTAGAGCATTGTAAGCCTGGGGACCACCAGCAAAAGGACATATGAAATGAGGAGAGGGAGTGTTATATACAAGGGATAGTAAGAAAGCCATTGTTGGTCGATTGTAGACTATGTAGTGGGGCAGTGAGGTGGTG
This sequence comes from Dromiciops gliroides, assembly GCF_019393635.1. NCBI lineage: Eukaryota > Metazoa > Chordata > Mammalia > Microbiotheria > Microbiotheriidae > Dromiciops > Dromiciops gliroides. The sequence goes on from NC_057861.1 coordinate 255,575,679, forward strand.
TGGTGGATAGAGTGCTGGCCCTGAAGTCAGATAGACTCATCTTCTTGAGTTCAAATGTGGCCTCAGACATTTCCTAGCTGTGTGACCCTGAGCAAGTCACTTAACCCTGTTTGCCTCAGTTTCCTCCTCTGTAAAATGAGGTGGAAAAGAAATGGCAAACCACTCTAGTGTCTTTGCCAAATGGGGTCATGAAGAGTTGGACACCACTGAAAATGGCTCAACAACAGCACCAGCAAAAGAGCATGTAGAATGGAGTAAAATGTAAAAGAACTGGAACAATCGGAAAATTCCAGAATTTTAATGGCTTTGTTTCCAAATAGAATATTTTATATTTAGTCCTGGAGCTAACAGGGACTTAATTGAATAGGAGGTGGTGGTAATGTTGATGATATTGTAAGGCCTGCCCTTTAGGAAGGTCACTTTGGCAGTCGAGAGGAAGAAAGATTGAAGTGAGGAGAGATGTGAAGCAAGGAGACCAACCAGAAGGCTTTTGTAATAATCCTGGTGTGAGGTGATGAAGACCTGATCCAAGCAGTGTCAAAAAGATGTTATGAAGTTAAAATTGACAAACCTTGGCAAGAAATTGGAGACAATGAGTGAGAAAAAGTTAAGAGCTAAAGATGATGCCTAAGTTGTGAGCCAGGGTGACAGAATATGGTGATACCCTCAACTGTAATAGGTAATTTAGGAAGAATGGAAGGTTTTTAGTGAAACATAATGGGTTTGAATTTGGACATGTTGAGTTTAAGATTCACTTTGATGTGTCCAGTAGGAAGGTGGTGATGTGAGACTGCAGGTTAGCAAAGAGGTTAGGGCTAGATGAGTTGATGTGAGAATTGTCAGGATAGAGATGATAATTGAATAAACAGAAGCTGATGAGATCATGAAATGAAATAGCATAGAGCAGCAGTCAGAAAACTAGACCCCAGGGGCCAAATCCCACCAGCTCACCTGCCTTTTTACTGATCCTAAGCTAAGAATTTTTACCTGGGGACAGTGCAAAAACAGGCAATGAAGTGCATTTGGTCCTGAATCCTGAAGAAAAGAGAGCCCAGGCCAGCACCTTGTGGGATAGCCCTATTAAGCCTGCTTGATCTGGATGAAGAATGGGGTAATCTATTATCTTCATTATATTTCTTGATATAGTTTGGATTTTCCTTACATAAAGCTTAAATTTGCTTTTGGGTACTCTCTTTTTATTATTCCTAATTTTTTTTCCAGTGGGGCCAAAGGGATGAAAGTAATGACTCTTCAAATACTTGAATAGAGTAGGCATGAGAACTCACTCCCTAAGTTTTTTCTTCTCCCCTTGCAAAATTTTTCAATTCCATCAATGAATCTCTAGATGACATAATATCCATTCATAACTAACCATGCTGATCTGATCACCCTCCTTTGGATATTTCTCATGTCAAGATGTAGTCTAACCACAGGAGAGAATATAACAAAAATATCATCTGTATCTATGTAGTTCTAACCACCGTACCTTTCTCTATATTTTAATTTCCTTTTTAAACTCCCATATCACACTTTTAACTCATATTGAAATTGAAGTTGACAAAAAATCCCAAATCTATTTCATAAGTGTTGTCAAATGTGCCTTTTGTGTTTTACTTTTGAAATTATCTTTTTGAACCAAAATGTAAAAACTTTACCTTTATCCCTAATAAATTTCCTTTTATTAGATTTGACCCAGTCCTCTTGCCTGTAAAGCAGTTTTTGTATCCTGAGTCTATCATGTAGCTATTTCCCCCTGCTATTTGTTATCTGAATAACAGGGCAGCTAGGTGGCACAGTGGATAGAGTTCTAGGTTTATAGTACACATGATGCCTTGGATACTAATTAACAGCATGAATCTAGGTAAATCATTTAACTTCTCTCAGCCTCAGTTACCTCATCTGTGAAATGAAAAGGTTTGGATTCTGTGGCTCAAAAGGTCCCTTTCAGCTCTAAATCTATTATCCTTTATCCAAAATCACTGATAAAGATGTTAAATATAATAGGGCCAAGAACAGACCCTTGGGACCCTCCATTAAAGCCTTTCTTCTGAGTCAATGTCAAACTATTAATAACTGCTCTTTAATAACTATGGTCATTCCATCAGTTTCAAATCCACATGGCTGCATTATCATTTAGCCCACATATCTCCATTATGTCCACAAGAATAGCGTTGGAGATTATGCCAGATGCTTTACTAAAACCTAGGTAAATTATATGTACAGCATTTTCCTGTCTGTTATCCCTATCAAGAAAAGGAAATGAGATTTAGTCTGGTATGACCTCTTTTTGATGGAGCTATGCTGGCCCTTTGTGACCACCACTTTCTTTTCTAGATGCTCACTAACCAACCCTTAATAATACATCCTAGAATTTTTGCTAGGTGCCCTGATCTACAGTTCATAGACTCTATTTTCTTCTCCTTTTTTTTGAAAATTAAGACCTCTCTACTTCTCCACTCCTCTCAGATCACTGACATAACATCAGTGACATCTGCTCTTTCTTGGAGTCCTCAAGGTTGTATGTAGCTCATCAAGCCTTGGTGACTTCAACTCATCAAGAGCAGCTCTCTTATGCTTTTCCTCTTTCCAACATACTGTCTCAGATAGAGCTTCAAAGGCCATGAATATGTCCTATCATATTTCTCTTGAAAATGAAGAAAACAAGAGATAGCAGCTCCTAATTAAGGAACAGGGAGTTCAGAAAGGAACTGGTCCAGAAAGCAGGGAGTCATTGATCACTTTGCTATTATCTCTTCTCTGCTTTTAGACATCTCTGTGCATCTCTTGGGAAAATTATAAACTGCACACAAAGGAGGTGAGGTTAGAGGGAGGGTGGGGAAGTAAAACAAAGTGGCATGTGGACAAGAAAGGGAGGAACTAGCCTAAATAAGAGAAATGCACAAACAAAATTTTAGATGAAACTGATTGCTCTGGGTCTAACTGACCTTGGCAGTGCTACAAGGGTCATATTTTATGTAGATGAACTAACTGTCTTTGAACAATTTCTCCTGGGTCATTGGCACAGGCAAGCTCCCCCCCCCCCTCCATGTGAAGCATTCCAGGATTCTTTTTTTTCTCAATAAGGGTGATTATATTACTAAGTTTCTAGTTGTGTTTATTTGAATTCATGTTAATACTACCCTTTTTATTGTTAAAGAAAACCACATCTCTTGTCATATTATTTTTGCCTGCCTGTGACAATATAATGCCAGAGCTTCTCTTACGTATTTCTTTTTATTGGAGGTGGAGAAAAAAATAACTAATAGAGTTTATGGGACCTATGAAATCATCTCCATCAAGTATCATCATTAAACCTTTATGAAGCACCCTCTCTGTTATCCTGTTAATGTGCATATGATGGAGCAGGTCATCTTGAGTTAACTAGATTTTATTTACTTACACAAGCCAAAAGCTCTAAACTATAGTTCTAACACGACCATTTCCACTTCTGCTTCTTATCGCCAATTAGCCTTAAGTTAGAAAATTAAACTCAAATGGAGTTAAAAATAATGCAATGATGAGATTAGGGAGGGGCTACTCCCAGGCTTAAGTCTAATATCTCCACTAAAATCTTCTGCAGGGGAATATATTTGATTGTCTGATACAATGCACTAGAAATCCCCACTTATCCCAAGAGTTTTCAAAGCTGACTCCTTAGATCACCAGGGAAACTCTTCTCACTTGCCAGGTGGCATTTAGCCAGGAGGTGATGCCATAGTATCCTTCCTTGGATTGTCAACAATTAACAGATGGGGCAGGAGCTGGCCACCTGCAGCAAGAATAGGTGTGGAGTATTTTCTAGAATTATGTGTTGAACAATGTTTTTGAGCAAGCTGGAGACATCAAGAATCTCAGGCTGTGATAGGCAGGGTAGGTCAGGAACAGAAGAAGGGGAGTTCTCATATGTAGAATACTGAGCAAGGTTTTGTACCAGATGTTTAACCTGGGGTCAAAGTTGAGTGAAAAAACAAGGCTGACCAGAATATGGAGTAATTAGACATAGCTGCAGTAGAAGTGAGTGGTGAAATAGGAACTTGGCCAAAACTGGAGATAATAGATGAGCAGCTACTCACTGGACCAAGCTGTAGTAATTGAATTCTGTTATCAAATGTGTACCATGAATTGCCATGGGTAGTTATGCATTATACTACATTAGGCTAGTATTCAATGCCTTCTACTCTCTACCAAACATGAGTGTTATTTTAAACTATGGATTAGAATACTTATCATCCTCTGTATAGATGCTGTGATTTCCAGCCTCAATGACTTTGCTCAAGTTGTTATCTATACTGCAATGTCCCCCTTCCTTCATCTTTGCCCACTGAAATACTATCTGTCAAGATTCAATTCAAATACCAACTTTCCCATGAAACCTTCTCTGATTCCTCAGTTAGGAATAGGATTTACTTTTTTGGACCTTGTTAAGCACTTTCTACTCTAATGTACTTAAGGAGGCAGGGAGATGGCTCAGAGTATGGCAAGCTGGCCCTAGAGTCAAGCCCCAAGTTCAAATCTGATTTCAGATATTTTCTAGCTTTGTGACCCTGGCAAGCCATGAAACCTCTGTTTGCCTTCATCCACTAGAGGAAAAAAATGGCATACCAACCCACTGTCTTTGCCAAGAAAACCCCATGGACAGTATTGGCATGTTTTTGTCCATGGGGTCCTGAAGAGTTAGTCACAATGTACTTAAGTGCACATTGTTCTTTCTTTATAATTTCCTTTTGTGTCTTATCTTTTGGCTTACAAGCTCCATGAGGACAGAGAAGATCATTTATTTTTTATATTACCCAGGGTGTCTACCACAGGGCTCTGCACATAGTAGACTTTTAAAGGATATTTATGGGATTAAGATAATAAAGTTTCATTCTATTCGATAAACATTTACAGCTAGCTTATATGGCCACTACTCCCAAAATCTGGTAGCTATGTTATCTTTTTTTTTTCCCAACAAACATTTATTTTATTTTTTCCAGTTATATGTAAGGGTAGTTTTCAACATTCATTTTCATGAGATTTAGAGTTCCAAAATTTTCTCCCTCCCCCCCTTTCCTCCCCGCCCCACAAGACACTAATCAGTCTGATATAGGTTATATATGTTCAATCCACAAGTGCTCTTTTTTTTTCAGTTCTTTCTATGGGAAAGGATAGTATGCTTCATCAATAGTCCCCTGTGATTGTCTTGGATCATTGTATTGCTGAGAGTAATTAAGTCATTCACAATTGCTCATAGAACAATACTGCTATCACTATGCCAATGTCCTCCCAGTTCTGCTCCTTTCACTATACATCAGTTCATATGAGTCTTTCTAGGTTTTTCTGGGATCATCCTGTTTATCATTTCCTATAACACAATACCATTCCACTACAATCATATACCACCACAGCTTCTTCAGTCATTCCTCAATTGATGGACATTCCCTTGATTCCCAATTCTTAGCCACCACAAAGAGTTACTATAAATATTTTTGTACAATTTTCCCCCATTTTCTCTTTTTCACAATTACTATTGTTAACTGGTTCCCTCCATCCTATTTCCTTCCCCATGATATTTATTCTATTATCTATCTTCTTTTACCCTATCCCTCTTCAAAAGGGATTTGCTTCTGTCTGTCCCTTCCTCTAATCTACCCTCCCTTCTTTTGCCCCTCTCTCTTTATCCCCTTCCCCTCCTATTTTCCTGCAGGGTTAGATAGATTACTCAATTGAGTGTTCATGTTATTTCCTCCTTGAGCCAATTCTGATGAGATTAAGGTCTTTGAGCCAATTCTGATGAGTGTTAAATTAATTTACTGCCCAGATTAAATGGATTACTCTACCCAATTGGGTGTTTGTGTTAATCCCTCCTTGAGCCAACTCTCATGAGATTATGGTCTTTGAGCCTATTCTGATGAGTCTAAAATTCATTTACTGCCCTGCTCCTACCCCCTCTCTTCCCCCACTCCATAAGCCCTTTCCTGTTTCTTTCATGTGGGATTTCGCCCCATGCTACCTTTGCCCTTCCCCCTTTCCCAGTGCATTCCTCTCACCCCTCAATTTTACATATAGATGTCATCATGGGACAGCTAGGTGACACAGTGGACAAAGCACCCAGCCTAAACCCAGGAGGACCCCAGCCCAAATCCAGCCTCGGACATAAGACACTCACCCACTATAAGACCCCAGGCATGTCCCCCAACTTCAACCACCCCACAAAAAAGAGATAAACAAAAAATTAATACTTTGCAGATATTATCCCTTCATAATCAATTCCTACCAGTGCCCTCTGTCTAAATTTACTTCTATGATCTGCCCTAATACTGAGAAAGTTCTTATGAGTTAGTTGTGTCATCTTCCCATGTAGGAATGTAAACAGTTTAACCTTTTATCATCCCTCTTAATTTCTTTTTCCTGTTTACCTTTTTATAGTTCTCTAGAGTCCTGTATTTGAAAGTCAAACTTTCCATTCAGTTCAGGTCTTTTCATCACGAGTACCTGAAAGTCCTCTTTTTCCTTGAAGTCCCATTTTTCCTCTAAAAGATTGTGATCAGTTTTTTTGGATACATGATTTTTGCTTGTAATCCCAATTCCTTTGCCCTCGGAAATATCATATTCCATGCCCTCCTATCTTTTAATGTAGAAGCTGCTAGATCTTGTGCTATCCTGACTGGGGCTCTGCAGTACTTGAATTCTTTCTTTTTGGCAGTTTGCAATATTTTTTCCTTGACCTGAGAGCTCTAGAATTTTTCTGTAATATTCCTGGGAGTTTTCCTTTTGGGATCTCTTTCAGGAGGTGATCAGTGGATTCTTTTAATTTCTATTTTACCTTCTGCTTCTAGAATATCAGGGCAGTTTTCCCTGAAAATTTCTTGGAAGATGATATCTAAGCTCTTTCCTTGATCATAGTATTTAGGTAGACCAATAATTTTCAAATTATCTCTCCTGGATCTATTTTCCAGATCAGCAGTTTTTCCAAGAAGATGTTTCACATTGCCTCTATTTTTTTATTCATTTGGATTTGCTTTATTGTGTCTTGGTTTCTCATAAAGTTATTGGCTTCCATTTGTTCAATCCTAATTCTTAGGCAATTATTTTCATCAGAAAGCTTTCCCATTTGGCTTTTCAAGCTGTTGACTTTTTTTCTCATGTCTTTCCTGTATCACTTTCATTTCTCTTTCCATTGTTTCCTCTACCTCTCTAACTTTATCATCAGTGTTCTTATTGAGTGCCTCTATGGCCTGAAACCAATTAATATTTTTCTTGGAAGCTTTAGATTTAGGGGCCCTGACATTGACATCTTCCTCTGAGGGTACACCTCGATCTTCCTTGTCACTAAAAAAACTTTCTATGGTCCTTGCCTTTCTCTGTCTGCTCATCTTGCCTTTCTTTTACTTGATTTTTAGCTCCTTAAAGTGGGGCACTGTTTCCAGGCTGCACTATCCCAAACTTCAGGAGGTCCCATGTGATGTCAAAAATCTAAATGTGGGTCCTAACCTGTCCACCCAGTTTGGGGGGTAAACTGACTAAGATTTACTGATAAATTCAGCAAGAGTTTAGGCTTTTAAGGATTTATTAAAGAGCAAAGACAACACATGGGATCCCATAACACCAGAAAACTTTCTATCTACTTTCTGTCTACTTTCCTCTCTGTTTCTCTGTCCACCTTTTCTCTGTCTCCCACCAAGCCAAAGTCCTGAATGAAAAAGGGGGACCCTCCTTTTCTCCATCTGTCACCACCAAGCCAGTTTCTCAACAAAAAGAGGGAGATCCAGCACACCACCCTCTGCTTCCTACTTCCTGTCTCCCACCCCAAAAGGGAAGGTCCTTCAAGCTGATTGGTTGAGACTGGTCTCCTGTTGATGGCGTCCACAGCCTCTGAGAACAACATGCCGATCAGAGCCAGCCATGCATGGTCTTGATTTAATTGTTCTTAAGTAGATTTTCAGTCTGTTTCTCAGTCTCACCCAGTTCAATCAATTATAAATCAATCTTCAGGTGGGGCCCCTGGGTGTCTGCCAAATCCCATTATTTTCTCACTCCCAGGTGGTATGATTTAAGAAGGATAAGGTTCTTCACTCACCTGGCCTGTTCCCTGGTCCATAAATGACCACAGACAAACTTGCTAATCAACCAGCTTTTTGTACTGTGGTTGTCAGCTCTCATGAGCCTGTTCCCCTCCCTCACCTGGGCCACTACTACTCAAGCCTACCTTCTGGTTCCCAGTAGGGGGGAAAAACCCAAGTTTTACCTTAGCACCAGCATAGACCCCTGTAATCTCCACCCTTCCAAGGGCTCAGCCCTCTCACCATATTGTGAGCTTAGTTCCAGACGACATTGGTGCTGCAGCTGATTCAGGGGCTCTGGGCATCTCTTCCTCTGGCAAGGCCTTCCTGGGACTGGATCTGTGTCAAGGTGACTGTGGGGTTGGGCTCCACTCCTGTCTCAGCACAGCAGCTCCCTCCTTCTGACCTTCCAAGCCGACCTTGGTTGGAAAATTGTCTCAGCATATTCTTCTGTGGATTTTGCTGCTCCAGGAATTGTCTTATAGCATTATTTGGATATTTTTTGGAGCAATTGTATAGTATGTTTGAGAGCTCACTACCTTTCCTCTGTTCAGCTATATTGTCTTACTGGAACTTCCTCTCTTTCCCTGACCACTTAGGGTGTTTTCTTCTGAAAACTATCTGACACATTTTGCACTTCACTTGTCATCCAGATAACTATCCCCATCCAACTGCTTCCCAAATTATCCATGAGGATTTGTCAAAGATTTTCAGACAGTGGAAGACTACTGTGCTGTAAGAAATGATGAGTTGGTTGATTTCAGAAAAACATGGAAAGACTTGAATGAAATGAAGAGTGAAGTGAGCAGAACCAAGAGAACATTGTACACAGTGACTGCAATATTGTATTGTAATAATGACCAAGTTATTTTGAAAATTATGAATGCCTGAATTGGCTTAAAGGCCTTAATCTCATCAGAATTGGCTCAAGGAGGAAATAACATATACACTCAATTGGGTAGAGTAATCTATCTAACCCTGCAGGAAAATAGGAGGGGAAGGGGATAAAGAGAGAGGGTGAAAAGAAGGGAGGGCAGATTGGGGAATGGGGCAGTCAGAAGCATATCCCTTTTTTGTTTTGGGTTTTTTTTTTTGCAGGCAATGGGGGTTAAGTGACTTGCCCAGGGTCACACAGCTAGTAAGTGTCAAGTGTCTGAGGCCAGATTTGAACTCAGGTACTCCTGAATCCAGGGCCGGTGCTTTAACCACTGTGCCATCTCGCTTCCCCAGAAGCATATCCCTTTTCAGGAGGGATAGGGGTAAGGAAAATCAATAATAGAGTAAATATCATGGGGAAGGGAATAGGATGGAGGGAATCAGTTAATAATAGTAATTGTGAAAGAGAGAAAAAGGGAAAAATTGTACAAAAAATATTTATAGCAACTCTTTGTGGTGGCTAAGAATTGGGAATCAAGGGAATGTCCATCAATTGAGGAATGACTGAAGAAGCTGTGGTATATGATTGTAATGGAATATTATTTTGCTATAAGAAAGGACAAGCAGGATTAATTGAGAAAAACCTGGAAAGACTTATATGAACTGATATATAGTGAAGTGAGCAGAACTGGGAGGACATTGTACACAGTGACAGCGGTATTGTTCTATGAGCAATTGTGAATGACTTGGCTACTCTCAGCAATGCAATGATCCAAGATAATCCCAAAGGGCTAATGATGAAGTATACAATCCACTTCCAAAGAAAGAACTGATATTGATTGAACACAGACTGAAAAAAAAAAGCTTACTTGTGTATTTGTACATATATAACCTATATCAGATTGGCTACTGTCTTATGGAGGTGGGAGGAAAAGGAAGGAGGGAGAAAAATTTGGGACTCTAAATCTTATGAAAATGAATGTTAAAAACTACCTTTACATGTAACTGGAAATAACAAAATAAATGTTTGTTGAGAAAAAAAAAGAGAAAATTATGAATGCTCAAATCAACTACAAAGGACTTAGGAAGGAAGATGCTATCCACCTCCAGAAAAAGAACTGAAAAATAGAAGTATGCATAGTATGGTTTCACATGTATTTATATATCTGTGTCAAATGCTGGTCTTCCCTACTCTGGTATGGGGGAGATGGGGTGGCAAGGGAGGGAGACAGTTCTGAACTTAAAATATAACAAAAAAATTTAATTTAATTTTAAAAATGATTTTTCAGACAGGCTTTGGTCGCTCAGTTATATTAATGGATAGAGCACCAAAGTTAGGAAGACCTGAGTTCAAATCCAGACACAGAGTGACTCAGCTTCTCTCAGACTTTTTTTTCATCTATGAAATAAAGATAATATTACCTACCTCTCAGGGTATTGTGAAGATCAAATGTGATAGTAAGATAGTATTTGTAAATCACTTTACATATACATACTTTAAATATGTACATGTATATATACACATATGTGTGTATGTATATGTATGCACACACACACACACACACACATATATATATATTTTCTAGCTCTCATTATTGATATGTTCATAATGTCCTTTGAGGGGTATTTACCACCAAAGTTGCAGGAATATTGAAATCTAAATAATTTGTGAGACCAGATCATAAAACTTCTTTTTTTTTTTTTCTGTCCAGAAATAAAAGTTCTGGTTGGATTTTCTTTTCACTGAAACCAGAGAATTCTCATGTGAGCTTATTTACCTGTAGGTTTAACTGTCCCCTGAAGAGGCAATATGATCTCATGGAAATTTGGAGATGAAGACTGAAGATCTGGATTAGAATTCTATCAGACTAATTTTCTGTGTCCCTTTACAGACATTGCTCTCGAGGGCACAGCCCCTCCCTTCCCTCCACCCCCTATGTAGAAAGTCATTTGGAAGACAGACAAGGGAGCATGAATTGCTGTTTTAGTTAAATTTTTGTGCTGTATCCAATGGGTAGTTGAAACTCTTTTGACTTCTCAGAGCATGAGTTTCTGCATAATGGCCAATAGCATTTGACTTCTACTAAATCTTTCTACAATATCACATATTGGTATAGAGGTGACCTGGTCTTATACCAGGAGATCACAAGCTTTGTAATAGCTGTATAAGGTAGAATGGTTTCAAAGATAGGCTGTCTGTCCGTTGTCCATAGATTACACTAGGTAAGTTCATGGAGTCTCATCACTCAGAGACTGGCTACAACGTCTTATGAAGATAATTACCTAAAGCATAAAGACCTTACAATCAACAGTGGTTGAGAGAGTCCTCAAAGTGATTACAGATCAAAGGTTTAGATCTGGAAGGGACCTCAAGTGATTAACTTGCCCAACTTCTTCATTTTATGAATGGGAAAGCTGAGGCCCAGAGGCTTCATTTTTTTATCTGAGTTCATTCAGGTTATAAGTAGGTGGCATAGTCAGAATTTGAACACTCATCCAAATCAAATGCTCCTTCTATTTCACCAGAAATCTTTAAAAATATTAAAATAGGGGTATTGAAGGTTTAGACATTGCTTTCAAGGCTGTATCCCCTCCCTTGTCTCCACTCCCCCCCCATAAAGAGCCAATTAGAAGGGGTACATGGGGGGATGAATTGTTGTTTCAATTAAATTTCTGAGCTAAATCCAATGGGCATCCCCTTTTCCTTTTGTTCCTAGGTATATTCACAGAGCCCCACATCTTGACATTTTATCCCCATGTGCCAAGAGAATAAATTTCCCACTTAATTGAATTTATGTTTTTGTTTTGTTTTGTTTTGTTTTTCCTGAGGGATGTATGCTGCCAGGCTTGGAGTCCTGAGTTCAAATGTGGCCTCAGACATTTACGAGCTGTGTGGCCCTGGGTAAGTCCCTTCACCTTCTCATCTGTAAAATGAGCTGGAGAAAGAAATGACAAACCGTTCTAGTATCTTTGTCAAGAAAATTCCAAATGTTGTCATGAAGAATAGTACATAACTGAAATGACTGAACAACAAGAACAACAGGCTCTAATAATTGAGACATTGTTAACTAAAGGAATGAGCAATACTGAGTCTTATGAACAAAATAAATTGAAGGGTAAGTTGCTTAACCAACTTAGTCATTGAATAGGCATCCCTTAAGGGCCTGCCATGAGTCTCTCCTTTCTCCTTATTGCATAATATAACCTACAAACAGCTACCAAACTGATATTCATAAAGCTCAGGTACAGCCATAACAAGCTTCTTCTTAAAATGCTCTGTTAGCTTCCTCTTGTATCTAGGATAAAATCCAAACTGTTTGATATTCTAAGTCCTTCACAATATGACTCCAACCTACCTTTTCCAGGTCATTGCTCATAGCTTTCCTTTAGATACTCTGTGTTCCAGCCAAACTGCCCTACTTATTGTTTCTCATCATGTAATGTAACATCTCTGTGACGTCTTTGGAATGCACTCTTTCCCCATCTTCATCTCATAAAGTCCCTAGCTTCCTTCAACACTCTACTCAAATTTCCCCAATCATTTGAGATCAATCCTGATCCTTCCAGTGACTAGGGTTCTATATTTCTTATTTACTTTTCTGTGCACATTCTCCTCTTTCTCCCACAGATTGTTGTTCTGTGAGTAGTAATGGCTGCCTGCTGGGACCCAACCGACCAGTTCAAATTGAACAATGCTGCTATTTCTTCTTCTTTTTCTCCTCTTCTTCCTCCTCTTCTTCCTCCTTATTCTTTTCCTCCTCTTTTCCTTCCTCCTCCTCTTTTCCTTCCTCCTCCTCTTTTCCTTCCTCCTCCTCTTTTCCTTCCTCCTCCTCTTTCTCCTTCCTCCTCTTCCTTCTCCTTCCTCCTCCTCTTTCTCTTTCCTCCTCTTCATCTTTCTCCTCCTCCTCCTCCTGCTTCTTCTCCTTCTGTCTCTCTGTCCATATGAAGAATCATACCCTTGATCTGTCCAAAGAAATATAATTTTTGATCAGATATTTCTCAAAATATATTGGAGTTTGGGAGTGGCTAGATTTATTTCTCCTATTTATCATTATTTGTTTTTTTAAAAAAAGCTGTGACAATTAACTCAAGTAGGCCTCAGGACTTCTTGATATAGCTCTGAAAAAACAAACTTTGAAAAAGTCCATTGTGATTTAAATGGAACTACTTGCCTATGCTTTTAAACCCAAATCACTCTGGCTTTCATAGATTGGCCAATAATAGGTACCAGTCCAAGCCTCTCTTCATTATTTGAGTTTTGATGGCTCAGAGGGAGTATAAATAGCAATTGTTTTCTATTCTGGCTAAAAACTCTGAGGGTCCTCCCCTCCCAGATTGATTCTTTTGGAATGACAAATTAGGCCATCTTTTGTCTCAAGTCTCACCTAACCCTTAATCACTGAATGAGTATGGCCTCAGACAAATTTAGAGCTGGGAAAGTCTTTAGCTTGAAAAGGTCCAGGTCTCCCACTACATCCTAGGCCATTGTATGTTGTCTTGACTTATGTCTTGCTATTGGCCTCAGATGACTGCAGGTGAGAGTGAAGCTGATGACTTTGTACAACTCTGCCTCACTTAAATCCAATTCACTTGTAAGTTAAGACATCACTCTCCTGATGGCATTGGTCCTCTTTGAGAAGAAAGGACTAACAACAACAATCTTCCTCCCATCAGGGGTAAGCTATTGGAAGGCAGGGACTTCAAGGAGCTGAATAAATGCTGAATAAATGACTAAGGTTACAACTTAGCTCCACATGCATCGTACTTACCTTTGATCTTTGTCCAATTTAATTAATTGAGGCATATGGTGCAAATCCCACACCCGTGCATTGACTTCCCCTCTGTGAGCTCTAGGTGGTGAGAGGTTAAAAAAAAATCCCCAAACCAGCCATTGTTTAGTCTTCACTCAAGAAATCAGGCCTTTCTTTTTCACTTGCTAGGGTGGTACAGAGGAAGCCACAATACACCTGAAGTCCAGAGACTTGAGTTTGAGTGCTCTGCTTCCAAGATGGTTAGCCTTGGGTCTAACTTCTTTGAGTTTCAGTTTCTTCATTCATAAATTGGGAATAAGAATATTAGCCTTAGCAACCTTGAAGGGTTGATTGTGAAGGAATGTGTCATAAGACAGCATGTAAACTGTCCTTGTTTCTTAAATATCTCATATACAGACAACTTCACATACAAGCTTTTCCATCTCTTACTATAGCCCTGAAAGATACCTAGGGAAAGTATTTATTATACTTACCTTAGCTACCATTAATGTCTTTTCAAGCTAGAAAGGGATAGCCTGGTTTGTTATTGAATTCATAAAAAGAAGTCTCCCTGAAAACAACAAAACAAAGCAAAACAAAAACACTTTCCCTTTATATAAATTAATGGTTGGGCTTGCTGCACAAAGCATGTGTATACAGAATTTACCTGTGTTGGGGACTATCGTAAATTTTTTGCAATTTAAAGACTGTTTTCATCTGAAGAGCTCCAAGCCCTTTTCAGACTTTAACTAGCTAATCCTCCCATTACCCCCTGTGAAGTAGGTAGGTGGCAAGTATTTTTTACTGTGCCCATTTTATAGATGAGTAAACTGAAGCAACTAAAGTTTACTGGCTTCTTTAATAGATATTTTATAGGCAAGTAAATGAAAGCAAAAAAGTGATTTGACAGAGGTAATAAAACAAGATAATAGTTAAGCTGGGAACCAAATGTACTTCTCTTTATTCTCAGTCCAAAGGTATGTATCCTAGACTTTGTGCTTTTTTCTTTGGATAAAGGTGGCATCTTACACATAAACAGAATTGGTAGATACCTATGTATAGGTAGATTAGATAATTACTTGCATATGTGATGTTATTTACGTTTTGCAAGATCTTGCTTTTCCTTTTTAATGAAAAAAAAATCAAATTTCTCTCCTTCCTACATTGTCCTGTTGGAAAAAGAAAAAAGTGAAAACAACCCCCATGATATAAATATGCATAGTGAAGCAAAATCATTGCTCTTATTGTTCATGCCCATAAAGTATATGTCTCATTCTGCTTCCCTAAATCCATAACCTCTCTGTCAGGATATAGGGAGGTTTGCACAGGTGATCTAAAGGATGACAATAAGTCCCATACTTCTAAAGTTTCTTCCTCACTTCCCTGTTACCTTATGTGAAATTACTGCAATAGTAATTTCCTTAATGGCAGATATTTGTTCAAATGAAAATAGGTCACCAGGGAGTCATAGCACATTAAGTAATCATAAGTCATTTATATTTCATATAAAATAGTTGATCAGATTATGTAGGTGGTCCACCAGGAAGGACACAGTGAGCCTAAAAGTATAGGATAGGTCAATTTTCATGGGAAAAAAACGAGAGGAAGCAGGGAAGATTTTAAACTTAGGGAATTTCCCAGAATGGCAGGCCTTGTTGGGTACTATAGTACCCATGAAAGCCAAAAAAAAATCCCAAGAAGGTTCTAGGTATTTGGGGGCCTGGGGCAAAAAGAAATTGAGAGAGCTTTTGAAAGGTGCTTGGGGGAGGTCACTTATATTATAATTTTGCCTGTATACTTTACCTGTATTTAAATAGGTATATTATTATATTTTGTTCCTAAATCTTTTTTTACATTAATTGTACAGCACTGCATGGTTATGTGCCATAGTCTCTCTTCTGGGTTGTAAACTTCATGAAGGAAGAGAGTAATCTCTTAATTAGCTTTGTATCTCTCCACGGTCTAATACTGTATTTTCTAGGCTATTAAGAAATGCTTGAGAGATGTTGCCATCAAGGGTAAATTTTCAACTTTACCCTTTCTTGTCCATTTCTGTTGTTGTCACTAATTTTAGTCCAGAGCCACACCCTGTCATGTCCAGGTTAATGCAATAGGCTCCTGCCAAGTCTTCAAAGGTTTTAATTTAATTAATTAAAGATTAATCTTCACTATGTCATTACCATATCAAACTACCTACAATGGATCCCTCATATAGAAGTTTCCATCAGCACCTACTATAGTGTAATAGATATTTAACAAATGCTTGTTGAATTAAATTTTCCCCCATAATAAATTCAAGGTAGCTGGATTAAGTGACTGAATAATAATGCCCTCCCCTCAAAGCTTATTTGTTATCTGTATGAGCTGAGTCTACTTTTCTATGCTTCACATTGCAACTCATTTGTTTCAATCTAATCAGTATCTATTCTTTACTTGTCAATGCCTTTGCAAATAATTCTTATTTTAAAAATGTATATTTGCATATCACTTTGTAAAAGTCTTACATACACTATCTCATTTGATCGCATAATGTTATGAGGCAGGGAAAGGAGATCTTCCCATTTTAGAGATGAAACTAAGACTTCTGGAGGTAACATAATTTGCATATGGTCACATGTATGTTACAGAGCCAAGCTCTATGACTTTTGTCACCTGACTTCCTCCTTAGACTGATTAATGCTGTCACCGAACATTCTGAGCAAATCGCTTGAACCTGGATCCTCAGATAAATAATACTATGATGCTTTAGGCCCAAGTCACCTGAGATCTTTTGGGGACTGATAAAAACTTCTACTTGCCGTGACCCCAGCTCCAACCTTAGAGAACAAATTAGATAGTGAGATCACCAGCACATGGGGAGAGGCTGTGTGCCTATCTAGAGCCTGGAAGAATCACCCATTATTCCTGCCTCTTTTTTTAAAAACAGTTATTTATTCAGTCTTTTTTGTTTTGTTTTGTTTTTGTTTTTATTTGTTAGTTTTGCATGGAGCAATGAGGGTTTTGTTTTATTTGTTAGTTTTGCATGGAGCAATGAAGGGACTTGCCCAGGATCACACAGCTAGTATGTGTCAAGTGTCTGACATCGGATTTGAACTCAGGTCCTCCTGAATCCAGGGCTGGTGCTTTATCCACTGTGCCACCTAACTGTCCCCTTATTATCCCTGCCTCTTGAGCCAAATACAGATTGCTTTTAAATCAAATGAAGTAAAGCTATTATAGGTACATTCTCCTTGCCCCTAAATAGACCGGGGCACATATTGCAACATGCCCTATGCCTGAGGGAAACTTGCTCATTCACTCTGAGAATTTCACTGCCACACTCAGGAAGAAATTCAAAGACTTATAATAAAAGGAGGCTGCCACTTGGCAGATGAATTCCTCTGTCCAGCACCGCAGTCTTCTTCATTAAAAAAAGAAAGTGGAAAACTGCATAGATATGTCACTTCCAGGGCTCTCCATGCTGTCACTAGTATTCTCTCTCAGTGATTCCCAGTTTGCTAGATCACTTCTGAGTAACTGGAGTGTATACCAAACTGTACCTATGAGGATCATACAATTTGGTTGAAAAGAGGAAGGGGGATAAATTGACAGCAGTGTTCTGGACCCAGCACGATCATTATGAGTGAATGAAGATGTCCCTTAGCCATGTCTCAATGGCTTATTGACAGAGTTTTCTCACACCTGCTGGATTGTTGAATAGTCATCTAATGACACCTTGATTTATTTTTGC
Source organism: Dromiciops gliroides (assembly GCF_019393635.1). Classification (NCBI taxonomy): domain Eukaryota; kingdom Metazoa; phylum Chordata; class Mammalia; order Microbiotheria; family Microbiotheriidae; genus Dromiciops; species Dromiciops gliroides. Next base: position 255,593,078 of record NC_057861.1, read on the forward strand.
TATCTAACCCATCATGCTGTGAATGTCTGGAGGGGATTAGCCTGCTTCTAGAGGTACAAATTTCCACTTTACCCTTTATTGTCCATTTCTGTTGTCATCAATTCTAGTCCAAAGCCACATCCTCTCGTGTTCACATTGCTGAAATAGACTCCCGGCCAGTCATCAAGGCTTCCAATGTTTCCCTTGTCGAGTCATCTAGTATATTCTTAGCAGATTCATTTTTGTTATGTTATTACCCTATTAAAATACCTACAGTAGATCCCAAATGTAGAAGTTTCTACCAGCACCTAGTATCATGCCTTACATGTAAAAGGTTTTTAAGAAGTGCTTGTAGAATTGAATTTCCCTCCATAATAAGTGTGAGGCAGTTAGATGGCCTAGTTTCAGGAAGACCTGAGTTCAAATCTATCTTCAGACCCTTATTATTTGAGTGATACTGGGCAAGTCATATCCTCTCTCTGCCTCGGTTTCCCCAACTGCAAAATGGAGAAAATAATAGCAACTATCTCTCAGGGTAGTTGTGAGGATCAATGAGATAATATTTGTAAAAGCACTTAGCACAGTGCCTGGCTCATAGCAGGTAGTGAAAAAAGCTTGTTTCCTTCCTTTCTTCCAAACTTCTTTGCTTGTCCCTAACATGCTCTATAATCCATTTCACCTAAATAATTAAATCCTCCATTTCTAGGACCACATGAAAACCTCAGTCTAAACCTACACATTAAAGCGTATTTCAAGGAAAGAATAGGCTCTAGAAGGAAGGGATTAGACCTTGACAACTTCAGATTATTTTTTTTTACATAACAAGGGAAACATATATTGATTATCTAATATCACGTTCATGACTCAGACTTTTAATAATAGAATTTCAGCCACAAAGTAACCCTAATTAAAAAATTAGACCACTACAAAAACAAAAAACAAAACTAAAACAAACCAATATGTAACAGGTCAGAAGTAATAGTTGATGTGGAAATTATTGCACTTAATCCAATTATATAAACAAAGCAGAATATATTCCTATCAATAAAAAGTCAGGAAAATGGCAAAAGTGCTGAAAATCCTAGCTACCTGCTATCGATTACAAATGTGGATAGAATTCTGAGGGGTGGGGATGACAGCCCTCTATTCTGCCTGATGTAATGATCCTCAAGGCTCATTTTGCTATTAAGAACTATATACATCACCTACTTGGTTAAACCTAGTTTCATTGTAGACTACACTTAAGTGTATCACTGAAGTGAGGCAGTATAGTGGATAGAGGATCAGCTTTGGACTTAGGAAGACCAAGCTTCAACCCCTGCCTCTGACATCTATTGCAATCAGACTACTCAACCTTTCACTTCCCCTGGAAACTCTGCTAGTGAAGATAAGTTCCTCATTAGGAATCTCTCATATCAGTGAAAATACAGGTCTAGATTTTTTTAAAAAGCACCTCATTTTTAAAAAAGCACACCATTATTTATGTTAAAAGGAAGGAGTAGCTAAAATGCAGATATTATAATGATCAGGTCAGGCTGCAGGTGCTCATTCCTTTCAAATTTTCATTTGTTTCTATTTTAATTCATGGAATTATATAATAAAATGAAAGCTAATATGCATAATCCATGAGATATCCAGGGAAATGTGCTTTTTGCTTTATCATTTAAGCACTTACATAATGCAGTGGCACTGTGGCAACTGTGGATAGAGGCAAGAACTCCAGTCTGGCATTCAGAAAACCGAGATTCTAGTTCTTTATCCAGCCTTCTGGTGTGACCTTTGGCAAGCCTTTCTGGGCTTAACCTCACCGGGCATATTTTTCCTCAGATTATTTTAACTCTCTTAAAATTATTAACAAGGGGCAGCTAGGTGGCGCAGTGGATAGAGCACCGGCCCTGGAATCAGGAGGACCTGAGTTCAAATATGGCCTCAGACACTTAACACTTACTAGCTGTGTGACCCTGGGCAAATCACTTAACCCCAATTGTCATGCTAAAAAAAAAAAAATTAACATAAGAAATTCACTGGTGAGTAGGGTGTGGGGGAGGAGGGTGGAGAGCAGATGACCCCTAAGATGCTTTGCTGTTCTAACAATCTATGCTTACAAGACAAAGCAGAAACTATATTTCCCTCCTCTGCGAAGCTTGCTAACAACTATCGGAACTGAAACACTGATATTATGCATTATTTAAGCAATAACTTAAGCACTGGTTTATAGATCATTAGATATTAGGCAAAATATAATATTAAATGGGATAATAATAATGCCTTACATTGGTATTATGTTTTATAGTCACCCAGTATTTTCACATGCATTATTCTATTTGATCCTCACAACAACCTTGTGAGACATTAAGGACAGGTATTATTAATTTCATTTTATAGGTGAGGAAACTGAAGCTCAGAGGATTTATGTGATCTGCCCAAGGATGCACAGCTACCAAGGATCTGGAGGAGCCAGGATCGGAACTGAAGGCTTCTAGTCCAAAGCTCTCAACTGAATAAAGATTCCTGATCCTTGATAGCCTACATATCATAGTTTCTGAACCTCAAGTAAACACCTGTGTTTCCTCTGCCTTCTGTAGGCAGGAGTGGTCCTTGCTATCCATATCTGTATATGAAGATCTTGTCAGGTCCTAAAACAGAAATGCTTTGAATATGGATGGATGATAGTCTTTTAGTCTCTCATCTGAGGAAGAATCTAGGTAAGACTGAGGAGACACAATAATATTAAATGGAATAGAATTTAAGAACACCTCAGGAAGATTCATCTTTCTGAGTTCCAATCTGGCCTCAGACACTTACTAGATGTGAGACCCTGGACAAATTGCCTCCATTTCCTCATCTGTAAAATGAGCTGAAGAGGGACATGGAAAACCATTCTAGTATCTTTGCCAAGAAAACCCCACATGGGATCATGAAGAGTCAGATGTGACTGAACAAAACAACTGAACAGTAACAACAACTGAAGGAACAAACAAATTTTTGTGTCAATTGATGTGCCTGGTCCTTCTTAACAGAAATTTGGCTAGCAGGCAATACATTTGGGGGAATTTCAAGCTCATAGTGGGTAGTAACTCATGAAGACTATGGAGTCATTGAGGAGGGATAGCCATTTGTGTTGGGGAAGGTCAAGGTGGAGAATGAGGACTACCCACACTAAGTCAATGGTGGAGCTTGAAGTCCAGAACTTATATCGAATCCTAATCTATTATGAAGTATTTATGCAAATTGATCCTTTTTATTCCATAGGTTTGTCTGGGCAATCAGGAGACAGTTGATTCTGAGTAACTCTTTTCCCATCAATAAGGATGATTATTCATGTGACATAGGTGAAATATCCCACTGCTATTCATACAAGGAATAAATGCGTTTTCAGTGAAGTTTAACATGAAGTGGACAGTTTAATTTTTCATTTGCATAGCCAGCTTTTTGGTGGTCCTAAGCAAATAAATTGTTTGCAGTTCTTGCTGAGAGCAAGTTAGGAACTCATAAAATCTTGATGATTCTCACTGAAAGGTACTAGAATAGTTAAAAGATATTAACATAATAAGGTAATAAAGTGACCTCATGGTGAATATTATACTTTGTGGTTTAGATACTGACAGTGAACATGAAATTAAATAAAACAGACTGCAAGGTACCTGGAGTAGACACTAACTTTTCCCCTAGCTTCTTGTAAAGTAAGGTACATATTAAATTTGGGGCTTTAACTAATTGATAATAATGATACTATATGGTCTAAGCTAAAACCACCCATGGCTTGAATAAAACAGACTGATGTATTGAACATAAAAACATGAGAGATGTAGAAAAATGTGGGTTAGAACAAATTCTTTGGCATGTTAAATCATATTATAGCTGATGAAAAAATATTCATCTATCAATCAAGAAAAATATTCATTTATATTCTATATTTCTTCAACCAAGGAGGAAAATAGAAAAAAAAGTTTCCATATTTAACAAATTATTAATAGCAGCATTCTTTGTGGAAGAACAACCTGACAATTTGTGAGTTTGATTGGAAAATAATTGAACAAATTATTGCTTATGAATATAACAGAATAGTATTTACCATGAGAATTGAAAAATGTGAGGAATGCTGAGAAGCATGAGAAGATTTCTATGAAGTGACAAAAGATAAAGAAAGCAGAACCATTATATACATTAATGACTATAATAATGTAAACATTAACAATACTAAAAAGGAGCTATTAATGAATTAAAATAAACAACCTCAATCCTGATAGTGAAACATTTCCCTCCTATCAAGAGAAAAGTGAGGGACTACAGATGAGAAACAGAGGATTTACTTAAATATTTTTCCTTCTTATAAAGAAAGTTTCAATGGGAAAATGTTTACAGGGAAATGGCTTGTACAAAAGCAAAAGACAATAAATACCTTTAAAAAAAATATGAGAGGAGCAGCTAGGTAGTGCAGTGGATAAAGCACGGGCCCTGGATTCAGGAGGACTTGAGTTCAAATCCGATCTCAGGCACTTGACACTTACTAGCTGTGTGACTCTGGGCAAGTCACTTAACCCTCATTGCCCCACAAACAAACAAACAACAAAACAAACAAGCAAAAACCAGAATTGGTAAAACTATAAAATTCAATGTGTCAATCAATTAAAAACCCACTCCGCAACTGTGCTAAGCAATGGGGATACAAAAAGAGGCAAAAACCAGTCCCTACTTTCAAGGGACACAGAGTTTCATGGGAGAGACAAACTGCAAACAATTATGTACAAAACAGGGTTTTATATATAGGGTAAATTGGAAATGCTTAACAGAGGGAAGGCACCAGGAATGGGAATCTGGAAAGGCTTCCTGTAGAAGGTGGGATTTTAGGTAGGACTTGAAGGAAACCAGAGAAGCCAGGAGGTGGAGATATGGGGGTGGGGGAGGGGGAGAGAGAGAAAGAGAGAGAGAGAGAGAGAGAGAGAGAGAGAGAGAGAGAGAGAGAGAGAGAGAGAGAGAGAGAGAGAGAGAGAGTATTCCAGGTATGGGGGAAAACTGTGAAAATGCCTGGAATAGAGAAATGGAGTCCATTGTATGAGGACCATTTTAGAGAGAGGAGACTGGCGGTTGGTGGAAAGGTTAGAACTGAATAAAGAAGTAGATCTGAGAATCATTAGTATAAATATGATCATTGAATTCATGGGGAACTGATTACTAAAGGAAACAGTGTAGAAGGTAGAGAATAGTGTGCTGTGGGACACCAATGGCTAGTGGGCATGAACTGGATGAAGATTCCCAAAGACTACTGAGAAGGATTGGCCACATAAGTAGAGGAGAGGATAGTATAATGAAAACTTAGAAAGAGAAGAGAGTAACAAGGAGAAAAGAGTAATCAGTAGTGTCAAAGGTTGCCAGAATTCAAGAAGTTGAGGGTTCAGAAAATACCATTAAATTGAGCAGTTAAGAGATCTTAATAATTTTTTAGAGAGGAGTTTTGGTTGAATGGTGAAGGCAGAAGTCATGCTGCAAAGAGTTAAGAAGAGAGTGACAGGAAAGGAAGTGGAAGCCCCTATTGTAGACAGCCTTCTCAAGGAGTTTAGCCACAAAAAGGAGGAAAGATATGGTGTGGTAGCTAGTGGGGATGGATGAAGCAAGGGTTTTTTGAAGACTGAGAAGACTTGCTCATGTTTATAGGCAGTATGGGAAGCAGCCAGTAGACAGAGAAAGATGGAAGTGAAAGATTGAAGATAATAGAAAAGGCAATTTCCTGGAGAAGACAGGATGGAATGAGACCACTTGTGCATGTAGGGGATTTTGCTTTGCCAAGGGAAAGGGCCACCTCATAATATGAGACAAGAGTGAAGGAGGAGATAGTGCCAGAAGACAGTTGAGTGATATGAGATGAGAAAGAGGGTAGAAGAGAGAGCTCTTAGTTAATGGCTTTTAAAAAATTAAAATATGAGGCAAGATTCTCAGCTGGAAGGGTTGGGATAGCCATGGGAGGCTTGAACAGGGATGGGAAAGTTCAGAAGAGCCACTATGGTCAGTGAGATGACTTAGAGAGGTATAAAATGCAGCATCAAGGGACTAGTTGAAGTTATTTAACATATAATTTAAGTGGATCAGTCAGAATGATTTTGTGATTCCCTCCCCCCTTGCCCCCAGTTTTGTTCATCAGCTCACGTATAAGAAAGAAGGGAGCAGATGGTGAGAGTGATCGAAGACTGAACCTTGGGAAAGATCCAGTATATCATAAAAGGGTAAGCCATGTAACAGAAGAGGAGAGTGTAAAGATGAAATGTTTCACCAAGGGGTCAAGATGGGAAAGGGAAGAGAGTGTAATTAGTACAGGGGTGCTTGATTGGGAAAAAAATGAGGGCTTGAAGAATTGGAGATCATAGATGAAGAACAGACAGAGGGAGAAGTGGAATAACAATATTATGATCAGCTGTGGGGAAAGGAAGGAAGGGAATTAGCATTTATTAAGGGCCTAATATCCACCAGGAATTATGTTGAGCACTTTACAAAAATCACTTCATTTAATCCTCACAAAACCCTGTGTAGTAGGTGCTATTATTAGCCCTATTTTATAATTGAGGAAACTGAGGCAGATTGCGGTTAAGTGACTTGCCCATGGTCAAAAAGCTAGTAAGCATCTGGAACTATATTGAACTCAGGTTTTTCTGAATCCAGACCCCAGTGTTCTATCCAGTTACCTCTAAGGGAATTTCAGAGTTCATGAACATGGAAATAACATATTTGTGGATGATGGCAAAATCAAGTGTAACACATAGCACCCTGGCCCCCACCACCTGAAGGCCAGGGGCATTCAAGCTTACCACTCCCCCAGGGTTCTCTGGTCCCCTTAACTGGGTTGAGAGGTATTTAGGCTCTATGCGAATTACTCTGGCCCCTGGCAATGTTGTTCCTTCATTGTAGGGAGTGGTCCCCTGTACCCCAGTTCCATTTAGTCACTAAATCAGATTAGCTTTTGCATAGAAATGTTTACTTCAAAAGGCATAATCAGAAATATACAAATAGCTTACTCCCTCAACATGTGAGTAGTAAAATCTCTCTACCCCATGTACACCATTTTAGTCTTTGTTTTATGAACTGAGCATGCCTAGAGAAGCTTGGGTCACACAAGGGTATAACCATCTTTGCAGGAGGCTGGCACGTAATGGAAGAGTAAATCACATGAAATGAGTAAATTGAAGAACTATGAAGTTAGAGTGTTTGTATGTATTGAAGTTCCCTAGTATAAGGATATGAGTTGAGGAGGAGACAATGATTGTAAGCCAGATACTGAACTCTTGAGAAAAGAAGGGAGGTGCCTTAGAAATTTGGAGATGATAGTTCTAAGAATTTTGATTGGATGATAGATATGGATTGAATGTGAGGTTATTGGTTACTTTTTCTTCAGCTTTTTTTTCTTTTCCTTTTCCTTCTTTCCTTCTTTCAAGATTATCTGTGGGACCTTGAACAAGTCATGTTTCTCTCTTGTAATGTATGCAGCATTTAACATCCTGAACCCACAATTTTAATGAGTTCAACTCTTCATGTATTCCAGCAAAATATCATGAACTATTTCTTCAATTTTCTACTTCTTTTTGTTATCCATTTAAAAAATGATTAGACTTGATAGTGAATTTTTATCTCTAGGTAGATGTGCTGACTAAAAAACACTTTTCTGAGTCTCTTAGTGGAATTAACCTCATTATGCATCAAAAGTGCACTGAAGTGATGACATCACAAGGGGTGATTCCTCTAAGGAAACAAAGAAAAATTATCTTGTGGATATATACTGCACCACCAGCCTTGATCAGTGATCTCACAGGTGTATCTGTCAAAGTCAAGGCATTGACCTATCACAACTTGTGGGATTTCTCAGTACCTACAGCCCTTTCCTGGGTGACACCATTTCTTTCTTTTTGTTTTTTTTTTGCAGGGCAATTGGGGTTAAGTGACTTGCCCAGGGTCACACAGCTAGTAAGGGTCAAGTGTCTGAGGCCAGATTTTGAACTCAGGTCCTCCTGAATCCAGGGCCGGTGCTTTATCCACTGTGCCACCTAGCTCCCCCGACACCATTTCTATATTTTCAAATATGATATTTTAATTCAAGAAGCGGTTAATAAGTACCTATCACATGCAAAGCACTGTTCTATTTAGTGAGCAGACAAAAGACAAAAATGAAGCTTTTACCTTTTACTTTCTAAAGAAAGACATTTTCCTGCTCAGAACAAACAAATAGAGAGGGATCTAATCATGGGGATAAATACTTAAAATGGGACAAAACCACTTTCTATTTAATATATTTGATGGGCAGGTTTATGTGAAAGTGCCTTACAGCTGAGTTATTTTGCAACTTCACCCTAGCCTAAGACTCCATTGGCTGATCCACTGACACAGTTTCCAGCAAACTGGAACAGGCCTGACGACTCTGTAATCTGGGTCCTGTCGTCTGTGCTTTATGAGGATAGACCTCAAAGACACAGTTAGACAATACTGACAATAAACACAATTAATGAATTCATTGGGTAGACTGGGCCCAGCCCTCACTGGCATTGTTAAATGGGCAGCTTCAATCACTGTGAAAAGCCTGATTGCCCAGTTCCCATGCTAGAAGTAGAGTTTCCAGATTTACTCTAGCAAGGGTGAATCTTGTAGTTTACTTTAATTGAAATGAATATGACAGTTATTCTAATAGGAGAGGAAACTTTGTACTTTCTGTAGGAACAGGTTCCAGCTCCGAAAGCAAATGGTACCAAAAATATTCACAGCAAAACATCAACACCCAAACCCTGGCTGCCTTCAAGACTCAGCTCAAATCCCACCTTCTCCAATAGATCTTCTCCCAGTTCTTCCCCACCCCTTACTACCAATACCTTGGCTCTGAAATTACCTTAATTTATGGTCTACATATTTTGTATGCACATAGTTGTTTACATGTGGTTAGATTGTGAGCCCCTTGAGGCCAGGGACCATATGGGGGGAGGGGTGCTTTTTTGGCTTTCCTTTGTATCCTAGTGCTTAGCACACAGTTCCTGTCATATAATAAGCACTTAATAACTACTTTTTATTGATTATGACAGTGGTGTTGATGAAGTTGATGATGATGGGGGCAGAAAATAAGGCAGGCATACTGTTACCTTTTACAGTCCCTTTAAAAGGAATAATTTTCACTTTTCAGGAGAGCCTCCATTCCAATGAAAGGGTTAAAGTGATTCTGCTCAAAGAGAGAGTTGTCTCCCTAGAGATTATATGATTAATTTTAATAAAGATGGGAGACATAATTCAACCAATGATATAGAAATTGTATCAGAAGTGGTGAAAGAAAAAAATATCAGCAAAAAAATTTTCAAGAAATATTAAAGTGGGGCAGCTAGGTGGCACCGTGGATAAAGCACCGGCCCTGGATTCGGGAGTAGCTGAGTTCAAATCCGGCCTCAGACACTTAACACTTACTAGCTGTGTGACCCTGGGCAAGTCACTTAACCCCCACTGCCTCGCAAAAAAAAAAAAAAAGAAAAAAAGAAATGTTAAAGTACTATAGATAAAATATAGGATGGTATAGAAAAAAATCTTTTTTTTTTTTTTTAAGTGTCTGAGGCCGGATTTGAACTCAGGTACTCCTGACTCCAGGGCCGGTGCTCTATCCACTGTGCCACCTAGCTGCCCCCCAAATCTTTTTTTTTAAAAGATGGGATGTATCAGAGACAAGATCTACAAAACAACTGGAAGTTTAGTGAAAAAATTCCTAGACTGGGAGTCAGGAGACTTATTTTCTCAACCTGGTCTTGCCCTCCCTTCTCTGGGTGTTCTTAGGCAAGCCACTTCAATTCCCTGGATCTTGGTTTCCTCATCTGTGAAATAAGGAGGATAGACTCTCAACATCTCAGTTGTGGAAGTGTCAGAGATCTATTCTAACCCATACCTGAACAAGCATTTTCACTAATATTGAATTACACTGTATCACAGCATTCTTCTCAAAAGAAGTCACCCAAAAATAGTGAGGAGAAGCTCACTACTTAACAAGGTAGCCATTTCACTTTTTGATAGAGATAACTATTTAGAAAGTTTCCCCCTATAATAATACTAATACTAATACTAATAGCTGTATTTATATATAGCACTTTAAGGTTTGCTTCTCTTAACTCATTTGATCCTTACAACAATTTATAAGGTAGATGCTATTATTCCCATTATACAGATGAAGAAACTGAGACTTCGAAAGACCAAAAGACTTGTCTACAGTCACATAGTTATTGAGTATCAGAGACAGAATTTGAACTCAGATCTTTCTGACTCCAAGTCTAGTCCCTAAGCACTGTGCCACCTAGTTGTATCTCAAGTTAAACCAAGCCTTTCCATCCTTTTGCAATTTCTACCCACTGGCCCTAATGCTACATTCTGAGGCCAAGCAGAATCATTCTCATCTCTTTTTTTTCCATGAAAGCCCCTTAAATATTTGTAGATGGTTATGATATATCCCGAACCCCTAATTCTTCTCTTTTCTAAACTAAACATCTGAAGTCTTTTCTATCAATTCTTATATGGTTTGACTTTGAGACCCTTAAATATTTTGATAATTCTCCCATGAAGACTCTATAACTTGTTGTTGTCCTCTCCAAAATATAGCACAGACAATTGAACATGATATATTAGATATGGTATTATTGACTTATGGAATGCAGTGGGGCTTTCCCCTCCACAATTCTGACCTGTGTTTCCCTTAATGCAACTTAGGGCTTGTATTAGCTTTTTTGTCTGCTGTATCAAACTGTTGACTCATGTTGAGCTTACAATCTATGAAACCCCCCAGCTCTTTTTCAAAGGAACTGCTATTTAGCTGTGCCTCTTCAACTATTACTTATGAAGTTGATTTTTGAACCCAAGAATAAGACATTTATCTCTATAACAATCTTTCCATATTTGTTCCAATATTCTTGCCTGTTGAGACTGTAATTCAGTGAGTAAGCTATCCCTCATAGATTTATGTCAGCTACAAATTGGAGAAACATTCTATCTAATACTTTATCCAAGACATTCACAAAATGGGCCAAGCACAGATCTCTGGAGCATTCCATTGGAGAACTCCTTCTACATTAACACCAAATCATTAAAGACTGTTCTTTGATTATCATCATTTAACTAGTTTTAAATCTATCTAACTGTACCATTAGTACTCCCACATTCCTACATCTTTCCCAAAAGAATATCATGAGGTGTTCTCAAATTCTTTGCCATATTGAGGTACACTATAGCCATAGCACTTTCCTGTTCTACCCATGCAATAACCCTGTCAACAAAGGAAATGAGGTCAGTCTGGCATGATATGTTCTTTTTTTTTTGGTCAGTGAAGCTCTTTATTATTAAAGACCTACAAAAATGAGAGAATTACATGTATGCATATATATATATATATATATATATATATATATATATATATATATATATATATATAAAATTCACTATCTTTACATGTAATTGGAAAATAATAAAATGCTTTTATGGTTAAAAAGTCAATTACAAACTTACTAGGCTGGTGTTTCTAAATTATTTTACCATTTCAGAAAATCAGGACCTTATTTGCTCTTCTCCAACCCTGCACTGCCTAACCAGTTCTCCAGGACTTTTATAGATCACTGATAATGGCATATTAATCACATCTGCCAATTCTTTCAATATCTGAAGATGTAGTTCATCAAGGCCAGGTGACTAGACCTCATTTATAATGTTCTCTTACTGTCTTTTTACTTGCCCTTTTGTTTTTGTCCTATCTAGTTCAAAGATCGTTTTCCTTGACAGAGGATAGATGAGTGGGGTGAAAACAAGAAGCAAAAAGAATTGAACAGCTAACTCTTCCCTCTTTCTTCACTTCACTTTGTCCTTTGTACTTTGAGCAGTGGCTATATCCCTTCTTCTGTAATCTTGTTTTTCCTCAAATATGCAAAATCCCTCCTTGACTTTAGCCTCCAGGTGCCAAATTCAGCTCATTCTGAGCTTCACCACTCCTGATATGTTTCCTATAGGACCTTGGCACCTTTATACTTTGCACTCAGTCCTAGCTTCTTTACACTTGTTTTTAAAACTCTAAGGTAGTTGCTGAGTTCCTTGTGCATTATTATTCATTTCTTTAGATAATTCACCTTTTTTCTCTTCATCAGAGTTACTTCTTTCTGGGTCTTCAAAATTTACTTCTTGAGAGTTTGCCACCTTTCCTGGGCTGAGTTTATTAACTCTGTTATTTGTCTGTCTTCAGTTATCACCAACTGATGCACCTTGTATGGTGGTCCCATACCTTCTTTGATCTCATTGGAACTATCACCGTTGTGGTCATCTTTAGTTTTTATTTTCCAGTTCATAGTATTCTGTGCTTTAGTACTCCAAATGATGCCAAGTGTTTGTATTCATTCTCCATTACCCGTACACCTGCTTCTAACTTCTGTATATGTAATTTTAAAATCTCATTTACTCGTTACTGAGTTTCCTATGTATCTATCTCTTTATATAACTCCTTTATTTCTTCCTCATGGAAATAAGTTTTATTTCTTCAGGATTTCATTTTTTTGAAGAATGCAAGAGAATCATAGGGAGACACTGATATGATGTAAAAGGAAGGGAATATATTAAATGACTACAAATGGAAAGAACCACAATGAAAGTGGAACTGAACTCTGAAATTATAATGATTGATCAATTGCAAAGCATTTATTAAGAGCATACTCTGTTTCATGGTCAATGCTGAGGATTTTTTTTTGAGGTTATTGGGGTTAAATGACTTGCCTAGGGTCACACAGCTAGTGTGTCTAAGGCAGATTTGAACTCAGGTCATGCTCACTCCAGGACCATGCTACCTAGCTGCCCCAAATGTTGGGGATTTGAAGAAAGACAAGAAACACGATCTCATATTGCCTCACGGAGCTCTTATTCTAACGAAGGAGACACTTTACAAACAATTTCATATGTATGTGCTATACACAGTATAAATGGGAGGTAATCCCAGAGGAAAGGAACTAAAGAAGGGTAGTGACAGGGGGGAAGAAGAAGGTCAAGTATCAAGTTTGGCCCTGAAGAAGTCATTCAGTCACTTAACCACCACGTAATCAAATCAAGTCAACAAGGATCGAGTAAGCTCCAGTATTTCTAACCTCTGGGAATGTAAAGAAAAGGTTAAAAAAAAACCTATAGTACCTGGCTGCAAGGAAGATATAAGAGGAAATGCACCCCTCTCCTTTGTTTGCAGAGGTTGGGGATTCTGGGTGTGAACTATCACATATACGGTCAGACTTGGTTGATACCTTGGTTAGTTTTGCTGACCTGGTTAATATTCCCTCTCCCTTAAAAAATTATTAGGGAGGGGCAACTAGGTGGCACAGTGGATAGAGTACCATCCCTGAATTCAGGAGGACCTGAGTTAAAATCCAGCCTCAGACACTTGACACTTATTAGCTGTGTGACCCTGGACAAGTCACTTAACCCCAATTGCCTCACCCCCCCTCAAAAAAAAAAAAAACAACTTTATTAGAGATTGTTTCTTTAGGGAGGGGAGGAAAAAAGGATATATTTGGAAATGAGGTAAGCTAAAACAACAACAACAAAAATTAAACAGATTTAGAAAGTAATTTCCTTCTTGAAAACTTCCCATTTTTTCCTGATCTCCTTTGAAAATCTTGACTCTCTATGATCCTACATATCTTTTCTCTGAGCCCTTGGGAATCTACTTTTTCCTTATCTAGGATACATGAAAAACCATTCCCAGCTTTTCTTGCCTTCTCTATCATAAATTCTAAAATGGAGTGATTACTTCCCACCTAACCTCCTATCATTTTTACCCAACAAAAAATTCTTCCTTTTTGGTGAATTCTTTTTGAAACCTAGAGGGTAGTTAATCTAGGCCTGGTGACTTGAAATCATAAAGGATAGCTACAGGTTGTAGAGCAGATCATTGTAAAGGTCATTTCCAGGACTAATATTCTATGATTCCAAAATTCCTATGATACCAAGCCTCTAGGCAGAGTTTCTAGGCATGGCAGGATGCTGCTTATTTACTTTTCTTTTTCCCTGTAAGAGTAGTCCCTTCTCCACTTTGGAATTTAGAGAAGCAAGTCATAATTTTAACTTCTTGAATTCACAGTGCCAATCACGAAAAGTGAATTTATGTATTTGCATGACCACAAGGCGGGGAAAAAAAAGAGTTTTAAGGAAAGGTGAAGGGAGGCTATGTTCTCAGTCACCTGCCTTGCATACTGTTCAACTAAACCAGTTGCTAGCTATTTTTCCCCCAACACAAGGCTAGAACTTTTAATTAGAGGAAATTTTTTCTGATATCCGGAAACATTTGCCAAAAGCTTAGCTGCAACATTTATTTCAAGGACTTTCAAATCATTAGGGCTTAACTGAGATATTTCTTCCTGTCATGCCCCTCAGGTTTTTAAGACAAAGTCTAACAGCCTGAGAAGAAAGTCTACTCCTGTTTTTGGTTTGAAATGGTTTAATCAAATTAAGTGTTCATGGAAAAATATTTTTAAAAGCATTAGTAGGGGGCAGCTAGGTTGCGCTGTGGCCTCGGATTCAGAAAGACCTGAGTTCAAATTTGGCCTCAGACACTTGACACTATCTATGTGACCCTGAGCAACTCACTTAACTCTTATGGCCCTGAAAAAAAAAAAGCATTAGTAAAACACTGTTTTAAAACTCTATCATTTTGTCTTCCCAAAAAGAAGTGGTCAATGTTACTAAATTTTTGTAGGAAAAAAAATGAGTCCACTAGGCAATGGGTCTGCTTTAGTTTAATTTGTGGCAGAATCCTTTCATTAAACTTTTGTCTTTTGGAAACTTGAATTTCAGAGAGCTTCCTTCTCACAGGTGTTTTCTAAGTTCTCCCTCCTCCAATAATAGTAATGCTACTTTAAGAATTCAAGATACAAAACTGAAAAGCAGTGACAGAAAATGTGTGAGAAATTTGGAGAAAGCAGGTCATGAAAAAGCTATTTGGACATCATTAGAGGCCAACAAGACCGTTCTCTCCTCAAATACCTCTTATCTTAATCCTTAACCATATATAAATCTACTCCATTGTCTTAACAATGAACTAGAGATACCCTTTTCCTTCCTTAAAAATGAACACTTAGGTGTAGAAATCAATTGAGCTTTAGAGAAAAATGAGGATAAGTGATGAAATTTCTGACCTCTCTTCCCAGAATGTAAATTAAAAGTGTAAGTTACTTGCAAATAAAGATTATTTATTCCCTTGTATTTCTACCCTCAACTTAGTACAGTGCCTGTCATAAAGCAGGCACTTAATATGGACTATTGAATGACTGAAATTCCCATGTGATTTTTCTCCCCACAGAAAAGGGTGCAGAAAACACCACCGGTGGGGAATTATCCTAGGAGGGAGATTTGTTGTGGCTGTGTCCTGGGATGAGTCTTTAAAAGTACCTTAGTGGAGAAACTTTTTTGAGCAATTCATTTTGTGTAGTAGGGTTACTGCAGTCCTGAGTTAAGTAGGTTCAGTGCAGATGACTGAGATGGAGGTGGTCTTCCTGGGACAAGGGAGAACCACAGAATTGTGCTTAGCTTTGCCCAGAAGCTGCTAGGAAAGGCTCTGTAGATTCTCCCTACAAACTCTGGTTTTCAGTGTGGTCAAAGCCACCCAATTTAACTAGGGCCAAACTCACTGAAAATAAAAATGAAAGAGGACCTTACTGTAAGCTGCAAGTGAAAGGCCCTTTTTACGGAGCTCTGCTGCAGAGGCATCACTGTACAAGATCCTCAGCTTACCCCTTGGCTAGCATTTCAATATGGTGGTCAGAGATTTCCCCAAACGACTCCTGTTTCTTTTCCATTCTCTCTCTTTCTGTTGGTAGTGTTGTGCTGATTGATGAGAGAAGAGGGTGGTGGTGTGGCATTGTCTACCTGGCTTCTCCAGAGATCTCTGCGTGTGGTTCTGGGATGAATGTAGTCAGCCTGAAACAGGACAAGACTTGCTTGTTTACATAGCTTGAGAGGTTATGACAACGCATCAGAATGTACAGGTGCCATGGAAAGGATGCAGAGACCAATAAAGATCATTGGAGTACGTTGTTTGACAAGGATTTTCTTCTGTATTCCCTAATACTTTGATAAGTATTGGTTTGCTTTGTATGCATCGAACCTTTGTCAGGGGTCATTCTAAAACAGATCTTCATTAATATTAAGAATTTGAAATTAGAAAACAAGCAGGAGGATGAGAAAGAAAAAGAGAAACCGAACCTCCTAAACCTAGTGCTTATCTGCTTCAGATGAGAATATCTTTGGGGAAATTTCAAGTTTTGAAACTCATTGAGTTCCTGGGGAGAAAGGTAATATGGAAATATAGCATAATATAAATTTAATGGCCACAGTAAAAATAAGACCATTTCAATGCCATTTACTGAGAAAATATATTTCATAAATATTATTTTTATGTACTACTTATCTTTTTAGATGATTATCTGGAATTCTCATGCAACAGTACAAAAAACATGGTATTCATTTATATGGTTTGATATTTCAAGTGAGCTTAAGGAATGTAGAGTCCTAAAATCAGTGTACTGTATATTGCACAAAGGCTAAACTTTCACTATGTTTTAATTTTCATCTATACAGAGAAATAAGTACCATACTATTAAGAAATGCCATTGTATGGCCCAGGAGGAGTTCGTTAATATAGTAAGATTAAATAAGGGTTTCATTTGCATTTTTTGTGGGGCAATGGGGGTTAAGTGACTTGCCCAGGGTCACACAGCTAGTATGTGTCAAGTGTCTGAGGCCAGATTTGAACTCAGGTACTCCTGAATCCAGGGCTGGTGCTTTATCCACTGTGACACCCAGCTGCCCCCTCATTTACTTTTTACAAGAAATGAGTCCTATTAATGAGAAGAAACCATGCCCATATGGATGAGCTGTTCCTAGGGTAAGGTGGAAATATTCTTTGATACTCAGTGACTTCAATGCAAAAACAAGAATAGAGAAGAATGGCAAAAACAAGACAAAACAAAATGCCTGGAAAAGCTGGATCAGGGAAAGGAATGAGGGGGAATCAAAGATCGTTAAACTACTCAGAAGCCTCAGGTCTATATATCAAGAATATTTTCAAGAAAAAAATCAGTATGTTGGATATGATAAGGACTAGCTATTATAACATAACAAAAAATGAAAACGATTGTATTTTGAGATTGGAAACAGATTATTGCTAATGTGAGAGTTATTAATGAATCAGCCGCCTGATCATTGACAAATTAAAACAAAGATGAAAATGAGTACAGATCTAGAAGAACAATTAAAAGGGATATGATATACAATTGAAACAACTGAAACCTCACTTATTTCAATGACTTACTAATATTGTAAAATGGATAATGGGCAGAAGAAAGGACATAGACATAACCTATAATAATTTCATATAAAAGTTTAAGCAGAGTAAATAAATTTCCATGAGAAGGTTAAAATCATCTAGAAAGAACTGTCATTAGCAAGTATTTACTTGACAAGTAGATAAAAATGGCCAGTCAAGGGCAACACTGACTTTATATTCCAAACTCTTTTTCTATATTTTATAAAGAAGTTTGATAGAAGATTATGTGTATATCTCACAAAGTGTAAAGAAAACAGAAATACAAAGAAGGATCTAAAACAATTGTCCTAAAATTAAATAGGGATCAGAAAGTGGACTGGATGGCTTTTTATTCTCTTCTTGACTCTGTTCCAGACTTTTGTTCTTAGAATCATGCCTCTGCTACTATCTAATCTTGGAACTTCTTCAGCACCTGAAGGCTTCTCACCCCAGAATATTCAACTATACCTGAAGATTTCTGGGATATTATAAGCACTAAATAAATTTACTTTTCCTTCATTCTTCCTACCTTCCTTCTCTCACTCTCTCCTCTCCTTCCTTCCTGAAATAAAGCTCATTTCCAAATCTTTCTCCCCACAAAAGGCCCAATTTAAAACTCTAATATTCTACAGTGTAGCATAATGGAACATATTATTTCATTAAATATGTCCCATAATATAACATAATTCCTTGAGGAAATAAAAATCAGTATCATATAAATTGAGACTTGAGATACCAGATGGTAAGAGAAGGCTGCGTCATATTACAAGTAAGGAACTTTAAAACAAGAACTCGATAAATGGTATAAAAGAAATGTATGCACAATAAGGAAGACAAACTGGTCACATGGCAAAAATAAGGTGAAACAGGTGATTTTCCTAGGAGGAAATGGGAAAAGTCTCCCTGGACTCACTGTGGTGAATTTATGGGAGGATATACACAAAAGTTCAATATGACGGGCAAGCATAGATGAGTTTCAAGATGACACATCCATGGAAAGAAAATTGAAATTTTTTCAGATCCATATGAATACACATGCCTAATGATAATAAGCTTTTCTTCAATGCAGGCCTTTGCTCTTGGTTTAAAGCAGGAATCCACCCAACAAAGACAGGCTAAAAATGATATTGCTAAAATATTGGTATAGTAAAACAAGTATGACCAAAAATGTCAGCATCAGTTATAACGAGGGGTCAGTTGCTAGGAAGAAATAAGGTTTAGAGATGGTAGGAAAAAGTGAAGAGAGATAACATATAACCTTATTAAATTAATCCAATGCAGAAGATTTTGAACAAATGAAAGTAGTGAGGACGTGATACTTTATATCTTTTGAAAAAAAATATGTGTATATGTATATATGTGTGTATATATGTATGTATATATATATATATTTGTATGTATACTATATATCTTTTTAGGATAGAATAAATCATGTATTAACCAGTGCTACCTGATGCTAAAATGAGCTAATACTACAGAGCCTTATTAGACACTATGAAATAGTCAGCTATGAGAAGAAGGTTAAGAGCGCAGTTCAAAGCACTAGAAGCTTGAAGTTTGGTAAATACCCATACACAGAAGAGATTCCTATGGACTGGGAGATAGAAAATGTGAGAGGAAATTTAAAAAGTGCTAGGCACCTACAATTGCAGGCATTCGAGTCAGAAGAAGTGGGTTCGAGTTCCAGCTCTACTCCTAAATAGCTATATAATGTTGGCCAAGGTATTGAAGTTTGTACTTCAATTTTCTTCATTTTTAAATAACACTTATACAATAGAACAATATATAATATTACATATTTTGCAAACCTGAAAGTGCTATATAAGGATGAGCTATCATAAGGATGGAACATATATATATATATACATATGTATGTATATATTCGCAACAAAGATTTTGTTTCTCTAGGGAGCATCATTTTGTAAATATTTGGATAGAAAAGTTGTTGTCCCTTATCTGAGTCGCCAGTCTCACTCCAGTGACACTATTTTCTTTTTCCTGGGGGATTACTCCATTGGATTTTCATTGGTCTAGAGCTAGAAGGCATTTTATAGAACACTTAGTGAAACCTCCTTATTTTACAGGTGAGGAAACTGAGACCCATAGAATGCTTGTAGTGTCATAAAATTTATAGGTCTAGAGCTGGAACAAACTTCTAGGTCATCCAGAACAAGCCTTTCATTTTACAGGTGACAGTCAGAGATATTTACCTGAGGTCATATGGTAAAGGGCAAAGCCAGGATTTGGTCCCATGAAGCCTGAATCCTGAGCCTATGAATTTTCCAATATATCATACGTGTTCATTGTCACACAGCTAGTAGGTAACAGAATTAAAATTTGAATCTGGTTCTTTTCACTCCAAATCTAATGCTTCTTCTAATAAACCATGTTTTCTTTGCTCTCATCCTCTAGTTGTACCCTTGATGAAAAAAGTCAGCAGACAAGGCACTATTGATACAGCACAATATTTGGCCTTCCATCTGAACCCCCAAATTGCCAAAGGTCACATCCTGTACCCCGTCCCACCTCACCACTGAAATACATGTCCCATCATGTCCTGGAAGTCAATGTGAAGACAGTATTATATTTAACTAAATACATCTATTTGTGTAAAATGAGAGACATCTTTGTTTGTTTGTTTCTTTGTTTCTTTTTTGCGGGGCAAAGGGGGTTAAGTGACTTGCCCAGGGTCACACAGCTAGTAAGTGTCAAGTGTCTGAGGCCGGATTTGAACTCAGGTACTCCTGAATCCAGGGCCGGTGCTTTATCCACTATGCCACCTAGCTGCCCCGAGACATCTTTTTATAGCACATAGTATGTGTTCTCTGTAGCCATAACAGAAAATAAAAAGAAGAAACGTTGAAAGATAAATAATAATCTTCTACCATTTAAAATTATAAAGAAGAGAGTGCCCAGTGGCTCCTCAGAACAAAGTGCAATGTTTTGGCTCAACCTGCCACCTTAGGATTTCATTGTGATGTGAGAAATAATTTCTTAATTGTTAGATCATTTAAACATTAGAATTTAGAGAAGGTAAGCAAGAATTTTTTTTGAGGGTCTTTAAAAAGGGACTAGATTGGGTAGCTAGGTGGCACAGTGGATAAAACAGCGGCCCTGAATTCAGGAGGACCTGAGTTCAAATCCAGCCTCAGACACTTGACACTTAATAGCTGTGTGACTGACCCTAGGCAAGTCACTTAACCCTCATTGCCCCACAAAAACAAAAACAAAAAAGGACTAGCTTTTCACCTTTGTGAAATGGCTTAGCCATACTGCAAACTTAAGAGAGAATAGGCTCCATTGTTTTCTCAAGGTCTCCCTTGTGTAATTTAAGATTCTAAATGTGGATTCTAATCTGTTCCCCCAGTTTTGGGGGAAACTGACTAAAATCACTGATAAAAACGAGTTTAGGTTTTTAAGGGTTTATTAGAAAATAGAAAGAAAAAGATTGAGAACAGAATTCCAACAGCCTGGCATTCCTATCTTTCCTCAAATTTCCTGTGAAGTCCTCTGCCACCACCACCACCAAGTCAGGAACCCAAAAACATCAGAGCTCTCCGCGCAGGCTCCCTCTCCTCCTTCCTGTCTCCTCCCAGAAAATAGGAGGCTCCTCAAGTTGATTGGCTGGTAGCCTTGATAGACAGCACCCATGAGCAAACGTCATTTCCTGATGCCAAGGAAAAGCCACAATGTCTCTGAGGCATTTTCCTCATGGTGGAGCTTTCCCACAGCAAGTCTCCAGTAGGTGGCATCATTCCAATCATTACACCCTCTAGACTGATCTGATTCTATTGACATTGAGGTAAAAAGTCTATCACACTTCCCCAGCTCCAATTCCTGCAAAATGATTTAAGGCATGAGATGCTTACCACCTCTTTTAAATTTTGACATTTTGTCTATATGCTTTTTTTGTTCTTTTCCTTGAGAATATTGAGTGACTATATTCATGTATACATACATATGTATGGGTATAAATATATATATATGTATATATATATATACACACATATATACATATACATATGTGTGTATGTATGTGTAGAGTCCCCTTAATTTCTTTCTATAGTTCAAATTCTCTTAAAAATCTCTCTCAGGTTGCTTTCAACTCTCCACATGGAAAAGTAAAGTGACGTACTATAGCCAGATAAGAGCTTGGCAAATTATTTTTCAACATTTATTTACTTATTTATTAATTTATATATTCATTTATTCATTCATTCATTCATCCATCCATCCATCCATCCATCCATCCATCCATCCATCCATCCATCCATTCATTCATTTTTGGTATGCTTTGCTCTGGAGGAGAAAATCCTGTAAGATAATTATGTTTTTTTTTTCTCTTTTTCCTCCCAATTCTGTCAAAGCCTCTGACTGAAAAAGCCAATGCAATTTTGTTCATTGCTGAGATTTTTTTTTGCAACTGAGAACTCCTCATTTTGGGGGGTGGTGAAAAATGTTCTCTACAGTTTGTGGTATGGAGAGGGGCTGGAGAAAATTTGGTCTGAGAGCACAGTGGGAAGGAGCTCAGTCAGAAAGATCCATTTCCCTTGAAGTATTCCTCTTCATGTCAATTCCCTAGTCAGGTTGAAAGTCAGAGAGACAGGTGTGTGCTCGGCAGCAAATAAGACATGAAGCCCCCCCGGGGGACCTTGTTCCAGGAAATTCATTGCTATATGGTGGTCCCAATAGTAAAAGGACTTGCTCCCTCTCTTCTTTTATATTAAATGCTATTAGTTTTACAGAATTCCAAATATTTAGCAACTCACTGATGATAATGATTCAGCCACGTTTTTTTTTTATCCTTTGAACCTTTTAAAGCTCTTTGTGTTTTCCTAATAGTTACTCATAGGAGCAGGGCTGGGATTGGAAAAATTCATGCAGGTTAGTGCCTGTTTCCAGTCCTTAAGGTGCTGTTGAGTTTGAGCAATAGCATACAATACAAATTTGGCTAATTCCATTTTTTTTTTTTTTTGGTGGTGGCGGTAAGGAGTTGGACTGGTTTCTGGGTACATCTCGTTCCCGAGTCAAATGAATGATTCCCTTTCAGCTGCATGTGTTTGAAATGGATGCCTGACACAGCCTGAGTCTCCATGTCCTGATGAGGGTTTTTTTTTTTTTACTGTTGCAAAACAGCTAACAGGACAGAGACTGCTCCCGCCCAGCCAGGGGGTCAGCTCAGTTCTGACCAGGCCACATCTGCCAGCTAACTTAACTCTGCACTGCAGTCACTGGGGGCTGTCCCTGTCACTGTTTCCTCCAGATGTTTCAAGTCAACTCTGGGTTATCTGATGCTTCAGTACAAGTGGTGGGATGCTCCCAGCAGGAGCTGCCATATCTTTTGAAGTGTCCTTGTGGCTGGGCCTGACAGGCAAATGGCCAAAAGATGCTATCTTTATAACATCTGCCGTCATCTCTGCTGTGTGTGGGAACTAATGGCTGCATTTGATAATTAGGCCTTTGCACCATAGCAGAACAAGGGCATGCATTGCTTCATTAAAACAAACATAATTATTTAGCTTATATTTATATAGCACCTTTCATCCCTCTGGACCCCAAAGCACTTGAGAAGGTTTATCTGTGAGAGTCACCATCACTTGTATTTCATGCATTAAGCCACCTCAGGGAATATGAATATTCCCCTTGTGGTGACAAAAAAGAGGCAGGATGTATAGCCTATTACATCACCCAGTAAAATAGCAGAAGTTGGATGTGCAAGGTTTGTGGCAAACAATATGTACACTATGTAAAGAGCCATAGGTGTGAGTCCTAGGTTGTCCACCTGGGAGTTTTGTGATGCTGGGAGGAGATATTTACCCACTAAATACCTCTATTCTTCCTCTAAAATGGAAATAATGACAGTGCCTGCCTCTGATAGAGTTGTTCTAAGGGTCAGATGTGAAAATGCCTTGGAAAGGGCAGGATCATATATATGGATGTTCTGGCGCTTTAAATATCTATACTATTGTTGTAACTTAATTTTGCAGACATTTTTGACCCAGTAATCTCATTTCTAGGCCTATGGCTCAAAGACATCAAAGGAAGAAGAAAAGTGCATGCACACATACATGCACACATACACTCACACACACACATACACGTAAATTTTGCTAAAGCAAAAATTAGAAACTAAAGGGGTGTCTACCTATTGTTGAAAGGCTAAACAGATTATAATGTTTGAATGAAATGGAATATTATTCTGTTATACAAAATGATGAAATGGATAATTTCATAGGAAACAAGGAAGACATCTATGAACTGATGCAGAGTAAAATGAGCAGACAGACCTAGGAGAATGATTTATATATGACAATAACTTTTTTTCTTTCATAAAGAGAAGTGACACTGAAAAATTTTAAACAATGCAATGATAAATTATGAGTCCAGGAGAATGAAGAAGAAATATGCTAGCCAAATCCTTATAGAGAAGTGATTGTATGATGAGACATACATTTTTGGCCAATGCGAGCATTTGTTTTGTAGCACCATGCATATTTGTTATGAGAGGTTTTATTTATTTTTATTTTTTGATGACAGTGAAATGGGAAGGAAATCTAAAAAATGTTTATAAAAATTAATTTAAAATTGATTTTTTAAAAAATAGTTATTTTTGTTGGAGGGGAGATCATGGTTCTACTATGACTATGTCAGTCATGTAGCCAATCTGCTTATGGGTCTCTCTCAATGTTGCAGAGACACAAGAGACAGACAGTGCATCACTGGGCCAGTGCTTGAATCTTCTCCAGCTTGGTATGACATGCCAGAGCTTGCATCCACTGGTATAGCTTTGGAGAATCCAGGGTCACCTGCACATCTCTCTAAGGCATCAGAATAGGGCCCGAGTGGAGGCTCTACAAATCTTAAGCTATTATTATTCAATGCAGTTATGCTGGAGGAGATGAATGATTCTTCCACCAACATCTTCCTTTGATGCCTCACCCTGGTGTGGAGGTGACCCGAGTTCTTGAAGGCTTTGTGAAGGTTGTACAAGTTCAAGCAGGTCCTAACAAACCGGAATAACTTTGAGCATAGGCCTGGTTGATGGATTGTCTGAAAACCAACCTTTCTATGTTCAGAGAAGCAAATTACCAAAATTTGGTCACCAGGAGGTGAAAAGTTTTCAGGTATGACAACCTAGGTAGAGCATCTCTTAGGGCACAGAGAGGTCATGATCTGTCCCAACAGAAGGTATACACACAGTGATCAAATTATAGAACCTCTAAATGCTGTTTGTGGAGTTGATGTGTAATTATTACTTTGATCATAAAATTCTCTTTAGTGTCATTAAGTTGTTGCATTCTGGGAAAATTATGTCTGTGAGGGGATAGACCATGGGATCATTCATCCAGCATAAGGATCCCATCCCCACAATGAAGCTGCAAATAGAGATTACCCAGGAAATCTTGATTAGAGAACTTCACCAGTGGGATACTGGATGTACCAGTGCCATTATGCTATTCTAATAATAATGGTTCTAGTAATACTAATAGTTAACATCTGTATAATACTGTAAGGTATGAAAAGTTCTTTACATATTAGGTCACTTTACCCTAACAGCAACCTTGTAAGCTAGATGTCATTAGTATCCATATTTTACAGATTAGGAAACTGAGGCTGAGATGAGGTTTAAGTGATTTGTTCAGGGACAAAGAGTAAATAATTGTCCAAAGCGGGATTTGAACTTGGGACTTCCTGACTTCAAGTCGAGTATTCTTTCCACTATGTGACCTAACTGAGGTTTCTTTTTAATTCAATAACAATCATGAGTGTTACCCAAAGCTCTATGCTGCTCCTTCTTCTTTTTCCCCCTCTATACTTTCATTTGATGATCTTATCAGTTTCTGTGAATTCAACTATCATCTCTATGTCAATGATTCTCAAATCTACTTATCCATCCTTAACCTCTCTACAACTCTCCAATCTTACAACTTCCTGTTGAACATTATGAATTGGATGTACTGTAGATATTTTAAACTCTCTATGTCTAAAATTGAATTAATTATCTCCCCCCTGCAACCCTCCACTTTTCATAATTTATAATTATTATGATAAAGGGTTACACTATCATCTTAGTCACCCAGGCTCACAATAGAGGTGTCATTCTTGACTCCTCTCTCTCTCTCTCTCTCTCTCTCTCTCTCTCTCTCTCTCTCTCACACGCGTTCTCTCTCGTTTTTTGCAGGGCAACGAGGGTTAAGTGACTTGCCCAGGGTCACACAAATAGTAAGTGTCAAGTATCTGAGGTCAGATTTGAACTCTGGTCCTCCTGAATCCAGGGCCAGTGCTTTATCTACTGTGCCACCTAGCTGCCCCCAACTCCTCTCTATTTTTAACCCTCAATATCCAATCTGTTGGGCAACTAGATGGCACAGTGGATAGAGCACTGGCCCTGGAGTCAGGAGTACCTGAGTTCAAATCTGACCTCAGACACTTGACACTTACTAGCTGTGTGACCCTGGGCAAGTCACTTAACCCCAATTGCCTCACTAAAAAAAAAAAAATCCAATCTGTTGCAAGGCCTATCAATTTTTCCTCCATAACGTTATCTCTTCTGACACTGACACCACCCTGGTTACGTTCTCATCAGTTCATGATTGGACCAGTACAAGAGCCTGCCAGTTGTTCTTTCTGGTCCCAAGTCCAATCCATCCTCCACTTACTTGTCAAATTTTGCTTCCTAAAGTACAAGTCTGACCATGTCACTCCCCTTTTCTGTCAAGTCATTGCCTCAGGATCAAATAGAACAATCCTCTGTGTGGCTTTTAAAGTCTTTCACAACCTAACCCCCTCCTTATTTACAGCCTTCTTATACCTTACACTTCTCCCCCCTTCCCCCCCCCCGCCCCCCCTTCTCACCTTGTTATTTCTTTCACAAGAAACTCTTATCTCCCGACTCTGGGTGCTTTCACTGGCTGTCTCCCATGCTCGGATTTCTCTCCAATTCAACCTCATGGTTTCCCTGGCTTCTTTCAAGTCTCAGCTAAAGTAACACCTGCTGATGAAGCCTTTTCCAGCCTTCCTTACTTTTTGCCCTCCAAGAGGACCTAGTATTCTTGCCTCTATGCTTTCGCATTTTTCACTCCATCCTTCACTCTCCAGAGGAATATTTTCTTTTCTTTTTTTCCTTTTTTTGTATGGGGCAATGAGTGTTAAGTGACTTGCCCAGGGTCACACAGCTAGAATGTGTCAAGTATCTGAGACTGGATTTGAACTCAGGTCCTCCTGAATCCAGGGCTGGTGCTTTATCTACTGTGCCACCTAGCTGCCCCTCCAGGGGAATATTTTCAATGCCTTATTCTAATTCTACCCCTCTTCACAATATTTCAGTTATTTTTCATTTCCTAACAAATAAAACACAAACTCCTTATTCTGGCTTTAATAGGCCTGTACCATCTGACTAAACCACCTTCCCTTTCATTTCACAATATCACCCTTTGTGGTGTCTTACCCTCTCCAATTTGTCTTTTACATATCTGTCAGAATGATATTGTTAAATCATGGGCCTGACTGAATACATTACAAAGTCATGTTATTCCATCTCAAATGGGCCTTCACTACACTAGGGGAGTCCTTTTATTTTTGTCAGTTATTTCTTTATCTAATCATAGCATCAGGATATGTTAGAAAACAAACAAACAAAAAATGGTATGTCATTTCCTATGCTTGGGTCCACCATGACTCAGGTATTTTTTTCATCACAGATACAAGTATCCAATCAATTGCCAAAGATTTTGCCTCTATCTCCACACCTCATGCCCCTCTTTCCTCTCATCTGTCACCTTTCCTCCACTAACACCACAATCACTCTAGACCAGGGCCCCACCACTTCTAGATTATTGCAATAGCCATATAATTGGTCTCCCTGCCTCAGGTCTTTTCTCTTTAATCCACTGTCCACATGGCTGCCAACATGATATTCTTAAATCACAGGTTTGACCGCATTTCTCTCTTTCTCAAAGAGCTCTAGGGACTTCCTATTGCCCTTAGGATAAAACACAAATGCTTCTGTTTGGCATTAACATCTCTCCACAGCCTAGTTCCAGCATACATTTCCAAGCTTAATGCACATTTTTTCCCCTTTTCTTACTCTATGTTCTAGTCAAATTGATCTGCCTTTTGATTCCTGGACATGATATTTTTTTTCCTTTATTCAGGACCTTGAACCATCTGTTCTCCATGCCTGAAATGCATATTCTCTGCACTCCCACCTCTTAAAATCCCTAATTTGCTTCAAGGCTCACCTCAAAGGCCACCTCCAATAAGAGGCCTTATCCTAATCCTTGGAGTTGCTAGTTCTTGACCACTGTTAATTATTTTTTATTTAATTTGTACATACTTTGCATTGCTTATCCCCATTGATATGGTTTCCTTCTTTATAATGCAAGATGCTTGAATACCAGAACAGTTCCATGTTTATCTTTTTTCTCTCCAGGCCCAAGCACAGAATAGGCCTTTCCATGTTTGTTGAATTGATTGTATATTGTTAGCTAGCTTGCACTTCCTTTTGTGGGCCTTTTGGTTTGGACAGATTGTTTTTACCAAAGACGTCCTGGCCCTTGTGAATTTGACTTTTATCTTCTGAAGCATTAGAAATCTAACCCAACAACGTGCCATCTGCAGCCTTACCAAAGTACACTTTCAATTTCGTCAAGCAGTTAACAGAAAAGGGTATTAAATACCAGACCCCAGACCAGTCTAAATCAACAGGAAGGATGAAAATGCCAATTTTGAATGAAAGGAGGCAAATGCTCTATTTGTGGGGGACATGTAAGCCCTTTTCTAAATCCAACAAACTGTAAAAAGGGCCCATCCCACAGGTGACAGAATGAAAAGACTTCAAAGCAGATGATGAGAGGAGGCTGCTGCTACAGGGTGATGGGCTTTGTTTCACAAAATCAGAACTTGAGTCAGACAGACATTTGTGCCACCCCCCCACAACCCTGGCCCTTTTCAGTTTCCTCCAAATCATCCTTCAATTGCACCACGGCTCTGTTTGCCTTCTGCGTCATCAGAACCCTCCCCAATTGTAGGCTCCACCAAACTAAGCATTCCACTCCCCCAGATAACCCCCCTCCCCTCTCACTGCAAACCATAATCTTGCAGGCAGACAATAAAGATAGAACAAGCATTCAAAAAATAAGTGGCTTTGGAGGCTTAGAACATGTCCCAACATTTTCTGCTGCTTTTTTTTCTTTTCCCCAGGCACTCAGGGCACTGCCTGCCTTCTGCACCTGCCACAGGCAAGTGTCTCTGTCTTTCAGTAAAATTACTTTATGCATTTTTAGTGCAGGTCCTGGCCTGCTTTACATCCTGCTTTACCCGAATGATTATATCTTCTTTACTTCACTAACTTTTCAATAGACTCTGCAAAGTAAAGCTGTCACTCTGATATCCGCCATTTGATATTCTCTAATGATGTGAGACTGAAAAGAGAGAGAGAGAGGGAGAGAGAGAGAACCACCTCCTTCAGCCTCCCTCCCTTCCTCTCTGTCCATGGCGTGTATAATCCTGCTTCACTTCATCCACGCTGTTGATTTGTAAAATCCCTTCCTTATTATGGTTTTTCAAGAAGCAAACTGATGTTATGTATACAAGCGCAAGCCTTGTATATACAATGCAAGAGATAGGAATAAAGAAATGAAAATTGGCCATTGGGGGGCATATTAATTCATGTGGATTTAAAGAGACTGTTTCAGAGGAAGGGGGTCAGTTGTCTTATATGATCCAATCCAAAACATACAGCCCCTCTAATTTAAGAGCATTTATTGTACTCTGTGGGTTTAATGGTTTTCTTTGAAGCTTTGTGAGGTAGCTACGGAAAGAGGATGGTTGGGAAAGAATACCACAGAAATGATGGGAAATAGATACACAATTTCATCTCCTGAGTTGCTCCTTTCAAATACTCATTGACACTTAAAACTGCATTAACTGAAATTCACTGACTTTTTGGTATGATTTTCATCCCAGAAACTATTATCTCCCTTTGAGGCTCACCAACAAGTAATTGATTAGATATTTTTCATTCATACAGATACCTGCTCTGTGATTTACCGCTAATCACTTTGCCCTCGATGTGGAGGACAGGGTGACTATAAATAACCTTGTACTTGCTGTCTGCCCAGAGCATGACCCAACTTCTTGGAAGTACCCAAAGACAGCGCTTTAAAGATACCTTTTTATCACATTCAAGGGGGCTCTCAATCATGAGTTGGTGGTAGCTTTAAGCTCTATTTTGGCTAGCTCTGAGGTGCTATATCCTTTACCCAGTTGACTGATGGCTCAAAATCTTCCTCAACCCTGCTGTGTAATCTGGAGAATGGGGCCAGGTGGCACTCTGAAAGTGCAGCCCAGATTAAGGGAGGAGAGTGTGGGGTCTATATTTTACACATTTTTTTCAAATGTACTTCATCTTGACAAGCCCCCTCAGAAGAGGGAAAGCTCTGTGAGGCTCAGGGCGGCCACATAATAGGGGCAGTGTCAGGCTAAACAGGCATGAGGGAGGTAAAAATCAACAACAGTATGTGTGTCTGAGGGGGAGGAATATTTTCTTGACTGATTAAGGTAGGAGGCATAAGGTACACAGAAAGCCACAAATTACCCAGGACAGAGTTGTTTACAGATCAAAAGGAGCTAATTATTGTATGGAGGTGTAATGACATCCTGATCATGAGATTTCTAGCACCTCTTATGATTTCAATTGCACTAGGGTTCCATTTTTTGTTTTGCAGTTTTCACTGTGACTCCCCCCCCCAAAGAATTAACATAGTTGCTGGATCACATACAAGCAGAGACACATACACCTTAAACACACACGCAGAAGTCACTTGCTCAAGTTTGGTTATTATTATTTAATGATGATGATGAAGATAATTAAACTTTATATAGTGCTTTGCATTAAAAAAAAACTTCCAAATACCTTCACATGTGTTGTCTCAGTTAATCCTCAGACAATCCTGTGAGTTAGGCAGGAGTTTTATCTAAATTTTATAGAAGAGGATACTGAGGCTCAGAAAGTTTAAGTAATTTGTAAAAGGTCATAGAGTTAGTAAGCATCAGAGCTTATGTTTGCTACTTTAGTATGTTTGCATTACATTTTCAAGTTTTGCATAGTCATTTAACTTCTCTCAGCCTCAGTTTCTTTATCTGAAAAATGGGGAAAATAATAGCACCTACCTCACAGAATTGTGAGATACCTAATTTGATAACAGATAAAATTCTTTGCAAACATTAAAATGCTATACAAAAGCTATTATTACTATTATCATTAATTATTATCTGGAAATACCCACAATTCTTACAATAGCTCAGGTACCTCCTTGCCAGTGGATAGGTCAGAAAAAGCACTTTAAAGTAAAAAAGCATAATGAAATTGCATCAGAAACATTGAATTCAAGTAAAAGCTGTGTGACTTCAGGTAAGTAATTTAACCTCTCTATGCTTTCATTTCTTTTTCTATAAAGTACAGGGGATGGACTAGACCAGAGATGTTAAACACATGGAACCATGAGCCAACTTCCAGTGAGGCCCAAACCAGGTTAAAATGTAATTGAAAAATATTGAACAAAATAAATAAGCTTTCAATAAAACATAGATAACATTACATTTTAAAACTAAGTTAATATGCAGCCCACAGGTATCCTTACATCTATAGATTGGTAGCCTCCATTTCTATTTGAGTTTGATAACATTGGGCTAGACAATCTCTAACATTTTATGTTTATTTTAAGAAGATTTTTAATGATAGGAATTCTATGTCATATGACAGTGTTTATTTAACCTAAGAATTCTCTTCCTTACATCTGAATAGATTATTACTTGCTACACACTAAATTCACTTCCATTTGTCTGTGTGTGTAAGAGAAAGACAGACACAGATGCATACACAGACACAGAAAGACACAGATACAGAGACAGAGATATAGAGAGACAGATAGACAGAGATACAGAAACAGAGAGAGACAAAGAGAAAGAGACAGACATACACACACACACACACACACACACACAGAACACAAGTTAGTATAAAACCTCAAGTCAACCTGCTTTACATAGAAGACAGCCTCCTTTTTTTTCAGCCAAAAGATGAGTGTCCATTCAGCATCTACTTGAGCACTCTTAAATATCCTTCATAAATCCACTGTCATTTGTCTAGGACAGGTCCGAAAGAACCAAAGGTGTGGAATCCATTGTATGTTCACATGAAACCATAAGCACTGGCTGGTTTCCACTTCAGCATTTCAGGACTTTCATGAATTTCAGCCTTTTCACCTAGAATCATCAAACCTCCACTGAAGCCAATGCTGATCCATGCAACTTGTAGACTTCCAGTTGATACCACAGGACCAAGATTTAGCTAGTAAAAAAGAGATTTCATCAGGCTGATTTTTTTTTAAAGAAGCTAAACAAAGTCCAATGACCCTATAATATTGGTTCTTCTCCTAGATGGTTCGTCCTTATGGTATAATTGTTTTATGACTTTCTTTTCCCAAAGGAGTGCTAATTCATTCTCAGCACCTTGGGCATTGTTAAGTGGATATACAAGTGGTTCCAGCTCATTGGCAAGGTTCAGCATTTGCTGACTGATCAATACCAACCGGGTTGGTTCTTCTTCCTCCCCCTCTTAAATATAGGAACTACATTTCCCCTTCTTCATGTATGTCTTAGTGATTTCTTCTGGCATATGTAAGTTTTCAAAAATAATTAGAGGTTTTTCAGTAGCACCCTCCAATTCCTTCCCTACATTAGCAGGTATTCTTGCTGTAGTTAGTATCTGCTGATTGAACTAGGCCCAGCTTTTCCAACCATTTTCTTCCTTAGTCTAGGGTGCTTTTTTTCTGCTTTTTTCCCCATCCTTTATGGCTACAGTCATTAGACACAAAAATATAAAAAAATGTAGACTTCTTTGTAACTTAATGTTGGCTATTTTTAAACCTCTCTATGTTTTAGGGAGAAATATCATTTTCTTTGAGAGAAAGTAGAAAACATTAAGTTTGGAAATTCCTTGGTGAGGAGAAATGAAATTAATGTTTACTTGTTTACCTTTCTTTCCCCAGTACCTGAGTCAGTATAAGAACTTCAACACCTATGTTTAATTAAAATTAAATTAAACTTAACATTAAAATGTATTTCTTTTCTCTGCTACTCTTGCTCCAACTCTTTCTTTTTCATTTCTATAGTCTTTAATTTTTTTACATCATCTTACTCTTAAAGGAGGAGATAAACACGTATGATTTTACTACATGTGCTCTATTGTTGGGGGGCTATTATATTTTTTCCCTGGGCAGATTTTCCCTTATCTTAGATTTCCCATAGGAATTCCTTCCTCCTTAGAGCAGTCATACAAGAAAATAAGTTAAATATGACAGGTGGCTCTCCATTTACTCACCCTAATTGGATGCATTTAATTTTCAATTCCACCTGTAGCTATCATGTGCTTATCTTGTCTAAGATTCTTATACGCTGTGTTACCTAGGACAACTGATTTGACCTTTCTAAGCATGAAATTCCTCATTTGTAAAACGTGTATAATAGAACTTAGCTCAGAGAGATAATGCACGTAGAATGCTTTGGAAACTTTATTAAATTAAAATAATCATTATTATTACCCTCCTCTCGGGAAGAAGCTTCCTGTACTGCCTTTTCATTGTGTGGTACAAATAACATTGCATCTGGGGTCGGGGGATCTACATTTTAAACCAGTTCTTCTACTTCCTCCAAGTATGACCCTGGGTAAGTCACATATACTTTCTGGGCCTCTACTTCCCCATCTGTGAAAGCTGATGGTTGGACTAGATGTCAAAAAGGCCTTCCCAGCCCTTTATTTATAATTTGTACTAGACATACTGACATCACAAGTATAGATTTTACCTTTCTTGTCTTCATAGAAAGCCTTCAGCATACTGCCTTCATAAATGACAGCCAGTCTTCATACACATATCAGCTAACAGGTGTTATTTCTATTTTATTTTTGCTGAGCAATGAGGGTTAAGTGACTTGCCCAGGGTCACACAGCTAGTAAGTGTCAAGTGTCTGACACCAGATTTGAACTCAGATCCTCCTGAATCCAGGGCCAGTGCTTTATCCACTGTGCCATCTAGCTGCCCCCTAACAGGTGTTATTTCTAAAAGCAGCCTTGGTCTGAAGGTCTAGTTCATAATCTCAATTTTGCACCTGTGTCCTGTAACCTCAAGACTAGCTGAGTTGTTTTGGGCATGTCGAACTCTTTGTGACCCCATTTGGGATTTTTTTGGCAGAGAGACTGGAGTGGTTTGCAATTTCCTTCTCCAGCTCATTTTACAGATGAGGAAACTGAGGCAAACCAGGATTAAGTGACTTGCCCAAGGTCACACAGTTAGCAAGTATCTGAGGCAAGATTTGAGCTCAGGTTTTCTTGACTCCAAGTCCAGTGTTCTATCCATTGCTTCACCTAGTAGCCCCCAACCTCAAGACTACTTTTACCTTTCAGCATTATTGGATATATATACCACATTTGATTTTTTCTACACACTGGGTCTTATGGAACGAGGCTAAAGGAGGTAGAAAAAAAAAGAGGAGAGAGGGAAAATAATCAAATGACAGCTGCATTGTTGCCCTCTCAAATTGATGTTCACCAAAGGAGTGGTTTACAAGGCAGGAAGCTTCACATCTGGAGCAATGTGGAGATGAAGAGACGCACAAAGGATAGCATTATGGGTCGATCATGGGCCAAAGTCAGGCCATGTAGGAAAGTCACTGAAAGCTCTGATGCTCAGGTTATGATTTGGTAGCTTATAAGAAGTGATCTTTGAGATAGTTGTCTCCTCTACATTGTTTGTATGGCACTCTATTCCTAAGGAAAAAGACCCCTGGGTGTAGCTGTGGGTGGTTCTTGCCTAACAGTGGAACTGGTTTGGCCCAAGTTAAGCATATTATGGAAGCTAGCCAGTTGGGTCTTAGCTAAGTATATTTGCCAGGGAAGCTGTTGGTTTATCATATAATGGGGATGATGTAT
Organism: Dromiciops gliroides; assembly: GCF_019393635.1. Taxonomy (NCBI): domain Eukaryota; kingdom Metazoa; phylum Chordata; class Mammalia; order Microbiotheria; family Microbiotheriidae; genus Dromiciops; species Dromiciops gliroides. Next base: position 255,627,367 of record NC_057861.1, read on the forward strand.
CTTCTTTAATCAGTTACTCATGGGTAGCTCAACTTTGCACCTGCCTTGGCTATTACAAGGCATGCCCATTTATGACTGCTAATCCTTGGAGGAATTTCAATCGTCAGCCAGGCAAGTCAGTCAGCAGCATTTATTGAATGAACACTTCCTAAGTTCTGGGGGTGGGGGTTGGCAAGGTTACCAAGGTTATGGTCCCTGGTTTTAAAGATCTTAGAATCATAGGGGAAAGGCAAGAAAGAAAGAAATTGAAATATACTTAATACACACCAATATTTACATAACTAATCATCTGTATATATGCTTGGGGTAGTTAGAGCGAGGAGAAGCTAGATGAGAAAAGCTTCCTGCTGGGGGAAAAATCCTATAACAAAATAAGAGGGAAATATAGCTAAGACCTTCAGGAGATTTCCAGGACTCTACCCTCACTGATGAAATTTGTTATTTCTATCAAGATACCTTATCACGATCTTTTGATTTCCAGATAATTCAAAAGCATTCTTCCCTTTCTTAATACTCCTAAGTGGCTAAAGACAAATGTGGCCCTTGAAGGGAAGTAATGATCACTTGAATCAATTAATGACTGAATGAAAATTCATTTATTAAGTACTTACAGGTAATGGACAGGTAATGGGTTAAATGTTAGGGATACAAATGTAAAAAGCCATGCAGTCCCTGCTCAGCAGAAGATTATATCTGAATACTAGAAGACAACAAATATAGGGGAATGGAAGTGATCAGAGAAGGGGGTTTTGGCATATGAAGCCACAGGGATGGTGAGTAGTACCAAAACTAAATTCCTTTCCAGGAATGCTATTGTTGTTTTACCTATTGAACTAGAGGTAGAAAGTGGGAGGTAAAAGAGGAAGGGTTATGAAAATGATCTCAAGGTAGCATAGCAGGTATGAGTTGAGCTACATAGGGAAAAATCTCACCAATCAGAACCCCAAGGACCCCAGACTACAAGCCCTATCATTCATTGGACACTTGTCATAATTTGTTATGTGATATGTATACTTACATAGTATATAGTTACCTGTAATCTTATTTCTCTATTTAAATTATAAATCTTTGAGAGCAGAGAGTATATGTTAGTTATCCTTACATCTTCTACAATTCTTATAGTGCCCTGTACCATAAGTATTTGTGAAATTGAATTAGTGCTTGAGGAGAGGGAAGTGACTGCGCCCAGAAAACATGGAGATATTGGAAGGGAACAAAAGAAGGAAGGAAGATAATTGATGGGACTTAACATAAAAAAATAACAACAAAGGGGCAGCTAGGTGGCGCAGTGGATAGAGCACCAGCTCTGGAATCAGGAGTACCTGAGTTCAAATCCGGCCTCAGACACTTAACACTTACTAGTTGTGTGAACCTGAGCAAGTCACTTAACCCCAATTGCCTCACTAAAAAAATAAAATAAAAATAACAACAAAAAATTTGGAATAATGTGGGGAGAGGGATAAGTAATTAAGATTTTTCCTTAGTGTAGGATCTTTTCAGGTTCATAGAGTTAGTGCTGAATAGATCTTAAGGTTAGCTTGTCTAATGCCCTCTTTTACAAATGAGGAAACTGAGGCCCTTCAAAGTTAAATGACTAGATCAAGTTCATTCAAGTAGTGATTGAGGTGGGAATGAAACCAGTCTTCTGACTCCAAATCTAGAGCTATTTTCTCTATTCCAAACTACCTCAGTCAGTATTTGAAATAAACTAAACTAGATGCTGTCTCCTAGGTTGTTCTCCACCAACTCCATCTTCTTTATACTCTTCTCATTTTTAGAAAAATAAATCCTTATTTTCAATTCAGGCTTATAAAAACTGCTGAACTCCCTATTCTGGGGCCTACTGGCCAGCAGATGCCCTCAGAGTCTGTTTGGCCCTGGTGACCAACATGCCCACACAATTATTGCTTACTGTCTGATCTGGGCGATGTTGACACTGAGGACAGAGGCCAAGAAAAGGTAGTTTGGAGAGCAAACAACAAAATGCATTTGCTTTTGTGTAGACACAGCCTTAGTGCACAGGACCCATGGTTTTAGCAAAGGCTAGGCCCCAGGACTGCTTTGCTTCTTCTTTTGGGAGGTGGTCTAGCTAGTCAGGTAGTGTAGCACCTGGCCTAGCTAAGGAGGAGGTGGGGCTGCAGCATTTCTGCTGCACCTGTTCTACCTGTGGCTGTGAAATAATGCATTTCCACTCTCATGAATTTCATACCTTTTGGGAGCAGTTTTAATGCTATACTTTAAAAAGAGAGAGAGAGAGAGAGAGAGAGAGAGAGAGAGAGAGAGAGAAAAAGGAAGGATCACTTTCTTCCTGTATCCTTGAGGCCCAGAAATTTTGATTGTGCCAAATTCTGATTTTGCCTGTGACTATTAACACCCCAGAAAACAGGGCTCCCCTTTCAGCATTTTTAAGGGGTTTGACATTTTTGCATTCTTCACTGAGAAGGAACACGTCCTGACAAGGCATGCGGTTAGAGCAGATGCCTGCATGCCTTAGCTGAATTGGGAGGCCAAGGGAGGGGAGGGGGCAGAGGGAGGAAGGCAAATGGAGGGAGCCATGGAGGGCAAGAACTCTGTTCACCTGAAAAAAAAATCAGCCTAGAATCATTTCTTTTTCTCTTTACTAAATTTTCTTTTTCTTTATTCTCCTTCATATTCTTGCTGCCCCCCCCCAAATATTTTCTTCTAACACAGAGGTCCTCCAGGGCTATGATGCAAGAGGGAATGCTCCAATGTTTAGTGTCTCCAAAGTTAATGAGTGTTGCATCTTATTCTAGCTTTCTGTTTTCAAAGCTTGTGTATTCATTGAACTTCCCTAGAGGACCCAGCTCAGAACCATCTCTCACATTGTGACAGGTGCAGAGTAGGTCACACTGAACCCAGAAGCTGTGCCCAAGTCAATGCGGAGTGAAGGGAATCAAGTCTCCCAAACCAACCTACTTGATATTATCCGGTACAATCCCTTAAGCAACTGAGGCCCACAAATAACAATTGATATACAGTGCTTGTCATTTTACAAAGCTCTTTCTCCTATGAGGTAAGTAGTTTTAAGTATTTATACCCCCATTTTATGGATGAGGAAACTGAGATGAGACCACAAAAGTTTAAGGTCCAAGTTGTACCCAAATTATTGATAGAATTGGAATAGGTTTATATTTTTTACCCTGAAAAAAGGAAAGCTTTTAGTTGTACTCACTTGTTCGCTGGATTCTGAGGTTGTATTATCTCCTCCACTTTGATCGGCTGAAGCCCAACCCGTACATGTGGTTTTGTTGGATCACTACCTTTTAGTATAACATGTGGTAATTTGAAGAAACAAACTCTATATGGCCAGGGAGTATCAACATAGTTTTAGGGGGTTATAGACATTTTAGCTAAGGTTTAAATGCCTTTAATCACCTCACCACTGACTTTAAAATATACAATTTTCTTTTGGGTGCCACCTATCCTCACTTTTTACTTTTTCACCTTTTCAGCCTGGGTCAAGCTAGGTTTTCTTCCTGTCTGGGCTCCAGGTCCACATTTTTGGCTTCTACTTGAAACCACACAGAAATTATGGCTACCTCTTTCAACCGTTCAACTTGTCTATGGTCTGAAGCTCTAGAAAATCATGTCTCCCTTCTGTCTTCTCTTTCCCTGGACTATTTTGTGGAGTTCTCTTGGTTCCATGGCTCTGCCAAGCCCTTTCTTTGCTCATCATTATAAGTACCCCCTGCCCCCATGATGAGCAGCTCCTCTGCCTTTAATGATTTAACCCTGTCTTTTGTCCTTACCGTCTTTTTATCCCTCCAATATGTACACCTCTATCAGACCATTTGGTGACACTTTACTTATCCTTACTTCTGTCCTTTGTAATTTTACAGATTCTAAGCAGCCACCTGCACACCTCTCATTTACATTTGAAAAAAATGGCCAAGGCCTGATATTTATAGGTGAGCACCATATATCTTTTCAGTGCCTCTCCCAAAACATGATCATCTTCCAGAGGAGGGGGTATTTTATCATGGCCTCACAGAAAGTGATACTTTACCCAACTGTTCATGACTGCAGATCATCAGAGAGGACTGCAATTCTCAGCTCTTTGTGTCAGACACCAGGGAGGCTATATCATCCAGGAAGGAGGACCAAGGGAGCCAAATGGTACTGGAACCTCGCGGTGCACTGAGCTGTGAGCCATAGGGAATTCAGGGTCAGTCTTTTGGTGAAAAAAAATATATAGAAGGTAGAAGAAAAGATAGACCCAGGCTCAGACGAAAGGTAATAAATGCTCTGTTTGTGACTTTCCCCAACACCACAAAGTGTTAAAAGGGTATATCACACAGGTGACAGAATGTAAAGCCTTCAAAGTGAAGATGAACCACTGTGGACAGCCCAGGTTGTCAGATTGTGTTAACAGAATCAGGACTCTCCTCCGACAGACATCTGTGCTACCCCCCACCTTGGCCCTTGTCAATTCCCTCCAAAGCAGGCTCCTGCGTCTCTTTCAGCTACAAACCACAAGTTCTGCTGGCCTTGTGTCATCCAAAGCCTCCAGAACCCAAGACTTCACCAAACCACTCATCTTTCTCCCCACCCGCCCTCCCTGCCCTGCCCCACGCCCCGCTGCAAACCATAATCTTACAGGCAGACAATAAAGATAGAACAAGCATTCAAAAAAAATGAATAGCTTTGGAGTCTTAGAACGTGTCCCAACACTTTGTGCTGGTTTTTCTTTTCCCCAGGCACTCAGGGCACTGCCTGCCTTCTGCACCTGCCACAGGCAAGTGTCTCTGTCTTTCAGTAAAATTACTTTATGCATTTTTAGTGCAGGTCCTGGCCTGCTTTACATCCTGCTTTACCCGAATGATTATATCTTCCTTACTTCATTAACTTTTCAGTAGACTTTGAAAAGCAAAATCATCCCTCTGATACCTGCTATTTGATATGCTATAATGTTAGCCTGGAAACAGAGGTAGGGGAAAAGAAGTCCTTGGTTTGGTCTTACTTATCTTCATCCTTACATTTTATCTTTTCCTAATCAAATGACATAACAGAACAACTTTGCAAGCCTTTAAGCCCTTATTTAAGGGCTAGATGTTGTCTTTTTTTCTCATTTATTAATTTCCAGTGTACCAATTACATTATTTGAGTTGAGGCACTTCACTATAGAGGATAAAGTGTTAGGCTTTCAGTCAGGAAAAAAACAAAACAAAAAACCCAAAACGACAAACCTGAATAAAAATTCTACTTCAGACTCTTAACAGCTGTTTGACTCTGGACAGCATATTTTACTATTTGGAATCTCAATTTCCTCATTTATAAAATAAGAATGAAAACAATAGCACCTACACTTCAATGCTGCTGAAAGGTTCAAATGAGGTTTTATACAAATATATGTACATATCATAGACATAAGCTCTATTAGAAACATGAAATTTCTTATAAATCACAAATTGTTAAATTAATAGTAGTTATGATTATTTAGATGGCCCTACTACTTTTTCTTTTTTAATACTGGCAGATTTTCAGGGCAGTCTGCAACTGGGTGATGACATAAATGGATCATCACAATTGTTGTAGGGGCTGCAGAAAGATAGGTGTGCTAATGCATTGTTGGTGGAGTTGTGATTCAGTCCAACTATTCTGGAAAGCAAATTGGAACTATACCCTGGAAATGTGTAAACTGTGCCTTTTACCCAATTATACCAATATTAGACCTATACATCAAAGAGATAAAAAAAAGAAAAGGACTTGTATGTGTTAATGACAACTATTTCTTATCATATCAATGAAATTATAGGAGTCTCCATCAATTGAAGAATAGCTGAACAAATTATGGTTTATAAATGTAATGGATTACTATTTTGCTATGAGAAAGAAATGAGGAGGGAGCAGTTAGGTAGCGCAGTGGATAAAGTACCAGCCCTGGATTCAGGAGAACCTGAGTTCAAATCAGACACTTGATACTAGCTTTGTGACCTTGGGCAAGTCACTTAACCCTCATTGCCCCACCTAAAAGAAAGAAAGAAGGAAGGATGGAAGGAAAGAAATGAGGAAAGAGATGGACTTAGAGAAACCTGAGAAGACATATATGAATTGATGTATAGTGAAGTGATCAGAACCAAGGACATCATCTATAAAATAACACTGTAAATAAAAGTAAGAACCTTCATCAATATTATTATAATCAATTATGACTATTTGTGATTCCAGAAATTTTGTGATGAAACTGAAGGAGCTAGGTGGTACAGTGGATAAGAGTCTAGCATATGAAGTCAGGAAAACCTGACCAGTCCCAACTCATTTTCTGTTTGTAGGGTCTCTCTCAGGTATACATAGTGATGGACAGGAGAGTACTTAAAAATTAATTATCAAACTCTTTACTCCTGAACAGAAGTTGACAAACATTTAATGTTCAATCCTGGTGAGAGCAGGATGGATGGAGAACGATGGTAAAAGCCAATTGAAAGGAACCTTGGCCTCCTTTGCAGAACAGTGACTGTAGCAGGGTCTAGTCAAAGGGAACAAAGGGTAAGCCAATCTGTATTATTGCAAAAAATTCAGTAACAAAAGCTTCAACATTTAAAAGCAGATCATCAGTGTGCACCAGTGTGCACCAGGAGAAGAAGATATTGAGTCTTGCTTTACATCTTGCTTTATCCAAATGAATATATCTGAGTCTTGCCATGGTGTTGTAGAGATAGCAAAGGACTGATGATGTCTAGCAATGTAGAAAACTAATGGAGAGCCCTTGAGATTCTGCCTTTCACTTCATACAGTCCTTGAAGGTGCAATGGCCTTGTATTTTAGTGCTCAAATAATTGTAGATGCTGGATAGTCACTTTGGTGGTACTGAGTTTACAGAAGAGAGTCATGTGTTTTTTTTAATCACCTCTAATAGGAGGGAAGAAAGAAAAACTGATTTGTGTTATGGTTCTAAGTCTGCTGTAGAGAAAAGAGAAGTACTTATTGACAGCATGGCACATTTAGCAAGACATAGGGAACTTCCAAAGGGTATGAAAAGCTTTTCAAAGATGTATGGAGAATATTTTGTAAACAGATTACCTTATTGAAATGAAAGAATCTGTTTTATTTCATATGTGCATATTCATGGTTAATGATAGAATTTATTTTCATATTGAAAAGGGGATGCAAAGGACAGCTAGGTGGTGCAGTGGATAGAGCACTGGCCCTGGATTCAGGAGGACCTGAGTTCAAATCTGGTCTCAGACACTTAACATTTATTAGCTGTGTGACCCCGGGCAAGTCACTTAACCCCAATTACCTCACCAAAAAGAAAAAGAAAAAGAAAGAAAGAAAAGAGGATGCAGAAAAATTTATTGAAAGTCAAAGTTACAACCCAGATAGCTAGCTGTTAAAAGTCCCTACCTGGTGACTTCTTTCCCTCAGGATAGTAAGTCCCTATCTTATGGGGAAATCTGGGCATCCTCATCCTTGCCAAACCCTTTTTTGGAATCCTGTAATCTTATCATGATGCTTCTGTATTTCCTCCATACTTGTTATAACTGAAATTGTTAAACTGCTTTTGCTTCTGGGTCGAATTTATCATACTATTGAAACTGATAACACTCTGTAACCTATGGATAAACAAACAAACAAAAAAGACCAAAACCCTTATATGCCCTCAGAAAGAGGGAGTCCCCAAGCTCCCTTCTGAGGGGGGGGGGTGTCTCCAATATGATCATGTTATATTTCTTCTTGGTAAAAAATTAAATTGGTATTATGTTTTTTTTAAAGTCAAAGGTACAGGGATTGAAAAAGCTTGAGAACTCCTATAATAGACTGACCTCAATTATCATGGGTATGGTGCAGGATGAAATGATGTAGATCTAGTTTATAATGTGTTCATCAAAAACAGTCCCATCATCAGATAGAGTTGATTTGGTTCGTCAAGGAAATATTGATGAGAAGTGATAGATGGAATGACTAGAAGAAACTGAAGTTAGCCTTGCATAGCCATAAGATATGTTCTCAGGTATGGATTACAGAAGCCAAAGAAGAGGCAAATCCATTTCAAATGAGTTTCACTGAAGAATTTCAGACAAAGTCTACTGGAAGATAGACAAATGGACAGAGCCATTCTTTTTTGTAAAGTTAAAGAAACAGAGGTCATGGCAGCCTGCTTTGGGCACCATACAAACAGAGCATAGTCAAAGACTATGACTAGATGGGGGAAGCTAGGTGGTGCAGTGGATAAAGCACCAGCCCTGGATTCAGGAGGACCTGAGTTCAAATCCTGCCTCAGACACTTGACACTTACTAGCTGTGTGACCCTGGGCAAGTCACTTAACCCCCATTGCCCTGAAAAAAATAAAGACAAAAAGAATATGACTAGATTTTGCTACAATTGTGGATAAAATAGGGAAATGCCTCCTGGGAATACTTGAGAGACATATATGGTCTTGCTTTTCCAGTACTTGAGTTCTACCCACCTGCCATTGGCAAACTGAGTAATATCAGTTACATATATTAAAGCATAGCTGAGTCTGTGTCTTCTCCTGGAAAGTGTGGTATTGGTGTAGCATTGTACCAATCCTCACTGCTTCAACTATCCATGGATGATTGGCAGCTAGAGCAGCTCTATTAATCTTTAAGAATTGATATAAAGGTCAACAATAAAGGGAGTGTGACCCTCGAGTGATCTAACCTACCTCCTCAGAGGATATCCCACTTTTGAAAGAATGTCAAAAGGTGGAGATAGGCAGTGGAGTACCGTAATTGACTTATGAAAACCTCAATTGATTCATGACTATGAAAGCATAATGACTTTCATTATGATTATGGACACATGCCTAAGGTAAGTAGAGACACAGAAGTACTGACTCCTCCTTTACTCCATCCCTCCATGACCAAAATTGGTAGTTTGACTACTCCTTTGTGAATTTCCCAAGAAGTTGCTTTCCCCCTTCTGTCTTCTTTAAGAGATTACAAGCCAATTTTGTGAATAGTGTTGGGGAGACTTAGGAAGATTCTGTTGCCTTTTAATTTCTTGTGAATTGCCTTGCTAATCTGCTGTGATGAAATATTTTGCTATTTGACTTGTGATTCTTTTTTTTATGTATAAGGTATTTTATTTTTTCCGTTACATGTAAAGATAGTTCTCAACTTTTGTTTATACAAGCTTTACAATTTCAGATTTTTCTCCCTCCCTCCCCCCCTCCCCTAGACAGCAGGTAATCTGATATAGGTTATATCTATATATCTCTATACATATACGTATATATGTATATATATACACATATATATATATACACATAATAACATTAATCCTATTTCTGCATTAATCCTGTTACGAGAAAAAATCAGAGCAGTGATGCAAAATCTCAAAATAAAAAAAAAAAACCCAGCACCCAAAACAAAAGAAATAGTATGGTTCAATCAGCATCTATACTCCACAGTTCTTTTTTTTTTCTTGGATTTGGAGATCCTCTTCTATCATGAGTTCCCTGGAATTCTTCTGTACCATTGCATTGGTGAGAAGAATATAGTCCATCACAGTAGGTCAACACTCAATGTTGATGATACTGTGTACAATGTTCTTCTGGTTCTGCTCATCTCACTCATCATCAGCTCACGCAAGACCCTCCAGGTTTCTCTGAACTCCTCCTGCTCATCATTTCTTAAAGCAAAATAGTATTCCATTGTATTCATATACCACAACTTGTCCAGCCACTCCCCAATTGATGGGCACCCCCTCAACTTCCAATTCCTTGCTACCATGTAAAGAGCAGCTATAAATATTTTTGTACACGTGGGTCCCTTTCCCCCTTCCATGATTTCTTTGGGCAAAAGACCTAAAAGTGGAATTGCTGGGTCAAAGGGTATGCACAGCTTATCACCCTTTGGGCATAATTCCAAATTGCTCTCCAGAATGGTTGGATCAGCTCACAGCTCCACCAACAATGCATTAGTATTCCAATTTTCCCACAGCCTCTCCAACATTTATTATCTTCCTTTTTTGTCATTTTAGCCAATCTGATAGGTGTCAGGTGGTACCTCAGAGTTGTTTTAATTTGCATCTCTCTAATCATTAGAGATTTAGAGCATTTTTTCATATGGGAATAGATAGCTTTGGTTTCTTCATCAGAAAACTGCCTGTTCATATCCTTTGACCATTTCTTAATTGGGGAATGACTTGGATTCTTATAAATTTGATTTAATTCCCTATATATTTTAGAGATGAGGCCTTTATCAGAAGCACTGGCCTCAAAAATTGTTTCCCAGCTTTCTGCCTCCCTTCCAATTTTGGATGCATTGCTTCTGTTTGTACAAAAATTTTTTAATTTAATATAATCAAAATCATCCATTTTGCATTTTATAATATACTCTATCTCTTGTTTGGTCAAAAACTGTTTTCCTTTCCAAAGATCTGATAGGTACACTATTCCTTTCTCTCCTAATTTACCTGTGGTATCACCTCTTATGTCTAAATCATGTATCCATTTTGACCTTATTTTAGTATAAGGTGTAAGATGTTGGTCTATGCCTAATTTCTGGCATACTATCTTCCAGTTTTCCCAGCAGTTTTTGTCAAATACTGAGTTCCTATCCCAGAAGCTGGAGTCTTTGGGTTGATCAAACACTACATTACTAGTGTCATTTACTACTGCATTTCCTGAGCCTAGCCTATTCCATTGATCTACCACTCTATTTTTTAGCCAGTACCAGATAGTTTTGATGACTGCCGCTTTATAGTAAAGCTCGAGGTTTGGTACCGCTAACCCCCCTTCCTGTGAATTTTTTTTCATTATTTCCCTGGATATTCTTGATTTTTTGTTTTTCCAGATGAATTTTGTTATTATTTTTTCTAGCTGTATAAAATAATTTTTAGGTAGTCTGATTGGTATGGCACTGAATAAGGAAATTAATTTAGGCAGTATTGTCATTTTTACTATATTAGCTCTGCCTATCCATGAGCAATTGATATCTTTCCAATTATTTAGATCTGATTTGATTTGTGTGAAGAGTATTTGGTAGTTGTGTTCATAGAGTTCCTGGGTTTGTCTTGGCAAGTAGACTCCCAAGTATTTTATATTATCTACTGTTACTTTAAATGGAATTTCTCTTTCTATCTCTTGCTGCTGGACTTTGTTGGTCATGTATAGAAATGCTGATGATTTATGTGGATTTATTTTATATCCTGCTACTTTGCTAAAATTGTTAATTGTTTCAAGTAATTTTTGAGTTGATTCTCTAGGATTCTTTAAGTATATCATCATATCATCTGCAAAGAGTGATAGTTTTGTTTCCTCCTTGCCTATTCTAATTCCTTTAATTCCTTTCTCTTCTCTGATTGCTAAAGCTAACATTTCTAGGACAATATTAAATAATAGGGGTGATAATGGACATCCCTGTTTCACCCCTGATCTTATTGGGAAGGCCTCTAATTTATCTCCATTGCATATAATACTTGCAGATGGCTTTAGGTAGATACTGTTTATTATTCTAAGGAAAGCTCCACCTATTCCTAAACTCTCCAGTGTTTTTATTAGGAATGGGTGTTGTATTTTGTCAAAAGCTTTCTCTGCATCTATTGAGATAATCATATGATTTTGGTTGGTTTTCTTATTGATGTGGTTGATTATGTTAATAGTTTTTCTAATGTTGAACCAGCTCTGCATTCCAGGTATAAATCCCACCTGGTCATAGTGTATTATCCTGGTGATCACTTGCTGTAATCTCCTTGCTAATATCTTATTTAAGATTTTAGCATCAATATTCATTAGGGAAATTGGTCTATAATTTTCTTTCTCTGTTTTTTGCTTTGCCTGGTTTTGGTATCACTACCATATTTGTGTCATAAAACGAATTTGGTAGAACTCCTTCTTCACCTATTTTTCCAAATAATTTGCATAATATTGGAATTAATTGTTCTTTAAATGTTTGGTAAAATTCACCTGTAAACCCATCTGGCCCTGGGGATTTTTTCTTAGGGAGTTCATTAATGGCTTGTTCAATTTCTTTTTCTAATATGGGTTTATTTAAGGTTTTTATTTCTTCTTCCATTAACCTGGGCGGTTTGTATTTTTGTAAATATTCATCCATTTCATTTAGATTGTCAAATTTATTGGCATACATTTGGGCAAAATAATTCCTAATTATTGACTTAATTTCCACTTCATTGGTGGTAACATCACCCTTTTCATTTTTGATACTGGTAATTTGGTTTTCTTCTTTCTTTTTTTTAATCAAATTAACCAATATTTTATCTATTTTATTGGTTTTTTCATAAAAACCAGCTCTTAGTTTTATTGATTAATTCTATAGTTTTTTTGCTTTCAATCTTATTAATTTCTCCTTTAATTTTCAGGATCTCTAATTTAGTGTCTAATTGGGTGACTTGTGATTCTTAAGCAATTTATGAATTAAAGTTGTATTAATTGGAAAGCCAAAGTATGATTTTTCCCCATAACTGGTTAAATAGTACATTGAACCTCCAGGTAGGGAGGGGGTCTGAGAATAGATGGGAAGCATGGTTATACAAATGTTCATCTTTAAAGAATTCCCTTTTACAAACTGAGACCTCTTTCAGGGATAACATTATAAACACATACTCAAACACTTGAGGCTACAAACCCTTGTAAGAACACTCATTAAATTGGAAAGGATATCCTCTTGTAGAACTCCTTCATCCCTTTTCTGCATATTATCATTTCCCTTCTCCACACGCTAGAAGCCTATCCATATTTTCCCTTTATCCTCTGCCCCAAAAGATTAATGTCTTCCTGTCTAGTTTAAAGATCATCCTTTTCCTCTCAATCCAACTGGCTTGGGCTCACCTCTCCAGTCCTCTGAAAACATTTATCTGACTTTATTCCTCTTACCTTTAATTGATCACACAGTCACCAAGATTTGGTAGCCAGTGACTACTTTTTCTGCCATTGATAATGGCACTCTCCTTTTTTTGGTGACTGGATACTTCTGTAAACCATGAGTCAATGGTCAAATCCCTCCTGGCAGTCAAATGCCATAGAAGACTCATAAATAAGGAATTGACTGGATAGTTTTCATTCATACCAATGTCTGGCTTTTGGTTTGCTGCTGATCACTCTGTCCCAGACATGGAGGACAATTTGGTAAATAAATGACCATACCTTTGCTGTCACTATTTTGAACACACCGTGATCAAACTACATATCTCACTGCTGAATATTTGACTTGAAAAGGTCTCTTCTCAGATTAATGATGCTTTCGAATATAAGTTAGTGGGACATTTAAGCTGCATTTTGACTAGCTGTGAGGGGGTATAACCCGTACCTATTTGATTGACAGCTCAGAATCCACTTAAATCCAAGTTTATATTTGGTGTTGGGGGCAGGTGATGCTCTACCAGTGCAGCCTAGGTTAAGGGAGGAGAGTGTGGGGTCTATATTTTACACATTTTTTTCAAATGTACTTCATCTTGTCAAATCCCCTCAGATGAGGGAAAGCTCTGTGAGCCTCAGGGAGGCCACATAATAGGGGCAGTGTAGAGCTAAAGAGTCATAAGGGAGGTAAAAATCAACAAAAGTATGTGTGTCTGAGGGGGAGGAATATTTTCTTGATGGATTACGTAGGAGGCATAAGGGTACACAGAAAGCCACAAATTACCTAGGACAGAGCTGTAAGAAGCTAACTGCCACAGGAGGATGAAATGATACCCTACTGAAGATATTTCAAATATGAAAAAAAATTCATTTTTGTCCTAATTATTTCAGTGTTATATCTTATTCTCCGCCCCCCATCCCAAAACAGAAGTAAAGAAATATTTCTTGACATAGTTTAAATGGACAAAGGAGGTTTTAATTTCTGGACTTATGGTCATTGATGGTAGTAAACAGTCTTATTCTGCTATATAGTTTCCCCAGACTGGAACATGGGACCTTGAATATTATATGACCTTAATTCTGGGTTATCTCCTTATGAATAGAATGATAATTCTAGGACAGATAGAGTACTATCTTGTCTTCTGAAGTAACTAAGGATTCTAGTTCCTTAGCCAATTCAAAGGTTCTTGGTGCATAGGATCAAGAGTGACTTCCTTATATTTAACCAGACTTTGTTTCATTTGTCAGTAAGGGAAGATTAGAGAGTAATTAACTGTACAGCTTTTATCACTGTAGATGATACCTTTTGAATAGTTTCACTTACCTTGACTCCTTTTTTTGTTTTTTTGGCTGGGCAATGAGGGTTAACTGATTTGCCCAAGGTCACACAGCTAATAAGTGTCAAGTGTCTGAGGGTAGATTTGAACTCAGGTCCTCCTGAATCCAGCGCCAGTGCTTTATCCACTGTGCCACCCAGCTGCCCCCTCTTACCTTGCCTTTTGAAGCATAATAGTCTCTTCCCATCTTGCTAAATACTTAAGGGGGATAGTCCCCCAAATTCTTTGTTTGGCCTTCTTCCACTTTCTTTACATTGCCTCTTCTTTGACAACCCCATTCAATGGCAAAGTTCAGTTATCATGTATACAAATAATTTCCATTGTCTATGGCTCCAGGTTTTACCTGGCTTCCAAGCTCCACACTTACATTTCTGATTATCTGCAGAATAGAGTCACTTATGTATCATTTCTAGATTTTGCCACCATGCTTCAAAAGCCTCTTCTCTTTGGACTTGAGGCTCCCTTCCATTGGTGAGGTTCCTCCTGAAAGAAAGAGCCCAGACCAGCCATGCTTCATTCTTCAGATTTGCCACAGTACAAATATCTTCCTCCCCCAATTCCCGTTCAGTGCTTTAAAAAAAGTTCCCCTACTTCATCAAAAAAGTCACCTCCTTGAGGGAGGTGCTGTCTTTTTGCTTGGGTGTGTAATCTGCAGCACTAACCCACATTACCAATCACATAGTGCTGTAAATAAATGACGTATTGACTTGACCTATTGGTATTTTCAATGCTCAACATTTAGAAATCTGAGCTTTTCCTTAAAACCCAATTTTCTCTTTTGATTCATTTTCATATCAGTGCACAACATTCACCACTTACCATCTTCAAAACATTGATTTACTTTTGATTTTCTCCTCTCCCTCATTTCTCGTGGTCAATTGGTTATCTGATCATCTTAGCAACATCTCTTGATTGCCAATTCCCATCTTCCCGTCTGTCTATCCTGACCCTGCCACTTCCTACAAGGTCTTCACACCTCCACTTTCTAATCTCTCCAATTAATGCTACATATTTCTGATTGATTTAACACTTAGTATTTATAGTTTAACATTATGTATTGTTACAAAACCCTTTTAGACTTCTAGCACCATAAGGGTATTTGTCTTCCTCCAGCATGGAGCAGGTTACACTGAGTATGCATTGATATATGTTTGTGAATTGAAGGAACAGGTGAATGAAGTTATAAATAATGCTGCCAACTTTCAAGAGATCAGGAGGTCAGAAACAAGAAGGAACCTTGAGAGCTGAAGATAAGATGAGATGAGAACATGCCCATGGAAGACTAAAAGCAGAAGCCTCTTGATTTGGGCTCAGTGCTAGCCCCAAGAAAAACCAGTTTAGGGAAAAACTGCGTGCTGTACCTAGGAAGTGATTGAGTTGGGGAACAGGTGGCTGCAAAGAGCAATTTGACCTAAAACTGAAGGGTGATGGCTCAGGCCAAAAATCCCTCACTGACTAGAAAAGAATAAAGAGAGTTTTATCAGGGAGAAGTTAGGATACTGGTACTGCCATTACTTAGAAGTATGATCACAATCTACTCACTTAACTGGCCCTAGCTAAAGTGAATAACAAGACTGTGAAATAAAGTTAATAATTATAATAATAATAATAATAATAATAATAACAGCAATAATAATAATAATGTGAATAATAAGTCCATTTTGACATAGTTTATAACTTTAATATCTCTTTGTGCTATGGTTAAATAGCCTTAGTACCCAGCTTTTAGTTAAAAGTTCCCTCGGTGGAGAACATAAGCTCACAGACTGCTTTTCTTTTTTTCTCTTTTTCTGTTTCTCGTCTCTTCTCTTTTTTATTAGAGCTGTTGGGTTATTTTTTTTTTCATTTTGGGATCCCCAGTACCAAAATACTGCCTGAAATATATTAGGTACTTTATAAATAATAATTGTTGAATTGAATGAAATAAAATCTAATTTAATTGATTTTCAGGGAGAGAGGGGAGAGAGGAACTGACAAAATAACATGGAACAAGGGTTGGTGATACTCAGGACACATCTTCAGAGGAGGCACTCCAACATGCTGACAAAATTTCTTGGGAAGATTTTGCATGTGAACTATTTTGGCTCTTATTTCATCTCGTTCCAAAATTTGGTTTTTGTACCACTATTTAGTGTTTTTTATAAAATGCTCAAAACAAATTAAGTTTTTCATTCTTCTTAATAATTCTCTTAAATTAAAACATGCATATGAAATTATAAAATATGAAAGTCAAAAAATATGAAACCTAAAATCTGAAGTTTGTATTGCTTTCAGGCACAATTATAGAAGCAAAATTAAAAGAACAGTTGAAAAAGCCATGAGAGTTTAGAAAAATTACAAATTAATATTCTTACATATCCTACAATTATTAGTTTATGATTTTAAATTCTGTGGACAAACTCCTTTTCTTATTCTGTATGGATTTTGTGCAAAATAAGTTCCCAAAAAGCTTGTGATGATTTTATGTTACAAAATAATGCAGGACAAATTTGTAACTTGTACAATCTATTCTTTAATGGCATTTGTTGGCTGAGTGCAAGGCTCACTAGTTTCTGGTGAGAATGAAAAACTGGTTGGTAGTAAAAAATATATGTCTAATATATGTATGAATGCATGTATGTATGCATGCATATGTATACACAGTTGATTGCTTTCCAAAGTGAATTTTTCACTTCTGCTTGAGGGGTGACCGAAGAACACTGTGCCTGGGCTCTCTTCCACTTAGTGCATATCATTGTTTATAACCTGGCTTCCTTCAGAAAACAGCTGGAACGAGGAAAAAGAAGCCAGGATTTTGAGTATCAAGTAAAAGAAGGCTCCACTCTGTTCATCCTAACCACAACACCCGCCTATAGCTCCAGCTAATCTATTTTCAGGAGGGGGAAGGAGGAGGGACTCAGCCACAAGTTGGATACACTTACTGGAAAGAGGAGCCAGGTCTGGGTCTGGCAGCAGAGGAAGAAAAGCAGTAGAAAAAGAGTAAGGAGCAAAGAACATGTCACTAAAATGAATTTTGCTAAATTTCAATTTGCCAATATATGAGCAGAGGATAGATTTTCTCTGCTCTTGCCAAGTGCATTTTGAATGTACTTAGACATTCTGGCCATTAATTTGATGGGAATGGTCCTACATCAAAGGGAAGCCAGGGAAGTGTGGTCTGTTCATCTATTTATGAAATCTAGAAATCATAGAAAGAGGAAGTGGAGTTTGGACTGGGAAACAAGCAGCAAGGAGGATTAATTCTATGGATATAGGGAAGCTCTTAACCAAGACCCTGCCCTAGTTAATCAATGCCAATAGACTAGTCTACCTGTTCTTGCTTCTATAAGCACTGCCATCATATATTTTATGTATACAGAATTGTTTGCATGTTGCCGTTCCTCATTAGACTGTCGGGGTCCTGGAGAGTAGGGCTACTTGTCTGTTGTTTTGGGTTTTTTTGTTTCCTTTGTATCCCCAATTTAGCATGGTACCTGCACATAGTAGGGCTTAATAATACTTATTGACTTAATCTAATTTTATTCAGAAATCTAAGAGACAGGTATCCAGTTATAGCTTCCAACTTGCAATTCAAAGATGGGACATGAAATTGAAGGGTCATAACAATGATGAAAGCTCAGTCTTATATAGCTACATTTATTTCAGGTGATGCTTTCTTTGTCCACATCATCTAAAAACAAAGAAAAGTACAAAAATGGTACTCTGTAGTCATGGGAAAGTGGGCTTTTACCCAGGGTGGAAAAGCAGGCAGAGGACTGGTAGTTTCTAGATTATGTATAAACATTAACTGTTGGTACTTGAAATGTGAGATAAATGTACATACTGTTGTAGGAATTGAATCATACCAATATTAAGATTTTTTGCTATAAATGAAACAAAAACCAGGAAGATAATTGAAGGTTTTTCACCAATATTCAATCAATATGCATTTATTAAGTACCTGCTATGTTCCATGCACTCTGCTCTATGCTATTATAAAAGAATAGGAGGTTGAAAAATTATACGAAGAGCTCAATGATACCTTTCAAATTATGTAGGTGTTACCTATGTATGTAATATGTGCATGCACACATGCATGTGCATATGTGTGAATAGAGATAGATTATTCATGTTTATCTTGTATGCACGTGTTTGTATGTTTGTGTGTGTGTACATAGCTGGCTTAGGCAATCAGCACCATTGGAGCAGCCACATCAATAAGGTGAAGTATTAAAATATTATTTTTTTAGAAAGAATTTTTATCCCAACTACCCCATAAGGAAGATGAGGCAAGTATCGCTGCCTGTGTTTTACAGAGAAGGAAGTTGAAACCTGAGATTTACCCATGATCATAAGGTAAATCTTAATGTCAGAATTAAAACCATAGGTCATAGATCTCCTGACCCCAAATTTTGTTGTATTTTTGGGTATATGTGTGTATCTATATTTTATATAGATGCACACACAAATATACACACACATCAAATATATATAGGTATATATACACATACATATATATGGTACACACATATATACATATACATATGCATGCATATATACACATATGTGTGTGTACACACACACACACACACACACATATATATATATATATATATAAATGATTTGGGCTCACCTAAAGACTAAGTAGGACATTAAGGTTTTTAAAAATATAAGATTTCTGCTGACTCTGGTTTAAATTGCTGCTAGAAAAATGCAATTATGTCAAGAAATCTATTAAGAAAATAACAGTTTTTAAAAATCAAGAAAACAATTGGATAGTAAAAGGTAATAAATCTTTTATTTCAGGAAAGGATTTATTTAATTCAATTATTTGCAATGATCTTTTACAACTGTTAGTTTTATAATTTCATTATTCATACACAATTGATTTTTTATGATGATGATGATGCATAATATAGACGAAGAATGTACCAGTAGGCAAATGATCTGTGATTTCATCAGCTGGGGAACTCCCAGTATGGGAATTCTCTCCAGGAAGCAACCTATCTATGATCTGGTAGATAAGTCCTAGGGAGTAACCAATCAGAAGTTAAATGCCTTGCCCCAGGCCACACAGCTATTAAGTAGCAGGATTTGAACACAGGTCTTCCTTATTCCAAGTCCAGCACTCTATCCACCTTGCCAGTATTTGCATCTGAGCAAAACTGTTTGCATTATCTTTCCTCCTGCTGCTTATTATATATGTGCACTAAAGAAACAGAAACAAGAAAGGAAATAATAATTTAAAAGTAAAAATTTTTTAAATCCCCTTGATTTGATGTTTTTTTCTGATTTGAAAGAAAACCATCATCTGATAACCTGAATCAGGGGGAGGTGCATTTGATTGCTCATTAAAATTAAGAAAAACTGTGTACCATTGGCACAAAACCAAATTTAATTTGTTTTTATACAAGGGGAATTAAGTAGTTTCAGTTATTTTCTTTAACTTGGTATTCACAGTCATTATTCATATTCATCCTATTAATGCTTCATGATAGCATTACCACTTTTTTGCTCATAAAAATCAAATTAGTATAGATCCATATGTAAATTTATAGCCCTGGACATGATAAATTGTAAAATAAATGTGAATCATTTTTGTCAACAAGCAAGAACTGCTGGTCTGAGTTCTGATCTTCCATCAGTCTGTCATAATAGTTTACAGGTAACTAAAATAAAATTTAAAACATTATCAATGCTTATTTAAATTACAAAGTATAGAAAATAAGCATTTGGAGTGTGCTTTTTAATTTGCTGTCTTGCAACTAACACAGATGTTTAGGTGTCCTTATTCTAGAGATCATGGGGGTCTTTGAAGACCTGGGCTTCAAATTCTAGATGGCTCTGCAAAATAAAAGTGAAAAAAATTAGACACAGCTTACACTAAACTCTTGTAGGATTCTTAAAGTGGCCCATTTCAATTGATGACATAACCATAAGTTAATGAAAAAGCCTTTCCAGTCAGAGTGAAACAATTAAAATGTCTTAACCTTGTTAAGAAGGGTAGATCAATTGGGGAAATGGAGGGGGGGATTAGGTGGCTGCTGAGGAAAGAGCTATTGAATTGTGGAAGAAAGTAATTAAAAGTTATCAAATCCATTCCACATTATAAGACAATAACCTTATTATCTGTTGTGAATAATTTATAAACTAAAATATACAATTATCTACAAGTAATGCTATCTATATTCAAAGATTCATTTCCTTACAATGCCTTAGCAAGGTAGTGAGTAGTGGATGGCGTGTATCCTTTTAGAATCTCCAGAAATAAGAGAGAAATCCTAGATCGATTCACTTCTGAGATGAAATTTCTGAATCCTTCCACATTGTCCTACTCACTGCTCACCTTTTCTAAACCCCAGTCCGGAATTCCTCTGTTTGATACTATCACTTTTGTTCAGGAGGTTCCGTAATGCCTTTAGAATAAATACAAACTCCATGTTGAATTGAAAGACTTTCATAATCTGGTTACAACTTCTGTTTCTAGGCTGATCACACATCACTCTTCCTTTATGCTCTTACCAGCTAGCTCTCTTTCTGTTCTTCACACACACACATAATTCCATTTTCCAGCTCTGTACTTTTGCACAAGCTATTCCTAATGCCTAGAATGCTTTTTCTCTTCTTCTCTCTGTCTTGAAATATCTAACTTCCTTGAAGATACATCTCCTTTGCCACCTCCTTAAAGAGTTCGTTCCTGAATCTATCAGTGATTACTACATCTGCCATATTACTATTCATTTATTTTGGATGTATCTTGTATTTGTTGTTGTTGTTTTTCAGTTGTTTCAGTTGTGTCTAACTCTTCATAACGTCATTTGGGGTTTTACTGGCAAAGATACTAGAGTGGTTTGCCATTTCCTTTTACAGCTTATTTTACAGATTAGAAAACAGAGGCAAACAGGGTCAAGTGACTTGCCAGGGGTCACACAGCTAGTAAGGGTCTGTGGCTAGATTTGAACTCACAAAGATAAGTTTTCCTGATTCTAGGCCCAGGATTCTATCCATTGTGCCACCTAGCTGCCTTGTATTTATCTGTAAAACACATTATGAATATGAAATGGAAGTGATCAATGAAGAGATTAGATATGATAAATAAGGATCTAAAGAAATATGAACAGAGGTTCACAATACTATACAGGAGGCAGCGACAAAAACATTTCAAAGAGAAAGAAGAGCAAAAAAGCACAATGGTTGTCTGATGAGGCTTTACAAATGAGAAGTGAAAGGGAATGGAGAAAGGGAAAGATACCTAACTGATGCAGAATTTCAAGGAATAGCAAAATGGGGATAAGGTTTTCTTATATAAGCAATGCAAAGAAATAGAGAAGAAACAATAGAATGGGGAAAAGATCTCTTTGAGAAATCAAGGGAAATCAAGAGATATCAAGGGAATACTTCAGGCAAAAATGTGTATGATAAAGGAACAAAAATGGTGAAGAGTTAATAGAAGTTGAAGAGAGTAGGAAGAAGGTGGCAAGAATATGCAGAAGAAATATACAAGAAAGATCTTAGCATTACCAATAACTAGAGTGGTATGGTTAATGATCTAAAATCAGACATCCTAGAGAATGAAGTCAAGTGCTAGGAAGCATTATTATGCATTCAATATGTCAGCAAATTTGGAAAACTTAACAATAGCCACTGGATTGGAAAATATTTTTAGTGTCTCAGTCCCTAAAGAAGGGTAATGCCAAGAATGTTCAAATATTGAACAAATGTGTTTATTTCACAAGCCAGGCCAGAAAGGTTATCCTTAAAATTCTGCAAGTTAGACTTCATCAATATTTGAAGCGAGAATTATAAGAACATACTGGTTTTCAAAAAGTCAGAGGAACTAGAAACCAAATTGCTAACATTTGTTGGTTTATGAAGAAAGCAAGGGAGTTCCCCCCAAACAAAACATCTACTCCTACTTCACTGACTACACTAAAGCCTTTGACTGTGGATCACAACAAAATGTGACAAGTCCTCAAAGAGATGGGAATACCACATCATTTTACTTATCTCCTAAGGAACCTGTGTGCAGTCCAAGAAGCAACAGCTAGAACTGCACATGGAGCTGACTGGTTTAAGAGTGGGAAAGGAATACGACACAGTTGTATATTGTCACTTAATTTATTTAACTTATATGCAGAGTACATCATGTTAAATGCCAGGCTGGCCAAATCAAAAGCTGAAATTAAGGTTGCTGAGAGAAATATCAACAATCTCAGATATACAATTGAGACAAGCTGATGGCAGAAAAGTAAAGAAAGAATTAAGAAGCCTCTTGAAGAGAAGGAAAGGGAAGAGTATAAAAGCTGTCTTGAAGCTTAACATTAAAAAAAAAAAAGAACTAATATCTTGGTAACTGATCCCATCATTTCTTGCAAATAAAAGGAGAAGAAATGTAAACAGTGTCAGATTTCATATTCTTGGGCTAGAAGATCACTGAAGATGGCAACTGTTATTTCATGAAATTAAAAGATGTTGCCTCCTGGAAGGAAGGATATGATGAATCTGGACAGCATACTAAAAGGCAGAGACATTACCTTGCAGACAAACATCCGTATACTGAAAGCTAGGTTTTTTTCCAGTAGCAGTGTGTGGCTCAGAGAGTTGGACTATAAGGGAAGAAGAGCAACGCAGAATTGACACTTAAATGTGGGTGCCAGAAAAGACTTTTGAGAGTTCCTTGGACATCATGAAGATCAAATCAGTCAATGCTTAAAGAAATCAAAATGAGAATATTCACTGGAAGGTCAAATACTGAAGCTAAAGTGTAAATACTTTGGCCACATAATGAGAAGATGGTGCTCACTGGAAAAAACCCTGATGTTGGGAAAGATTAAAGGCAAAAGGAAAAGGGGACAGTGGAGGATGAGATATAGTGTCATAGAAATAATGAACATGAATTTGGACACACTTCAGGAGGTAGTGGAGGATAGA
Source organism: Dromiciops gliroides (assembly GCF_019393635.1). Taxonomy (NCBI): domain Eukaryota; kingdom Metazoa; phylum Chordata; class Mammalia; order Microbiotheria; family Microbiotheriidae; genus Dromiciops; species Dromiciops gliroides. Next base: position 255,650,417 of record NC_057861.1, read on the forward strand.
AGGGTCTAGAATGCTATAACCCATGGGAGCATGAAGAGTCAGATGTGGCCCAAACAACAAGAAAACATGCAACTGTCTGATACAGTGAAAGCTCTTGAGGGCAGGGATTATTATCTCACCTCTATATATTGATATCCTCTAGCTAGCACAGTGCATGGCACAAAGAAAGTATTTAATAAATGCTTGCTGATTGATATAGGAAGATAAACTGAGGAAAAGTTCAAATGAAGGTTTCATTTGCTTTTATGAAAGATGATGATGTGGGTATATTTGCAGGGAAGCACTAGTGGATAAAGAAACATAAAAAATAAGAGAGAAAGTAGAGGCAGCTAGGTGGCGCAGTGGATAGAGCACTGGCCCTGAATTCAGGAGGACCTGAGTTCAAATCCAGCCTCAGACACTGGACATGTTCTAGCTGTGTGACTCTGGGCAAGTCACTTAACCCTCATTGCCCTGCAAAAAGAGAGAGAGAGAGAGAGAGAGAGAGAGAGAGAGAGAGAGAGAGAAAGGAGATAGATGAGGAGGAAAGTTCCTAAAAGAGAAAGAGGGGAAATACATGGCTATATCCTAAGGTTAAAGTCCTTAGAGAAAAATTAATTTCACAATTCCCAAGTAGTGAGAACAGAAATATAGTCAAAACAATACATATTAGGAACTTGATTGTGGGATGCCCTTGGTGATACCTCATCTTGACAGATGGAAACTTAAAATATATTTCATATGACAAGAGAGGGCAAGTGGTCTTACCCTAGTTCCACTTTGGTGGCTCACAGTTCCTTTGAGTACTTTCTTTCTAGGACTGAAAAGGTTCTTCAGAAGCTATAGAAAATAACAAGGAACTATGAGAGCATTGTAATAGGAAGCCCTAAGTACTAATCCAGTGGGGAAATTCATTTGTACATGGCCAACTACACATTTGCTTTAATGCTGTGCAATGAAAGTTGGTATCTTTAGTAACTGTTAATACCTTAAAATCTGGTAAACATGGACCAAATGCTTCCATCAAAAGAGCTTCTTCTCTAACAGATGTTTCATAGTCTGCAAAGGATAGCTTCCCATCATGGTCATGATCCTAAGAAAGATGGAGATTAGAAACTAGTAGATATTTTGAGAATCAGAGTTCTACCCCCCTGCTGAGAAAGACATTGTGATAACCAGGGCAACACCCCCTTGAGGAGAAAGCATGTGACTAGTGTAGGGAAGCTGCCTGGCATCCGGAAGTTACATCTATTCATAAAACCACATGTAAGTCATGTCAATCAATGCTATCAGCCAATTAGCCTGGAGCTGTGTGTGGGGACTGCCCCTCTTCTGGTCCCCCAGGGAGCTTTTGCTCTAGGAGACTGAGGATCTGTCTTTTTCATTGGAAGTCGTGATAGGAGCAGGATGTGCAGGGAGCTAGGCTCTTTCTTTCTCCACGTGTTCTCTTTACTCAACCCTATCATGCTTTAATAAATGCTTAATGCCCCCAAAGACTGGTGCTATGAGTTTCTAATTTAAGGTGACCACACATTAGATTTTTAGACATAGCAATTAGATTTTACACCTCACAATATCATGGCAATAATGGTTTTGCTAACATTGTGGGTCACATATGTATAACAATACATACGTGATAGAAAGAAAAAAAATCACATGGTTTTTCTTTTTATCAAGGAGAAAAATCCACATGTCACAGTAGCCAGAGAGCTGGTCTCAGAGCCAGGAAGACCTGGGTTTTAAATATTGCTTTTGATACATACTGCCTATAAGGCCCTGGGCAAATCATTTTAATCTCCTCATGATCTCAGTATTGATCTAAGAATATAAGTGGTAGAGGTACAGACTTGCATCGGCAGGAGTTGTGTCATGAGAAATTCCTTATACTAATGAAACCACAGATTCAGTCTCTATCTCCTGTCTCCACCAAAGAGAACAAAACGATTACTGAACTTCCCTTTTTTGCTTTTATTTCATACCCAACTGATGGCTTTGATGGTAACATAGTGATTATCATTTATTATAACATGCTTACCATTTTCTTAAGTGATTATACTCAACTAAAGTCCCTTAATCGCAGCTTCACTCACAGGCGCTCTTCTTGCCACTTGGGTATGCTTGAGGAAGGCTGTTTCTTATCAGCATGTGAAACATTTCCTCTCGTGAAATGAAACCATCACCATTCAAATCGTAAACTTCAAAACAATCTTTTAAAAACATAATAAATTGGAATTTTATCAAGTTGACACTTCATCAACTTTCCCTTAAGTAATTTTAGAATATACATAGGATAGGGACCTAGGACGCTAGCAATTTTAATAATTTTCACTGTGACTTCACCACTGTTTAGTTATCATTGCCTTTATAATTTTGATTCAAAGAGAAAAATTCATGCAATCAACCTAATATTAAAGCCAGTTTTTTATTCATACATGTTACATCAAATACACATCTATGACCTAATGCTACAATTATAGCTTAGCAGAGAGTCTTCTTTTCCTTTCCACTTAGAAACTTAGAACTACATTGGGCAGATTGTCCTCTCATATTACGTGCTCCCTGTAATCATCTTTCATCACATCCAATATGTAATTTCTTTCTAAAGGGTGGGCTAGGCTAATGGAACCCAGAACATACTTGATTTCCAGGATTTTCTTAGACAGTGAATTTGGGGCCTGACTCTGGCCACCTATGTTGATTGATGCCACATGCTATAGCCCATTATGGCAATATATACTAACTTCATCAATGTTAGAAAATTTGACCACCTCTCAGTAATATAAAAATATCCCATGCTGTTATATGTCCTCCAAGTCTCCTTAAGGTTGGGGTGGAAGATGAATTAAACATATAAGCTATAGGACTATAAAGTTTAAGGACTCCAGCAGGTCCCAGGATAATATGGGTGCCACTTCAATACCCCCCCTTGTATATACTATATATAGTATAATACAATATATATATTATATATATGTATATACACGTGTGTATGTGTGTGTGTGTGTGTGTGTGTATATATATATATATATATATATATATATGTTGAGATTGAGACCCGACAATATCCAAAGTATTTTGTATTGCTGTATTTTTGTTCCTCTCCCTCCATGGCAGCCCTGTCCTCCTGAATCCTATAATTTGCTGAAAGTAACCTCAGCACTAGACTAGATAGCTCTAGTGAAGAGTACATTGATACTACTGGCTATGAAATGCTTAAAGTGATATATAAATGCTGGTTCTTAAAAAAATTCTTAATTGCCTAATGGGAGCCCAAAAGATTAAGAGGTTTTTATCTTTCTATGGGATGTTTAGTGTTGTACCACACTTCCTTTTAATACTAGGATGGAACATTATACAAGATGACCAAAAAATAAGCAAAAAATGCCAAACACCTTAAACTGAAGCATCTATCTGCTCCTTTTTCTCCTTGTCACTAGGCTAAATATCTTTTATAATGTGTTTGTTAATGTGTTACAATTCTGGGTTTTGCAGATATTCTATAACTGAAGTGATTTTGAAATAGGAATTAATTATGCAAATATCACTGTGCATCTTAACCATACTTTAATACAATAGGGAGTATGTAAACACAATATATAGAGGGAGCTAGATGGCTCAGTTCTGGGCCTGGAATCAGGAAGACCCGAATTCAAATCTGGTTTCAGACACTAACTGTATGACCCTGGGCAAGTCAGTTAACCTCTTTTCCCCTTAATCCACAGTAGAATGAATGGGCAAACCACTCTAATATCTTTGCCAAGAAAATCCCATATAGGTCATTACATCAGACACAATTGAATAACAACAAACAGAATAAATACCATTTTAGACAAAGAAAGAGATATAGACCAGACTTAGAATATGGAGACCAGACTTAGAATATAGAATATATGAGACTGCCTGGTGTAATAGAATGCACAATGGTGAGGATACATGGATTCATAATCCAACCTCTTTCTAGTTGCTACTTGACCAAGTGGAATCAATCTCTCTCGGTCTCAGTATCCCCATTATAAAGGGATGAAAATTGAACTAAGTGACATTTAAGGTCTCATTTAGCTCTAAATTCTATGATTCTACATCTCAAGTAAAATAGAAGGATGGGAATTACTGATCGACAGTTCAAAGCATAGAACATGTTCTGAAGTCTTTTTGTTATTCGCGATTGTTTGGATACACATAAAATTTGTGTTTGCTGAAAATGATTTTTAAAAATCAAGTGAGAAAACAACTATTTTCATGTGGAATCGTTATTGTCTTTTGGATTCCTTTTCACTTTGATAACTCTTAGTCAAATTAAAATCTCAATCTTGTTTGCCTAAAACCACATGTTGTACCTTAGAATCTTTCCATTTCCTTTTAAAGTGTGTGGTCAATTCATTGAATATTTCTGTTGTGTCTTTTTTAATCTATAAGAAGATATGCACTATTCACTTAGAAATAACATTTTACCCAGGGCCATACAAGACAATGATAAAAGCATAAACAAATTAAAGTAGTGGTTTTCAAACTTTTTTTGTTCCAAGTACAGTATTCTTGTGAAAAGACACTGTAGCATATTGATTCCCCTATTAAGTAACATGTGTACTCTGATTCATTCTGGATTCACACTTGGACTTCTTCCTGGAAAACTTTCCTGGGTACTTTTTCTTATCCATGACTTCCTTGGGATATAAGTAGAAATGGAGTTTCTGATTCAAAGTGTATGGACATTTTAGCCACTTTATTTTCATAATCCCAAAATGGTTGTACCATTTCACAGTTACACCAAAAAATGTATTAATGTTTTTCTTCCTGCAAACTCTCCAGACTTGTTGCCATTTTGGGGGGTCTTTTTCACCAATCTGCAGGATGTGAGGTAAAATCTTGGTGTTTCTTTGTGTTTCTCTTATTATTAGTGACTTGGAGCATTTTTTCATATGGTTGTGAATACTTTGCAGCTCTTTTGAAAACTGGTAATTATCTGTTTACCATTTATTTATTAGGAAATTGCTATCCATGATTGTGTGTGTATGTAGTTTATATATTTTGGGTAGAAAACCCAAAATTGAGAGAAAATTGATACAAAGATTTTTCCTACCATTTGACTACTTCTCTTCTTATCCTGGATGCATTAGTGTCTGTCCAGAAGCTTTTCAGTTTCAAGTAATCAAAGTTATTGACTTTATCTTTTGTAATTGTCTCTATCTCTTGTTGGGTTAAACTATATCTCTTACCTATAGCTGTGAGATATAAATAATCTGTTTCTCTTAAAAATTATATTATGATATTTAATATTAAGGTCACATTCATTTAGAGTGTATTGAGTGTGCTATAACGTGCTGGTCTATGCCTAATTTCTTCCAGATTGTTTTAGCAAATAGGGAATTTTTGTCTAGGTAATATGTTTTGTACTTTATGAGTTCTCTTGTTTCTGAATCTCCCCTGTTTTGTCTGCTTCTTTGTTCTATCTCTCTATTTTTTAAACCAGATTGGTGATTTTTCAAAGTAAAAATTGCAATCTGCACAATGGTCTTTTTATTCTCTCTAAACCATGATAATAGCATAGCAAATAGCATATGACAAGACCCATGATCTGGGCACTTAATAGCCTCACAAAAGTGATACTACACAGGTGAGGGGCCCAAGTCTTAAACTTACAACTTAATTTTGCAACCAAAATTGAATGTATGTTTTCTTACCTAGAGGGATAAAATATTGTTTCTCAGATGTAAAAAACTTATCACTAGATATAAAACAAAACTATGATGGAAAAGACTTATATGATATACTGCTAATTTAACGAACACTCAAGTCTACCAAATACAGTCCAAAACACTTGAACAAATAGAATTGCAAACAACAGTGAAATTTACCAAATGATAACTTGTGTACAATTGAAAAAATCAGTCTGCTCTATATCAAGAGTTGACTAGATATGGATGAAGATGTCACAGCCTGCACTGCCATACAGTATGTAATTTGAGGCTTTACAAAATATTCAAGGACAAACATCCTAGTAGCTTCTCACAAACCCTTCCCTATTTCCTAATCTCTACTTGACCAAACTGCTTTACTGCTGAGTCTTACTATGTGAAATTTGTAAAAATTGTGATATAATTTAATAACATGAGAAATTCCATTCACTTTTCAAATTCAGCTAAAAATAAATACACCAAGAAATATCCATGTGACAAAATATGTTGAATAGTATTTTTGTCAAAATATTCTTCTACAGTTAGTACTTATGTCCTTGTATGATACTTCAAAAGTCATTATTTCCTTCACCCCCTTCAGATTAATAACTTATTACTGCTTATCAATTTGTCTTTTGATCACATAACCCGAAGGAAATTGTTCTCTATGAGATTATCAGTGATCTTTTATTTGCCAAATCCTAATATTTTTTCTTTGTCCTTATACTTCTTTACTTCTCTTTAGTATCTGATACTCTTGACTGTTCCTTCTTCTCTTAGTTACCCTGTAGTCCCTGGGTTTTCATGATTTTCCTCTCCACTGTTTTTTGGTTTTGGTTTTGGTTTTTTGGTGGGGCAATGAGGGTTAAGAGACTTCCCGGGATCACACAGCTACTAAGTGTCAAGTATTTGAGGCCAAATTTGAACTCAAGTCCTCCTGAATTCAGGGCTGATACTCTATCCACTGTGCCACCTAGCTGCCCTGACTCCACTGTTTTTCTTTCTATTTGCCTGGCTGATCCTTCTCTGTTTCCTTTGGATGGATGGTCATTATTCTTTTCTCATGACCAATGCGATAGTGTGCCCCAGGAATTTGTCCTCAGTCTTCTTTTTCAGCTATCAAAGGCAATAATTTATTATTACATTTATGTAGAATTATCTATGTATTCAGTCTTAAACACCCTCTTCTATCAATAACTACTGCCTACTAGATATTGTCAAACGGATGTCTGGTAGTCATCTTAAATTCAACATATTCAAAAAAGGACTATTGCATTTGTCCCCAAAACTTCTCATTTTAGCTTCCCTATTTTTGTTGAGGGGTACCAACCATCCTTCTAGTTACTGAATTCTCAATGGAATAATCCTAGATTTGACTTTCCCTCTTCAGTCCCTCATATCCAATCAATTACAAATAATTGATTCTACTCCAACAACATAACCTCGCATCTATCCCTTTCTCTCCACTCACATGGCTACCAACCTACTTCAGGCTCACAGCAGCTCTTCCCTGGATGAACAGCTTCTCAACTTGTCTCCTTGTTTCAAATCTTTCCTGGACCAATCTGACCAGCTGGCAAACTGATATTCCTAAAGTAAAAGACTAAACACATCAAGCTCCTAATTAAGCAAATCCAGAAGATCTCTTTTAGCTTTTGTAGATAAAACAAACATGATTTACCCTTTTCCCCCTCAAGGATAAGGTATAAACTCTTTCCTTTTAAAGTCCTTCACAATCTGGGTCTGGTTTGTCTTCCCAGGTTTACTGCATAAGATTCTCCTCTATACCCTTTGCTCTCAGCCTAAATGATCTGCTTGCTTGTCTCCAAACATTACCTTTCATCTCTAATCATTATATTTTTGTACTGGGCTGTTCTCCATTCCTGGAATGCACACTTCTTACCACATAGGACCCTACCAGCATCCTTCAAATTTCGGATTGAGGGTCACATCTTAGAGGAAGTCTATCCTGTACTGATTCTTCGCAGTTGTTAATACCTTTATCCCAGAAATCATTTTACATATATTTTGCATTTATATGTCTACGTACTTTGTGTTTCCCTGCAATAGAATGTAAGCTCAATGAAGTCAGGATTATTTTGGCTTTTAATCCTGAAGACCAAGCACATGATAGGTGATTAGGAAATCTATTAACCCAAATCTTAACTTTTAAATACAGTAACATTTATTATTTGTTCAAATGTGAATGATATGAAAAAAATAAATTAAGTAGATATGATAGATAGCTAATTCCATACTTGTATAGATGTGAATTTTTCAAATTGCTTTCAGCTTATTTGTCTTTCTGGTTTAAACTAGAATCACAACCTGAATGCTCCAATTTCAAGCTATCATCACAAAAATGTGATACATTTTAAAAGATAGAATATAATTTCATTTCTTTAGCTAGTAGCCTTAAAGAAAGACAAAAAGTTTAAAGTACATTTTATCAGGTTGCTTTGGTAAAGAATACATAATTTGGGGCAGCTAGGTGGCGCAGTGGATAAGAGCACCGGCCCTGGAGTCAGGAGTACCTGAGTTCAAATCCAGCCTCAGACACTTAACACACACTTACTAGCTGTGTGACCCTGGGCAAGTCACTTAACCCCAACTGCCTCACTTTAAAAATAAAAAAAAAAGAAAAGAAGAATACACAATTTAAAGTTTTATTATGTTATGGAATTATTTTAAATGTTGTTAAGCATAGATGTGGAAATTTACTTTGGAAAAAAAGCAAAAGATTTTTTGAAAAGTGAAAATGTGTCAAATACTCTAGATTTCAAAACAGCCATAAATGCCTTAATTTTGTCCTTAGCAGAGGTCCTAAATATTAACATCTAGCTCACCATCTTTGCCCATAATATAAATGCCTAACAAATATCTGCTTAATGAATGAGTTAAGCAAAAACCTTAAAATAAATGCTCCAGGGGCAGCTAGGTGGTGCAGTGGATAGAACACCGGCCCTGGATTCAGGAGGACCTGAGTTCAAATCCGGCTTCAGACACTTTACACACTTACTAGCTGTGTGACCCTGGGCAAGTCACTTAACCCCAATTGCCTCACCAAAAAAAAAATGCTCCAAATCCTAATAAATCATGTTTATTTCATCTGTGGCACATATGCTAATATGGGGCACATTGCTGTGTCAAGATAATGGAATGTGATAAAGAACAATATGCTTTCATAATTTCCTCAGTATGAAGACCTCCTTTCTACCAGCACAAATTACAAACAATCTATGATTTTTTTCAGTCTTAGCGAAGTGCTTTAGGCATACAAGTTAAGTGTCACATAGCTAATAAGCACTACAGGCAAGATTTGAACCCAGGTATTCCTGAGTGAATGAATGATTTATTAAGTGCTTAGCTATTTTCAAAGCATTATGCTAAGCACCAGACATGCAAATAATAAATACAGTCCTGTTCTCAAGGTACTCATATTCTAATTCCAGAGACAATATACATGGAAGTTTTCAGCTTCAAAGCAGATAACAAGGTCTCATGGTCCTTAGGGTACAACAACAAAGTAGATGGTAAGGCCTCTTCTTTTATTTCAGTTGGTAAAATCACACTGGTTTCTGGTGCTTAACTGTTTGATGGTGCCAATGGCTTGGTGGAAAGCTCTTTTGTCAAAGTCTTCAGAAATTGTGGCAATAGAACCCATAGGAGCAGTTGCCAGTTTGCATCTTCATAACAGTTACTTCCCAGAATGATGGCTTTCATCATTGGCAGCATTATTATCACTAAGGTTCTTGGGTTCAGAATCCTGGGATGGTAGTCTCCATCGGTTCTGAGGGTCAATGGTGGTCAAGGTGGTAGTGGTTGTTTGATCAGTATGGTACGCACTGCCTTCTATTGTTTTGTTTTTGTTTTGTTGTTCCTCAGAGTGGCCTACTTCCTCATTTAGGCCCTCTTGCCCATGTGAGTGGCAGTTGGTTTGCATTTGACAGAGATATCTGACCCTTTTCCCATGAAACTGCCTCCCCAAATGATAGCTGTGAGGGTTGGGTTAAATGTAGGATAGATCTTTGGGGCAGGATTGTCCGTCTCCTCTCAGGGTTCTTGTGCCTAATTGTCTTTTGGTGGCAGTTAATCAGAAGTTATTCTTGGTGATAATGATGAAAGTAGTCCCCTTCTTCACAATGATTTCTCTCCTAGTGATAGCTATAGGGGCTGTTATGAAAGCAGGGGTTGAGTTTTGGAGACCACTGTTATTTCCAAGATTCTTTGTTCAGAGTCTTGGGCTTTCTCCTTTCCAGTCTAAGAGGAGATAATAATAAAGGTGGTGGTGATTTGACTTGCCTGGCATGTGCTTCCTCTTCACTCTCCCAAGGTGCCTTGCTACATCAGCTAAGCTGGCTTGCCCACCCTGTGAGTACCAGTTGATTGGCAGTTGGTCCCCTCTCCACAGGAGCTGCCATCATCTCTGGATGATGATTGTGAGGCTAGAAGCAAGATTAGTGGTCTGGATGTTAGGGTGTGGCCTCTCCCTAGGCTTTTGAATTTATATTATGAAGTCAATACTAACATCCTGCCCACTATTTCAGGTTGCTTCTATGTAATTGACAATTCATATTTTAAATGTCATAAATATTTATGGAGGTAGCATATACTTGTTAGAGAAGGAATGAAGAATGGATACAGAGAAAAACTGTATCAACTTACACATATAATAGATATAATGTAGTAACACACATATTTGTTGTAGTAACGTGGTATAAATGAAAAGAGCAATGCCCTTAGCTGTTACAAATATTACATTGAAGTAACAGCTGCACCACTTATTAGCACTATCATCTTGGCTTGTCATTTAATGTCTTTTGGTTTTCTCATCTATAAAATGGAAATTATAATATATGTATCACTTACCTACCTTAGAAGTTGTTTCTCAGGAAAGTTTTGGCAAACTGTAAAGCACTATGCAAATGTGAGTCATTATATCATTCCCCATGGTGTCTAGCACAGTGAAGCAGCCATCATTTGGAAGTGGAATGGGGGACAAGGGGTTCCAAACCTGTGTACTGAGAAGATAAATGACTTTCCCAGGGTCACATGGCCAGTAAATATCAGAATCTGGACTTAACCACCTAGATCTTCCTGACTCTGAGGCAAATATTCAAATATTCTACTACTTCACCTTACCTCTCACATAAGTGATATTTACTTAATATATGATGAAACAATATGCAAAAATGTTTGGATTTAATCTTTAAATAATAGTTTTAGAATCAGCTATAAGTTAATGGGTAAAAAGCACCACAATAAATGCTAACTTTATAATGCCTTATTATGAAACTTCAACTATATAGAGTTCAAGTCAGATATTGGTCTTGAACACAAGTGGTAAGTAAAACAAGCCCATCTTTTTTAAAAATCACATTTAAATTAATACTCTCCATGTTGAAAAAAAAGATATGGCTTAACAAAATAACTTTTGGGAGGTTAAGATCTGTGATTTTATTGATGAGAGAAAGCCCTGTAATAAAAACTCCTTGCACCAATACATGTAGGGAACTCCTTTCTAACTTATAGTGTAATAGTTAGGTAATACAGTGAATCAAGTGAGGGACTTGAGTCATGAGAGCCTGTGTTCAAATATGACATCAGATACTTACTAGCTGTGAGACCCTGGGCAAGTCACTTAACTCTCTTTACTGTAGTTCCCTCATCTATACAATTAGCTGGAGAAGGCAAAGGCAAACCACTCTAGTATCTTTGCCAACAAAACCCCAAATGGGGTCACAAAGAATCAGACCCTACAGAATAAGAATAACAAGAGTTGCCTGAGGCACTAGGAGGTAAAATGAATTTCCCAGGGTCAGTCATATAGGCAGTATATATCACAGGGGAAGCTTAAATCTGGGACTTTTGATTCCAAGACTGGCTCTCCATCCATTATGCCATATAGCTTCATTAATTGGGTAAACTGAATTGAATTCTCTATTGGTACTTGTCTTCTACTATACCCATTATGCCATGATGTTTTTCATCCAATGAAAAAAATTAGAATTCTAAGCATGTATATATAATTAGCATGAACCTATATCAACTATGCAATTAATTTTCAGGCAATTAAAAAAGTAAAAAAATATATTTCTTGATTTTCCTCTTTATTGTCCATTACCCACTCACTTTTCATTGATTAATATTCATTATAATATATTGGATAGAAGCTCAGAGTTCAAAGGAAAGGTATAAGAGGAAAATGAGTATCACCAGAAATCTCTGTTTTTGCACAGTTTAGATTAATACAAATCAAGCAATCTTTATCTGTTTTAAGCACAAAATCCAGAAAATAACCATTTCTAAATCAAACACTGAAACCTTACATTTCATTTTTTCTTCCAAACTCCCTCGAAGGAACACACATAATCCTGAAACCCATTCTGTTACATTCACAAATCCGTCATTGTCTTTGTCAAAAGCACGAAATACTACAAAGAAAAATTTGATACAAATATAATGATTTACATGAAACTTCTTTTTAGAACATTTTTTTCAATATAATATTTTGTCAGAGACTACCACAGTATAAAAAGCCCTTTTCTCTACATTTTCATTTTCCTTTGTATGTGGGGAAAATGAAAATTTGGGAAATTTGAGGTAATTTGTTATATATAGAAAAGAAATACTTCCACAGAGAATTATATAGTCATAGCAGGAATTTATTCCTATTAAATAACATGTTTTATTTGTAATTTTTGTACATAATCTTTTATGCAAAAATACAATGTGTTTTCTATGATGAAGAGAAAAGCCAAAAATTCTTTAAGACCAAATTATATATATATAAAACCAACTGAAAATAAATAGAAATATTATATAAATAGCATATTTTATGAAATTTAGGATTTTCCTTATAAAAATGAGGCAAACCTGATATGACAAATTTTCTTTTTTTAATGAATGCTTAAATGTTTTTGTCCCTGTTCCTATGACTTACTAAAGTTTATTTTCAAGTGAATTTTGAATCATAAAATGCAAATTTCATTACACAAATCACCTCCCAAACTCCGAAGCCACTTAAATAATTTTTGCCCAGATTTGATCAATATGGATTGATTATGTCTTCTTACCCCTGTCCATAATCATGTCATCAGTCATTCCAAATGTAGTATGCAGTATGTTTCGAAATGCATTACGATCTAGTCCCGTGATACCTTGTTTCTCAAGTGTTTCTCCCAGCAAGGTATGAAAAAGTTTTATGAGGCACTCTATTTCATATCTGTTAACTGTGATGAAAAAGGCAAGAGATGAAAATCAAACTTATAAAACACTGAATTTGTGATAATTTTGTTATAATGGGTGATGTACCAAATGTACAGTTGTAAATGATAGATAATACTTTTTGATGTATTTTTGAAATCAAGGGTTAAATTTAGCTAAATTTAGCTTAACAAAAAGGGAGGTTAAGAGTACCTCTAATTTTTAGTGGTAAATTTTTTAAATGGGTATGTCATAGTGTTATAATATCATAGAAAGGAATTAAGAGGTCATCAAGTCCAAGATTCTCATTTTAAGGATGAGCAAACTGAGTTATAGAGAAAATAAGTGACTTTTCCAAGGTCACACATGTATCTGAAGTCAGAGTTGAACTCCAGGCTTCTTGACTTGAAAACCGGCAGTCTATGCTATGTTGCTTCAATAGAATTATGTTACATTAGAGTTAAGAAAAAATGTCTGGCAAATGTTGGTAAAAATTAAGCACTTGTTCACTTCTGTCTGATTTTTGTAACCCCATGGGCCATGGCACCCAAATACTGTCCATGGTGTTCTCTTCACAAAGATACTGGAGTGGCTTGCTCTTTCCTTCTCCAGTGGATTAAGGCAAATAGAGGTTAAATAGTTTGACCAGAATCACACAGCCAATAAGTGTCTGAGGCTAGATTTGAACTCAGGTCTTCTTGATTCCAGGCCCAGCACTCAGCTGCTTCAAACAGGAACTTAAAAAAATATGTTTGAGGAAAGATATAGGGTTAAAAATGGGAAAATAAACCCAAAACCTGACTATTAAGAATGCCGAATCAATAATGCTTCTATCTATTAATTTTCATTTCAACATCTTAATTATGAGATTCCGTGCAACTACCAATTTTACTTCCTATAGTGCTCCATGTTCTAGTACCATGGAAACAGATTTCAGGCTCATGTAAACCATTTGGGCACTAATTTTCATTTCATTTTGTGGTAAAAAAAATATGTAAGTTTTTTTTAACAGTCGGTTAGGATAACTGAAAGACACCAGTTTTTCTTTAAGGACCACCCTTTCTGGGAGGAGACCAATGGCATGAGCTATGCACGCCAGTGCGCCTGCTGTGCATGTCAGACTGCCTGCTATGCACTCGACTTCCGGGGTGCGAGCTGAAAAGGCAAGGAGAGAACGGAAGTGGGGCTTTTTTCTGCTCCGCTGGTCTCCTGGCTGCGCTGCACAGACAGACGCGGACTGGAGTTTGACTTGGCCCGGCTCTTGGTTAACAGCACGCGCTTGACTCGGTCTCTCTCCCCAAAAGTGGCCTTCGGTTTTGGTGAGTTTTATACAGAATATAGACTAAGCCTAGACTTAAGACGATTTGTATTGTATTTCTACTTTCCTATCCTTCTAATCAACATCACCTTGTGACTACCATACAATAAAGGCTCTATCTAGAAAACCAGAAGCTTCTTCCATTTACTAGTCTGGGAGATAAATTAAGGGAAAAGTTAAGTAGGGGAGATTTATGATCTAATATCCAATTTTAATCTCACAGTTTCAATTAAACACCCATTAATTCATAAGTACTCTCATCGAAAGTAGAAACATCCTTTCAAATAAAACTTGTGATATTTATCCTAGCACCTACAGGTTCCAACTGATATCACTCAAAAATGATTTCATGCTACTCCAATGTGCAAGTAAGTAGTCACAAAGAAGTAAACAAAGTTTATGCTGGTAAGATAACTGATCTGAGAGATAGGAAAGCAAGGCTCTCTAATCCTGCCTCTGTACCTGAGTAATTAGACCACTTGAGACTAGTCATAATCTCTCTGGCCCTTACTTTTTTCATCTATTAGGGGACCTGAAAATACTTAACATTTTTTCCACTGCTCATATCCTAAACTTCAGAACTTTGGAGAAAAGAAATTAATTTCTTTTTACAATGTTTATGCTATAATGAATCTTTCGCCTCAGAATATTTTTTCTATCATGGAAGATCATAAACCATTTACATTCTCCCATCTTTAAAATGTAGGCATGTATCTATATATAAAGAGATAGATAGATATGGATATGGATATGGATATGGATGTGGATACGGATACGGATACGGATACGGGGGATGTGGATGTGGATACGGATATGGATACAGGGGATGTGGATGTGGATGTGGATGTGGACACGGATATGGATACGGATATGGATATGGATACAGGGGATGTGGATGTGGATGTGGATGTGGATGTGGATGTGGATACGGATACGGATATGGATACGGATACAGGGGATGTGGATGTGGATACGGATATGGATACAGGGGATGTGGATGTGGATGTGGATATGGATGTGGATGTGGATGTGGATGTGGATGTGGATACGGATATGGATACAGGGGATGTGGATGTGGATGTGGATGTGGATGTGGATGTGGATGTGGATACGGATACGGATACGGGGATGTGGATGTGGATGTGGATGTGGATGTGGATGTGAATGTGGATGTGGATGTGGATACGGATACAGATACGGGGATGTGGATACGGATACGGGGGATGTGGATGTGGATGTGGATGTAGATGTGGATGTGGATGGGGATATGGATATGGATATAGATATAGTCCCTCCTATGAACTGCTAGGATGGCATTGATGTAGTTCTATAAGATTGGGAGATTTTAAAAAGATATTTTCTTGTTCTAGAATTATATAAAGCTTAGGCACATATATATATACACACACACAAATGTCTTATAGATGCAAATACATTAGTCTATCTATGATCTATCTATAATCTAGCATCTTATTTATTTATTCAGGGTATCCAAAAGTCAGGCTGTAGTGCAATTTTCTGTTATTAAAAGATTAAAATGGTATTAATATTTAGGTCTATTATATAGACATATATATACACACACATGCATATGTATAATGTATATCTCTATGTACATACACTCTATGTACCCATATATATGGATTCATATATTCTTTTTAGGGAATTAAAAAAAATATTTACAAACATTTACTTAGGGGTATACAGGTGTCAGTCTGTTACTACATAACATAAATAATATGAAAAAACCCTAAATATGGGATAGAAGTAGAATTTAAGCTAAGGAGTTCATTTTGAAATAGGATGGATTTTCATGCTGATTTAGAAAAACAAAGCAGGTATTCACACACGGTAAAATACAACCTTTTTTAAACAGGCAGCCAGGAATTAGGAATTCCCTGTATACACAGCACTGGCTAATTGTCAGATGAGGGCAATGTTTTATTTCTAGGCCTCACAACTTGTAGAATATAGAGGCCTCAAAGATCAAGGAGCCCTGATGATAAAAGGACTAAATGAGATAAATGCCTGTGATGAAAAACTAAAGTAACTGAGACTATATACCTGGAAAAGAGAAACCTGAAGGTTAACTTGAGCAGCATATTTACATATACAAAAAATTACACAAAAGATAACTTTTCAGGTTTCATTGAAGTCCCTGTAAATAGAAATAAGCTAAAGCTGTGAGGTTACATATAAGAAAAATTTTCTTGACTATGAAGTTCCTTAAATACTGAATTCTGTGAAGGAAGGAAAGTATGACATTTCAAAACATGTTTCTTTACCTTAGTGTGGTAGAAGGGGTCCTAGATTTGGAGCCAACTGCTTTGGTTTTGAATCCTGATCCTGCTTGACTACCTTAGGAAAGTTGTTGAGACTTTCTAGGACCAAGTTTCCTCATTTACACTAAGTTGGGCTAGATGTTGTCTGTGGTCCCTTTTAGGTCTAAGTCATATAATTGATTGGGTAATTTTAAAAGACATTTTCTTGTTCTAGGATTATATAAAGCTTATCCACTTAGGGGGCGGCTAGGTGGCGCAGTGGATAAAGCACCGGCCCTGATTCAGGAGTACCTGAGTTCAAATCCGGCCTCAGACACTTGACACTTACTAGCTGTGTACCCTGGGCAAGTCACTAACCCCATTGCCCTGCAAAAAAAAACAACAACAACAACAACAAAAAATAAAGCTTATCCACTTAAGAATTAGGGTATAATCATCTCCATAATCAAAATATATTTGATGAGAATTTGGTCAGAATATAATAGATATACACCAAGAAAAATAGTATCCATATTCCTTCTCCTCCCTCATCTCAAATCATTAAAGTTAATTTGCAGACTTCTTTCAAATTTGATCAATTAATCAAAAGACATTTATTAAGTGACTGCTATATGCTAGGTACCATAAACAATACAATCAAGTAGTCATTAGGGTTTCCGTTTTTCTTTTATAGAATAACAGATGACAAAAGTGTTTAACATCTTTTTTTTCCTGTTACCACCAACCCTTAAAAAGTATACTCCTTTCCCTTACAAGTTTACATAATGAGGTCTGTTTACAACATATTGCAAACCTACACCAAAAGGACTATGTTTCATTCATTGTTTTGCATAACACCAATTGTTTTGTCAGAATGTTTATTCAAAACAGCTATTGAAAAATTTTAGAACAGCTGTTTTTTCAGAGATGAAAAAATGTTTTAAGTAAAAAAGCATCAGACTATAATAATCACAGTAATACTTTAAATGCACGTGGCTTCTTTGTTCTAAGGAGTTAAAATGTTCTCTCTACATAGCATAACCTTTTATTTACAGTATAGTACTGTAACAGTTTTCTTTTGTTGCCACAGCCAAAAAGTAAATCACACTCATTACATCAGATATTAATGATTAGAAATTGCTGAATCCTACAATCTCTAGGACAGCCACTAAAAACATGTTTGTTCTTTCCTTTATTCTTGATAATACAGGGGCACTCCCAAATTCAAAGTTTGCTCCTGTTTACTCAGGTGGTTACAAGTATTAAAACAGTAAAGAAACCATAATTGAATTTTCTAGATATACCTCTTATTTATCAAAATAATTTTAATCTATATTTCTGAATTCTGTATTCTAGCCCTTGTACAATGTAAGTGTTCCATTTAACTCTTGAAGAGTTGAACAAATAATTTCCAGGGCTTCTTAAAATGTGGGCATGATAGAGACAGGGACTTGACTTGTGATTTCAGTGATAGAAGGAACTTCCAAATGGAAATCCTCTCTCTCTACCAATGCAGGTAGGCACTTTCTCCACAGTTTATAGCATTAGCTAGTTGTCTAGAGTATTGAAAAGTTCAGTGACTTACCCAGTTTGTACTCAACTCAAGGTAAAGCCATGAATGCATGTCTTCCAGGGTCTAAAGTAAGCTTGCTCCCAGAAAAGTGTGTTGACTCTTATGGTCATGTTAGGGATATTTAATGTCCCTATCACCATTATCAATCTACCCAAGTCCCCAAATATTGCATCAAGGGCCCCAAAGGGGGAAATTCTTGTATTTAACTCATCTCAACAAACATGTATAAAACTGTGCACCAAAAGTGTGTTGGATACTGGGAATACTAAAAATAAAAGTTTCTACCCTCAAGGAATTTACATTCTACCAGAATATACAACATATACACAAGTTAATTATATCCAGGATAATTTGAGGAAAGAATATTGACAACTTGGTGGGGAGATGAAGGGACATTCGGTAGAATATGACACTTGAGCTGAACTTTGAAGGAAGCTAGAGTTTAAATGTGACATGAGTAAGTTGGGAGTACTTATTTCATAAGTTGCTTCCACTTGCATTCACATTCAGTGTAAAATATGCACATCCTTCATAATTTATACATATATTAAATGACCATATTATAAATAGGTCTCTGTGTAATATTACAAAAGGAAAACTTGAAGGGAGATTATTTATTAAATATTCACAAAAACCTGTGTTCCTGAACACAATCACAGAATGGACAGCCTGAAAGAAGACAGAAAAAAATGGGGAGTTGGAATGGAGAACAGCTGGTAGGCCAGTTTGTAATGAAGAATGTGTGATGGAGAGATCTATGAAGTAAAAACTGGAACAAGTAGGTTTGAGCTAGATTGTAGAGGGCCTTAAGTGGCAAATTGAGCAGTCTTGAATTTCATCCAGGAGGTAATAGGATACCACTGAATATTTTTGAGTAGGATAATGATATTGTCAGACCTATTCTCTATTGATATTAACCCGGCAGCTGGTTGGAAGATGGACTTGGGGGTGAGAAAACAGACTGGAAGTGTAGGAAGGAATTGCTGGGTGATAGCACTTCCTCAAAAAGTTTGAAAAAATAGTATCCCTGTATATGTGGCATGGAACCATTATTATAATGGGTACCAAAACTATAGCTGTGTAAGTTGCATAAAATATACAAACTATTCCTACATGTCCTTGTTTATACTTTTGAGTTTTTATATCAATTGGCATAACACAGTGTCTAGATCACGATAACCTTTCAATAAATTCTTACTGAATTGAACTTAAGTTCTTGTCCTGCATTGGTATCACAGTATATTTGGTATAGGACAGCTATGCAAATTTCATGAACATAGTAGTTATTATTCCACTAGTAATTGTGATAAGCCCCAAGCATCCTGTGAGAATATGAATTTCTTTTTCTTTTTCCAAAAGATTGTACAAACAAGTCAAAAGGAGAGTAGGCAAGGGTGTGTAATAGGGTTAAGGGCAGGGGACTAGTGGATAGCAGCTAATTCCTGAAAGAACACTTACTACAGAGATGGATTTCTGCCCCGAGGAGTGAAGAGGAGGCAGTTGCTTAGACTCATTAATTCGACCTGCCTTCAATTTTATACATACAGTAGATATGGATAAAGGTCTCCTGTGAGAGGAGTTACAGGAGGCAGGTGACGTTCTAAAGGTCTGAAGGATGTTCTTTTTGTAAATTGAGGAAATGATAGGGAGGAGACCCTGATACGTTCAGTGACCCGGTAGTGTAAAAATTGGGGGCATGCATCAGGAAGCTGGTGCTTATATACGTCTCAAGGCTTGGGAGCAAATGGTCACTTTTAAAGTTTCCTCAAGAGGTAAATTTTAGAAATCAGAGGGAAACCGGGGAAAATTCTGTACGTGGAGCTGATTGATGTGAGTGCAGAGGGGCGGGGGAAGGAGAAAGTGTGACATCCGTGGCCTTGGCAATGGGCCAGGAGACGGAGTTAGGGTCTCCTGGGATCCCGAGTTGCCTGTCCCAGAGTATACACGCGGCTCGTCAGGAATGTGATCAGCGCTACTCACAATGCTTGGAGGTTTTGCTCATGGAGTCCGTTAGCTTCTGCAGTCTCTTCCGGTTCACAGTATACATTGTCGGGACGGGTGAGGAGAGAGCTGTTGTTCTCTCGATGGTCTATCACTGCGAGCTCTCTGGAGTCACCTGGAGCCTCCCACCCGAAGCCTTCTGGTATGGTGGTCCACAGGCCAGCAGGATCGCCCCCTCTCCAGCTCCTCCCTGCCCCTTCCTCACCTCGCCTCCCTACCTGCCCAGACCCGCCCTGTCCCATTGCTCGCCCCGCCCCACTCCAAACACACAACGTGACTATGGCAACCAGCTCAAGGACCAGTCTGCTATTGGTTCGCGGGGAGATAAGTGTCTAGTCCGTCTAGAGAAACCCCTCCCGGATTCCAGGGTGACGAGCTGCCAGGTGCTGGGAAAAATTGCTCTTGCTCTGGCTCTTGTGTCTTCGCCTTATTATAATTATTTTAAAAATCTCTCCCAGTCTCTGTCTCTCTGTTTCTGTCTTTTGTCTTTCTTCTATCCATTCTTTTTTTTTTCTGTCTCTGTTTCTCTCTCTCCCTCTCCCTCCTCTGTCTTTCTATTTCTGTCTCTCTCCTATATCCATTCATTTTTTTCTATCTTCGTGTCTCTGTCTGTCTGTCTCCAGCTCTTTTGTTTTTTTTTTCCTGTAATTGGTAGAGACATGAATGAGGTAGTCCCGTTTCAAGTTAAGAAAAATCAGCTACAATTGCTTCCATAACTCTATATTAATTTATAAATGTTGATTCTGTTTGCCTTTGTACCAGCTCCTACAGCTTAAGGGAGTCATTGCCCTTTCCCTTTACCTGTGATGACACTCATTATGTGAGGAAACTTCCTTAATTATGTAGATCACTATATACTCTGCAACTTAAAGTTTAGAGTTGCCTTGGGCACTGGAAGTTTGTGTTTTTCTCAGTCTTTTGGCCAGTATTTGGGAAAGACAGAGACTGAGTATAAATTTTCCTGATTTTGAGGCCTCTATTTTGCCCACTAAACTGAAGTAAATGAATTTCAAGGAAGCTGATTTGTGTCTGACCTCCGTCAACAATATTTACCAGGTTTAGGCTTGAGATTCCCCTCAGAGAAAGTAAGGAGAATGTTTCATGTTCAGCTGTCTGGTTAGACTAGATGAGCTAAGGAAAGACTGTTGACTCTGAAGTCAGAAGCCTTAGGTTTATGTCTTACTTCTTAGTCTTAATATTTGTATGACATTGGGCAAATCACGTAGTTGTTCCTAAGACTTCCATTTCCTCATATGTAAAATGAGGGAGTTGGTCAGTCAAAAACATTTATTAAGTGTCTATTATGTTCTAGGCTCTGTTCTGAGCACTAGGGATACAAAAAGAGCAAAAGAAAATTGTCACTCTTGTCAAGGAGCTCACAAACTAATGAGGAAGACAACAAGCAAACAAATATGTATAAATAAGATATTTACAGAATAAATATGAAATAAGAGAGGGGAGCCACCAGAATTTCAAGGATTCAGGAAAGGTCCCTATAAAATATTGGATTTTAATTGGGACTTGAAGTCAGTAGGTAGAAGTGAGGACAGGTGTGGGGGACAGCCAGAGAAAACTCCTAGAACCAAGAGTTTGAATGTCTTGTTTTTGGAACATCAGTGCATGAATTGAATTCGCTGAATTGAAAAGAGTATATGGCAGGAAGGAAGGTGTAGGAAGGCAAGAAATGTAGAAAACTAGGTTATGAAGGGCTTTGAATGCCAAAGAGAGGATTCTGTATTCAATCCTTGAAGCATTTGCCTGTCACTGAAGTAGGGGAGTAACATGGTCAGACCTATGCTTAAGGAGAATGACTGGTGGATGAATTGAGGATCGATTTTGCTGAGAGTGATTTAAGGCAGGGAGACCCACCAATAGGCTATTACAACAGTCTGGGTAAGAGGTGATGAGAACTTAAACCAAAGTGCTGGTACTGTCAGAAGATAGAAAGGGGCATACTAAGAGATGTTGCAAAAGTGAAATTGACAAGTCTTGGCAAAAGTTTGCATCTGGTTGTAAGAGAGAGTAAAGAATCAAGGATGTCACCTAGGTTTTGAGCTTGGGGAAAAAGAAGAATAGAATTTCTCTTGACAGTAATAGGGAAGTTAGATGAAGCAGAGGTTTAGGGGGAAATTATGAGTATGGTTTTCAGCATGTTGAGTTTCAAATATCTACTAGACATCTAGTTAGAGATGTCTAAGAGGTAGTTGGAGATGTGAGATTTGGAGGCCAGGAAAGAGTCTGCGGCAGGATAGATAGATTTGAAAATAATCAGCATATATATGATAATAAAGTCATGGAAGCTGTTGATCATCAAGTGAACTAGTATAGAGAAGAAGAGAGGTCCTAGGATAGAAGCATTAGGGATAACTACAGTTAAGAAAGCATAATCTGAATTAGGATCCAGCAGAGGATGCTGAGGAGTGGTCAGATAGGTCAAAGGAGAACCAGGAACACTAGTGTCCTAAAACCCTAGAGAAAAGAGAGTGTAAAGGAAGAGAGGGTGATCAGCAGTGTCAAAAGCTGCAGAGAAGTCAAGGAGAATAAGGATTGAGAAAAGGCCACTGGGTTTGACAACTAATATCATTGGTAACTTTGGAGAGAACAGTTTTAGTGAAATAATCATATCAGAAGCTAGATTGTAAGGCGTTAAGAAAAGAGTGAGAGGAGAGTCAGTGAAAACATCTCTTGTAGATGGTTGTTTTCAAGGAATTTATCCACAAAGGGCATAAGAGATATAAGATGAGAGTTAGTGGGGATGGAAGGATCAAGGAAAGGTTTTTTTAAGCATGTGGAAACACACATTTGTAGGCAATCGGGAAGGCACTGTAATACAAGGAGAGATGAATAACAAGTAATACAAGGAGAGATGAATAACAAGTGATACAATGCGGATGATAGAAGGAGCTTTCCAAGGAAGGCGGGAGTACAAGACAAGAAAGAAAGCATACATGGTCAGATGACTGGCCCCATTCCACTGCTTTCCCCGCTAAAGGCTGAAGATGAGATAGAAAATACTCAGCAGGAGATGGAAGTCAAATCTGCACAGCAGGAAGAGGAAGTCCCACTCCCCACCAACTTTGCTCTTGTTTTTGTTTCTTTTTCTCAAGGGACAGACAGGTGCAGCAGGATATGGAAGGTCAAAGGGAAGGTCACTTCACATTGGGAATGGTGTCCACATTGCAATTGGGAGATCAAGCTGGCAGCAGGAGGTGGGAATTGCCTTGTGCTGACACAAATGGAATTTGGCTGTCCTCTTGTCACCTTCATCCAGGGGATACATATAGCAGAAACTAAAAGATAGAAGATGGGGGCAGCTAGGTGGCGCAGTGGATAGAGCATCAGCCCTGGATTCAGGAGGACCTGAGTTCAAATCCAGCATCAGACACTTGACACTTACTAGTTGTGTGACCCTGGAAAAGTCGCTTAACCCTCATTGCCCTGCAAAAAAAAAGATAGAAGGTGAAAGATGGCTAGCCAGAGGAAGGTCTGGTTCATTTTCTCCTTGCAGCTCTAGGTCTGTGCACATAGGTTCCTTCCAGTTATAACTCTCTGGGCTTCTGACTCACTTGTCTTCTGAAGGGAGTGAGGTAGCCTTAAGACTATTTGGGTTCTTGCTTTTTGTGTTTTTCTATGTTGCCAAGAGGGAGGCTGGAACTGTAGAGCAACTAATATAAGTAGTATGCATCTTGCAAAGAAGGACTTGGAACACTATACATGGTACAAATGGAATAATGGAAGGAAGTCATTGGTGAAAAAGCAAAGGAAGATGAGAAACAGGGCCACAGAAGGGGCCAGGCTACAGCCTTATGTGTAGTAAAATGAAGCCCAGCTCCTGTCTTTATGGAAAGGGGCTACTATAATTGATTTTCTCCTTATTCTAAAGATAATCCTTGGGGCAGCAAAGAGAGTTCTCTCACATACGAAGCATGAGAACAATAGTTGGTCTTCTCTTCTATACATTGGCAACATCCTCTTTAAGATAATAATATAATGGGGGCAGCTAGGTGGCACAGTGGATAGAGCACCAGCCCTGGAGTCAGGAGTACCTGGGTTCAAATCTGGCCTCAGACACTTAACACTTACTAGCTGTGTGACCCTGGGCAAGTCACTTAACCCCAAATGCCTCACTAAAATAATAATAATAATAATAATATAATGGATGTGTTACTAGAAACAAAGATAAGATGCAATTTCTCTTGGGAGGATGTGAAAAGAGTCTTAGAAATCCACTATGGGCACCTTATTTTCACATATGAGTAAACTGATGGCTAGAGGAGATAAGTGATTTACCCAAGCCCCTCATCACTTTCCACCAAGGATTATCAAAATAGCTTGCCTCGTTATTCTCCCTGACTTAAATTTCTTCCAATTCTAGTCTATCCTCCGCTCAGCTGTCAAATTGATCTTCCCAAAGTGCTGGTCTGACCATGCCACTCCTCTATACTATAAAATTTGGTGACTAATTTCTCCAGGATCAAGTATAAAAATCTTCTGTTTGCTTTTTAAAGTTCTTCACAACTTGGCCTTTTTTTAACCTTTTCACTCTTCTTAAATTTTAGTTCCTACCATTTCCTCAGCAATCTAGTGACACTGGTGTCCTGGCTGTTCGTAGAATAAGACACCCCATCTCTGGACACCTTCAGGTCTCAGCTAAAATCTTACCTTTTGCAAGCAACCTTTCAAGGTCTTCCTTAATCTTTGTGTCTTCCTTTTGAGAATGACCCCACTTTATCAAGTATAATTTTTTTACAAATACTTTGTAATAATAAATTGTATTAAGAATGGGTATGAGTATACATTAGCACCTAACTTGAATAGTATTTCTTTATGTCACCTTGACTGGTAAATTCTTTTTTTAAATTTTTAAATTTTTTTTGGTGGGGCAATGAGGGTTAAGTGACTTGCCCAGGGTCACACAGCTAGAAAGTGTCAAGGGTCTGAGGCCGGATTTGAACTCAGGTCCTCCTGCATTCAGAGCAGGTGCTTTATCCACTGTGCCATCCAGCTGCCCCCAGCTGGTAAATTCTTAATGGAAGTGGTAGAGAATAGATGGAATGAACAACAAAAGCAAGATGATTTTACTCAGCTATTGAGATTCTAGGGGCTACACTCAGTTGCATCCTATGTGGAATTCATGCCTATTTTCATAGAAACCTTTTTGGTAAATTTGATCCTTCCCCCATTGCAGAAAATTAGGAGCTGAAAGGATTGTTTTAATGGTTCCTGAAAAGCCCACAAGCCCCACCTGTCTCCAGCTAGTGTCTCTTAAGTATCACCTAGCAAAGCATTCAGAACACGTAGGCTGTCAAGCCTTAGTGGTAGGCAAGCCTGCACTAGTGGATAGCACATTTATGTGGTGTCCACATATCCTGACTAACATTCTGCATACTTATCTTGCTGGGGAGCACCCACAGAGTGAGGTAATGAGTTCTTATTTCACAAGCTTTAGGCTCGGGACCAATCACCTGTGTTCACTTGAAGTGGAAAATATGATATGTGGGCTATCATGGACTTGAGAACAAAATGGTTAAGTCTGATGGCAGCAATAATTGCTTATTGAGAATTTTTTTTGTGAAGCAGAGATAAAACTATGCCCTTTGCTATGCGTAATTTTCTGTTTCAAACACAGTAGAAAAATATCTACTATGAGTTAATGTCTGAAACTTACAGCTCTCTTTAGAACAGCCTCAATTGCAGAGCTGACCTCACCATGATGCTTGGCAGGTCTTTTTCTCATCCTGTGCTAACAGAGGCAGAACCTTATATGCCTGATGGCACATTTTTTCAACATACTAATATTTAAATATAGTGATTTCACAAAGTCCTTGTGCAGTTGTCACATTTACAAATTTTAATAGTCAATTCCAGTCAACAGGCATTTATTAAGCACTTAATATATGCTAGGTAGTCTGCTAATCCCTGGGAATACAAATACAAGCAGAGAGACAGTTCCTGCCCTCAAAGAATGAGCTTACATTATAAAAATGGGCAGAAAAAAACAACATTAAAAGGAAGCTGAAAAGAGGTGTGGTACCAATGTAGGGACATGATACAAAAAGTCCATAGAGTCAGGAGTGCAGTGAAGAGAGGAATGAAGGTATCACTAAAATGCATGATCTGAAAGGAACTGGCCAATCAGAGAAAGAGACCACAGTGTGAGGTTTCCAGGGCTAGAGTCAGGGGTGTTCTAGGAAATGTTTAATAACTAGCTTGGGGGTAGTGGGATGTAGCATTATATACTTTTAAGTTTTATTCGCATTATTAACACTTTCTCCACCACTTTCTTAAGTCTAGACAACCATCAAAACAATAAATCAAGCTCTGATTTGCTGATTTCTAAGGTGTAAACAATCTTTCTGAAAATTCAACATTTGGCTCTCATGAGCCAGTTCAGACTGGCTTTAGTACACCTGTAGAGTAAACTTCCAGGGTAAAGAGGTTTCTATAGAATGATTATCATAAAGTTCATTAGAGTTGTGTTGATAGAAACTATCTGTAAAGAACATCTAAAGACGAAATGAATTGATTTATAGCCGATAGGGATTCAGTGCTGTTAGTTCTAGGCAGAGTTTAACTAGGGCAGGGTGATAGGGTTGTAGTCTCAAGCACTAAAATTTGGTGAGCGCTAATAGCACTTGCATTCGTTTACAACACTGGCACAACTGAACCTAGCACCTAGTTAACACCCAAACAGGGGGCTACCAGCTTTCTTTCTTTTCCCCATTGTTTTTTTCCACTGTCATTTCAGTTGAATGTTTTACTTGCTCTAGCTACACCCTGTTTCTTCTTCCCATTTAGGTGGCAGTTATCAAGGACATTTGTCTTTCTGCTACCAGTCAGTGTCCAAAGATCTTCTCTTGCTACAACTAAATTTAACTTTTTAAAAAGTTGATATGAGGGTTTATTTTGTGTTGCTTGCCAAGGGTGCCAAAATTGCTAGTTATAGGTATAACTACAGGACGCAATTTATCTGGCGTGCCACAATAGGGCTTTCCCCCTTCCATTTGTCAGAGCATGTGAAACAAGAGTACACTGAATTACATCATGTAGTGTACTTACCCTAGGCTACAACATACTTCCTTTTAATATCATTTACACATTTTTTCTTTAATATCTATGACCTAAGTTGTCCAGATTTCAAAGTACACTACAGGGGCAGCTAGGTGGCACAGTAGATAGAGCACTGGCCCTGGAGTCAGGAGGATCTGAGTTCAAATCCGGCCTCAGACACTTAACACTTACTAGCTGTGTGATCCTAGGCAAGTCACTTAACCCCAATTGCCTCACCAAAAAAAAAAAAAAAAACCCAACAAAGAAACAAAGTACACTAGAGCTTTAGACAAAGATCCAAGGACGGAAAAAAGGGTTAAGAGGAAAGAGCCATAGTGTATGTCAGGAGGCTAGGAACTTATGATCATATAGGATAATTAAGGAGCTATATATTTTAGAGGTAAAACACTTGGGATTGGTGAGGAAATCGAATTATGACTTCATTGAATTGAGGATAACTGGAGCTTAACATGGATGGAGGGAGGAAGATGTCTTTCTCTTTTTATTTCCCTGACTAGACAGGGAAATTTGCAAAGGGCAAGAACAATATATTACTGAATATACTCCCAAGCATTGAATCTTACATATAGCAGCATAGCACCATAGATTTAGAGCTGGTAGTAGGGTAGGAACCTTATCCAATCCTCTTATTTTATCATGAAAAAAGTAAACCTGATTCACAAATAGTAATAGAAAAATAACTTGTTCAGGGTCACACAGTAAACAACAGCAGAGTTAGGGGTCAAACCTGGAGACCTTTGAACTGGATTCTAAGTACAATGCTCTATTATACCATACGGCCTCAAATAGTAGGCATGCAGTAAATATCTGTTGCTCGACCGCTTGCTTGTTTCATATAACTTTACCCCTATATATGTGGACCTGTGCTTCGTATGAGAAGAAAATGTACTAGAGTAATTTTTATAACGAATTCATTTATGATTGATTTTTCCAAAGCTTCCGCAAAGGTATAATATTTTTGAATGCTGGAGTGTACTGGGACATAATCATTATATCAATATAAAGTATTATTAAATCTAATAAAGTGAAGATTAAGACTATATTACACTTAAGTTCTCATTCAAGGAAAACTCCCCTTTAGTCTAAAAATTCATTGGAATCATGCCATGACAAACATTATAGGATTGACTTTTTAGTAGATCAAATGATGTTTTAAATACTGTGTAGACTTTTATGGATGGAGGAATGTATATAATATGACATCGTTCTCTTACTCTAGGCATATAACAAATCTCTCTTACAGTTGTGCTAATAGGAGGAAGTTAAAACAGTTTGTTATCTATATGATCATAATTAATTTAAATACAGTTTTACTAATGCTGTTCAGTAAGTAAGGCAACTAATGGATATAAAACACTGAGGGTAGCTCTTGACAGATTGGGTGGCTAAGCAGGAAAAGGCTATTGACTGTGCTTAGCTAGTAATTAAAATAATTTGATCAGCCCCTCCCACATACCTGGTCTGCTTTCCTTTCTCATCTTTGTCTTTGAGCCTAAAAGAAATAGAAAGGTCCTCAAAGCATGGTGATGAGTTTAGAAGTGATCGACTTATCTTGGGAGAGGTATCTTGTTGAAAACAGGCAGAGTTACAGATGGGAAGTGGATATATATACATATCTATTCACTTCTTTCCTTCCTTCTCTCCCTCCTTCCATCCCTACCTCCTTTTCTCTCTCCCTCCCTGCCTCCCTTCCTTCCTTCCTTCCTTCCTTCCTTCCTCCTTCCTTCCTTCCTTCCTTCCTTCCTTCCTTCCTTCCTTCCTTCTTTCCTTCCTCCTTCCTTCCATGATGATAGCAAAAATGGTATATGGTAGCTGCATATCAGTCATTTTGAGTACTACCAGGCATTGGTATGGCTGAGTTGCTTTCTCTCAGTATTAAGTAGCAATTGTTACTTGATTGCCTTTATGGCTTATTTTCTTCCTTTCCAATGTAGACTTGTTTAATGTGTAAAAGGAAAAGGATGACAATTTTGGATGACTCACAATAAAGGGGGAATGTAGACACTTCTTACCTGTTGATAAGGAGCTAATTAGAATTACATAAGAGAGTGCTGAATGAATTGAGGTGTGGAAGCAGAATGGTACTTATCCTCAGTCATAAACTAGGCATTGAAGAAATACATCGATGAAAATTTCCTTTTCTCCATGAGTTTATGTTCACCCAAGGCAAACAGATGTGAGATGGGCCAACCTTTCAAAAAACCCCGAACAAAAATAAACAAAAATCAAATAATTGTCAGAAAAAAACCCACAACAAAACAAAATCTGGCCTAGTAATTCCATTGCCACTTGAATTATTTCTTTTATCAAAGCCTTCTGTAGTCAAAGTACTGCTCGAAGTCCTGGAGATGAGAATTATAGTCTTTTGTCAAGCTCTCATTCAGATACAAACTTCTAATTTTCGTGAAATATAAAATATACTTCAGGTGTGATATGTACATTGCCTAACCTTGATTTTGTTATACTCCCGTTTACTTTTGACTTCGAGAATATGAACTGGTAGTTTTTCTGTCTCCTCAGATTTATGCTATCTGAAACCTGCAGACCAAGCTGGAGAAAATTAATGAAGATTTTCAGCATTTGTTAATCATAATGACATGCTTGTGGAAATATGCAAACAAAGGTAACATCATTGTTGCTTTGCAA
Source organism: Dromiciops gliroides (assembly GCF_019393635.1). Classification (NCBI taxonomy): domain Eukaryota; kingdom Metazoa; phylum Chordata; class Mammalia; order Microbiotheria; family Microbiotheriidae; genus Dromiciops; species Dromiciops gliroides. Next base: position 255,680,147 of record NC_057861.1, read on the forward strand.
AAGACTGTCTGAATTCAATAGACAAAACAGTTGAGATATAAAATATACCCAAGGCCAAGTATTTCAGAGGTAAAGATTTCTTAGCCATTTGTCAGGATAATGTTTTTGATGACTAATATTTTATTAAGTTTTATTATAAGAATGTAACAAAAATAACCCTTTCCACTATCAGGAATTGTTGAATCTTAGAATTGTCAGTGACTTGCTAATTTCAATCAAATATTCTAAGCGAAAGGAATAAGTGGGATCAAATTGTAACTAGCATCGGTCTTAGGGAGGTGAAATTGTTATTTCATGTGGTTTGGAGGAGTAATCTTTATAATTCCTTAGCCTCCTGCCAAGAACAGGTGCACCAACTTGCAACCAAACCTAAACAGATTGTTCTGCCAAATGACATGCCAAAATATTGATATACCTAGGTCATGATAACTTACCAGTGGAGAAATAATGGGATGACAGTTCCGAAAAAATAGTTGAATTAAGATAAGTTCTGAGGAATGGTTGTATTCTACACATTTTATTTTTATAGAACTATAAAAAAGAGTGCTCTTGCTCATTATTCTCCATAATCTCAGACTACTATACTATATATGCTCCTATTTTTATCTTTTCAATAACAGTATTATTTCAAGGCTTGTCTCCACATAGGTTTATTTCAACCTAACAATTTCATGTAATTGGCAGGATTCCCAGGTACTGGGGGGACAACAAGCAATAGCCTTGTGTATATTTGTGGGAACTTCTAGTAGGTAGAGACCTTGACTTTCTACAAAGTCTCCTTACTGGGACTCTGCTGACAGTCAGGTTCTTCAGGAATAGCTGTGAAGAAATTGGAGACTAGATATGATGGTAAATTGGAAAATGGGCAGCATGGGATCTAAAGAGATCTGACTTGGGTTTCCACTGGTTAACATAACAGAGAAATATGAGAAGCCACACATGTTGTTTGCAGGTATCTCTTTATCAAGAGGTTAATAACATTTTGTCATATCTAGAATATTTATACTCATATAAGGCCAGATTTGTGGTGGCTAGAGGAAGGTTCATTTGAAGAATGAAAGCTCGTTTATCTAAGGGGATTTTTAGAAACCAGACATCCAAAGCAAATGGATTATTGGTATTTTGGGGTACTATACCTCTAACAAACAAAAATTATTGGATAGTCAGAAAAAAAAGAAAAAAAAAACAACGACAAGGCAGGAAGGAAAAAACCAAAAGCTCTCACTGTCCCTGAACTCTCTATTCAAATAGGACTTTTAATAAAAAATTAGGCTTTTTTTTGTTAATCTGTTGGGAAGAGGTTGTGATAGAATTTAGGAAAACCATATTCTGAACCCCAGAAGGAATATTTTTGGAACTTCTGGGTGAAAAGGCACTTGATTTGGTTACTATGTGCCTTCTGTTTTGGGGAAGAGGTTGGTAGAAAGTTTGACCCCATTGCTAGAAAAGCACTCTAAATTGAAAGAAATCAATTCTGTATTGCGAGCGCACTCTAGTAATGATACTGAGTTGATAAAAGAAATTGATCAAGTTGTGATTAGCTATCATAAAGATAAGTCATGGCGGGCAGCTAGGTGCACAGAGGATAAAGCACACGCCCTGAATTCAGAGGACCTGAGTTCAAATCTGGCCTCAAACATTTAACACTTACTAAGCGGTGTGACCCCTGGGCAAGTCACTTAACCCTCATTGTCTGGCAAAAACCAAAAAAACAAACAAACTAAACAAAAACCAAACAAAACAAAAAGATAAGTCATGGCCATGCATGAAGCAATATGCCTTTGCTTAAAGCTCAGATTGGGACAATACATCCAGTAATTGACTTAGAGAAACAAGGGGTTTATGAAAAAGGTGGAGTCTTCATATCATACCCGATTTTATCATTAAGAAAAGAAGAAAAATTAGATAAAGGAGGTTGACCTGTGTATCAGTTTGTTCATGATTTAAGAGCTGTAAATAAGTTTGTTATTTCTATAACTCCTGTTGTCCCTAATCCTGTTATTCTTACAACTTTTGTACCTTCTGCCACTTTTCATTCATTGATCTACATTCTGCTTTCTTTCCCACCAACTGAAGACTTTAAATTCTTGTTTGTCTTTGCTTATGGGGTCTCTTAGTATGTATGGCAAACAATTTTCCCTTGGGTTTTATGATTTATCTTCTATCTTTTCTAAACCTTGCAGAAAAATGTAAAGTCCCATTGTCTTAAAAAGGGAAAAGAAAAGAGTGGAAACTTTTTCTGCCAAAATTTCAAAGCTTTCAAAGACTCTCTCATTCCTAATTCTGGCCAAGCGGGGAATGCAAAGAGAAAAAGAGATAAGAGGAAAAGAGATCCTTTTCCTTGGCTTTGCAGAAATTTATAGTATTGCAAACTAAATAGAGACTGAATTTGTGAACTGGAAGGAAATCTGTTTACCAAATTGTGGTGAAAATCTGAAAGATCCTAGTGGGATTTGGGGGTTGCAGCCCTTTAGGACTAAAAAAACATAAACAGCAGACCCTTCTATCACTCTCTCTTCCCAGGAGAATGACAGATTTATAGTTTTAGTGTAAGGGAAGAAGGTGATTTCACTGACTAGAGAATAAACAGAACTGAAGCCATTTTAAAGTTTTATCTCCAGTAAAGTCTACAAGCAAAGAAGGAAAAAAAATGGCTTTGCAGTTGTAAAGCATTCTCATGTACTTAAGAGCCACCCATTATGGCTCTTCTTCCCATCTTGGAAGGAGGGGGGAATTGTTTAAATTAAGCAGGAAATTATTTGGAAATAAGTAAAATCTTATTTTAAGACCTTGGTGAAGGATTTGGGTGGAATTTAATTGCATGGGTAAATTAGAAGCAAAATCAACTAAAAGGAATTAGGAAAAAGCTGTGCATTTGTAAGTTCTTAAGAAACTAAATTGGGAAATTATTTTTCTGACTATAAGAAACTGTAGACTTTGAAGTTTCTATTTTGCGCAAAGCATACATTTTGCTGTTAATTGACATTTTATGATAAAATTGTCAGAGGTCGAAAGAAAAGCTGAAAATTTAGCAAAGTAAATTTTGCAGAAAAGTATCAGTCAAATCTCATATCTCATTCTGATAAGAGGAGAATAGGAAGATATCCCTGCTTATAAAATCATTATTCCATATTGGAATGGTGCTTATTTATGCCTCAGATAGTTCAAGTTAATTTTGAGATTTTGTATGATCTCCAAGATTTATTGCACCAATTTTGATATTTCCATTGATATAAAAAAGTCAGGGAAGTGACATAACAGAATTTAAAACTAAGCAATTTAAGATTTGTATTTATATTGGAATTTGATAAATTAATTAGGGAAAATTAACTTCTGATGCCTCTCTTGTACCTATAAGAACAATTTTATCTATTCTGGTCTCTGAATGTAGCTAGTATAGAATGCTCAAATTGATAGATAGATGAAATGAATTTCTAGTTAAGATAAAATGTATTCAACCAAATTGTTGTCATTTGATAGAAGGTTTTGTTTCATGTTTTAAGTTCATAATGTTGTTTTATGGTGCTGTTATGCTCCTGAATGTTTGCATTGTGATTTTGGGAAAACCATTGTAGAAGAAATGCTGTTCATTTGAAAAATCATACTTAGAGTACACTGCATCAACATTTTGGGGAGATTAGTTCTTATAATCTGAACACTGTGAAATTATGAATTTGAGTGCTCACTTATTAGAGATTTTGTCATTATTGTTTAAAATGTCTCAAGTATTTAATTAGATATATTTTGTTTTAAATTGAATAATAATGATAATTACTTAGTGTTGAGGAAGAGTAGGGGGAAAAAACCTTGTAAATTCTCATTATCTATAAAGTTTTTGGAGGCTTGCCAGGTTCTCCGGACCTTCAGCCTTGGCAAGGTCATAAAATCTTATTAGCTGTGTGAAAGAAGTAACTGCAAGAATGTATGTGACTAAAAAGAGCCCTTTCTCAGGACAGATTTTTGTTTCAGGATGTTATTACCCTAGAAAAGAAAAAATAAATGTTGTATGCATGCTTTTGTAAAAAACCTTTTATGTCCTTAACAAGTACTGAAGATGAATGTTATTTATTGTCAATTAACTTGTTATTGAAACAAAAAGAATAAAATATTTTACCCTTCTCTACATTTGAGTAGTGAAACTGAGTTTTAAATTTGAGTATAACTGTTTCTAATTATAGTTAAGCAAGTAAACCACTGTTCAAGGGAAATTCCATGAGCTGCTCAAAGGAAGTATGATCTGAAGATGTTACAGGTGGACACAGGGAGATTACAAGGTTGAGAAGATGCCTTACAAAGGTAATAGAAAGTTCCTCTTTTTCCCCTGATCTCCCTCATATTCACATTTCCTTTATTTTTTAAAGTAATCAACATTTTATTTATAGTTTTGGGTTATAATTTTTATCCCTCCTTCCTTCTCTCCTCTCCCCCCTCCCTGAGGCATTAAACAATCAGATATAGGTTATACATGTACAATTAGGTAAAACATTACCATATTCATCATTTTGTATATGAAAACTTGAATAAAAGAAAAAATGAAAGAAAATGCAGGCTGTCTTTGGAGGTAGATAGTATGTTTCATCGATAGTCCTTTGGATTGTCTTGGATCATTGTACTGTTGAGAATAAAGTCTTTCACAGTTCATCAAACAATATTGCTGTACCTTTGCTTGACTCTGTTTACTCCACCATTTGCTTTTTGAACAGGAATATTTCTCACCTGGTTGATTCTGGGCCTGGCTAGGATACCCTATGAGTAATTGTACAACTCTGTTGTATGATTGACTATTCCAAAAGGTATCTATGATTTCTACCTGAACTCAAACAGAGCTAAGGTAATGTAGGCCTGATATGCCTATGCTAGGTCAGTCTGTGACTTTAAGCTGAAGGAAGTCATGATACTGTCACAGCCAGCACTGTATCCTTACCTTTTTAATAACAAACTTCTCTTATCATGGAAGAGAACTGCAAATGTTTACAATGGATCATAGTGTTACAAACATCAAGCTTCTCTGAACCACTATAATGGGAAGCAACTATAAAGGACTCTATTACTTAGTTTTTACTGTACTGAATTTGTGATCAGTTATTGTCAGATTCCTAGCTTAGGCAATAAGATTAACCAGTGTTCACTTAGAATTTCTACCACCAGACTCATTGGTTAATAGTTATATATTCATATATAAAATTATATCTGTACAGTATTACATGTTGACTGAATGACATGAAGATAGCATACATCCTCAAAGGGGAGATAAGATAAAGATATATGTAATATAGATGTAGAAGTTTTAATTTTTAATACAATAATAAATCACTTTGCTAAAAGCAACAAGGTTATACTGTTTCAACTTGAAAAGCAAGAGATATGTGATTAACTTTTAAATGTTTTTCGTTAGGTAAAAATATATAAAAAAGGACTCATGTTAGGTATAATTGTATCAGTAGCCTTAAAACTTCGGTTGTTCCAGTGATAAAAGTTTTTTGGAATGTTACACAATGGCTGTAAGAAATGACAAGCAGGATGGTTTCAGAAAAATCTGGAAAGATTCATATGAACTGATGTATAGTGAAGTGAACAGAACCAGGAGAACATTGTGCACAGTGACAGCAGTATTGTTCTATGAGCAGTTGTGAATGACAACTACTCTCAGCAATACAATGATCCAAGACAATCCCAAAGGACTAATGATGAACCATACTATCCACCTCCAGAGAAAGAACTGATACTGATTGGACACAGACTGAAGCATGCTATTTTGTACTTTCTCTTTCTTTTTTTACTTGAGTTTTTTATGTAAAATGATTAATATGGTAATGTTTTACATAATTGCCCATGTTTAACTTATACTGATTGCTTGCAACCTTGGCAAGGGGAGAGGGTAGGGAGGGAGGGAATGAGAGAGGGATAGAATTTGAAACTGAAAACTTTAAATAAATAAATAAATGAAGTTATTTTTTTTAAAAAAACAAATATTACACAATGCAAAAATAAAGGAAAAAGCAAAATAAAAATGATAGCCCTAAATAATATATTTTATACTGTATCCTAGGGACATTAAGGAACTATTGAATTTCTTTCAGGTCCTTTGAATATCCACAGCTATTTTTCCATTAAATTGTTCAAATGTACAGGCTTTGGATATGTTTTAGTAACTGTCTTGTGATTGTCTGTAAAGTCTCAAGTTAGAGTGAGGATTTCACTTATAGAATTGTTTTATTTAGTTCTCAAGAAACTTTTAAATAATAATTTTTTTAATGAAAAGAGAAAATAAATGTTTCCTAACCATTTCTTTCACAAAACAAACTACCATACCTGGAAGTAACATTATATGTACATACATTGGGAAAAGAGAAAGGACAGCTTGTGTTCCTGAGCATGACCAGACATAGAGATTCTTGTCAAACCAAAAAGTAATTCAGGAAGGATTCAATGAGATTTAAAAAAAGTTAACTTGACACTCAGGAAAACCAAGAATGGCTCAGTAAAATATTGTCATTTTCTAAAAGCAATATATATTTTTAGCAGTTTTACAAAAAAGGAAAATCCTAAAAATCCAGTATTTTACCTTTACAAGAAGGAAGTAGTGTCATGTAGTAGGAGGACTTCTGTGTTTCTAGTCATGAGGTTCTGTCTTATCCACTCACTATACACACCCTGGTCACTCACCACTCCAAAGCACAGGTTACCGTACCCCCTCCCAACACTGCATTGATTGCTGAAAGCTTTGAAGGATTCATATTCCCCCTGTCCTGGGGTTGCATATGTCCCTGAGTGTTATAATTATTTTAAAAGAAAAATTAGCCTCCTAACTTAAAAATTCTCCTGAAAGTATAATAGAAAATATGGGAAGAAATGCATGGAAAGTCACACAAAATTGGAAAACACAGAAGTTCATAACTTTGATTTCATTCTTGACTTCTCTCTCTTGCTCACATAAAAATCAGTTGCCAAATCTTGTAATTTCTTTTTTTACATCTCTTGCATAATCCTCCCTTTTCCCCTCAAACAGCCATACAGTTCACAGCCTTAGCACCTTCTAACTCATCTTCCTTCCTCTAGTCCCTTCTTATACCAACTCATCCTCAATCCAGTCAGTGATTTTCCTAAAGAGTGGAGATGTTTATTTTACATCCTCCTACTTAGTAAACTTTAGTGGTCCCCTATTATGTCCAGGACCAACTAAAAAGTCCTTTGTTTGGTATTTTAAATTCCTCACAGAATTACCATTGAGCCCAAGCCTCTCATTTTACAGATGAGCAAACTGAATCCCCTAAAGGCTAAGTAACTCTGCTCAAAGTTAAATAGATAATAAGTATCTGACCCAGTATTTGAAAATCTTCATATTTCAAGTCTAGAGCACTACCCACCATCCAAAGCTCATAAAGTTACATATACTTATTTGGAGATTTTTATACTCTTTTCCAAATGTCTTCTTTTATACTCTGGAAGAGAAAGAACTGGGCATATTTTCATTTTAACTAAAGTGTAGGATAAATAATATTTAACACTTATCTTGTCCTATCTTGTCCTTTTTCTTATTTCTGAAACATTAACAGTAGCAATAATCCTCTGAGAAAATAATGGGATTTGGCAGGCACTCAGGGGCTCCACCTGGAGAGTGATTTGGATTGAATTGGGTGAAACTGACTGAGAACCTACTTAAAGTTGATTAAATCGAGACCACACCTGGCTGGCCCTGGGTGTGGTGTTGTTCTCAGAAGCTGAGGACTTTGAAGTCAGCAAGGAGACCACCTAGAGGTTCAGTGAACCAATTTAACCAAATGGGCTTGAAGGACGGTGCCTTCTGGGGCAGGGAGACAGGAAGTAGGAAGTGAGTCTGGCTCCCTGGCTCTGTCTCTTTCATTCCAGAACCTCGAGTTGGTGGCTGATGGAAGGAGAAAGAGAAGTAAAGACCCTATTTCTTATTTGATCCTCCTTTATTTCTTAAAATAGCTAAAGAATTTTTGTTGTCATTGTCTTCTCTAACTAGCCTAATATTATTATGAGCTTTAGTATTCCTGATAGTGTTTTATAGAACTCTACTCTTCTTGCATATCAATCTTCTCTTATGCAGCCTAAATTCCATCATCTGTATGTCACAAAGTTCAGGGGATGGTATGGTGAGCAGGATTGTTCAACCACTCCTCTTTAGTCTTTGTCCTACTATTGACTTGGTACCCAGATGGGTTTCCCAATATAAATGTTCATTTTCCACTCTGGGAATAAGTATCAAAGAATCTGTAATGATCTTTATTTATTTTTGTAATCTCCAAGCCCTGAGCTACAGAGAGGATTTCTAGCAAAATACTTCAAGTGTTATAGTTATGTCTGTCTTTTCTCTAGGGATGGTTAACCCTCAACTGCCTTCCCACAACTGTATTCCCAGTAAATATACCCCAATTAGGACCATGCTAGTGGTCTGAAAAACCTTCAGGCTCTCTCGAAAAAGTTCAAGAGGCAAAAGGAAATATGGTATGACAACACTGAAGTCTATAGTCCAGGAGGTTTTCAAAAACATAGCTTCTTTCCCAGTACCTCCTGTGCCTAATCAGTCCAAATGGTCTCCCTACTAGAATCATGGATTCTTTCCTTATGTTAATTGCTTTCACCTATTCTTCTGCTTTACCAGTTTCATGTGACTTCTTATAACCTTCCCATTATGTAGCTCCATGCATCTTTGAGTATCTCTTCTATGTTCAATAAATTAATTTTTAATGATCACCTGGGTTTGTAGCCTATCTTTATCATATTGATGCCTTTCTGATTTCCTGGGCAGTCCCCTCCCCCTTTGCCACATTTTTGTAGTTAGTTTAATACTTGTTATCTGACTGTCTTTCTATGATTATGTTTAAGAAAGATCAACTCCATTAGATTTATTTTTTTTTCTCTTCAGAGTTTCATTTTTGAATATCCCTAATTTCCCTTGGGCTGACCTTTCCTATAGCATTTCAATCCAGGTGATCCTACCTATCTTTCCTCTGAACATTTTGAAATCTTCTTTTCTAGATGTCAGACTACACAATATTTAAAACTCTAGGAGGAGTGGTGGTGTTACTCTCTACTGCTCCTCTCCTCATATCTGAAGTTCAGAAATCCAAATCTTATTCACATATACCACCTTATTGATGAGTTTTTCATTTTACAAATTAAATTTTCTCTTTTTCGTCACCTGGCTTCAGTGGGAAACAGTAGTGAAAGCACAACCTATATTCGTGTGTGTGTGTGTGTGTGTGTGTGTGTGTGTGTGTGTGTGTGTGTATGCGTGCAAGTCTTTGTTGTTTGGGGCAGTATTTTTTATTGTCCTGGCAGTTTCATTTGTCCCCAAATGAATTACCAGAAGTAGGTAGTTATCATCCATTTTGATAGTTTTTAAAATGTTCTCTCTTATGACATAGGTGTACATTCTGGGCAGGTTAAAGTCCTCTTACTTGTTACCAGGTCAACCAATAACTCTTTTAGTAACCATGAACAGGAAGTCACCAATGACTATTATTTTCCCCTTTACACCCTTACTAACTTCTATGGCTGTATTATGCCATTCTTTGAAAGACTTGTATCTTTTCCCTCCTCAGGCCTTCTAGCTCCATTCTTATCAGGAAGCAAATATAATCTGCTTTTAAACTCTAGTTAAACACCTATCCTTTTCCTTCCCTATGTCCTCTATGTAACATTCTGCTATTTTCCAACATACTGAAAAGGGTCAGGTTTCCTTTTTTTCCACTTCACAACCCTTGAAAAAATATTTTCTGCTGAGGTTTCAAAACTCCTGATTCCTTTAGGAACTCTTCATTTTTCCTAATAACCTGGAGTTTAGAAGGCTGTTATTTTATTCTCTTCACCTTCTTCTCAAAAAAGATAATCAGCCTACATTTGATTTATTGATATTTTTTCATAAAACCAGCTCTTAGTTGTATTGATTAATTCTATAGTTGTCTTGCTTTTAATGTTATTAATTTCTCTTCTGAGTTTCAGGATTTTTAATTTTGTAATTAATTGGGGATTTTAAATTTGTTCTTTTTTTAGCTTTTTTAGTTGAATGCCCAATTCATTGATCTTCTCTTTCTCTTTTCTATTCATGTAAGCATTTAGAGATATAAAATTTCCCCTAAGCACTGCTTTGGCTGCATCCCATAGGTTTGGTTATGTTGTCTCATTATTGTCATTCTTTTGGATGAAGTTATTGCTTGTTTCTATGATTTGTTGCTTGACCCTCTCATTCTTTAGGATGAGATTATTTAATTTCCAATTAATTTTCAGTCTACCTTTCTATGGCTCTTTATTACATGTAATTTTTATTGCATCATTATCTGAGAAGGATGCATTTACTATTTCTGTCTTTCTACATTTGACTATGAGGTTTTAGCGCCCTAATACATGCTCAATTTTTTAATATGGGCCATGTACCACTCAGAAAAAGGGATATTCCTTTCTATCACCATTAAATTTTCTCCAGACATCTATCATATCTAAATTTTCTAACATTCTATTCACCTCTTTAACTTCTTTCTTATTTATTTTGTGGCTGGATTTATCTAATTCTGAGAGGGGAAGATTCGGATCCCCCACTACTATTGTTTTGCTATTTCTTACTGTAACTCAATTAACTTCTCCTCTAAGAATTTTGATGCTATACCACTTGGCACATACATGTTTAGTATTGATATTATTTCATTATTATTATTGATATTATTTCATTATTATTATGTAGTTTCCTTTCTAATCTCTTTGATTTAGATCTGGTTTTGGCCTTTGCTTTGTCTGAGATAAGGATTGCTACCCCTGCTTTTTTTACTTCAGCTGAAGCATTATATACTCTGCTCCAACTTTTTACCTTTACTCTGTGTGTATCTCTCTGCTTCAAATGTGTTTCTTGTAAACAGAATATTGTAGGATTCTGTTTTTTAATCCACTTTGCTATTTGCTTCCATTTTATGGCAGAATTCATCTCATTCACATTCACAGTTATTATTAATAACTGTCTATTTCCCTCCACCCTATTTCCCTCCTTTGTACTTTTCTCCCTTCTTTCCCCCATTTTTCCTCACCAGTGTTTTCCTTTTGACCCCTGCCTCCCCCAATATGTCCTTCCTTGGTTGAGATTTTTTAACCTTTTAAAAAACTACTTGTGGATTTTTACATATCAGCCCCAAACTCCTAGTTAAATCTTTTATAGCCAGTTATTACCTCTTAATAATTTGAGAATCCCTCTCAACTTTCTTTCCTTAGTTTTAACAACTTGACAGCCACATCCACTTCACCTTCATCCTTTTATCAACTTCCTATTTCACCAATTTTCCATATCTACCAATCCACTCTACCTCTTTGCTTTTACTCTCTAAATATTCCACTTATATTTTCTTACTTACCTTGCACTGTCTTTCCAACTACCTTCTCCTTCTTGAGTGCCACTTTAGGATTTACTCACCAATACTACTTGATACTCCTTAATCTGTTTATATCCTCCATAATTATCCTTGCTCCTATCCTCTTTTAAATAGGAAGTAAAATATTCTGAAGATTTTTCTCCTTCATTTTTTAAGTTCCCAGATAGCTCATAAAATTTCTCTTCTAGAAATTCAACTTCTGAACTACTTCACTGATCTACCCTTTTGAAGTCACTCACATAATTTACTTCTTATTTAGCTTAAGTCTCCTTTATTATTTATTTTAAACTTCCAAACCAGGATTCCCTTATGATTGTTCTTAGCTTTCCTTGCTTTCCTTTTGTCTTTATATAAATCATTTCATAGCTATCTCCAGATAAAGAATTCAAATTGAAGCACTTCTCTCTCTCTCTCTCTCTCTCTCTCTCTCTCTCTCTCTCTCTCTCTCTCTCTCTCTCTCTCTCTTCCCCCCCCTACTTTTTTCTGGGTTTTTTGTTTTGTTTTGTTTTGGTTTTTGGTGAGGCAATTGGGGTTAAGTGACTTGCCTAGGGTCACACAGCTAGTAAGTGATAAGTGTCTGAGGTCGAATTTGAACTCAGGTCCTCCTGAATCCAGGGGTGGTGCTTTATCCACTGCACCACCTAGCTGCCCCCCCTTCATTTTTTAATGAATGCTCACTATGGTACTGTTCCTCACCCCTTGAAGGCAAGAAATATATCAATTAGACAGTTGAAGTCATGCAAAATATATTTCCATATAAACCATGTTTAAAAAAATACACAAGAAAAATAAAGAAAGTGAAAAATTGATTTACGTAGTATGGACATTTTTACTATATTGACTCAATGTACTTATGAGCAATTCACATTTCACCAGGTGAATTTAAATTTTTCTTTATTTGTGGAAAGTGTGTTTTATTATCATTTTCATATAATTCTGGTGTGTGTCTTGACAGGTAGACTAGCAAGTATTTTATGTTGACTATAGTTATTTTAAATGGAATTGTTCTATCCCCTGCTGCTGGATCTTAGTGTTGATATACAGAAATGCTGATGATTTGTGTGAATTTATTTTATATCCTGCAACTTTGCTGAAGTTGTGAATTATTTTGATTAGTTTTTAGTTGACTCTCTAGGGTTTTCTAAGAAGGCCATCATATCTTCCAATACAAGTTATGATTTTATTTCTTCATTACCTATTTTATTCCTTAAATTTCTTTTTTAATTTCTTATTTCTATAATTAGCATTTCTAGTACAATATTTTGTAATTTGATAATGTACATCCTTGCTTCACCCCTGATCTTATAGGGAAGGCTTCTATGTTATCTCCAATACACATAATGCTAACTCTTAGTTTTAGATAGATGCTACTCATCCTTTTAAGAAAGGCTCCATTTATTCCTATCCTTTCTGGTGGTTTGAATAATAATGGGTGTTGCATTTTATTAAAAACTTTTTCTGTATCTATTGATATTATCAGATGATTTTTCTTGGTTTTGTTATTTATATGATCAATTATGCTTATGTTTTTTCTAATATCGAACCAGCCCTACAATCTTGGAATAAATATCACCAGATCATAGCATATGATCTTTGAGATATATTGCTATAATCTTTTTTCTAGTATTTTATTTAAAATATTTGCAATGATATTCATTAGGGAAATTCATAGTTTTCCTTTTCTGTTTTTGCTCCCTCTGGTTCTGGTATCAAAACCATATTTATGCCGTGAAAGGAATTATGAATTAATTCTCCCTTAAATGGTTGGTGGAATTCACTAACAAATACATCTGATTTGGGGGATCTTAAGGTGCCCATATGTTGCTTATATTTAAATTTTCAATTTCCTTTTCTGTTAATCTGTGTGTATGTGTATATATATATATATATATATATATATATATATATATATATATATATATATATATATATATATTTGGTGAGGCAATTGGAGTTAAGTGACTTGCCCAGGGTCACACAGCTAGTAAGTGTTAAGTATCTAAGGCCGGATTTGAACTCAGGCCCTCCTGAATCCAAAACCAGTGCTTTATCCACTGCACGACCTAGCTGCCCTTAATCTGGGTAATTTATAGTTTTGTAAATATTCCTCCATTTCACTTAGATTGCTGGCATATAATTGGGGAAAATAACTCCTAATAATTGTTGTAATTTCATCTTCATTGGTGGTGCATCCTTTTTATTTTTGATACCAGTACTTTGGTTTTCTTTTTTCTTTTAGAATATCAAATTAGCCAATGGTTTATTTTATTTTTCCTCAAATCTAATATTAATCTAGTTTTATATATTAAAGTTAATTTTACTTTCAATTTTATTAATCTCTCCACTGATTTTCAGAATTTCTCTTTGGGTTTTCAATTGGAGATTTTTCATTTGTTTCTCTAATATTTTAGTTGCATACTCAATTCATTTATCTTCCTTCTTTCTCTGTCTCGGTCTCATTTAGAGACATAAATTTCCCCCTAACTACTATTTTGGCTGCATACCACATTTTTGGTAAATTATATCACTATTATTATCTTTATTTTAAAAATATATATTTATTTTTTAAGATATAGAATAAAGCAAGAATTTCCATAGCATAGTATAATTTTTTTTAAAATTTTATTTTTTTAAGTGAGGCAATTGGGGTTAAGTGACTTGCCCAGGGTCACACAGCTAGTAAGTGTTAAGTGTCTGAGGCCGAATTTGAACTCAGGTACTCCTGACCCCAGGGCCAGTGCTCTAAACACTGCAACACCTAGCTGCCCCTCATAGTATAATTTTAAAAAGATGATTGCATGATCCAACACAATTCCAAAGAACACAGGATGGAAAATGTTCTCCGCATCCAGAGAAAAGAACTGTGTATTCTGAATGCAGATTGAACCATACTGTTTCTTTACTTTGTTGTTGTTGTTTTTTAGGTTTTTCCCTTGTGTTCTGATTCTTCTTTTATAACATGAATAATGAAGAAATATGTTTAATGTGATTGTACATATATAAACTATATCAGATTGCTTTCTGCCTTAAGGTGGGGTGAGGGAAGGATAGGAGGGAAAAAAATTTAGAACTAAAAATCTTATGAAAACAAATGTTGAAAACTATCTTTACATGTAACTGGAAAATTATAAATACTTTTATGATTAAAAAAAAAGATGATTTCACATGGAATAGTTAATTTTTGTTTAACCTGCTCATTACTTAGGGTGAGATTACTTAGTTTCCAATTAATTTTTAAGCTATGGTTCAAGGTCCCTTTATTGAATGGTTGTTTTTTTTTGCATTTTGATCAAGAAAGATGTATTGAATATTTCTGCCTTTTTGAATTTTTGTGGTTTTTATGTCTTAATACATGGTAAATGGGGCAGCTAGGTGGTGCAGGGGATAAAGCACCAGCCTGGGATTCAGGAGTACTTGAGTTCAAATCCAGCCTCAGACCCGTGACACTTACTAGCTGTGTGACCCTGGGCAAGTCATTTAACCCCCATTGTCCTAAAAAAAAAAATGCTCAATTTTTGTGAAGGTGCTATTCTCCGTTCTATTCTGATTCAATATTCTCCAGAGATCTATCATATCTAACTTTTCTAATATTCTTTTTAACTCCTTAAGTCCTTGTATAATTTATGGCTGGATTTTTCTAGGTCTGAGAGGGGTAAATTAATATTTCCCACTATTATTGTTTGACTATTGCTTCCTCTTGTTCATCCAACTTTTCTTTCAAGAATTTGGATGCAATGCCATTTGGTGCATTTGTATAGTTTCCCTGTTTATCTCTTTTATTTAGGTATGTTCTTGTTTTTCCTTTGTCTGAGATTATAATTGCTGCCCCTGAGAGTTTTTTTACTTTTGACTAAAACATCATAAATTCTTCTCCATCTTCTTATTTTTATTCTATTTGTATCTTTACTATTCAAGTGTATTTCTCGTAAACAATATATTGTTGGATTCCGATTTTTAATCCATTCTGCTATATGCTTCTATCTTATGGGTGAGGTCATTCACATTCACATTCATAGGTATAATTATTAACTGTATATTTACCTTCATTCTATTTTTCTATGCTTCTACTCTTTTTTGACTTAGCCTCTTTCTTCTCCTCTTTCCTCTTACCCTTTCCTCTCATACTTCCCTGTTGAGTAAGATTAATTTTTGTATCCAAATGTGTATATATATTCTTCTCTCCTTGAATCAGTTTACATGAGTAATAGTCAAATGATTTCTATCTCATCATCCTCCCCTTCATTGTATAAACTCTTGCTTGAACACACCATTTGTGTGAGATCATTTTTTCCAGTTCTTCCTCTTCCTTCCCCTTCCAGTGCATCCCTCTTTCTCACACTTCCATTCTTCTTCTGAGATCATCCCAACAGAATAGACTCACATCTTTAATCTTTTTATGAAGACACTCTGAAATATTCCTTATGATTATAAAATTCTCAATGGTTATATGTATTATCTTTTCATATAGGGATGTAAATAGTTTAGTATTATTTAATCCCTTATTATTTCTCATTCATGATTATGCTTCTCTTGAGTTTTGTGTTTGAATGTCACCTTTTCTATTTAGCTCTGATCTTTTTTATCATTAAAACTTCTAAGTCTTATTTTTCATTAAATGTTCATTTTTTCCTTGTGGAATTATATTTTTGATGGGCAGGTTGCTCTTGCTTGTGATTCTAGTTCCTTTCCCTTCCAAAATAATATATTCCAAGCCCCCAACTCCTTTTTATAGTGGTAGCTGTTAAATCTTATTTGATCCCAACTGTGTCTCCATGGTATTTTAATTTCTCTGTTGTTGTGGAGAAGCCATAAGAAAAATGCTACTTCTCACACTTGTATATCTTGTACATTTTGCCTTTCTCCCTGAACTTTCCATGTGGAAAAAAGAAAACAAGCAAAAGTACCTGATATAGAGATTACATCTATCTATGTATCTATGTGTGTATGTGTGTATGTATGTATGTATGTATGTATGTATGTATGTATGTATGTATGTATGTATCTATCTATCTATCTATCTATCTATCTATCTATCTATCTATCTATCTATCTATCTACTATTCTGCCCTAGTAGTTCACTGTCTGCTATTGGATATAGGGAGTAATTTTTCATTATCTCTTTTCTGGGGTCTTCACTGTTTTGTAAAAAATAATTCAATGCTTGAAAGTTATCTTGTAATTTATATCACTGTAAGCATTTTTATATATTGTTTTTGTGGTTCTGCTTATATGAATCTGTATCGGGTCATGCACATCTTTCCACATTTCTCTTGATATATGTCTTTTCATAACACAAAATATTATTACTACACTGATATACCACATTTTTTAGTTAATTTCTCATTAATTTTCAATTTCAAACCAAGCCTATTATCAACTACTACATTATTAAGAGTGAGCAACAAGTCTTATCTCTATAGATATTGTAATATTTTATAGAACAGAAAATGGGTTAAGAAAAGTGAACAGGGGGGCAGCTAGGTGGAGCAGTGGATAAAGCACCAGCCCTGGATTCAGGAGTACCTGAGTTCAAATCTGGCCTCAGACACTCGACACTTACTAGCTGTGTGACCCTGGGTAAGTCACTTAACCCTCATTGCCCCACAAAAAAAAAAATGAACAGAATATAAAATTTATATTATACATGGGTCAACGTGCCCCCCCCCACAGACACACCATTCCAGGAACTTAATAGGAATCCTTGACAGTTTTATTTTATTTTAGAATGGGATTTCATATGTATAAATAATGTTAAAACTTTTGCCAATGTAGAAAGAGATCAAAAAGTAAAGGAACTAGGAGACAGATATTTAACTGAGCTAGAAGGGTTCCAGACATGTAGTTTCTACTATCACTGTGATCTTAGGCAAGTGACGATCACTCTGGTCTCAGTTTCCTCTTTTGTAAAATTAGCATGATAGTTTGGGT
The DNA here is from genome assembly GCF_019393635.1 of Dromiciops gliroides. NCBI lineage: Eukaryota > Metazoa > Chordata > Mammalia > Microbiotheria > Microbiotheriidae > Dromiciops > Dromiciops gliroides. Next base: position 255,697,459 of record NC_057861.1, read on the forward strand.
TCATTCATCTAACAATAGTAACTACTATTTGCCTACTTTGTACGCTATTATCTCTTTTTTTTTTTTTTTTTTGCGGGGCAATGGGGGTTAAGTGACTTGCCCAGGGTCACACAGCTAGTAAGTGTCAAGTGTTCTGAGGCCGGATTTGAACTCAGGTACTCCTGAATCCAGGGCCGGTGCTTTATCCACTGCACCACCTGGCTGCCCCCTTATGCTATTATCTCTAAAGACCCTCTTGACGTTATATTGCTATGAAAAAGATTTAACACAAAACATACCCTTCATCTTGATTATATTCATCTGAAGTCCACATCCATCCTGGTAATTTCATATTTAATATTTTCCTCATGGCTTCAAATTATTTGAGCAAAAGCCATCACCTAAAATCCTAAGGTAGCTTTATTACCCTTTTATTCAAATTCCCTTTTCTCATTTCACATTTATGAGTTATTTTTTAAGACAGAGAATACAACTTTTATTCCTCTCCTCTCCTGTCCTCCCATCCCCTCCCTTCTCTTCCCATCTTCCCTCTGCTATTTCTCTTCCTTCCTCTCCTACCATTTTACATCTTTTCTTGGAAATACCAAATAGCTGTTATAAAATCTTATGGGACTTGCGCAAGGCGTCACTCATGGTTTGCCATTGAAACATTTTTGTGCCCTGAGGAAATTGGACATATATCCCATAAATAGAGACACATAAAACCATGTGTATATATCTTCTGGCCTTTCATTAAAATTAATAGTGCCAAGCCACTCAGAGCACATTTTGTTCTAGCACTTAAGAAATGAAAGTCTGTGTTATAAGCAAATCTTCTTCCTGCTCTGATCTAATCTTTAACATGGGGTTATATGTCAGTATTCTTAGAGAGGAGCATTTGTTTTTCAGTAGTATGAACTTAATTGACTCAAAAAAGGCTATTTATAGTTAATAATTTTAAAATGCATTTGGCCAGTAGAAATATCTAAACGTTTTTAGATTTGTGTTATGGTTTTCTACATTCAGAGGGGCGTTTTGGTTTATATGAAAGACTCTGGAATGAAAGTATGGAGTCCTTCATTCTATTTGCAGATTTGCTGTGTGGTTATAGGAAGTAGAGCTCTAACTAAGGTAGGATGGCAGAAGCTCTGCACCCCAGGGTGCCACAATTTAGAGGGCATTGACAGCACAATCCTTTAATTGGTAGATGACTGAACTTTGATCTTAACACCTAGTTAGCAAGATTAATACATTCGAGTAAGAAATAACCAGATGGAATTCTTTCTTAATCTTCCTTAGTTGTGGCTAGCCCAAGTGAGCCCTGATCCCTGGATTTCTGGCTTTCTACAATGGGACTGTATGTTCTGAGGTCTGAAGGCCTTTTTCATCAAATTAATTTTTTGAAAACAGTTTATTAGAGGGAGCCTCCCTTTTTGCTTATTGCCCTAATTGTCAGAATTCTTAGGTACATTTCTTCTGAGAAAATCACTTTGTGAAAAATGAGACCAATAAATGGTACTCTAGTATACACATTGGGGCAATTCTCCCAACCCCACATGCACTGGTAGGCCAAGTTCCCAGACTTATAGAGGAACCTGAAAAGGTGCAGAGGTATTTTTTTTCTAGTATCATAATTTGGCGATACTGGTGTGTTTCATGCATAGTTCTTGTTAATATTAATTAGTCAACTAGATTTAATTAGCTATTAGAAAAGTAGTATTTACCAAGATATGAAATTAAGATGATTTGGTATATAAAAAAGGGAAAATACTTATAGGGGCTCTTTTTGTGGTGGGAAGGAATTAGAAATTGAGGGGTTGCCCATCAACTGGGGAATGGCTGAAAAAGATGTGGTATATGAATGTAATTGATTTCTATTGTGCTGTAAGAAACGATGAGCAGGAGGAGTTCAGAGAAATCTGGAAGGACTTGCATGAACTGATGATAAGTGAGATGAGCAGAATTAGAAGAACATTGTACACAGTATCATCAACATTATGTGTTAATCAACTGTGATAGAGTAGATTCTTCTCACCAATACAACGGTACAAGAAAGTTCCGAAGGACTCATGATGGAAAAGGCTCTCCAAATCCAGAAAAAAAAGGAACGGTGGAATATGGATGCTGATTGGATCCTACTATTTCTTTTGTTTTCGGTGCTGCTGTTTCTCTTTTTTGAGGTTTTTCCTTTTTGCTCTGATTCTTCTCCTATAACATGACTAATGCAGAAATGTGTTTGATGTTATTGTGTGTATATATATGTATATATGTACATATATATGTGTGTATATATATATATATACATACATATGTGTGTATATATATATAAATATATATATATATATATAAAAAAACCTATATCAGATTACCTGCTGTATAGGGGAGGGGGAAGGGAGGGGAGGGAGGAGAGAAATTGGAAATTGGAAATGTTATATAAACAAATGTTGAAAACTATCTCTACATGTAACTAGAAAATAATAAAATACTTTTATTTTTAAAAATGAAATATAGATGAAAATGTCGGTCGAGGAAATTTCATTTAACTATTTTTGTTGTTGTTGCTGAGGCAGCTGGGTGACACAGGGGATAGAGAGCTAGGTCTGGACAGGAAGACCAGAGTTCAAATCAGCCTCAGACACTTAACTAGTTTCTCTTAGGCAATTCTAGAACTTATCTCCCAGAATTGTTGGAAAGATAAAATAAGAGGGGCAGCTAGGTGGCACAGTGGATAGAGCATGGACCCTGGAGTCAGGAGGACCTGAGTTTAAATTCGGCCTCAGTCACTTGACACTTACTAGCTGTGTAATCCTGGGCAAATCACTTAACCCCAAGTGCATCAACAACAACAACAACAACAACAAAAAACCAAACAAGATAAAATAAGATAATGTGTAAATAATCTAAAATATATAAATATATTTTATATAAATATATAAAATAAATTAAATATATGTAAATAAAATTAGATAATATTTGAAAAAAAAGATGATTTGGTATAAAACTTCCATTCCAAAGTCTATGACTCAATTCTCCTATCAGTACCTATGGATGTTATAGGGGATTGGCTCAAGTTTGATTATAGGGAGTCATTCAGAGCTCCTAAAACTCATTTTTGCTGATGCCCCGAGTTGTTCCCCTTAGCTATAGTTCCTTGTAGAGTCTAGAAGCTACTTGGTTTGTCCTCTAGCTCTCATTAGTTGTATCAATTATCTTGGGGACATTGGTAGGAAGCTTGTAAGAAGTATGGATCCTCTGACCCTCTGTAGCTGGGAAAAGACACAGACTTTACTCCTCACCCTACAAGTGATTTCCTTTCAGAGACTGGACTAAAACTTATCTCTCCTGGCTCCACACTAGAATATTCTGAGTACTGAACTGGTCTGCTATTTATAAAAAACCCACAAGACATGACTGATTTTTTCAACCAATCCCAAGATACCATTTGTACAGAGCCAATCCCATTTCATCTAGTGGATTTCAAGGACTTCTCACACCTAGTCTAATGTCTATTACTGATTGATTCAGAGACATCAAGGCCTCATTTATATCTAACTCATACCTTCTAATTGATTGACTCGATTGAGGTATATTCACCTGACAAAGTTAGGATCTTAAGTGAAGTGGAATGATTTATTCAATGGACTCCCACAATACTTTACTTTTTTCATATCTTAAATAGGCTCTTGGATGTGAAGATGGCAGGGGGATAAGAGTAGTAGAGCATATTACTCCGCTGGGGGCTTCATACTTCTTCAAGCAGTATTGAGGTAAGGACATCATGAAAGGGTTGTGACCTTTATAGGAATGACAGGGAGATAGAGAAACATATCAATCCAGATCCCTAGCCATGATCCTAATAACATGACCTCATTGAGATTGGGAATTTGATTAGTTGAATAGCTGGGAATATCTCCCTAATTATACCTTATTCCTAAACACCAAAGGAAATATAGCAAATGTATTTGTATGAAGATGGAAAGTAGGAATATGCAGCTATAATATTCACATATGGTAGAAGTTAGCACCACCTATTTGATATTGCTATAGTTCGTCCTTTGTAGTCAAAAAGGACCAAAATTACATCACGATGTTGGGGTCAAGTTATGATATATTCAACTGGGGCTAATCAGACAAATTTGAACTTAGAAGACTCTACCACAGATTGGACACAAAAAGTCCGTTTGAATATTCTGGATCTCTAAAATATCTCTAAATTTGAGCATCTCATTTTTTGAGCTACTGAGATTTGGCTTTGTTCATAAGTGGATAACACATTTTTTTTGATGCAGGCATGCCATGATGAGTGCTCTTGTGCTAGCATCTCCCATATTGTACAATTGATATTAAATTCTTCATAAAGATCTTGAGTGTCCTGTGAATTCTCTGTAAAATAGTCATTTAGGTAAACATATGTTTGACATTCTGGCTACATGGCCAGCCCATCAGAGTTGTTCTCCCTGCAATAGAATTTGAATGGTTCACAGTTCAGCTCTAGAGAGGACCTCAGTGTCTGGCTCCTTATCTTACCAGGTAATCTTCAGAATCTTCCTAAGACAATTCATATGGAAGTGGTTCAATTTCCTGGCATGGTGCTAATGGACTGTCTAGGTTTCATAGGTGTACAATAATGCAGTCAGCACAATGGCTCTGCAGACATTCAGTTTGGTAGGCAGCCTAATGTCTCCTCTCTTCCACACTTCCTTTAAGAACCTCCCAAATGTTGAACAAGCTCTGTAATGTGTACATCAACGTCATCATCTCTGTGGACAGCCCTGGAAAATATACTGCCAAGGTAAGTGAACTTATTCACAGCATTGAAAATTTATCTATGAGCTATAACTGATGGTACAGTGCTGGCTAGTGGAAAACCTCTCTTTTATCATCAGTCTCAGATAACTTTAAGTTGACAGAAGATCGGGGCACAATTTCTTGCCAAGTTCTGTTGTATCTGTTTCCACACTATGTCTTTAATTTGCCTCTCCTCTCCAACTCATGTTACCTCCTAATTCAGTCCCTCATCACTTCTGCTTTCTGTATTCTTGTAAGTAGCCTCTCATTCCTTCAGCTAGCATTCTCTGAATCTTATCCTCCCCTGCATTTAACCACCAAAATAATCTTCCTAATTCACCATTATGATCATGTCACAACCCTAATCAAAAACCTTCAATGCATCTCTATTGCTCATTGGGTAAATATAAACTTCTTGTGATTAAGGCCCTATGTAATATATCTTTAAACTTTTATTTTATAATATTGACCTATGTGAACTCCAATTTCTAGGGCCAATGACAAGTACCTATTGTCCAATCTCATTCTATGTTCTCTCACTTCCATGAATTCACACAATGGGCTGATAAGCCATTCCTTCCCTTATCTTTCTGTGTTGAAATGGTTTTCTTTCTTAAGGGTGCAGTTCAAATGGCACAATCTAACTAAGACTTCCCCTCCCCCTCCTTTTTTCCCTACTTTTGGATGAAAGCAATTCCTCTTTAAATTTTCATAGAACACTTTTTCTAGACCTCTCATTTTCTCTGCTACTTATCTCATAACATGCATGTTTGAGTACATATCATCCTTTACCATCCCTATTAGATTGATTTTTGTTCTTTTAACTATTAAAAATGATATCTCTACTGGGGCAGATAGGAGCATATGTAGACAGAAGGTGTGGGTATAATTCGATTTTGATCTAATAATATGAAAAAACAAGGGATAAAAAAAGGATTGTATTGGAAGAAGAGAAAAGGGAGAGGCAGAATAGGATAAATTATAGCACATGAAGAGGCAAAAAAAGACCTGTTAGAGTAGAGGGAAAGAAGGGAGGGGTTGAGCATTGTTTGAACCTTACTCTCAGGATTTGGCTCAAAGAGGGAATAACATACACATTCAGTTGGGTATAGAAATTTATCTTACCATATAGGGAAATAGAAGTAGAAAGGTGAAAGAAAAAGTAAGGGGGCTGATAGAAGGGAGGGTAAATTGAGAGAGGCAGTGGTCAGAAGCAAAACACTGATGAGGAGGGACAGGGTGAAAGGAGAGAGAAAAGTACAAACAAAGGGAAAAATAGGATGGAGGGAAATACACAGTTAGTAATAACAACCATGAATGTGAATGGGATGAACAGAAGCAGCAGAGTAGATTAGAAACCCAAATCCTACAACATATTGTTTACAAGAAACACATTTAAAGCAGAGAGATACACAGATTAAAGGTAAAGAGTAGAGAAGAATATATTATGCTTCAGCTGAAGTAAAAAAAAAAAAAGCAGGGGGTGGCAATCCTGATGTCAGACAAAGCAAAAGCAAAAATAAAATCTAATTAAAAGAAATAAGGAAGGAAATTGCATCTTTCTAAAAGGTACCAGAGACAAAGATCTAATATCAATACTAAACATATAAGCACTAAGTAGTTAACATCCAAATCTTAGAGGAGAAGTTAATTGAGTTATAGTAAGAATAGACAGGCAGAACTATACTAGTGAGGGACCTCAACATCCCCATCTCAGAACTAGATAAATCTAACCACAAAATAAACTAAAAAGAAGTTAAGGAGTAATAGAATTTTAGAAAAGTTGGATTTAATAAGCCTCTGGAGAAAAATTGAATGGGAATAGAAAGGAGTATACCTTTTTCTCAGTAATATATGGCACCTATAAAAAAAACTGAGCATGTATTAAGGCATAAAAATACTATGGTCAAATGCAGAAAGGCAGAAGTAGTAAGTGCATCCTTTTCAGATCATTATGCAATAATAATCACTATGTAATAAAGTGCCACCAGAAATATAGACTATAATTAATTGGAAACTAAATAATTTCATCCTAAAGAATGAGTCAGTCAAACAAGTCATAGAAACAATAAGAAATTCATCCAAGAGAATGACAGTAATGGAGACACCTTCTAAAACTTATGGAATGCAGCCAAAGCAATTCCTTAGGGGAAATTTTATATCTCTAATTCTTACATGAAAGGACATCAATGAATTTGACATGCAACTACAAAAAGCTAGAATAAGAACAATAAAAAATGCCCAATTTAAATACTAATTAGAAATCTGAAAATCAAAGGAGAGATTAATAAAATTGGAAGTAATATAACTATAAAATTAATAAATAAAACTAAGGGCTGGTGTTTTATGAGAAAACCAAAAAAATAGAGAAACCTTGGTTAATTTGATTTAAAAAAAGAAAGAAAACCAAATCACCAGCATCAAAAAGAAAAGGGTGAATTTACCACCAATGACAAGAAAATTAAAGCAATAAGTAGGAGCTATTTTGCCAACTGTATGCCTGTAAATCTTACAGTCTAAATAAAATGGATGAATACTTATAAATATTTAAATTTCCCAGATTAATATAAGAGTAAATAAAATACTTGAATAACCCCCATTTTAGAAATAGAAATTGAACATGCCCTCAATGAACTCCCTAAGAAAAAAAATCCTAGGCCCAGAAGGATTTAAAAGCGAATCTACCAAACATTTAAAGAACAATTAATTCCAATACCATTTAACTATTTGGAAGAAAGGTGGAAAAAGGAATTCTACTAAATTTCTTTTATGACACAAATATGGTGCTGATACCTAAACCAGGAAGAACCAAAACATAGAAAGAAAAGTATAGAACAATTTCCTAATGTATACTGATGCAAAGATTTAAATAAAATATTAGCAAAGAGATTTCAGCAATTTATCACAAGGATCATACACCATGACCAGGTGGGACTTATACCAAAAATGCAGGGCTCGAGGCAGCTAGGTGGCGCAGTAGATAAAGCACCAACTCTGGATTCAGGAGGACCTGAGTTCAAATCCAGCCTCAGACTCTTGACACTTACGAGCTGTGCAACCTTGAGCAAGTCACTTACTCCTCATTTCCCTGGGAGAAAAAAGCAGGACTGGCTCAATATTAAGAAGACTATCAGCATAATTGACCACATCAATAATGAAACCAGCAGAAATCATATGATTTTCTTAGTAGATGGGAAAAAGCTTTTGACAAAATACAGAACCCACTCCTATTTAAAACACTAGGGAGCATAGAATAAATGTAAGCTTTGCTTAAATGATAAACAGTATCTAAAACCATCAGCAAGCAGCTATATAATGGGAATAAAGTTAGAAGCATTCCAATACAATCTGGGGGAAAACAAGGATGTCCATTATCACAACTGTTATTCAATATTGTACAAGAAATGTTAGCTTTAGCAATAAGAGAAGAAAAAGGAATTAGAATAGACAAGGAGGAGCCCAAACTACCACTCTTTTCAGATAATATGATGGTATACTTAGAGAATCCTAGAGAATCAACTAAAAAACTACTTGAAACAATTAACAGCTATAGCAGAGTTGAAGGATATAAAATGAACCCACATAAATCATCAACATTCTCCATATGACCAACAAAGTCCAGCAGCAAGAGATAGGAGAAATTCCATTTAAAATGACTATAAACAATATAAAAAATTTGGGAATCTACTGAAAGAGAAATCCAGGAATTATATGAACACAATTACAAAATACTTTTCACCACAAATAAAATCAGATCTAAATAATTGAGAAAATAGCAATTGCTCATGGGTAGGCCAAGCTATATAATAAAAATGACAATTCTGCTTAAATTAATTTATTTATTCAATGCCATACCAACCTACCTAAAAAAGTATTTTATACAGCTAGAAACAATAATAGCAAAATTCATCTGGAAGAAAAAAAGGTCAAGAAAATCAAGGGAATTAATGGGAAAAAGAAATCCAAAGGAAGGTAGCCTAGCAATACCAGATCTAAAATTATTATAATGTGGCAAACATCAAAACTATTTGGTACTAGCTAAGAGATAGAGTGGTAGGTCAGTGGAATAGGTTAGGCACACGAGACACTATATACAGTAAAGGAATATAGTAATCTCCTATTTGATAAAACCAGAAAGTCCAGCTTCTGGGATATCGACTCACTATTCGCCAAAAAGTGCTGAGAAATTTGGAAAAATAATTTTGCAGAAACTAGGCATCTCACCATATAACAAAATAAAGTCCAAAATGTGGTACATGATTGATACATAAATGGTGAAACCATAGGCACATTAGAAGAGGAAGGAATAATTTACCTGTCATATATATGGAAAAGGAAGAATTTATGACCAAACAAGAAATAGAGAACATTATGAACTGCAAAAAAGGATAACTTTGATTACATTAAATTGAAAAGAATTACACAAACAAAACCAATGCAACCAAGATTAGAAGGAAAGCATAAAGCTGGGAAACAAATTTTACATCCAGTGTTTCTTATAAAGACCTCATTTCTCAAATATATAGAGAACTGAATGAAATTTATAAGAATATGGTCATTCCCCAATTGAGAAATGTTCAAAGGATATGAACAAGTAGTTTTCAGATGAAGAGATTAAAGCTCTCTATAGTCATATGAAAAACATGTTCTCAATCACTATTGATTAGAGAAATGCAAATTAAAGCAACTCTGAAGTATCACCTCCCACTTATCAGAGTGGCTAATAGGACAGAAAAGGAAAATGATAAGCGTTGGAGAAGATGTGAGAAAACTGTAATACTAATTCATTGTTGGTGGATGTTGTGACTGATCCAACCATTATGGAAAACAATTTGGAACTATGCCCAAAGGGCCATAAAATTGTGCATACCCTTTGACCCATACCACTACTAGGTCTGTATCCCAAAGAGATGATAAAAAAGGGATAAGAACCCACATGTACAAAATATTTATAGCAGCTCTTTTTTGTGGTGGCAAATAATTGAAAATTGAAGGAATGGCTGAACTAGATGTAGTAAACAAATGTAATTGAATATTATTGTGCTATAAGAAATGATGAGCAGGCCAATTTCAGAAAAATCTGGACTTACATGAACTGATACTGAGTGAAGTGAGCAGAACCAGAACATTGTATAGTAACAGCACATTGTGTGAAGATCCACTATGATTGACTTAGCTCTTCTTAGGAATACAATGATCCAAGACAATTCCAAAAGCCGCATATGGAAAATGCTCCCCACATCCAGAAAAAGAACTATGGAGTCTGCAGATCAAAGCATACTATTTTCATTTTTTTCTTTCTTTTTTCTCTTTCTTTCCCTTCTTTCTTTCTTTCTTTTCTTTCTCTTCTTTCTTCTTTCTTTCTTTTTCTTTCTTTCTTTCTTTCCTTTCTTTCTTCTTTCTTTCTTTCTTGTGGTTTTTCCCTTTTGCTCTGATTCTTCTTTCACAGCATGACTAATATGGAAATATTTTAACATGAATGTACACATATAACCTATACAACATTAGTAGCTGTCTTTGGGAAAAGGAGGAAAGGGAAGAACATTTTGAAGCTCAAAATCTTACAAAAATGAATGTTGAAAGTATCTTTACATGTGATTGGGAAAAAAATAAATACTATTAAAAAAAAGAAACAGCCAAATTCTTTAGACAGATGAGCATTCTCATTTGAAGTAATCTTTCTTGGCAAGATTGTACGTATATACTGCCTTACCTATTCCTTATGTGAGTACTTGTACTGTGGGGAAAAGATATATCGTTTTCAAGCTATGTGGCAAAATTCTGATTTTAGGCCTACTTGCTTTCTTCCTCAGTGAAGCCTAAATATCCTGATCATCATCTATGTAAGAGTCCCTTCTTCTCTTTGTTCAGTCACATCCAATCAGTGCTTCATACCTAACTCTTAATGAAGTTGCCTCTGACTTTTCCAACTCTTATTAATCTTTCTACCCTCTGAGTTTCTATATTTACCACATAATTTAGTACCTTATTATAATACCTCTAGTCTAGTCCATATTCAGAGTCAGGGTAACTCGATCTCTAAAGAGAAGATATGCATTATTCTTCCACTCAGCACACACACACACACACACACACACACACACACACACACAGAGTGTGTATGTATACACATATATTCACACTTATACACACATATGTATACATGTGTACACACAAATACAAATCCTGTATATATCTTTCTATTCCAAAGTATATGCCTAACTAGTTCAAACACATATATAGATAATTTGGCGGAGGGATTAGACCTATGATTCCATTGTTGTAGGCCAACAAAACAAATAAAAACCTTCTATTAATGTAGCTCAGCACCTATTCTGTGAATTGTAGTCTGAGATATGAAAAATTAAGTGACTTGCCTAGGCTTCAATACCCAATAGATGTCAGAGGGGGATCTTGAACCTAGATCATCCTAGGTTTGAGGCCACTTCTCTATTTACTATCCCATTATGCTTTGGGAATTTTCCCTAATTGTCTTCCACGTCTGGAATGCTTTCCAGGCTCATCTCTGCCTCCAGGTTTCCCTGACTTCCTTTGAGTCCTAAATGACATTTTAATCTTCTAAAGGAAGTCTTTCCCAATCCATCTTTATTCTAGGCTTTTCCTCTATGAGTTTTTTCCTATTATCCTGTATATAGCTTGTTTGTAAATATTTATTTGTTTGTTGTCTCTTCCATTATGTTTGTGAGCTCCTCAAGGACAGGACTGTCTTGTCTTCTTTTTGTATCCCCAGAATTTAGGCACACTTCCTGGCACATAGTAGGCACTTAATTCTTTTTTATTGATTGATTGAAATAATCTATCCTGTTTAAAACATAGTTTACTAAGACTTCCTTTACTCTTTTTTCCTTTTCTAACCCTTCCAACCTGTGTATTGATTATTTATTCGTTATTGTGTAATGATGGAAGGAAGGATGAGGGAAATCAGCTTTTATATAGTACCAACTATGTTCCAGGATTGTATTAAGTACAATTTACAAAATTATCTCATTTGATCCCAACAAAAACCCTGTGACATAAGTGTTATCATATCCCCATTTTACAGTTGAAGAAATTGAGGAGGTTCAGTGACTTGCCTAGGGTCACAAAGATAGGAAGTATCTGAGACAAGATTTTCATTTATGTCATCCTGACTCCAGGTTCACTCTCTCTGGACTGTATCTCCAGTTACCTCATGATGGAACCCAAAACAAACACAACCAAAACTCCACATAACAAGCCATTGAATCATAGTTACTCATCATCATACAATAATCACTCATACTTATACTTTGAGGTTTCCCTCAGTGAAGACTAAATATTCCTGGTTATCATATTCTGGTTAAGAGCCCTTATTCTCTTTTTTTATGGACACCTTTTATTATTATTCAAATTCCATCAAAGTAATTTTATCTTACTTTTTTCTTATTCTGACAGTTATGTTTCCTTTTTTCCTTTTGTTGGTTTGGGAGCTGCTTCTTTTTTCTATGTTAAACTTCCATGCATCTGAATATAGGTTTTGGTTATTTTAATAGTAGTTCTTAGTAGGCTGTCGTAACGAAGTCTTTTGATTATAATTCATGTCTTTTGCAGCTTCTGATTCAGCAAAATGAGTTACCTTCAATTCTCACTTTCTTTTCGCATGGAAATTGTTTTAGTATTGTTTCCTTGATGACATGTAAATCTTCTATCTAAAAGCCCTTTTTATCTAGCTCCCTGAGTATAGTTAAAATAGGCTTTTTTTAAAAATGCATTCTCTTTATTTGATTGTTTTTGAGATTATGAAAACCTTGAACTGCCCTATTATATGATATCAGATCTCATTTTAAAGAGATGCCTGTAAGATAATAAGATAAGTCATCTGGAGGTACACTTAAAATTACATCATTCTCCATGTCAAAGATTGGTTTGAATCCTGTGGATTATTAATTTCCAACAGTTTTTCTGGCCCATCACCATCACATTTAGTAAGCCTCTCTAATGAGTCAACCTCAGAACAGTTAGACTTTTCCTTTTAAGCACCATTGACTCCCTATACCACCCTTTTCTGATTTTTATGATGAACAGCAGTCACAAACTCCATATCACGGGTTTTTCCTTTGTTTCTTAGCCACACACAGAGTATAGTCCTACCAATGGAGTTACAGAAAAGGTTTTTCTCCTTAATAAAATATTGATTTTATAGGGGCTACATAATGACCTCAGTTTGGTTAACATGGCCCTTGGAGAAATCCCAATACATTTTCTTCGTCATCATTCATCTTTGCTGAAATCAGTTCCTGATTGAGGTCAGGTTTTTGCTTTGGCAAATCTAGACTCTATTAAAGCTCTGATTGCACACTTCGTGATTATTCAAGAGGCCTAGTAAGCAGAGGGTCAAGGTAACAAAGGATGAAGTTGTTTTGCTTCTTTTCCCCAATGCATACAGCATGTGAAAATATTTGTCAACTGTCTGTATGTGTCAATGAAACTTCACTATTGATGTGCCTTTTTAGTATCCCCTGAGGAGGGCCTATTAAACTCAGATCTATGGAGCTATGAAATGAAGTGTGACTAATGCAGGTTTTAGAGGACATGGTTAACAAGATGACTGCTATTGATGATATCAAGGAGAAAGGTTAAGTCACTGAATAAGCAGCCTCATGCTCTAATCACTGCTGCTTTAACTTATGGATGACTCACAAGTGTTCGAAATCCAGAAAATTTGGCTAGCAGCAAGCATGAAGCTGCTGTACTGGGGATGCAGTCTGTCGTTGCTGAGGACCATACTCATAACACTGATGTACCCTATTGAGTGCTGTGAGGTTAGAAGCTACTTTGGAACAATAGGGGAGATCAAAATGCCCATGAAAGAATGGGGGAGTCACAGGATGCCTAAGCTCATATATTAAAGCTGCTCTTTGGGCGTATTCATAGGGAAATCATTTTAAGCAAGATCCTGGGATCCATGGATACCCAAGGGTGTCTATAAATGGATTCAGGGGGTCTATGACCTTGGGTGGCAGAAAAATTATATCTCTGTTTTCACTCCTTTGGCTCCCTTTGCACTCTTATTTTGTGTTTACTTAAAACATTTGGATAGTTAGAGGCTTTTATGTTGTCTCTGTGCTCTAGGTGGCTCAGTGGATAGAATGCCTGGCCTGGAATCAGGAAGACCTGAGTCTAAATTCTGACTCTTGACACTTACTAGCTGTGTGACCTGAGCAAGTCACTTAATCCTGTTTGCCTCAGTTTCCTCACCTGTAAAATGAGCTGGAGAAGGAAATGGCAAACCACTCTAGTATCTTAGCCAAGAAAACCCCAAATGGGGTCATAAGAGTCAGACACCACTAAGCCATGCTTTCTTCCTTTCTCCCCTCTTGCATAAGAGGAAGTGGTGACTTTTTTTTTTTTAAGGTTAATTCATTTACTTGATCCTATCCCTTTCCACTGGGACCTTGTACCATCAATTATCCTCAGCTTCCTGAAATCTGGCTTTGGTTCCCCCCACTATACTGAAGATACTCTCCCATCAGTCTCTGATAACCTCACAATTGCCAAAGTCAGTGGCTTTTTTTCAGTCGTCATCATTCTTCTCAGCATTTGTCACTGGGCATCAAGCTGAGCTTCTTACATACACTCTTCCTATATCTTTCATGGCAATCTTCTTTACTTGTCTGACAACTTCTGAATAGCTTTATCTGTTTCCTTCTTATCCACTTCTTGCCTCCTAATTGTTAGCTTCCCTGACCTTATGTTTTCTCTACCCTCTGCTCCCCACCCCTCCCTTCTCTTCCTGTCCCCTCTCTTCCCCCACTGTTCTCCCCTTTTTCCAATTCCATTTACTATATCGCCTCTTTGTGAATAACTTTTAAAAACTACTTACTAGGGGCAGCTAGGTGGTGCAATGGATAGAGCGCTGGCCCTAGATTCAGGAGGACCTGAGTTAAAATCTGGCCTCAGACACTTGACACTTACTAGCTGTGTGACCCTGAATAAGTCACTTAACCCCAATTGCCTCACCCCCCAAAAAAAATACTTACTAGGGGCAGCTAGGTGGCGCAGTGGATAAAGCACTGACCCTGGATTCAGGAGGACCTGAGTTCAAATCCAGCCTCAGACACTTGACACTTACTAGCTGTGTGACCCTGGGCAAGTCACTTAATACTCATTGCCCCACAAAACAAAATAAAACAACAACGACAAAAAAAAAAAAAACCTACTTACTTAAACCTGTCTCTCCTTAAGCTCTAGTCCCACATATCCAGTTGCTAGCTGAACACCTCAGCATAGATGTCCTCTTGGCACCTAAAACTCAATGTGTCCAGAATGGAGTTCATAACAGCAAGAACAATAAGTTACATTTAAACAGAGCTTTGAGTGTGAAAGACTTTTTTCACAATCACCTGGTGTAGATGAAGAAATTGACTTTCTCAGTTTCATACAATTCATCGTGTTAAAGCAATGGCTTAGGCCCAGGTCTTCTGAATCCAAGAGCAATGCTCATAAACAATGATCACTTCATCGTTGTCTTGCCCCTCCTGCCAGCTTCCTTTAGTTTTTGTTTTACTATCCTTCCAGGTACCCAGACTCCAAATATTGGAGTTATCTTTGACTTTTCCTCTCTCTCACCCTATGCTATACTTAATTAGTTGCTATGATTTATTCTCAATAATATCCTTGCATCTTTATCCTTTTGTCCCCACCTTAGGCTAGCTTGCATTATATTTCTCATATCATTGTAAAAGTATTCTAATTGGCCTCCCTTCTTCCAGACTCTTCCTTCTCTAATATATCCTTTACATCATTGTCAACGTCATTTTCTTAAAGCATCAGTCTTACTATATTATACTGCTGCTTATAAATGTCCAGTGTCTCTTTATCCCTAAATGATAAACAATGCATGACCTGGCTTTAAGAACATTCATAGTATGACACTAACCTATCCTCACAACTTTCTTTTTCTCTTTCCCTCTTATGAACTTTATATTCTAGACAAATTGTACCACTACTTGTCCTTCAGCCTTGTGCATCTTCTCTGCTGCTATTCATGAGGACAGGTCATACCCCATGCTTAGAAAACCAATCCTTTAAAATATCTATAATGGTGGCTCTGACATATCTCCTCACCCATATGCACACTAGCAAATAGGAATCTTGGATCTGTGCTGAATATATTACCTTCTCCGGGTTTCAGGATGCCCTTAGGGGGCTGGGGTTATTCTTTTACGCTATTGACTCAAGTGTTACCATTGTATTTCCTCCAAAGATTGTCTGTTGAGAATTATTTTAGCCATTCAATCTTAAGTAGTTTTAAGAAAGAGGTGTTTACAAAAGTGCAAAAAACATCCCCCTCCTACCCCCCCAAAAAACCCACCCAACAACTCTGTGACACACTATGGTACAAGTACACAAAGAGTCCTAGAGAAAGTGTTCTCAAGCTTTGAAAGCACATGTGGCAAAGGGTAACTCCTAGCTCCTGGATGCTGTTAGTTCTTTTCTTGCATTAGTGAGGTGCTCATGAAGTTCCCATTACAGATGATGGGCTTCTTGCCAAGTCCTGATGTAATGTCCATCCTATCTTTAGCTCCCAATGCAGACACTTCTGTCAGCTGATTTGGGGACACCATTTTGGACACTGCTGGGAATATGAGAAGTCCAAAATTCTCCAGACGTTTCAAAGTTCAAAAGGTCTTCCTCTGACTAATGGGTATGTGGGAGTGGGCAGGAATTAAAACTTAGACAAGCCAAGCTAGGTCTCTTCTTCCCTCCCTTCCTTGCTTCTTTTATTCTTCCCTCCCCTGCACCCTCTCCAGATTCTCCTCAGGGGTTTTTACTGAAAAGTTGTACTTGTTCTAACCTTTCAAATGATTTGAGCTCTGAAATAGTTTGATAATTTATAGATGACCCCTGGGTGTGACCAAGTTTTCTTAGTGTATCAACTCTTTCCGCACAATGCCATTCCAGTTCCAAGTACTTTTAGGAATCAGTGTAAAGCCATGATTGAGATTAATTGGGGTATCTTATCACTTACTTTGAGTGAGGAGGGGTGGCTTGAGGGATTGAGTAAATTAATCGACCTTACCCTTATATTGCCATCTGTGGATATCCTTCTCATCATTCATGGAACAGCTTAAGTGGCACTTTTCTAGGAATCTTTCTTTGAAACTTTGTTGAACGTATTATCTCCCTCCTACACTTTTTAATGAAATTTCATCTAGAGCTCTCCTTTGCACTTATTACAGTATCTACTTATTTCTTGACATATTTCACCCCTCTACATAATTGTAAGCTTATTGAAAATAAGGACGTATAAAATTTCCACCTTATTATGATCAGTACCTAACACTGCCTTTTCTATAGGAGGAGGCTTAACAAATGCTGATGATTGGATGTTGGTAATTGTAACAAGGTACAAACTTAGCATGGAGAACTAAATTGAAGAAAAAAACCCTAATAACAAGCCCACAAGATGTCCAGGGAAAACATTGCACAATTATAACTCTATAATTCCCTTTTTTAGGCTTTGCATAAAATTTTTTAAGACTCTTTCTGTGTATAGATATGCATAAATGCAAATTACTAATTGGTACTCTGAGTTTTAGGCTAAACAGTAATGCTTTCAAAACACTTTGGGAGTTATTCTCTTAACAATTCTGGAAAATGGTCATTTAATAAGAAATTTCCTAAAGGGGAATCTAAAACTACAGTTTTTACATAAAGGAAATATCTATTCCAGTGTGGCGTTAGTGTGGCTATTACAGTTCCTCCTTACCAAAAGTAGAGAGGTTTTATTTCAATTTAGACAGTGAGGGATTGGCGATGATTCTCCAGTGCCTTTTTTCATTTGTCAGCTCATCTTTGGCCAGAGCTGTATGAATGTTTCTCTTGTCCCCATTTTCTTCCCTTTAGAATACCTGTTTCTACCATAGCTCACTTGTTGAGTGTATTAAGAGCATAGCCTCAGTCATTCCTACCTCATCTTAAGAGTTATACTTGAGCTGGAAAAGAATCTCCTTTTCCTTAGATTCCTCCGTTAAGAGCTCTAATAGAAAGAAATGATTATGTTATCATGAATAAGAGAAGCATACAGGAGCAAATCTTTCCAAAGTGCTAAATTCTATTCAATGAAGCAAAAGTCTATTAATCAAATACAATGTGCCAAGTGCAGTGCTAGTCCTCGACGTTTTGTTTTGGCTTGTTCAGTGATGTCTGGCTCTTCATTACCCTGTTTGGGGTTTTCTTGGGAAAGAAAGTAGTTTGCCATTTCCTTCTCCAGCTCATTTTACAGATAAGAAAGCTGAATCAAACAGGATTAAGTGACTTGTCCAAAGTCATACAGATAATAATTGTTTTAAGGCCAGATTTGAACTTTAGGTCCACCACTCTATCCACTATGCCACCTAGCTGCCCCTGTAGTCCTGGATGCTAGGGATATAAAGACCAAAGGTAAATAATCTAGGGGCTAGGTCTGCCTATTTACTACTGCATGACCTTAGAGCTCTGGGCTTAGAGTCAGGAAGACTTGAGTTCAAATCAGACCTTAGACACTTACTAACTCTGTGACCCTGGGCAAGTCACTCAACCTTGATTTGTCTTATTTTCCACACCTGTAAAATGAGCTGGAGAAGGAAATGGCAAACCACTATAGCATCTTTGCCAAGTAAACCCCAGATGGAGTTATAAAGAATTGGATACAATTGAAATGACTGAACAATAAATACTGTTGGCTCAGTTCTTAAGAGAGGAACCAAGAAGGGGAGTGACTAAGGATGAGAGTCAAGTCCATAGATAAGTGGTTAAATAAGTAAACAAACAGACAGATAAATAAACAAATACATAAATAGATAAATGAGTGAGTGAAAAATGAATGAATGAATGAATGAATAAAGGAATAAACAAATGAATGAATGAATAAATAAACAAACAAATAAATACATAAATGAGTGAATGAATGAATGAATATTTATATATATACATACACACACAATATGATTTCTGGGAGTTGCAGGGCACTAACAAGTGAGCAGACTCTATCCAGAAATGATTTAGAATTTGTGCTGACATCTGTGTTAGATGTGACTATGGTCTTTGTCATAGAGTTTTCCTTTTTTACTGACAAATGTAAGGTGTTTCTAGCCTCTTCTTTAAGTACTTTCCTTGGGCAGTGTGACTCATGACTGTGCATAACTCTCTCACATTAACTCCGACCTCCTTTCTCATTCTTTTTCTCTGCTGTACTGCTGACCTGTGCCTGATTGGCAGTAGAAATAAAAAGACAAATGTTAGCTACTTCTCTTTTCCCCTAGATTCCCAGTTTAGATGTTATCCGGTTACAGATTTCAATAGCAGTGAAGTCCTTAAAGTGCTGCTTTTCCAGTTTTCAGTGCAGTTTTCCAATATTTTAAATGGTTTCCAGCAACTACTGTTGAATAGAATAAAAGCAAAAGATTGCATTAGGCCAGGCTTGAAATTCATGCTTCCTTTATTGCCTACATCATTGAGTTTACTTTCCATTATTCTTATGATTATTAGTGGACATATTCTGGAGAAAGCCAACAACACTACAGGGAAGTAAGGATAACATTGGCAAGGGATTCAGAGCTGGGTGCTCATCAATGGCCATCTCTGGCCAATCAGGCATTAATAAACTATTATATTGTAAGCTTCTTGAATCTTGATTGGTATGACTCTGAAAAAATATATTGATTTAGGTAGAATTGTCATTTTATTATATTAGTTCAGCCTATCCACAACTGTCTTTTGCCTCTTTTGTAGCCCCGGTGTTTAGCATAGTGCCTAATACATAATATGTAGATGCTTAATAAATGCTTATTGACTGACTGAATAGAAATATGTTTTCTTAGCTTTATAGATTAGGTATTATTGTACCTCTCCTAGTCTTAAGATCTTCCCCTTAACTTGCCCCTTAAGTGGTATGGGGGTAATGATGAGCAGAGGTACAATGTGAGCCTGGCTCTTCTGATTCTAAAGCCAACACTTTTTTTTTTCATATAGCACCACGGTTCCCTAATTTTGATTCTGCTTTTTAATTAAAGTGCTCAGAAAGGGAACTAGATTTGTAGTAACAGTAACAACATTTGTATAGTACTTTTTAAAGTTTGCAAAAAATTTTAGTATATTTTATTTTATCCTGGATAACGGCTCAAGAAATAGAAGGTGGTACAGTGGATAGAGTACTGATTTTAAAGTCAGAAAGACCTGAGTTCAAATCTAGCCTCAGAAACTTACTGGTTGTGTGGCTTTGGGAAGTGGTCTTAACCTCCCTAAGCCTCAGTTTCCTTACCTGTAAAATGGGGATAATAATAGCACCCACTTTCCAGGGTTGTTGTGAGGATCAAATGAGATAATATTTATAAAGTGCTTTTCAAACCTTAAAGTGTTGTATAAATACTAGATGTACTATTATTTTTCTCATTTTACAGATGAAGGAAATGGGACCAGTATAGGCTAAGGTACTTGCCCAGGACACAAAACATTTTTTAAAAATATATTCTTCCAGTTTAAATTATAGACAGTGACTAGCAGGCACCTTCACAAACAGCAAGAAATAAATTTCAGGGCCCTGAACTACAGTACCAAAACATCTGGCTAAAGAAAGGAAATGGATTGATTGTAGTCTGGGAACTGCCAGGTACCAGGTGTTTGGCTGACTCTGTCCTAAATAATACTCATATTATTAATAACTACGAATAGGGTTTGACTGTCTAACTTCACACTTAAGAGTATTCTGGGGCAGGATTTGAACTCAGTTTTCCTAACTCTGAGTCCCACACTCTATCCATTGTGCTACCTAGCTGCCTTCATTTTGAATTTTGACTCTGCTATTTATGACTTGTTTAATCTTTGGCAAAATCACTGAACTTCTACTGGATGTCATTGTTCTCATCTGTAAAATGAGAGTGTTGGACTAAATAATCTCTATTACTTAGTATAAAGACATGCTAGGACCATGAAAGTAGGAAGAAGACTGCAGAATTTAGAGCATGGCTTTATACTAAGTAATAGTGGTAATGTTTCAGGAGGATCCAAGAAGCAGGATTGATCCAGGTGGTCAAGGGAGAGCTGTTTTCTCCCCATGCCACGTGAGCTCCTGTGCTATATTTTTCAATGAGAACAAATCATCAAAACATCCTTAAAGAGAGTAGCTGCGGTTCTCCTCAAGTTAAGGATGTCATCATGTGGGAGGGAGAGAAATAATAAAGAGATTGCTAATTAGATGATTTGACAATTGACATTTGAAAAAACTCCATGTGATTAATAGACTTATCCTTTGCCTGCATATTCATTCAGGCAAGCATTCACCTTCTCTTCCAGAAGTAATAATAGCTGAGTTCTTATGGGGTGGGAGTGGGGATAGACATCAGTGGCTCCTTGACTCTTTGTAGCTAGTTCCAGCCCACTTGAGTCAAATAAGGCTTCAATGGTTGTTGAACAGGGTCCACTTGGTGCTACAAACATTTTCCTCCTAAACCTGTTATTTCTTTGCCTGCCAGCCTGTATGTGTGTGTGTGTGTGTGTGTGTGTGTGTGTGTGTGTGTGTGTTTGACGAGAATTCAACTGGATTGTCCATCCTCCTGAGTGCAATTATTCTTTGAATGTAGCAGTAGTGATGAGAATGTTTTATTTCTCAGTTGCTATCAGACTAAGGGAAACAAATCCAAGAAAATTGCTCCCTCGAAGATGAATGTGGACAGTGATTGCTAAGGGAAGGGAACGTTCTGTTACCACATGCCCAAGTGTTGTATGTTTTCAAAGAATGTACATGTTGTAATCTGAGCAACCTGGTCTCTGTTTGGATCCAGTTGCACACTGTTTTCATTTTTGGAAAGGGCATGGGATCTGACTCCTAGTTTATAAAGCAGACCTCATTCTGTGAAGGTGGAAAACTAGGAAATGGGCATCTGAGAAATAACATGACTGTGCTATCTTTACTTGTTCAGCCACATCTGTTATCAAAATACACTATAGACATCCATGCCTAGACAGCACTATTCTCTGAACAGTTGGACAGTGCTTTAGGTATAGGGCAAACCACAGTAATTCAGACTGCTTTGTGACATATTCAGTGGCGGTAGGCTTATGCGGGCTAAAATTTATATTTGCAGAATCTATGTTGGAAGATATTCTAAGCAAACTAATACTAAGATAAGGTTTCAAGGCATTTAATATAATTAAGAAGGAAAAATTGGTCTGAGCCATTGTAGCACACTTGTAATTCTCTTCTACTAGGGGGCTGAGGCAGGTAAATCATTTGAATTTGGAAGTTCTGAGCTGTAGTGGGGCTAATGCCTGGTGGGTGTCCACAAGTATGTCTGGCACCAATTTAGTGAGTTCTCTCTCAGTAAGTGGTGGAGGTTGGGAAAGAGGGACCATTTTGCCTTAGGAGGGATGAAGCAGCCCAGGTCAGAAATGAAGTGAGTCAACACTTCTGACCCATCAGTTGTGGGGTAGGGCCCATGAGTGTCTATTGCACTTCCAGCCTAGATGTCATGAAGAAGTCTACACTCAGAAAAAATGAATAAATAAAGAAGTTTTTAAAAGTTTAAAGACTTCCATACATTGATTAAAATGAATTTAGGGGCAGCTAGATGGCGCAGTGGTTAAAGCACCGGCCCTGGATTCAGGAGTACATGAGTTCAAATCCGGCTTCAGATACTTGACACTTACTAGCTGTGTGACCCTGGGCAAGTCACTTAACCCCCATTGCCTGCAAAATAAAACAAAACAAAAAAAAATGAATTTAGATTTTGAAAGGAGAGCTCAGGATTTTAGAAGCACTGGATCATAGACTTAGAGCTAGAAGGATCCTTCCTAATCCAAACCACACATTTTTAGATGAAGAGAATGAAGTTCAAAAAGGTAAATTATCTTTAAGAAGGTCTCAAAACTTATTTGGTGCAGAGCCAGGACTAGAGCCCAAAGCTCTTTAATTCCCAGCCCCCAGGGCTCTCTACTATACCATTTAAATGAGTACTGGCAATGATATGAAGGGGGTGTGATCATTTACTTTTCTTACTAACACTATGAGTAAAAAGGGGTGGGCAGTAACAGTGGTACAAAGTAGAGGCACACAACTTCTAAAAAGTAATATTTTTTTCCATTTATCCCTTTAAAGACAAATTTTAACATTCAGTTTTTAAAAATTGAGTTCCAAATTTACTCCCTCTCTTCGTTCCTTGAGATGTTAGGCAATTGATATAGGTTATATATGTGCAATCATGTAAAACATTCTCACATTAGTCCTGTTGTGAAAGAAGCAACAGACCCAAAGAAAACCATGAAAAAGATAAAGAAAGGGAAAATAGAGTGCTTAGATCAGTGTTACAAGTCTTAACCACGGATTCAAGGAAAGGTTAGCCATGGGCTTAAGATTTAGGAGTTCTTGAATTCTAACAGTCTAGATAACAAAAGGAAGTTGCTTCTCTGCAGTCATAAATTCAAGAGTTCTGAGTCCCAGACACTCATGGGAAGCGGGGTTCCTTGGCAATGCTAGCTTTTCGATTACTTGTAAAACCCCTAGAGCTTAAAGTATAGAACAGGATTAAAGCCACCACACGGGGAAACAAAAGACCTGGTCTTCTTTCTCTCCTATAACTGTGAGTCACTTGGACAGGTGAAATTCTGACTGTCCCCTCCGTACTCTGCATTCCCTTTTTTTTTCAACCCATCCTTCCATATCCTCTTCCCCTCATACTTTCCCGTAGGATTAATAGATTTACTCCTCCCAACTGGGTGTGATGTTATTCCCTCCATGAGCCAACTCTGATGAGTTTTAAGGTCTTTGAGCTAATTCTGTGTTCCAAATTTTCTTCCTCCGTCTCTCCTCAACCCTCCCTATAAAAATCAAGCAATTCAATATGTCATAGTTTGTGCAGTTATACAGAACATCTTTACCTTCTCAAAAGTATTTTGCTTTTTACTACTCTCTCCCCCCAATTTGCCTTCCCTCCTTCCCTAACTCCCCCACCCCCTTATTTCCCTCCCCTTCCTCAGGGCAAAAATATATTATCTATACCCACTTGAGTATGTATGTTCTTCTTTGAGTCAATTCTGATGATATTAAGGTTCACTCACTCCCCCAATTCCTTCCCCCTCTGCCCCTCCCCTCCATAAGCTTTTTTCTGTTTCCTTCATGTGAAAAACCTCTCCCCCTTCCCCCTCCCCCAGTCTATTTCTTCTACACCTCCATCCTATTTTAAAGATGTCATTATGGGTTAGTTAGGTGGACACGTGGACAATGCACCAGCCCTGGACCCAGGAGGCCCAAGCCCAAATCCGGCCCCAGACATAAGACACCCACAAAGAACAAACATAAATACTTTACAGAAATCATCCCTTAGTATTCAGTTCAGGACCTGTGTCCTCTGTTAATTCCTTACTGAGATAGTTCTTATGAATTCAAAGAATTATCTTCCCATGTAGTAATATAAACAGTTTGATCTTTTAATATCCTCATGAAGTCTTTTTCCTGTTTATCTTTTAATGCAGGGTTTTTTATTTGAAAGTCAAATTTTCTATTCATTCAGGTCTTTTCATAACAAATACCTGAAAGTCTTTCTTCCTCATTGAAGTTCCATGTTTTCCTCTGAAAGATGGTGCTTAGGGGCAGCAGGTGGTGCAGTGGATAGAGCACCAGCCTGGAATCAGGAGTACCTGAGTTCAAATCTGGCCTCAGACACTAACACTTACTAGCTGTGTGGCCTGGGCAAGTCACTTAACTCCAATTGCCTCACTTAAAAAAAAAAAAAGAAAGAAAAGAAAGATGATGCTTAGTTTTGCTGGGTACCTGATTTTTGGCGGTAGTCCCAGTTCCTTTGCCCTCGGGATATCACTATCCATGCCCTCTGGTCCTTTAATGTAGAAGCTGCTAGATCTTGCTTTATAACTTATTGGAGCACCACAGTATTTAAATTCCTTTTTTCTAGCTGCTTGCAATATTTTCTTCTTGACCTGGGAGTTCTGGAATTAGGCTATAATATTCCTGGAGGTTTTCCTTTTGGGATCTCTTTCAGGAGGTGATCGGTGGATTCTTTCAATTTCTATTTTAGTTTCTGCTTCTAGAATATCAGGGCAATTTTCCCTCACAATCTCTTGGAGGATGGTGCCTAAACTCTTGTTTTGGTCTGCTTTCAGTAATCCATGAATTTTCAAATTATCTCTCTAGATTTATTTTCCAGGTCAGCTGTTTTTCCAAGGAGATATTTCACATTGCCCTCTATTTTTTCATTCAAGGATTTGCTTTACTTTGTCTTGGTTTACTCCTAAGGTCACTAGCTTCCATTTGTTCAATCCTAATTCTTAGGCGATTATTGTCAGCAGACAGTTTTTTTATCTCCTTTTCCATTTGGCTTTTCAAGCTGTTGACTTTTTTCTCATGACTCTCCTTCATTGCTCTCATTTCTCTTTCCATTCCTTCCTCTCTTTCTCTACATCTTTGTTCTATCTCTCACTACTTTCTCTCAAAGTCCCTTTTGAGAGCTTCGATGGCCTGAGACAGTTCATATTTTTTCTTGGATGCTTTGGATGTTAGAGCGTTGACTCTGTTATTATCCTCTTTTTCTGAGGATGTATTGTGGGTCTACCTTTCCCCAAAGAAGTTTTTGATGGTCTTCTGCTTTCTTGCCTACTCATCCTGGCTTACTATTTCTTGGCTTTTTACTCTTCTTAAAGGGGTAGCGCTGCTTCCAGGACACAATGTTCGTGCTACAGCGTGTCCCAGGGGGTCATTGGCTTCTTCTCAGCCTGCCCGGATTGTGAGTAATCAAAGCCATTTTCTCTTTGACCCGGAACAGAAGTCTGATTGAACTCTGATTCTCTATGGTCGGAAGCTTGGCGTGCTTTTGTCCCTCCTCCACTGGGCAACCACCACTTGATTCAGCCCATGGTTCAGCCCAGGGAGCTTTGCCCCAACTCCAGTAGATACTGCCTCCACTTCACCCGGCCTACCTCCGAACCCCCTCACCAGTCCCTGTCGGAGCCTCAGAAGCTGCTGGTGCTGAAAGACTGACCGGTGCTGAAGCATTGTCCCTGGCTGGGTCCAGACTGCGTGCTGAGCTGTTCAGCCCGATCAGTAGGTGATCAGAATTGCCCTCTTTTGCGAGAATAGTTTCACTCTATTTTTTGTGCATTAGGCTGTTCTGGTTTTGATTTTTTACCCCATTATTTGGGCTTTGAATGGACGGGTTTATCTGGACCATGTGGGGAGTCACAGGCCTCTCCTCTGCCATCTTGGCTCCGCCCCTTCTGAAAGTAATTATTAATAATGGATTGTCTTGTGATGAGCAGGAAGAGTTCAGAGAAACCTGGAGGGTCTTACGTGAGTGATGATGAGTGAGATGAGCAGAACCAGAAGAACATTGTACACAGTATCTCAACATTGAGTGTTTACCTACTGTGATGGACTATGTTCTCTCACCATGCAATGGTACAGAAGAGATTCCAGGGAACTCATGATAGAAGAGGATCTCCAAATCAGAAAAAAAAAAGAAAGAAAGAACTGTGGAGTATAGATGCTGATTGAACCATATTATTTCTTTGTTTTGGGTGCTGTTGTTTTTTTTTCTATTTTGAGGTTTTGCATCACTGCTCTGATTCTTTCTCTTGTAACAGGATTAATGCGAAATAGGATTAATGTTATTATGTGTATATATATGTGTGTGTATATATATATCTATATGTATATGTATAAGATATATATAGATATAACCTAATCAGATTACCTGCTGTCTAGGGGAGGGGGGAGGGAGGGAGGAGGGGAGGGAGAAAAATCTGAAATTGTAAAGCATGTATATACAAAGTTGAGAACTATCTTTACATGTAACGGAAAAAAAAATAAAATATTCTCAAAAAAAAATATATATACAGCATTGATAATGTTCATTTCTGAATTTTTAAAAAATTAATATACAGGAGGATTCAGGAGGACCTGAGTTCAAATTCGACCTCAGACACTTGACACTAACTGTGTGACCCTGGGCAAGTCACTTAAACCCTCATTGCCCTGCCAAAATAAATTTTTTAAAATTAAAAAAAAAAATAATGGATTTCTTGGGGGGACCAGAGATCAGTTTCAATCCTCCCTTCCCCCCCCCCATGCAGAAAGTTCAGCATCTTGCCTCTGACAAACCCAAGGAAACAAAAGAAATGATACAGACTCTTTTGTCTAGCTCAGTGAAGGATCACACCTAGACAATGGACAACTTTAGTTAGGGTCAACTGTAGAGTTCTTTTTAATTTAGACCACCTCTAGTCATGTCAGCCAATGGAATTGAATGATACCAACCCATTAGTTTTGATCAATGTATAATGACCTGCCTCTATCGAAAGAGGATAAAAACTCTCAGCTGGGGTTTGGCACTCTCTCCCTCTTAGGGCAGTGTAGGTTTTTGTAGGTCTTCTGAATTCTCCTTGAGACCATGTGCTATCATTCTGAGAGACAGCATGGATCTTCTGGGTTTTTTCTCTTGCTCGTGCTAACTACCATGCAGTCAATTCTTTACTAATATATATATATATATATATATATACACACACACACATGCATAAATATATATATAACATGCATCTATATACACACGTATACACATATGTGTATGTATGTATATATAAGAAAGTATTGGATTAATAATAAATGCTTACTCCCCAAACTGGCACAATAGCAATTAATTAGAAAATATAATTTTAGCTTATAAATTTTATAAAACAACATGTAGACAAATATATGAAAACTTAATGTACACTTTTATAAAAGTGTTTTTAATAAATGTTTTATTGACAATAAATTAATAAATCATACAAGCATCTATATACATACATATATACAGAAGCAATGCATATATACTTAATAAAAGTATACATATATATATACATAGATAGATATGAAGCTGCCTCCAAGAAACATATCTATCACAATTATAATTATGGCAATTATAGAATATTCTATATAATTAACAATATATGGACTAATTATATAATATATTTTAATATATTATATGTATGTATGTATACATTAAATACATATGCCTTATTTATCATCTAACAGAGATTAACTTTATACATCTTTTGCAAAATGTTAGTTAAAAGTGAAATTACATCTGTTTAAAAATATTCTTTATTTCAGACTTTAGTACAGATTGTCCTTTTCCTCTAATTTACTTGTTCAGTTTTTAATGTGGTTTCAAGTTCGATGAGCTTGTGTTAAAAACAAAGTTACTCATTAAAAAGAAATATTCTAACACTCTAAGAAGGTAATGTAATATGAATTTCATCTTGGTCGTTAGTGGTTATTAGATTCAAAAGTCTGCAGAACCTCAAACTGGTGAATCAGACTATGGAATTCCTGGATGTGATTTTCAGAGTAGCACTGTACTTCAGCTAGGAGCTAACTGATATGCTTCTGGGTCATTTTCCATGAGCACAGTTGTGATGACCATCTGGTACATGGGGAAAAAAAGGAATGCTATACTGGAGGCTGAGTATCTTCAAGCTGACATAACACAGCCTTTCTGAGGCACAGGGCACGCTGTTCTCTGCCCACAAAATCTTTGTCACCCTGTAATAGTTACCACTAGGGACTTCCTATCCATATGGGCTTGCTGACTTAAGGAGAGTAGGGCTGGCATTTGAAGAACAGAGAATGGGAGAGGCAAAGGGAATGTAGCATCAGTGCAATGCACAAATTTTGGCATCAAAAGGTCTGAGTTCAAATCAGTGCCTAGCACACATACTAGGCACTTAATAAAAGTTTGTAGATTATTAATCCTGGTGCTATAACTTACTGTATGTGTGACCTTGGGCAAATTTATCACGCAGGTCTTAGTTTCCACATAATCATAGATTATGTGCAATCATAGATTCACTAAACATAGTAAAAGGATTTCAAGTGTGAAGAGGAAACTCCAGTGAAGGGTTTTCTACATTTGTCCTCTTGGTACATCTCCTAAATTCTCACTATGCAATGTAGATACGAATAACTGAGAGGGCAGCTAGGTGGTACAGTGGAATAAAGCACTGGCCTTGGATTCAGGAGGACCTGAGTTCAAATCCAGCCTCAGACACTTGACACGTACTAGCTGTGTGACCCTGGGCAAGTCACGTAACCCCATTGCCCCGCAAAAAAACAAAACAACAACAACAACAACAAAAAAAACCCAGTTGCCTATGGCCTCTAGGGTTGTAAAGAAATACAAGATACAATCCTTGTTCTCAAATGGCTTGAATTATAGTTGGGAACAGTTGAGATAGATTTGAGATAAATAAAAATTAAAAATAAAGGAGCCAAATGAGTGCTACTGACTGAACTAAGGGGGGTTCAGAGCATGTGATATTTGGGGGCTGAGGTGGTTGGCATAAGACTCACAAAGGAAACAAAGTTTAGCTTATAATCCAAGACCAAACTAGTTATGGAACTGAGGAATGGTTAAAAGTGAATTGAATGTCCTAACCCTGAGAGCAAGTAATACGTTTAGAAAGTAAGTCTAGTGAAAACTTTTTTTTTTAAATTTTGGGTCTTGGGGAGGGTTATTCTTTATACAAGGAGTGATGCTGGATTGGAAGACAGCAGTGCTGAAATAATAGAGACAGTGTTAAGCAGGTAATAATGAAGGTAGATAGAAAGGGAAAGATAATGGTGATGATGGGGAGGGAAGGATTGAGAGCCCTGAGAAGAGGAAAATCAACTGACAACACATATAAAGCAAGTCAGTGCTAAGGATGGGGAAGACTGCCATTGATCTCATTGGTATCCTGACTCTGCATTTGCTAAGTCCGATCCTTGTATACAAATGAAACCCTAGTGCATATGAGGAAAAAACCCACTCAGAGCTGTTCCTAGTAATATATGCCACCTATTTAAAAATGTGTGTGGGGGCAGGTAGGTGGCGCAGTGGAATAAAGACCAGCTCTGGATTCAGGAGTATGACACTTGACACTTACTAGCTGTGTGACCCTGGGCAAGTCACTTAACCCTCATTGCCCACCAAAAAACAAAACAACAACAAAAAAGTGTGTGTGTGTGTGTGTGTGTGCTCGTGTGTACTTGTACACTTGTAGGCAGGCATGGCACTGGGGCTAGCCTGCTGATTGTAACATAAAAGGGTTGTATGGGAGTGGGCAGTTCTGACATAAGAATTAATTTAGATTGACAGAGATGAGATTGTTTAAACCAGAAGCTCTAATTGACAAATAATTAGGCTTCAAAACAGATGAAGACCTAGACTCACCCCAGGCACAGCCACCTATGTGGCTGCCTTTAAGACTTCTTGAGCAATCAGTTAAAATCTTAGTAGCATGCCAGAAGAAGTACCAGAACTCAATACTGGAAGGATGCTCCCTGTAACTGCTGACTAGGGATATGGGATGGCTATAAATACCCAGAGGGAGGAATATAGGCAGGAGTAAGTCTTCAAAGGAACTGAGGGATTATAGTTCTATTATTAAAAATACAGTAGCATGATTTTCTGAAAAGGTATTATTTAATAAAAATATTCATGTTTACTTCATTAATGTATACTTTAATTTCTTACGTATGAATGAAATATGAACTAAGGGACCATTGTTTTCCACGAATATCTGTCTAAAAGGGTTTTTATCTCTTGAAAGACAAATGTTTTCTTGCATGTATTTCACTGAGTGAATGAAAATACATATATTTGTGAAGCACTGAGGATGCAAAACTAAAGCAATATACTCTCTGCCCTCAAGGAACTTAAATTCTAATATGGGGGGAAGATACATAGAAGGTAATGGTAGCCAGGGAAGGTTCATTTTTAGGAAGTTACCAGATCATGAGTTGATGATAAGGTGATGACAAGAGCCACTCAGAATGGGCTGGCATGGATGGGTTGTGATCATTTTCTTTGGAGGGAATAGCCAGATTAGTGAGACCACAGATTCATGGAAGGTTAGGGTTTGCTAAGTGCTTTCTGTTCATTATTTCATTTAATCCTCAGAGCAAACCTTTCAAGGTAAATGTGATAAGTATTGGCATTTAGGGGAAAACTAGATGGCGTAATACATAGAGCTTTGCACCTGGTATCAGGAGAACCTGAGTTCAAATTTATTCTCAGACCACTTACTAGCTGTGTTATCCTGTGCAAGCCACTTAACCCTGTTTGCCTCACTTTCCTCATTTGTAAAAGAGTTGGAGAACCCCAATGGTTCCAGAGTCAGATATAACCAAAATGACTCACCAACAATAGGATTGCCATTTAGCCTGTGGAAAACAGAATCCTCACTAGCCCAGCACATTTATTGGTGTCCAAAAACCTCTTTCTTTCAATTTAATGCCTCTAGACATATACTTGATGAGTAGTGTTAGACTACAGTCCACAAGGAGGACTGGGTAAATTCCCATATATACTAAGAGATATTGTGTTATTTCTCCTTTAAATGAATACTTTAGGCTGTACAAATCAGGGAGGCAATGCTTTGATGATGTGTGTTTGTGGGGAAAAGTACAGTAGTCTGGGAATATGTGATTCAGAAACTGCAAGTAATCTCAGCAAGTTTGACTTGTGAGCCGATTTTATTAGCAAATAAATTGCATCTTGTCCATGCTGTGTAGCAGCAAGCAAGAGTTTCCCACTAAAACTTGTCATGAAGAGGCCATTCAAGGGCTGAGGATGAGAGTTACAGCTGTGCCTGGGAAATTGCATCAAGCCAAGAAAGCTAAAGTCTTTTTCATTAATTGTGTCATAATGTTTTTGCTAATCCTCATTTGGAATTGCCCATATGTTTAGGTAGTGATTTATCTTACACCAGGTTGGAAATGGTTCTTAACTGATTCTGTTGGAGCCAAACTTGAATCCTAACAGATTCTCACATTGAAATTTCATCATGGAAGAGGATCTGCAAGGTTGTGTTGAACAAAAATCCAAAGGGTGATTTCACTAGGAAAAATCAAAGAAAACATTGTTTTTCTGTGGTTCTTTTATGGACATAAGCCATTAGCTAGGAAATGGTTGATTCCTTGTTCAGATCATGTGAATTAAATTCTCTAATCCACACATCTAGGAAGGCAGATATTTTTAATACATTGCACACAAATGAGTGGAATTTATATTAGGCAATTAAATCACATGAGAAAAATATCCTTATTTCTTTGGAAGCTATAAATGAGATGTTTTGATATCTGGCCTGACGGCAGCACCATGCACATCATGTGTAAATCCATCTGTTTAGCAATGAGACCTCAGGGACTGAGTTAGTAAAAAAATACAAAAACCCCAACAACAACAACAACAACAAAAAAAGTGTAAGTAAGTTTGGGGGGCCAATGGAATGCTGAACTATTCTTCTAAGTCCAGTGGCTCTAAGAAAGAGGAGACTTATAACAAAGACAATGGGAGGGGGAAAGGAGAATCCTCATATGAAAATAGCTCTTCATCTTTAGTTCTATGATTTTTTCAAACCTTTATTTCTAAGAGATAGCTACCAAACTGGTGGAATGATGATTTCCAAAAGAATTAATTAAATATGAAATAAGTTTAAGTAGAGTAGACATTTCCCTAAGTCATTTCTTTGAACCCAGCTATTCTGTCACTGACACATTCCTATTTGGTATGTTACAATGCATTCAAAAATTATTTCAGTCTCGTGAGACCTAACACATGATAAATTGCCAAATTACTATTAAAGAAAATCCATGGTATGAATTCAGAGGACAGAGGGATCACTACAGGCTAGAATTATTTTGATGAATTGCTTTAGATCCTTTAGCTAGAAATTTCAGATTGGGTGAGATGCAAGGAAACCAAAACAGAGAGCAGGGCATTCCAGGCATTAGGAATGGCACAAGGATCTGAGAAGTGCACAAGGAATCACGAAATCTGAGAATTGGGGACTTCAGAAGTCATCTATTCCAAACTATTCTTGAATGAGAATACCCTCTACCAACCATGCCCAGTGAATGGTCCTTCAGTCTTGCCCATTCCACTTTTATAAAACTCTATTTTAGAGTTTTACCTAACCTTGATCTTGAATTTGCATCTTGCAATTTCCACCCATTTTTCCTAGTTCTATATTCTGGACCCAAGTAGAAAAGTTCTAATGTCTCTTCCAGAAGATAGACCTTCAGAAAACTGAAGACAGCCATCATACTCTCCCCAAATCTTCTCTTCTCTAAGCCAAACATCTCCACTTCCTTCAATTGGTCCTCAACTGGCATGATCTTGAGACACTTTCCCATCTTGGTTTACTTCCTTGGGATGATTTTTAGCTTATTATTGCAAAGCTTATCAATATCCTTCCATAAATGTAGCCTCCAGATATCCCAGATATGATCAAAGTAGAGCAAGCACCATTACCCTTGGATTAGTTTGATTTCTCCATTTTTATGCTCAAGAAAATCAAATTATGTTATCCCATGTATATTAGGAATATAGCATGTCTTTGCATTTCTCTATCTGCAGAGAGCACATCTAGTTTTAGAAAAGAAACATGTGGTCATATGGTGTTTGTTTAATCTGTTGTTCTGTGCCATGTTTTTATAAATGAGGCAAATGCACTTTATTAGGAATCTATGGGAGAAGATATTTCTTTTTCTTAATGATTCTTACATTTACTCTATCTCCCTGTGTATGGGCATTTCAAAACTATGGTACAGGGGCAGCTAGGTGGCACAGTGGATAGAGCACCAGCCCTGGATTCAGGAGGACCCGAGTTCAAATCCGGCCTCAGACACTTTACACACTTACTAGCTGTGTGACCCTAGGCAAGTCACTTAACCCCAATTGCCTCACCAAAAAAAAAAAAACAAAAAAAAAAACAAAAAAAACTATGGTACCATTACATATGTTTCCTTCCTAAACAAAGTCTATCATTTTATACCATATTTATTCTAATGGCATTATGACGATAAGTCCTAAGACCTTTTAAATATCTAGATATTGGAAGAAAAATAATATATATAAAAAACCCAAATAGATAGCCCAGCAAACTTTATATATAACCACATGGTTATTGAGCTCTACTGACCCAGGTAACAATATCTCTATTTGGACCATGAGCAATAAGGACTACAGTTTTCATAATATATGTCCCTCCAAATGTTAACTAACATATCATAGAATCATGGGACAGCATTTATTGTGCAGTTATTGAGGTCAGACACTATCCTGGAAATGCAAAGTTGAGTATAAATATACTTTGCCCACAAGGAAATCAAAATCAAAATAGCTATAGACAAAATATAAGCATAAAAAAATAAATGAAAATGTATGGCAGCATGAGCAACCAGATGAGTGGTATGGGCATAATGTCTACTGAAATGAGAGGAGGGAAAATATACAATGAGCAGGGGTTGTTGGAGGAAGTATTCTCAGATGAGATGGGCTAGGACCTAGATTAGTAGACAAAACATAGGCTTTTGAGCTGGAAGGTATCTCAAATAATCATTTTGCCTACTTTACTGCTATTTTCATATGAGGATCTCCTTTCCCTCCCACCTTGTCTTCCTTACAAGTCTTCTCTTTCTTATCAGAGGCAATTGGACTTAGAAGAAGAGTTCGCATTCCCGTGGGCCCCCAAACTTACTTGAACTTGTTTTTGTTTTGTTGTTGTTGTTTGTTTACTAACTTAGTCCCTGAGGTCTTACTGGTGTCATTTGCCCTATTTTATGAAAGAGATAACTGGCCTGGTCCGCTCTTTTATCCCACTGAATTACAAGGCTTTTGTAGTTTTCAATAAAATTCATCATCTTACCCTTATGCATTCATCTGAAGGTGTATGTGTTCATGAATGTGTTTCATTATATATGTGAATAATTTTTTAAAATATCAATCTTCTAAGGAATTTGTGGTTAATTTATATTATTGAAATGAGAAAAAGTTGATATATTTATTTTCACTCAAGCCCTTATACTAAGACTGTTTCTGGGACATTACTGAGTATGTTTTCTGTGCCTTTTTGTTTGTTTTTCTGTTCCTGTAAATATACCTCTGAATATAGATTTTAAAATACAGCATTTCCTTAACCTACAAAGTATATGTAGTATATGCCAAGAATCTATATAATGACCTTTTTTTTTCAGTCTCCTCTCAGAAAACACATATTTTCTATAGGATGCAATATAACTTAGTATAGTCCCAAAGCAGTAGTAGATGAAAAAAAACATTAAAAAAACCTCTGCCAGACATGATTAGTGAATACTTTTCTTATTTTAATCTTTCATTATGATTTGTTAAATGATTCAAGTTTGTTTCAGCAACTTGGTCCCTGCAACTCTAGCCCGTGGAGATAAATAATCCTTGCTAACTCTTAGCTGCATTTGGCAATACGTTCTTGGCCAAGTTTTACTGCACCCCTAAGGAAATAAGAGCACTGTGTATTCTAGGAAAAAAAACAGACTTTTAAGAAAATATTCATTTTTCCATGGTTTGTGTGTGTCTGTTGTGTGAGTTTTCCTTGGTGGCAGTGACCAAGTGCTCTTCTGTGGAGTAGGCGCTCCTGTCTCCTCCAGCAGACTCAGTGTCTGTACAAGGGAATTCCTGTTCCTGGCCCAACCCACAGGCCCTCAGCAGTGAGGACAAGGTCGGCCATCTCATACTCTTTTTCTTACTGTGATAGTTGATCTGTGCTCTGGAGAAATGTTACACTCAAAACCAAAAAAAAAAAAAAAAAGCATTCATGTCCCTGACTGGGAAATTCAACTGGCACTCTCCTCTTAAAGCAAACTTGTCTAGGTCTTTCTGGGCAGCCCTGATAATTAAAATACAGATGGACAGGCATTAACAACCCCAGCATTATGAGGGCAAGCTAGATAGGCAAAACTTAGGTTAATTAATTCCAGTGGCTGTCTAAGAGGGACTTCATTTGGAATCCCTTTTCACACCTCCTCTCCTCTCGTGTTTTTCTTTGAGTGTCTTTGACTGAGTTAATCACAACTCACAGTGGGACCGTCTGAGTGGAGCTCAGTTTAGATTTAAGCCAAAGGATCTGAGATCCTCCCTGTACTTTTGCAGCATTAAATGTTGCCACAGAGCTGTTTATTGCTTTCAGAAGCTGTGCTCTTTTAATGTACATCATTTACATGTTTAACTACCCCACAGTTTAATTTGTGTTACTCCTTTTTATTTGATAAAGAGAAGATGCTTTTAAATATCACTGTATGCTTGTGTTCGAATGAGACTTGGTCTCCACAGGATTCCAGCTAATTGCCCCCATTTGGTGCTCTGTGAGACAGCTGGTGTATGCACTCAGTTGAGAGAGGAAGAAAAAGCTGGCTTCTTGGGGCCCAGAACAAGCCAAACAAGATAGCCCCTTGAGGTCTCAGGCCCTATTTCCAGTTAGTACTGCTGGACTTCTTCATTTCTTGGTACCCAGCCAAAATCTCAAAAAGCTTTCTGCCTCTTGTTAAATTAAAATTAAACAGATTTCCATTTGAGCATAGTATGGGGCTTTATGTTTTTCACAGTGAAGAAGATAGCTGAGTAGTATTTACATCTATCCTTGGCTGGCTTAGAGCAAGAGGATCTAGGTTCTTTTTTAAAAAATTGACTATTACATTCCTGATGTATACATTAGAAAACACAGATAACATTCCTTTTTCTTCAGTCTTGTTAATATAGCAACTTTGGGGAAAAGGTCTTTGAATGTCTGGGGAAATCCTGTCCCTATTAAAATACCCACACATGTTTCTGGTCCAAGCCAAATGGTGCTTGCAAATCAGGGTGGAGCTTGGGGAGGGGCGTGGCACTAATTTCACATACTGAAGTGCAATCAGTAATTCATTTGATTGGATTGCTATTTCAAAAAGGGTATGCTTTTCTGGGTCGCCAGATAAGTATTTTACCTGTCATATTTGGGGCAAAAAGATGAAGGTCAAAAGAGATGAATGTTTCAAGAGGTCTATTTCTACAAGCACTTGCATGTTGGGATATTAGCAGAAGCAGCAACATAGATCAGTGGGTAAAACATTATATTGGTGGCATTGTGCTTAGTAAGCACATTATAGACACTCACTCAATTCTTATTGATTGGCTGGTTGGGTAGTCCCAGGTTTGGTGTGGGTTTGTGTCTCCATTCTCCTGAATGAGTGATTTCATATTTCTTTGCCTTAGTCTTCTTTAGAGAAATCCTTTAAAAGCACAACTAATAATAAAAGAAAGAATACGAAATAATTGAAAGGAAAGAAGTTATGAAAAAGAGTAGAGGGCAAAGAAAATAATGCTTATCACTATCTTAGTGCCAGAGGAACAAATGATCCCTCCTTTTGGTAGAAAAGTGGGAGACTATTAGTATAGAATATTGAATACACCCACCAGACACAAATATTATATTGTTTGATTTTACTTAACTTTTTCTTTCCTTTTGGAGCAATGAGAGTTAAGTGACTTGCCCAGGGTCACACAGCTAGTTAGTGTCAATTGTCTGAGGCCGGATTTGAACTCATGTCTCCTGAATCCAGGGCCGGTGCTTTATCTACTGCACCACCTAGCTGCCTCCAGACAGTTTCTTTTTCTTTTGTTTTTTTTTTAAGTGAAGCAATTGGGGTTAAGTGACTTGCCCAGGGTCACACAGCTAGTAAGTGTTAAGTTTCTGAGGCCCGATTTGAACTCAGGTACTCCTGACTCCAGGGCCGTTCTCTATCCACTGCACCATCTAGCTGCCCCCAGTTTCTTTTTTAAAATACTTTATTGGTGTGTTTTCTTTTTTATATTACACACATTTACAGACACATTTATTATTATACTTTTATGATTACACTTTTATGATTACACATTTATATTTACACCCACTTCATGAGAAATTTCTTAGTTAAGCAAAACATAATATAGTGATCTAATTCCAAAGCACTTGCAACATTTCACACCTGTAACACCCCTTCCACACCTATCTGTTAAAAAAAAATAACAAGTCTATTTTTTAATATAAAAGAATTTCTCTCTGTTTTTCTGTGCATGCATGCTTGCATGTATGTGTGTGTGTGTGTGTGTGTGTGTAGGAAATAACATAGGGAAATGTTATAAAAACTGTGATATAAAATCAAAAAGGATCAATGAAATTTTTCCCCGAAAAAATTAGAATGGGTAGAGGGGAAATTAAGCAGTCATAAAACAACAGTGGAAGATCCTTATTTGATTTTATGCATTCACTAAAGATATGTCGTATTTTGGTCAGGTGTACAGTGACTTCATAGAGGCAGTACTCAGAGGTGAGCACTGAGCTTCCACATTACCCAAGTGTTACCTTTGGAAGATGCTTCAGAGATCCACATCAAAAGCTCTTTACTCCTACTGGATAGAACTTCAGACAACTCTGGCTCACAGCATCTGAGAACATTAGGGCCTGGGCCGAAAGGTACTTTATAGATCATTTAGTCCAACCTCATTTTAGAGATATTGTAACAGACCACTGAAGCATGATTTAGTTTGCTCAAGGTCACAAAGTTCATAACTCATTTTCAATATTATTGCTAAATAATATTAACAAATATAAGAAAATTTATTAACTCGACATGTTATCGGACAAATTGATTTTGTGGGCTCTCTTGGCCATTGGGAACAACCTTGACAGTTGGGAACCCTGGAAGTGTTTGATAGCTAGAGAATGTTTCTTTCCAGTTTAGAAGAGGCACAAAGCATCCTAGTTTAGCTTCTCACTTTCCCAAAGCCTATCTTGGGAATAGAGCACGGAATATAAGAAAATCTAGAACACAGAACTATGTTTTCTATTCCATGTCCTTAAGTAGCATTTAGTAGTGGATATGCCAGTACCCAAAACTTATTTATGAAAGATGAAGGGATTTCTGAAGTGGAATGTTTCAGGAAATATAAAATTGACACTAGGAATTTGCCTTTACAGAAAGCTATTCTTATTCTCCAATTCCTTTATAGTTTATAGGATTAGCATTGGTTTGAGAGCTATACTCTGACCATTGTATTGTTCTTATGGGCTTAAAGAACGAATAACCAGGACCAAAAATTATTCTTGCATGGTCCGTACAAAGTTCAAGGGCTTACTCAGATTATTAGAGAAGATTTTTCAGGGACCCTTTCTACATGAAGACAAAGATGATATGAAATTTCATTTCTGTCCTTGCATTTTTACATGCAAAATGTACCTAGCAATAGCAACCTTGGTCCTTTGCAATCCATTCACTTGATTAGGATTTTTGCCTAATAAGGTACTTAAAAGTCCTTTCAGTGTTTTTGACTAAACTGCCTGTATCTAATGATACTGAAATACAGAAATCCTCATATGGATAAAGATCTAGGAGCAAATACACACACATATACACACGCACCCACACATACACACGCACACTCTCACACAGCTAACCAATCCCTAAATTTAACCAACTTTTTTTCTTATTATGTACTTCAAACAGATTGGTTTGGCTTAAGCTCCCGTTATGGGAAAGGGTTTGGAACAAGCCATATTTTATCTGTAATGTTTCCCCTTCCTAAGTTTGGAGGCATCGCCTGTGATCCTTCCGGGTACACCTCTGTCAGCTCTAGACTAAGTGGTGCCGATTTTATATTAAAAACACACATCAAAGTTTTAAAAAGTATGATGGGCCAGGATAAGACATTTGGATTTTGATCAATTTTTAAATATAGTTAAGATTTCTTTTTTGAATTGGATGAAATCTGTGTATTTGGGATCCACCCTCCTGAAAAGTTATGCAAGTTGTGTGTGTGTGTGTGTGTGTGTGTGTGTGTGCATGTGTGTATTTGTATGCATATACATGTGTGGTAGTGGTAGAGGATAGCCCTAGAGACTCTTTATAATTGGATTCAGTCACTGTTCTATGTAACTGTTCATTAAAAGATTATAATAACACTGCCCATAGGGTGAATACTTACACAAATTTCACAGTAGTCCCTTTCTGAAAGGTTTCATACAAGGAAAAGTTGTTTAATGCTGAGCAGGTTGCTCAGCAAACATTATGTGTTTAAATTATTTTTTAATTTTGTAGCTCTTGGGACTTTAGGCATTTGGGCTAATTTTAAGAAGGCTCCCCTGTGTTTCTCTGAAGTTTATTTACTGTAAGAGAATATTTCCAATAAATTATGTAATCTGGGAGATGTGTATATATTATCTGTTAATGCTGAAGAGTGTTTTGATTGAAGCATTCTTGAATGAATTGGGATTTTGTTACTTTTGGGTTTCCTCATTTGGCAGCTTGTTGACATTATCTAGAACTGCATGACAAATGGTCTTCCTTTCATCCTTTCCTCTTTTCTTTCTTTTTTGCATTTTGAATATTTACATGAGAATTACCAGGATATTGTCAGAAAGGGACTAGGTAGATGAGAATTCTTTGGGCTTGCCAGAACAAAGGGAAAATAAACCACGTAAAAGAATGAGAACCCACACTATTTTTAAACTGAGAAATTTTTCAATCCTAATAAAGAGAAAATCTGAGAAGCTGCCCATTTTGTGGGCTTTGTAAATGTTTCCCACCTTTTTTTACAGCTACTTACAAATTTCAAATTACAAAGAAACAGAACACAAGTACATAATTTAAATGTTTAAAAACAAAAACTGCTTAAGCTTGGTTCAGATAATATCCTCACATATAATTAGAAATCATTTCCAGAGAGGGGCAGCTAGGTGGCATAGTAGATAAAGCACTGGCCCTGGATTCAGGAGGACCTGAGTTCAAATCCGGGCTCAGACACTTACTAGCTATGTGACCCTGGGCAAGTCACTTAACCCTCATTGCCCCATAAATAAAAATAATTTCCATTTGATGTAGAAAAAACATAGAACTGTTATGATATTTGTTTCAGTTCTAGCACCAAGATCAATGTTATCACCTGTTATGGATTTTTCATTTTGAATGTTTTTAACTTTCTTGAACATCTTTATGTTTTCTACCCCTTTGGGTAAGGAATAGTAGTACTTCTTTTTATTTAACCTAAATAAGTTCCTTCAGTCATCAAGCCTTGTCCCTCTTCCTAGTATACCATGATTTGTCCAACAGTCCCTATTGTCCCTTTCTATTCAATTCAATCAATGAAACACTCATTAAGTGACTACTATATGCAAGACAAATGGTTGACTTAACTTTATGCATTTTGTTCTTAATCTATCCCTTCTCTCCATTGAGTCATATGAGAAACTCATTGGGCTAAAAATGCATTGGATCATTTCATGAAGACTATGAATACATTGTCCAGGTTTGCATAGTGTTAGGTCTATTGCATCTTGGTGGAATGTCTCTAGAACCATTTGGGTTAAGATGAAACATAGGCACCTACTACTACTGAGCAATGTTCAGGCCTTCACCAGTGACCTCAAGACTCATAGGATGGGGCCAGCTAGGTGGCACAGTGGATAAAGCACTGGCCCTGGATTCAGGAGGACCTAAGTTTAAATCAAGCCTCAGACACTTGACACTTACTAGTTGTGTAACCCTGGGCAAGTCACTTATCCCTCATTGTCCTGCAAAAAACAAAAAACAAAACTAAACAAAAAAAAAAACCACTCATAGGAGATTTCTGTTCATTACTAACACCTATAAGAATTTGGTCACATCTCAATTAAGTGTGCTAATGTACATATGCATATAAATGTGCATATGTGCATGCATAGCAACATATAAGATAACAGTCACTATATTCAGTTGCTGCTTGCATTAGCATCATTTTCTGGACTTGGGTTACTTTAATAGTGTTCCCTTCTCTTTCAGAAGGAGCCCTCTCTCTGAGTCTCTAAGAAACAGCTTTACTTGGTAAACAAACAAATGGCAATGTTCCTATTTAGTGTTTCTTGGACTACTGTGCTATTGAGAAAGTAGAGGGTGGTTGTTTTTTGTTGTTGTTGTTGTTGTTTGTTTGTTTTGGGTTTTTTGCTGGACAAGGAGGAAGAGAAAAATTAGGACCCCTGGATTAATCTCCAATATATGTGATTGTTTCATATGCAATAATAGGGAATTAAATATGCTATATCCATAGTAGCAGATATTTCAAGTGAGTCAATAAGATACTATTTTAAGAATGTTTTCATTCAAGGAAAAGTGAACATGGTAAAGGGGGAAAACGGGGATTATTAAGTCAGCCCATTCAATTATTAGGGGTTTACAAAAACTGGATGAAAAAGAACTTTAAATGCTTTTAGTAATAAACAGAATATTGAGATGTAGAGTTTTGCTGGTTGATGGCATTTTACCAGGTCTATCTGTAGAGTCTGGGATTTCAAATGCCCAAATTGGGAGCATTTGATCTAAGTATTTTACTATTGGCAAACAGCACATCCTGGAAAGGCAGGGTGGTACAGTGATAAGAATATCACATTGGAAGTCTAAAGAGACTTAGGTCAAATGTGTGATCTTCTGGAAGTTCCCTAACTTCTCCAAGCTTGTTTCCTTCTCTGTAAAATGGTGGTAGCCCCTGTAGTATTTAATATATAAGATTGTTGTAAATGAGGTGATTTATGCAAAGCATACTGCAGATTTTCAAGCACTATGGAGATATGGAGAATTAAAACATTAAATTCAACAGGTTTTAGAATAGTTTTTCTTTTTAATAATGTGGAGGTTTGAGGAGGAAAGTCACATACTCCTGTTAAAACATGAACTGGAATTTAAGAAGAGATCAAAAATAATTCAAGACACTAGTGCTATAGGTCTTAAATGAGCTCTTTACAGAATTGTTTAGAGGTTCACTAGAGTATGAGGTATTTTTAAAAACTATCCTAAGATTTGTCCTCTTTTTAACTGCTCTTCTTTCTGCTGTATTTGATCCCTTTTATCTAGCCAAAGTTGGACTGAAATTGTGAGGAAGGGAATACCATTTAAAATAGTGGCAAGATGGTAGCTCCATGAACAAACCAGAAAGAAAAATTCTTCTTCCAAATGCTGAATAAAATAGGGATAGCTGATCCTTTCCTCCTTTTCCCCATAGAAGATGCTACTTTACATTATTCTTTTATTATTCTGGATGCTTTTCTTTTGACTCATTCTCTTCATTGTCTAATCTATTGTTTAACATCTTCTTCTTTCTTCTTTTCCTTACCTTGCTCTTGTGATCTTAAGTAAATTGTCCTTTGAACTGGGTATCCACAAAGTTACATTGATAGGAATAAAGAAAATAATCAAATGGGAGACACATCATATGAAAAAAAAAAGCTCTAAATCACTATTGATCAGAGAAATGCAAATTAAAATAACTCTAAGTCACCACCTCACACCTACCAGATTGGCTAATATGAAAAATAAAAGGAAAATGATAAATGTTGGAGGGGATATGGGAAAATTGGGACACTAATGCATCATTGGTGCAATTGTGAACTGATTCCAACTATTTTGGAGAATAACTTGGTACCATGCCAAAAAAGCAATCAAATTGTTCATACCTTGTGATCCATCGATAACACTACTAGGTCTGTATCCCAAAGAGATCATAAAAAGGGAAAAGAACCAGCATGGTCAAAAATATATCCTTTTGTAGTGGCAAAGAATTGGAAATTGAGGGCGTGCCCATCAATTGGGGAATGGCTGAACAAGCTATGGTATATGAATGTAATGGAATACTATATAGCATTATAAGAAACGATGAGCAGGCAGATTTCAGAAAAACCTGGAAAGAATTACGTGAAATGATGATGAGTGAAATAAGCAGAACCAGGAGAGCATTGCCCACAGTAATAGTAATATTGTACAATGATCAACTATGAATGACTTAGCTATTCCCAGCAATACAGTGATCCAAGACAATTCCAAAGGACTCATGAGGAAAAAATGTTTTTCACATCCAGAGAAATAAGTGATGGAATCTGAATGCATATGGATGCATAGTATTTTCACTTTTTAATGTTTTTTTTAATTTTGGTCTATTTCTTCTTTAATAATATGCCTAATATAGAAATATTTTA
The DNA here is from genome assembly GCF_019393635.1 of Dromiciops gliroides. Lineage (NCBI taxonomy): Eukaryota > Metazoa > Chordata > Mammalia > Microbiotheria > Microbiotheriidae > Dromiciops > Dromiciops gliroides. The sequence goes on from NC_057861.1 coordinate 255,741,046, forward strand.
CATGGTTGCACACATATGACTTATATCAAATTACTCACCATCTTAGGCAGGTGGAAAGGGAGGAGGAGAGAGAAAATTTGGAACTCATAAGTTTTAAATGTTAAAATGTACTTTTATATGTAATTAGAAAAAATAAAATTCTATGAAAAATTTAAAAGGGAGATATGACATTGCACTCTTTTTCCTTTTGAAGAAATGATATATTCTACATCTGTCATTCTTTAAAAAAATATGTCTTGGAAAATAATTCATGAGGACAGTTTAGGTAAAGGACATTCTATATGGTGACTTCCGTATACTCATGCTCATTCTCTCTGTCTGGAAAATGTAATTGCTTAATGGATTAATTTACCTAATTGTAGTTAGTACACCTTCATAGAACGTATGGCTATGCCTGGATTGCTTAGGGAAATCTTTATAACTTACCTTGAATACGTATATGATATACAGTCTGGGGGGCACCTAGGTGGTGAAGTGGATAGAGCACTGGTCTTGGAGTCAGGAAGAGTCATATTCAGGAGTTCAAATCGAGCCTCAGACACTTAACTAGCTGTGTGACCCTGGGCAAGTCACTTAACCCTGTTTGCCTCCGTTTCTTCATTTATAAAATGAGCTGGAGAAGGAAATAGCAAACTACTCCAGCATCTTTACCAAGACCTGAAATGATTCAACAATAAAACTATGAAGCTGGAATTAGGGGATGGGGTAGGATATTCTAGTCTCTATACAGTACCTGTTTTGAATTTGGGACCTACATAGTCATTGTCAACCTCGCCTTTGTGCATCTAGATTGCATTAATCTTCTTAATGGAAAGTCCAAGTCTATCCTTGGGGCATAAGGAACCAACATCAAATCACATTGTAGATTCTTTCTACTTCCACTTGTAAAAGAAGGTTAAAAGGAATACAAAGGGCAAACTTGAAGGAGAAAAGAACTAAGAAAAAGTTTGTATGGACCCACAGCTCTGTGGGAAGACTGTCAAAAGGCCCCTCTAACCTTGGGGCCTCTTCTGTGCTACATGAGGGCTATGCAAGAAAGTTGTTGCAGTACAAATACCTAAGCTTTTAAAAATTAGTTTGAGTTTGACAAATATCAGTTCCTGTGCACTCTTGGCACTTTGTGCTTCTGCATAGCCTATCATCCTCTCAACTCTAATTCATTGATTGGCAACTAGTACACCTGTTATCTTGGGCCCTTAGGTCTTGTTGCTCCATAGACACAATGGTAGGTGCCTACTAGCTTTTTGTATCAGTATGATCTCTTTCCAGTTTTGACTCTGCCTTCTTTTGTGCCCAGGCAGGGTTGTCCTTTGCACAGCAGCAAGTCATCTTAAATCTTTTATTAGCCTATATTATAGGTCATAAAGGGACTGTAGATGAGCATAAATTATGATTTTCTGATGTTCTAGTTTTCTACAATTTTTTTTAAAGGTGCCCAGTTATTGACACATATTCTTGTGATGTTAGGAAAGGAGTATAGGGCTGGGGAGAGGAACTGCAAAGAATAGGCAAGAATCAACAAGTAAATTTTATTATTCAGAAATCTTCCACACACATTCCATTCCATTCCACAAATATTTTAGTTCAGAGCATTGTGTTAAGTGCCAGGAGAGATACAACTTTTAGATAGGCAGTGACCTTTGCTCTCATAGGACTTATTATGTTGTAGGGGTATGACATATAAAGAGATAACTACATGTTAAGTATATTAGAGAAGTGAAAAAATGCATCTTGCTTATATACTACTGAAATATTTTTGAAAAGCCTTTAAGGGTCTTCTCACAATAAACTTATGAGTTAAATAGTGTAAAACTATTAGCCCCATTTTACAGATAAAGAAATGGAATCTCAATGACTTTCCCAGGGTAACACAGCAATTGAATATTGGTGTTTGGATTTGCACCCAGGTTTTTTATTTCAAATGCTGCTCATTCTACTACATCATGATGCCTCTTGAAATGTACCTAAACCAGATCTCAGAAACCTACTAGTAAAATTGAACTTATGGCATAAATAGAAAGTATGTGTATTACAGAATCAGCAGCACCCAATTCCTTTTTTCCACATAAGGCAAAAATAGCTTCAGCTAAACAGGAAATATATAGTTAAAGAACATTTGCTTAGTGAGTTCTGTTACAGTGAGCAAGTCAATTTATTTCATGCTCATGATTTCTCATTTCACTGTGTGGGGATTATTTCACAAGGATAAGATGCAATCACAGTAATATTTTCTCAGCAAAGTGGTGCCTGGAGAGAAATTGTGCATAGTATTACAAATTGACTTATGCATTGAATTACAGATTTCTTGTTTGACAAACTTCCACTTTGAAAAAAGCATCGTCTTCTGCCAAGGAGGCCTTAAATCTCTGTAATAACATATCCCTTGCTTTATTCAGGGGTAATAGGTATCCAGGAAGAGGCAGGAGCAGTGCAAAAAAGGTTCAGTTTATTTGCTAGTTGCAGACAACACATTTTGCATGGAACTGGCTGCTTTCAGGGACTAAATCTCCTGGCAGCTCTGTTTGTGTCTTATGCCTCCATAAACCTCAGCTTTTTTCCCAAGTCAAAGCTGCCCTCTAAGTCACTCTAGTTTTTTGAGTATTCTCTTCAATATCTCCTCAGCTTGGTTTTTTGGTTTTGGGGGGTTTTTTGGTGGGGAAATGAGGGTTAAGTGACTTGCCCAGGGTCACACAATTAGTAAGTGACAAGTGTCTTGAGGCCTGATTTGAGCTCAGCTCCTCCTGAATCCAGGGCTGGTGCTTTATCCACTGCACCACCTAGATGCCCCTCAGCTTGTTTTAAAGAAGAATCCTCTTTGGGAATAATGTCATTATAAACTTATCAGTAAAATTTAAAAGAGAAGAGAGGAGAAAATCAAATCAAATGGATAGTATGATGTTAGAAGTCTAAAATCAGTCTGAATTCAGGCACTCTTGCCATTGGATAAACTACTTCCTGTGGTCACATGATATTGGCCAGTATCAGTCATATACTATAATATACTTACAGCCAGAGAAAGAAGAGGAATAGAATTTCCTCTTTCTGTAGGTGCAGCAAAAGGCTAAGTTGAAGAGTGAAACACCAGATCCTGAAATATGAAATTGTTATATAGAAAGGAAAAGAGAGTTGACCAAATACTAAACAAGAAACAGGATAAAATGACCTCACCTGTGTTACCCTGGGGAAAAAAACAACACCTGACCTTCCAGCATTATCAAGACCATCCCCCTGTTTTATGGATGAGATTTAATATTTTCCCTGTGTCAATAATATCACAACATGAACCATCTTTGGTTTTAGTTACTCATAATATTAGCTGTGTTATTAAGAGAAAGAAACATCTCTTCCTTCCTCTTAAATACCTTGCCTGAAGTTCTTTTGAGTACTTGCCTTTAGAGGTGATTTCAGTACATGGTTCAGAATCTAGTATTTTGTTCCATGTTCTATGAGAAATTCACTCTAAGTGCTAGCTCTTCAGCATAATCAGGCTCTGTGATTGACTTTGGAATTCAGTGCCTACTAAAATTTTCCCTAATTAGAGAATTTAGTGGATTGTTTGCTGTTCCATCCATATATACATATATGCAAAAATATGGGTGATTTTTGTCTTCAGACATTTCACTCATTTTGAAGATGTATATCTAATTTAAATAGAAAACTATACTCAAAGGAAAACCAAATTTGATATAAAAAAATTGACCCTCCCTGCCAACCCTCCACTGTTCTAACGAAAAAGGAATTTATCTTTGCATGTATACTTTATTTACCAAAATGCATGTTCCTAAATAAATAAATGTAAGCATTTATATAGTGCCAGGTATTGTGGTAAGCTCCTTACCAATAATATCTCATTTGTTCCTCACAATAATCTTGCAAAGTCAGTGCTTTTATGATCTATCCCCATATTGCAGATGAGTGATTTGCCCAAGGTCACACACCTAGTAAGTTTCCGAGGCTGGATTTGAACTTATTTTGTTATTGTTGTTGTTTTCTTTTTTCTTTTCTTTTCTTTTGCGAGGCAATGAGAGTTAAGCAACTTGCCCAGGGTCACACAGCTAGTAAATGTTGAGTGTCTGAAGCTGGATTTGAACTCTGGTCCTCCCGAATCTAGGGCTGGTGCTTTATCCACTGCGCCACCTAGCTGCCCCCTGGATTTGAACTTAAATCTTCATTTCTAAGGGCCTAGTGCTCTATCCACTGTGCCATCTAACAGCTCTAATTGAATTCCACTTTTGATGAGTTAAAGTTAAATTACCTAATTGAAGGAATTCATACTACATCATCCTTTCACAAAGAAGTGAATCCTCCTATAGAAGTCATCCCTTCTATATCTTTTTTTATGAACATGGATTTCTACCTGTTAAATTTGCCTCAGGGAAGCATCGGTGCAGTAGAAAGAACCCTGAACTTGGAGTCCCAGGTCCTGATTTCAAATGCTAGCTCTGCCTATTTACAATGATGTGACCTTAATTCTTTAGTTATTTAGCTTCTCTGGGCTTTAATTTCCTTTTCATCCAGGCAATTAGTAGGGTTGATTGGTTTACTCAATCAACTCTCCTCACTCCACTTAAAGTAAATGGTGAGATAGGCTAGTACCTCAGCCAGGTGAAAACAATCCATCATTCAATTATAGACTTTATTTTCAAATAGGCAATCAATTAATCCTAGGCCTTAGACTAAATATAAAAAGTCCTGTAACTGAAGTGATATTGTAGTGGGATCATTTGTGAATAGGCTTAAGAAATTTGGCCAGATCCCAGGAGTTTTCTATAAATTATCAAATTATTCAAAACTGTAGGCTTTAGAAAAATTGGGGCAAGTTTGACTTTCCAGTGAAACTCCTAAAGGGGTGTTTTCTGGGGAAAAGGAGAGACCTGGCCTAGTTGTTCTCTTCCTTCTCTCTTCATCATATCCTTTTCCTCCCCACTAGCCAAAAAGAACCCTGAAAATTCAGGGATCATACTCAGTTAGTCATTAAGTATTTATTAAATGCATTCTATGTTCCAGGCAGTGTGCTAAGCACTAGGGATGCAAAAAAGTACAAAAACAAAACAAAACAATCCCACCCCTCAAGGAGCTCATAATCATGGAGACAACAAGCCAGTAAGTACGTACAAATAAGATTTATGTATGTATATATGTATAGATGGATATCTATCTATATAAATATATAAATGTATATACACAAACATCTATATATAGCTCTGTATAAACATATACATAGCTATATATGCATATGTGTATATACATTTAATATAAAACATACATTTATATAATAGTATACATTTATATTAATATATTTTAATATAAATGTGTACTATTATATACAATAATATGAATGTGTATATGTAATGTATATACTGTCTTTCACTGAGATTCCATCCAATTGGGAAAGGTTCGTTGGGTTTTAGCTGAGACATGAAGGAAGCCAGGAAAGCCCAGAGGTGAAGACAAGGAGTTGGAAATTGTAGGCAATAGGGGACAGTAAGATATTGGATTTTCAAACAATCCTAAATAGGCTGAAGGTAATGCCTCCTTTGGGAGCCAAGGATAGATGCTTCAGGGCTCCACAAGGAGCTTAGCAAAGAAATGTCACCCTTTACAAATGTGATCTCTAAAGTAGAGCCTACTTTCTTTTGAATTCTATAGGTATTTGTGGGAATGTGTATCACAGCCTTTTGGGGGGAGAGTTTATACCAATGTTTTTTATTGTACCACCTTAGTAAATATCTTTTTCTAAGCACTACTTCAGCCTTGATGACTAAAAGGATTCTGAAATGAAAATCTTGAGAGGGAAGCACAGGAGGTTGGGTATGTGAGACAACGGCATTAGAGAATCAAACCTGACTCCTCTATGGTACCCCTAGTACATGAGGGGAAGAGTTAGTCTTGTTCTGGGGTCAGAGAACATCTGTGAGAGTGAGCATGGGATAAGGCTCTTCAGAGCTCATATGAGCTGTATCTATCAAATGAATCGGGTGGAGTAGGTGATCTCTGAGGCTCTAGCTCTCTATCTAGGAGCCAACTGTGAGGCAGTTGGGGCTAAGTGACTTGCCCAGGATCACACAGCTAGTAAGTGTACAGTGTCTGAGGCTGGATTTGAACTCAGGTCCTCCTGACTTCAGGGCCAGTGCTCTATCCACTGCGCCACCTAGCTGCCCCCAGTTTCCCATTTTATATCATTGTGTGCATATGACATCACTATAGCAGAAATTGTATGATGTGTTCTTCATTTGAAATTATCCTATGTTCACACTGCTTAACATAATTATTAGTTAGTCAGAAGAACTTTTAATGCCAAAGTCTGCAATGGTCAGTAATGTAGCCGTGATTAGACAGCCTCCTCTACACAGAAGGCTAGCTCCAGTGTCCTGACTCAGAGCCTGAGAAGTGAGAACTGAGCCAGAAAGAAGGGAAGGGGATAAGGGGGAAAGGAGAAAGGAGGTAGGATCAAGATACTTGGTGTCATTCCTTAGTGCATCAGGCATCCTGAAGGTTCGCTCACTAACCTCTCCTGAGACTGTAAAATAGGGAACACCTGTACCCCTAAATGAAGAAGCCAGGAATCTGAGGGCTAATAGTTTTTTAAGTAAGAATCTTCATTTTGAATATTTAAAAGGTTACTCAGAGCTCTTGAATGAATGAATGAATAAATGAATGGAAAAAAACCAATTAAAAGTCTACTATGTACAAAGCACTGTACTAAATATTGGTGATCCAAATAGAAAAGGAATAAATTTCCCCTTCTCAAGGAGTTCACATTCCAATGGAGAAAGAATATATATAGAAGGTTTCAGCTACAAGTCCAAGGAAAAAGTGCTATGATATTTATTGTGCAAAGACAAAGTAAATAGTATTGCATCTTTTTTAGTTTTATTTCCATTAATTATATCCATTTCTGTTATCTCTTTGATGGCATCAAGGACTTTGGTGACAAGAACTTTCTTTTTGGGTCTTTGGTAGCTGAGGCTTTAGCACTCACAGAAGCAGCTGACAGGTAGCATCTCTACAGGTCTTGCTTTTCCAGATGATAACTTTTGGGTTCCTGGGATGCTTGAGCTTACTCTGCCCATCAGTGGCAAGTGGTCAAGAAGCAGTTTATTATTAGTTGAGAGAACCATTAGCCCATGGTTAGGTCATTAGGGCTAATTCATAGTTATGCTCTTCCAAACTTTATTGAACAGGGAAACAAATAGTTCTGAGGAAGGAAATACACTCTTGTAGTCTCTTGTGGCTTTGAGAGTAGTCTTTGACCACAAGGGTTGTGGCATGGCCCTGTTTATATAAAGGACCAAAATAGGAGAGCCTTGATCTGTTCCCAGGCAGAAATCCCTCCCATGAGAAGGCTGTTACTTAAATCCTTAGGCCTGGTGATTTGGCTAAGGGGTTGGGAAAGATGAACAGACCATGAGGCTGGATAGAGAATCTGCTAATTGGTAAAGTCCATTCTACTCTGCTGTCGGACACACAACAACATCCAGAAACTGAAATAAACCCATTGGATCTAATTTTAGGCCCGCTCGTGCTGCCAGCATCCATAGAAATCAAGCCCATTGTTTTTAGAGCCACTGAATGTTGTCTACTAGAACTATGTTGTCAGAACTCAATGCCTACTTTTATGTTGCATTTCTTCCCCATGACTTTTCTTCCTCAACTAAAATGTTGAAATAATTGCAAGGAGATGTTTTATGCAAAGCCTCTTGAGGTAGATAATAATATCAAATCATAACATTTGCTATTTTTTTTTTCTGGCAAAAGTAGCTTCTTTTTTCTAGTAGTGAGGACATTGCTGAGTATGGCACTAATGCAGTCCTTCATACAAATAACTAATGAGCCCTCACAAGACTCCTACAGGGAAGGCGATTGTAATTCTCATTTTATAAATCCAAGAGAAGTAGAGAATGTAATCTATCTGTGTCACCAAACAAGTCAGTGGCAGGACTGAGAGAAAGCATAAAAATTCTTATGTCCTGCAGAAGTGCCTCTAAAATATCTAGTAAAGTAGGAAAACTTTGTTTATGCCAGAAAGAACATTTTAAGGATATATTTTGGAGAAAGAAAAACATCTTATTTGGCTTTCTTTATTAAAGTGATTTTTGGTAGAGATTTATAGTCTTGAGATAATCTTGGAAGGTTACATCAAAGCTCGTTGAAGCGGCAAGGTAACACCACCAACACTTTTAAACAATAGATGTGCTTACCAAATGCCTTATTTTCACATGATTATTTTTTACCTTATCTGTGGGTGGTTGAGAAGACTATCTGTGTGCTTTAACTCTATAGCACATTGCATAAAATACAGACTGCTTTAGTCACTTCTAATTCAGAATGAGATCATTTTATACAGATATGTTGAATTCTCCAGCAGTACCTTAACTGATTTCTCATCATGGCCCTTGGGTGACTGCATTTTTGAAGGCTATACCAGCATTCTATAGGCTCTGGAAATTCCATCTAAGCTCCAAAAGCTTTATGAATAGATCCAGGGCCATACCATGTATGCTTTCTAAGGCCCAATCCAGCAAAGTACATAGAACTTAGCACTCAAAGGTTTGGCCATGGTAACCAATGACTGTTTGTTTTATTAGACTTTGGTAAGTTCATTAGTGTAGGTATCCTGTCCTTAAACCTATATACAATACAGTATGATCTGATTGAAAAATATATGTGCTTTTTGTCACATTGGTGCCTAAGCTTTCCTGAATAAGAGAGACACAGAGTTGGAGGGGGTTGCTTAAGAAGAGCTCAGGCAGGAATGCTTCCTAGCTGGGATTTAGATAGAAAGACAACATAAAACATTGTGTCTGAGATTTGGATGAAGGATCTAGTGTTAGAAGAATGAATGGAAGAATAACATTTTGTACAGTTGTGAACTTGAGTCCTAAGCAATTGTACACAATCCCATTGGTATGTGATCTTTCAGGAAGCAATATGTGTGCCAGTATAAATAGCTCTAAATCTAATATTAACAATTCCTAAGCATGGCCCGGATATTCAAGAGCCTGTTGTGATATCAGATTTATATGTAAGAGTGTGCTGGTACTTTAAATGCCCTAACTCTAAGTAAGAGATACATTTTATCAGGAGACAGCCCATCTAGTAGGATGACAAATCTTTGGAAGATGAATTGTGAGACATTGATGATTTGTATTTATATCTTGGTCTGGCAGAAAAGAGTTATAGCTGACGTATATGGAATGATGCACAGCATGTGGATGGAAAACAATGCCTTAAAAAACAGAGACTGTTTATTTCTGTTAAAATGCTCAATTTCTCACCATTGCTAAGGTTCAGCATGTTGTTGAGCACTAGAGTACAATTAGAAAGTGTGTACTAATTTAGAGTGGGTCAGGATTTCATACATTTATGGAGATCAGGCAGATAGCTCATAGGCAGATTGAGAATTTGGATATGATTTAAGCATACTTTGAACCTTGTGTTTTGCTGAAACTTTTAAGCACGATATCTTATATAGGTTGAAAAGTTAGTATCTTTTTAAGGACTCTTCTTTTTAAAAACATTTACATCAGTTTAGTAATTCTGGGGGGCTTTTTAAAGAAACAAGGGCACAAAATAGGAAATTTCAACTCTCCTCACTTCCTGTCCATGGCCTAACAACCCCTCAAGTTAAAAACAGAGTTCTCTGGGAGATGTTGCCCTTCAACATCAGGGCAGGATGCCCAAATGGGATGTAAAACCTTGACTTCAATTTCCCGAGAGCTTAAGTGTACTTTTCTCTACCTTCATTAAATCTAGAAAAAAAAATCCACCGGATTTTATATTGCCCATTTAAACTTCACCCCCTGTACATCCACTAGTGGTCTGTGTCTACTTAATAAGGTAGTTGAAACCTGGCCTGTTAACCTTTGACCTGAGAGGCCTGTGCATATTTCCTTACTCATTAAACAGCTAACTCCCTTTCCAGCAGGTCCTGTGTCTGTGAATTCCTGACCGGGCCTGGTTTTGTTCTGACACTGCCATTACTAGAGTGACCTCTGAATTAAATCCAATGATATATTCTACTTTTGTCACATTCAATTGATTTCTAGGATATCTTACAGTCTTCTCTCTCCCCAGTGTCTCTTGGCCTGCCTGAGGGGCAGTAGCTTTCCATTATCCACTTTCCATTGGGTTAATTTGTCCAATATAATTTCACCTTCAATCCACATATTTGTAGCAGGCAAGATGAATAGTCATATGAGCCAAAAGCTGTTTTCAAGTACACAGTTCTTCTAGAGTTAACTAGAAATGTGGATCTCTGTTTCTAGATATTCTCTAGGTATACCTGGAAAAGTTGAGTATGTGAATATGTGTATATGTATATGGGAGGTGGGGTGGAAAATCAACATATTTCAAATACCTCATGCAAAGGAAAAATAGTAAGGAAAATAATAAAAAACAAAAACAAAAAAACCTGCCACATCAGCTTTTGAATTTGAATATCTCTCACAAAAAGCAACTCTAAGTGAATTTGCAGCATTCTATAGGTGAGCAGAAGTGTCAGCCATACTCTTATCTCATCAGCTAAACCAAGATATTGCTTAGAGGGGAGACCTCCAAAAGACCCAAAAGGTTGTGGAAGAAGTGACTATTTTATAGTCATGTCTCTTGTACTTGTGTTTCCTTAGAGCCTTAGGCCTATTAGGGGATGCTGAGATGAGATAGGGAAGTAATGCCATCTTTTGGACTAAAGTCAAAGTTAATTTGGTACAGCTAACCATGAAATTTGGGGATAGCCTGGGTGGAGTTTGGAGGAATGATGAGAGATAAGTCTGCAGAGAAGAGAGGTGCAATGAACCAAAAGTCAAATGTATCTTAGCCAATCCTCTAGTTTGGCATCTGTTCAGCCTTCAACTCTAACAAAAGGCCAAAAAAAAGTTGAATGGCTTTGACTTTTAATTTCAATCTTCCTTTTCCTTTTTCTTTTTGGTTTCCATGGGAATTTGTGTTTTAAAAGAAACTTAAAGAGTACCTCATCTGTAAAATATGAAAATTAATACCTTTGCCTGATTGGGGGCAGAGGGCTAAACCAGATGGTCACAGATGCATCGAATCTCATATTTGGAAGGGACCCAAAGGTCATTTAGTTCAATCCATAACCAAGCAAGAGTCTCTAGAATAGAATCTCTGACAAGTGTCTATTCAGTAATTGTCAAATGACCTCTAGAGAGGGGGGAACTCACTACTTCCTGAAGCAGTCCTTTCCACTCTTGGATAGCTAATTGCTAGGAAGTCTTCCCTTATATCAAGCCTAAGTTTGCCTCTCTGCACTTTCCACCTACTGTTCCTTTTTCTTTCCAGTGCAGGAAGAACATATCTAATTTGTCTTCCACAGGACAGCCCTGCACATACTTGAAAACAGATGTCAATATCATCCAGATGCCATCTCTTCTCCTAGCTAAATAGCTTCAGTTCCTTTAACTAATCTTCATCTGGCCTGATCTTAAGACTCTTCACCACCTTGGCCACCTTCCTCTGGATGCATTCCAGTATATAAATGCCTTTTCTAAAATGGGAGACCTGAAATTTCAGGTATGGACTCACCAGGGCAGAGTCAAACCATACTCTCACATTCCTCATTCTGTACACTATTATTCTCAGATACTTATTGTAGTGTAATGATGGTGGTGATGATGTCGACAACAATCATATTTATTTAACACTTTAAGATTTGTAAAGTGCTTTATGTTTTCTCTCATTTGGTCCTTACAACAACCCTGTGAGGTAGGTACTAATATTATTACCATTTTACAAATGAAGATACTAAGGTGGTTAGATGTTAAATGATTTGTCCAGGGTCACAGATAGTAAGCTACTGAGGCAGGAATTGAATTCAAGTCCTGCACTCTATCCACAATGTCACCAAGTTACATAAGGGGACCTTAGATAAGTCATTTAACTTTTTTGGGAAACGTTTCTTGCCTGTATAATGAGGAAAATGAACTCAATGACCTAGATGGATTAGATGTTCCTTTCAGCTCAAAATCTGTGATCCTATGATCTTAATTCCGCTTAACATCACATTTGGTTTTTGTCTTCCATATATACTATTGATACCTATTTATCCACACAGAAAAAAAAAGTAAAACATTTTTGGACAAATGGCTGTCTATCTATGTTCCATCTTTTGTGGCCAGTCTTTTGTTATTCTGTTGGGACTTGGGGTGGGCATTACAAACTTTGTCACCCAACAAGTTAGGTATCTTTCCTAATTTAATGCTGTTTGTTAATTTGATAAACAATCCACCTCTGTTTTTATTCAAGTCATTGATGCTAGACATCAATGCTAAACAATCCAGAGCCAAGGATAATTTCCTGGGATACTTGACCAGAGATGTAATTCTAAGTTGACATTGAACTTTAATGACTATTTTTATTAATCATTTGAATAGCTACTGAATCCTAATTTTGTAATTGAGACCAACTTTTTCATTTTTTCCTTAGGAAAATGGCATGAGACATTGTCAAGGGCTTGGCTGAAATCTTGGTAAGGTGAATCTTTGGAAGACATCTGAGTGAAAGGTATCTTAGGTGCAGCTCTCATTCCATAAAAGCATAAAAATTAATTGTTACACAAAGGGGAAAAATGAAATTTTGTTAATAATGTCTCAACAATGTAATTCTTACATAGAACGTAATTGAAAACAAAATTTCCAGCTTGGAGCTCCTGTGGTATTATTGACCCTAACCTTCCTTATTCTTCCAAACATTGACCCATGGCAGCCTTATGTCCCATCCGACTATTGTAATTTTAGGTACTGTCTATTGGAGTTAATCTATTGGAAGTTGTCCGGTAGAGTTCCCACTTTCATGGCAGGAAAAAAAATCTATGAGTCAGCTTAAGAAGAAGGAAAGGGACAGCTATGGAGAAGTACAAAGCCTAGTTGATGAGATTTTGGAGGAAGGAAGATACCAGACCATGGTATTGGTTACATCTATTTCATTCTTCATAGGAAAAAATTAGACAGCAGGTAGAGAGAACATATACTACAAAGCTGAATGTAAACATCAAGGCAAGAAATGGAATTCAGTAAAAGAATGAACCATTCCTTCAAAAGAACCTAGAGTTGATCAGATTTTAACACATATGCTAGTCAAACAGAAAATTAAATAGTTTCAGATAAATGTGAAAGAAGAAAAATTATATATTTGTTTGCATATGACTAGGTTGAAATAAGAGCATGAATGTGGCATCAGGAGAGTATTTTTCCGGTTTTATTTTATTTAAATGCATCTAGAAGAGTGCCCAAGAGAGTGAGAAGGTGAAGAGAACATTAATATCCTAAACAATGCAAGAAATAAATGGTATAAGAGGAGAACTCAAGTGGGTTTTAGAGAAAAAAAAAACTCGCTCTCATTACTGTCAATATTATAGGTGATGATGTGGTGTTTCTAGCATAGATCAAAAAGATATTGAGATGGAAGCTCTAGGTAATGACTAGTCAAGAATCAAGAAGAGAGGCAAATGAAAAGTTGTAAATTTGTCGCTCATTTGGAGAAGAGTAAGAGAGTACTGATAGAACACTGGGGAAGAGATAGGAGAAGGAGAAGTGGGACTTGGTATGGGCAGTCAAAAGGGAACAATCTGGTGACATCATGAAGCAACTCTAGCAAAGGGAGGGATGAGAAGAGGATCTAACAGAGAAACCTTTTTGGGATGGGTGCAGGTTGGACATTACAGGAGATCAGCTTCTAGAAGATGGGGTAAAGACATGATATAGAGATGATCAAGCCAGGAATCATGGATTCAAAGGGAAGACTGGGATTCAAAAGGGAATGTTATAAGATATCCAAAGAAATAGGCAATGAGGTAAAAGGCAAAATTACTTTATTTTTTGGCAAGGCAATTAGGGTTAAATGACTTGCTCAGGGTCATACAGCTAGTAAGTGTTAAATGTCTGAATCCAGATTTGAACTTAGGTCCTCCTGACTCCAAGGCTGGTGCTCTATCTACTGTACCTCCTAGCTGCCCTTTAAGTTACTTTTGATTATCCTCTCGTCCTGGATTCTCTGGGTTTTCATGATAGTTCTCTGTCAGATCTTTTCCTACCTGTATTACTGATCCTTCTCAGTCTCCTTTAGTTGATCATCATCTATATCTTTTTACTTAAGTCTCTACCGTGGGCCCTTTTTTCTCTATATATTCTTTTCTTAGTGATTTCACCTACCCCTTTGTGTTCAATCATCAATCTTTATGCAGATCCCTGTATATATCCAGGGATGGATGGATGGGTGGATGGGTGGGTAGGTAGATAGATAGATAGATAGATGATAGATAGATAGATAGATAGATAGATAGATAGATAGATAGATAGATAGATAGATAGATAGATAGATAGATCTATCTCCAGATAATATATATTATCTATCCAAAGTTTCAAGCCTATGTCACTTGCTGCCTGTTGGACATTTTGAACGAAAAGTTCTGAAGGACCTGAGACTCAATATGTCCCAAACTGAAACTCATTATCTTTCCTTCCAAACACATTACTGTTCCAGGGCAGCTAGGTGGTACAGTGGATAAAGTATCAGCCATGGATTCAGGAGGACCTAAGTTCAAATCCAGCCTCAGACACTTGACACTTACTAGCTGTGTGACTCTGGGCAAGTCACTTAACCCTCATTGCCCTGAAAGAAAAAGAAAAAAAGATTCTATGAGACTACCTGCCAAGACAAACACAGGAACTATATGACCAGAACTATAAACACGTTACTGTTCCAAACTTCACTATTTTCTGTAAATAGTGCCACTGTGATTCCAGTCACTCAGATTCTCACCCTTAAGGCCATACTTGACTCCTCATTCTCCCACACCCCGCTCCACATCCTATTATTTGGCAAGTCAAATGGTACAATGGTTAGCGTGCCAACCCTAGAGACAGTAGGACCTGAGTTTAAATCCAGCCTCACACTTATTATCCATGTGACCCTGGATAAGTTATTTGACCCTGTTTACCTCATTTCCTCATCTGTAAAATGAGCTGAGAAGGAAATGGCCAACCACTCCAATATCTTTGCCAAGTAAGACCCCAAAAGGGGTTACCAAGAGTCAGGCAAGATTAAAAATGTTTGAACACACACATTTGTCTATTCTGCCTTCACAGCATCTCTCCCTTCTGTCTCCTTTTCCTTACTCATAACCATCATCTTAACTTGTTCTTCATTCAGTCATTTCAGTTGTGTCCCAGTCTTCATGACCTTATTTAGTGTTTTCTTGGTAAAGATATTAGAGTGGTTTGCTATTTCCTTCTCCATCTCATTTCACAGAGGAGGAAACTGAAGCAAACAGGCCTAAGTAACTTGGCTATACGGGCCTTTAATCCATCCCATCCTGGACTATTTCAGTATGCTTCTAGTAGGTCTCCTTGACTTGATCAAGCTTCTCCCTTCTGCAGTATGTCCTCTACATAGCTGCCTATAGGATTTTCTTAAAGCACTGACTATGTAATTTTCTTTTTCCAGGAGTTGCAATTGCCTTAGAATTGTCTCTGAGAATCAAACATAAATTCACCTTTTTTTTTGTCATGTAAAGCCTTTCACAACTTACCTTCCAAGGCATTCTTCCCCTCCACCACTCTAAAGCCAAGCCATACTGTTCTCTTCATGACATTCTATCCCCCATTTTTGTACTTTACCTCAGTGTATCCTATATGCAGGGAATATAATCCCTCTTCATCTTGGCTTCTTGGAATCTCTGGCTTTCTTTAAAATTCAGTCCAAACCCTCATGTCCTACAAAAGACCTTTACTGATCTTCCCAGGTGTGAGTACCTCCTCCCTAAAATTACCTTGTTTTTACCTCCTATTCATTTATTAATTAATTCAACCATTCACTCATTTATTTATTTAAATCATTCATTCGTTTATTTATGTTTGTTTGTTCATTTATATATTTATTTATTAGCTTGTTTGTTTGTTTTAATTAAATGCATACATGTTTCTTCCCTAGATAGAATGTAAGCTACTTGAGGATGGATTATTTCATATTTGTTTGTCTCCCCATCACACAGTGCACGGCAACTAGCACCTACCTACAACTGTCTAAATAAGTGCCTGTTTATCCACCAAATGAATATCTGATCATCTTTTAAAAAAATAACGTTATCATTAAGGCTAGCCAAGAAAGTAACCTACTTTGCTTTTGGTAGGCATGGAACTCTAGCAAATGATCAGATAATTGAAGTGCATTATCACTACAATATTTTGCCTTCACTGTGATAAATTCCTGAACTCATCTATGTTTTCTTTCTGTGTAGGTGGTTTGTAGGAGACTGATGAAAGTTTTACTTCCAGTTTTCCCTCTTTTCTGTTGCTCTTCTCTTAAGATATCCTCCATCTTTAAGCCCTATGATGTTACTTTCAGAAATTATCTCCTCTAGACAGCATTTGGGACATTTGCCTTGAACTTATGGAACAACCTGCATTTACTACATTTTTAAGGGGTAAGAAGTAAGTTGCAATCAACTGCTCTTTTGTGCCCCGGTAGCCTATACATTTGTCTAGCCTGTTTTTTGAAGGTAGTTTGATACTAGTAATTTGCTGGTATTAATGTTTTGAGGATGGAAATTTTTTTTAGATTTGTAGAAGGGATAATGTTATGAATTCAAATTTTGAAACTATTCAATATGGCTAGATTTCCCCCAAAACTTCACAAATTCTCACCTTTATGTTTTTTCTAGTTACAAAAGACTTGGATATGCTTTGTTTCCTTTTAGATTGCCTTTTAACAAACCACACTGAAAATCAAACCCTTGCCAAATGGAGTTTTAGCATTACCTTTATAAGGATTCAGGTAGCAAGCAAAGAGGTGTCAGATTGCTGAAGAGGAAACTTAGAATGGGAAAGCTAACATAAAAAGGCAAATGAATCTGTGTGCCACATAATAACAATGAGACTTTCTTCCATATCACTTGTGTCATTTTCCTTTCCTCCCAGTTAATTCTTGCTCTTTTTTGAGACTTCCAAATTTTCTGACCCCATCCTGGACTGTAGAATTTATGTGAGTAGCCAAGAAAGAAGGGAAGCCGAAACACATTTCTGGTCCCCTGATTTTTCCCTTAAGAAAAGATATATGGGATTCATTTGGGCCTCAATAGGACTAAAACATCCCTTAGTTACTTTCTTTCCCTTCTCTTTGAGCTTCCTTCTAACTCTAAAATTTTATAAGTCCTTGTATCTCTCCTTTAATTTAAACTAATACTTCTTAAAGACCCATGACACTGATCTTTTGGTATCTCACATCTGGGAAAGCTGGAATCTAGAGGTATATAGGCATGTGTATGTGGGAGGTGGGATGGTTCCTCATTTACATTTCCTAATGGAATGTCTTATTAGGAAATCTCTGCTTTATCTCAAAGGATCAAAAATTTAATGAAGGAATGTACTTAGAGCCAGAAGGCCCTCCTTTTTCCAACAAAGCAACTGAGGAATAGAGAGGTTAAGTGATGTGCCTAAGGTCACACTGCTAGTAAGTATCTGAGGCAGGTTTTAAACACAGGTCTTTCTGAATCCAAAACCAATGTCTGATTTGCCATGGCATGCTGTGTCAGTCTTCACTAACACAGAGCCAAAGAAACCAGTATGAATGGCATCTTGTTGTTCCATCAATAAAAAAACAAACAAAAAACATTCAGTTTGGGGTCAATTCTGATAGTTTGATATTAAGATGAGACTTGGCATGAGGAAGGTACTACAAATGTGTGTATCAGCAGTTGGAATAACCTGGATCTTGGTCATCCTGTTTAGGTTGAGTTGTTTCTGGGGACAATCCCTGAAGAGCAGGCCTGTGATTCTTTTTCAGTATGGTATCTTTCAGACATCTCAGATTTGTACTGAAATCGATGCCAACTTCTGGGTCAGTCCTGGAATCAAGCTACCCTTGATGGATGGGAAGGCAAGGTAGTAGTAGTCCCTAGAGAATTAGGCCCTGAGAAAACTACTAAATGTGCAAGAGAGACAATAGGAAACACCTGATTGAATTAAACCTCCTCCAGCCTGCTGATGTTCAGTTTTTCTGATAACTGATGAGGCTTAGTGAACAGAGGCAAGACGATTCAATGGAGAGCACAAGGCATTTAGTCTGAAAACAGGAGTTGGAAGCCTTATTTTACTACTTATAAAGATGAGCAAATTATTTAATTTTTCTGTTTCTCAATTCCCTGTGTTACAGACTCTGATAATCTCTAAATCCCATCCCCTTTTCCACTCAATATCCTGTGATTCTTGTCTTCTTTCCAACCAGACATCTGTTGTTATTGTTATTTTTAGCACTAAAACAGATAAGGAAGAGCATACATACTTCTAAGTCATTTTACCTAACCACCCCCCCCAATTTAAATATTACCTTAATGCATGTGACATTTTAAAAAAGTTATTTATTAGTGCTTAGTGAGGACTACGGACATGAAAAAGGAAACAATTCCTAGGGAATGTGTTAAACAAGTAAGTCTCAGTGCTCTGGCTGTCGGTGATCCCCCTCCTCCCCCCATCCTCCACCCCAGACCAGACCTATCTCTACATCTTAATTGTTTCCATTTGCTCAGAGTCTTGATGTCAATGAAATGGATCACCATTGCATCAAGTTTGGGAGTTGTCAGAAGTGAAAGGCTGGGCAAAGAAAAAGGCAGCTTAGTCACTTTGTAGTGGTTTAGACCTGAAGTGTGCCTGGCATGTTTACCTGTCTGATTTCCAAGGCGAAGGTAGACTGCAGCATGACAGGCAGGCCTGGTCACAACAAGTTACAATGAACTGTGTCATCCTGGCAAACCAGGCAATTTCCTTTTTGAGTTACTTTGCAGTTAAGAATGAATCACACTCCACCCTCCTCTTTCACAGTAATCCCTTTTATGCATGCCGGCAGATGGGGAGGGAGAGAAATTTCTCTCCTGATGAGAGATGTTCAGCAATGTGCCACTTGAGTACAGAGGCATCTGAATGCAATTGGCTGGGATATTGCCAGAAGAAGAGACATTTTGTCTCCATGAAAGGTGGCTTTACCCAGGAATAGGCAGAGACTGAGATGCTTCACAAGCCTGAAAACCTTGTTCCCCAAACATGAAAAGTGCAAATAAGGTCCATTTGGCTAACACTTTCCTTTTCTGTTTCTGTCTTGTTTTTTCACAGACCATTTTTTTGGGGGGGGATAGGGGGAGGAAGGTTTACCCTGATATTTTCTGACAGACTTCACTGCTGCTGTGGCCTCCTGGGGTCTTGGCTGGTTTCTGTGCTCTGTCATCAGAAAAATAAGATGTACCTAAAAGAGTCGGTCATTGGGTTTGACCACAGGATTTTTTGAAAGCATTTTCTCATGGTTTTTAAAAGAAAAAAAAACTGGCCAAGAATTTGGCTTTGGGTTTTTTTTTTTTTTTAATTTTCCTACAGAGACCAACCAGTAATTAAATAGCTATTTATGTGATGTGATTAAAGACAAACAATTGGGTTATGGACATGGGTAATAGGGTAGGATTTTGCTCTACTTTTTTTTTTTTGTTTCGTTAAACAGTGGTTCTTAACTTGGGTCTGTGAAATTTTTAAAAATGATAACTATATTTCAATATAATTGGTTTTCTTTGCAATCTTATGTATTTTATTGTTTGTCCTTCGTTCTCAAACAGGACCATGACATCAGGGTGATGTCATGACTTGCACTGAATTGGATTTAAGTAAGGGAGGACTGTGCTAGGTCACCAGCCTCACTATCTCCTCCAGAGTCACCTGGGTACAGTGGCAAGACAACTGGAAATGGCCCCCGGATGTTTGAGGCAATTGGGGCTAAGTGACTTGCCCGGGGTCACACAGCTAATAAGTATCTGATGTGAGATTTGAACTCAAGTTCTCTTAATTCCAAGTCTAGAGCTCTATGTACTACACCACCTACCTGCCCATAAGAATTTTATACTATTCATTTAAAAAACACATTATTGGGGCAGCTAGGTGGCACAGTGGATAAAGCACTGGCTCTGGATTCAGGAGTTCTGAATTCAAATCCAGCCTCAGACACTTGACACTTACTAGCTGTGTGACTCCGAGCAAGTCACTTAACCCCCATTGCCCCGCAAAAAAAAAAAAAAGAAAAAAAGAAAATCAAAAAAACAAAAAAACATTATTTTGACAAAAGGTCTGTATATCTTTACTAGATTGCTAAAGCAGTCAATGGCACAAAAAAGTTTAAAAACCATTTAGTGGAAGGGAACCAAAGGATTATTAGTTGTCACCTGCAAACTTGTCTTATATTGCTGTTTTTCCTTCTTTCTAGAAGAGGACCATGGAAGGGGAAAAGTCAGTCCCTTCTTCAGGATACCATAAAGCAAGCACCAATCAAAACTCAGCATGGACTAGCAGCACACTTAATGAAATGAAATTTGTCGGAAGGTCTTTACCCTTACTTTTAGTCCCCTCCCTCCAAAGTGAAAGCAAGAAGAAAATAGGAAATCTTGAATATGAAAAAAGAAATGGCAAGTCCTTTGATTTCCAATTAACACCTCATGTTGAGGTCAAATTTAAGCAACCTTAAGGTTTTTTACTGGAGTATCTGTTTTCTAATAAAGAACGTTGGTGCTCTCAGTGATGTTTTGCTTTCTATTCTATATCCTTTTGGAATAATGCCTTGCTTTTGAGACACATTAGACCAAGATGAGTCTGATGACTAAGTTGACCAGACAGTCAGTTGTGTCAATGTCATGCAATTTGAGAACAAGTTGGTCAGTTCTACCCTCCAAATCAACCTTGCCACCTGTCTGGGCAGCGTCAAACATAGAGTCTAGATCCTTCACAAAGCTGCCATATTGACATTAACTAAAGCATAGATTTAACCATGTCATATTCCTACTCAAAAATCTTTGTATCCCAAGGGCTTAGCACTGTGCCTAGTATGTAGTAAGTGCTTAATAAATCTTTGTTGACTGACTGAATTTGTACCTTCTCCCTGACAAGGAACAGGAAGCTCTATTCTATAGTGTTCAGAAGACCCAGGGTCTTCTGAATCAGGCTTCTTTAGTCTCTTGGCTTGCAAATCTTTTAGAATCTGAACTTATTGGATAGTAACCAAACTCATGTCTCTTTCCCAGAGCTGATCTTGGGAAAGACTGTTAAGTTGAACTTTGTCATTAGTTCCTTTCATCATCCTATCTTTTAGGTCCCTGCTCCTCATTTTCCAGTCCCTTCTCCAAAACATCTATCTTACCTTTCTGGGCCTTATTGACAGGAATAGGAAGAGGAGCAATATTGCTATATCATAGATTGCAAGGAGGGAAGCAAAGTATAAAAAAGACTAGAAAAATAGGAAGGGAGACAGGTTTCAAATGGCTCCAAATGCTAAACAGAGCATTTTATATTTGATCCTGGAGGTAAAAGGAAGCCACGAGAGTTTGCAAGTAGGGTAGATATTAGAACTTTAAAAGTTTTGACATGGAAGAAACTTTATTGGTCATTGTTCTCAGAAGGGGATTGTGTAGCTACATCCCTAGTACCCTGATGTTGGAATCATTGCCTAGACAAGGATCAGAGCAATATCCTTCAAGGTAAATAAATATTTAACTGGACAAAGAGGGATCCCTTGAGTTTGCACCTGGAGGTTTCCTTCCAGAGGTCTCCCTGGTTCTCATCTCACTAACTGTAGGAGCTAACACTCGTGAAGTCAGAAGATGTGTTCTACTACAACTAAGCAAAGTACGGAAATTTGAAGTTGGAAGAGAATTTAGAGTCATCTAGTCCAGCTTCCTAATCCATTCATGAATCTCCTTTAATATATACCTGACAGTCAATCATTTTGTGCTTAAATAATTCCAGTGGTATAATGCTCACTTACCTGACCAGAAGACCTATACTTCAACTGTCAGAGAAATATCTATTTCACTTGAATGGTAAAATCCATAATTCAATACCCATAAAGACTGGAAAAATCTGTAGTTCTACCCAATCCCAGTCATCTTTAATGATATCAGTTTTTATTCATTATCAAAGAATAGCAGTTTCCAGGAAATGATACATTAATTGCTAAATGTGATAGTACCTTTTAATTATGATCCTTCATGTGTAATGATTGGAATGATGCCACCTGCTGGAGACTTACTGTAGAAGAGCTCCACCATGAGGTGAAGGTTTTTGAGGGTAAGACCATGCATCTTTTCTTTGGCGTCAGGAAGTGATGTTTTGTTTGTGGGAGGAAGAAGGGGGAGACTGGCGCTCTGACTCGCCCTTTTTCCTGAGGACTCCAGCGGAGAAGGGAGCTAGAAATGCGCTCTCCCTTTAATAGATAGATGAATGTAGGCCATTCCTTCTCTCTTTACCAAATTCTTATTCTCCTTAATAAATGCTTAAAAGTCTAACTCTTGCTAAAGCTTATAATTTATTGGCGACCACTCATGAGATATTTTAGACAGACTAGCTAGAATTTTAGTCCTTAACACATGTCTTCTCTGTAGTATTTTACATAATAGACCTACCTTCCTCCTAGATACTCTTTCTTCTCTGTATTTTTTTTCTCTTTGTGACACTGCTCTTGGTTGATTCTGTTGCTTCCTATGAATCTTTTCCTGAGTTTGAGCCTGGCCTTAGACACTTACTATCTGTGTGACCCTGGACAAGTCACTTGACCCTGTTTGCCTCAGTTTCCTCATTTGTAAAATGAGCTGAAGAAGAAATGGACAAAACCCCAAATGGGATCACAAAGAGTCTGACACAACTGAAGTGACTGAACAACAACAAAGCATCTACTAACTACAGGATATTCCTTTCATCTCTTTCCTGGGCCATATTCTATTTCTATACCTTCTTTCAAAGCAGTACCATCAGTTCAATTATTATATCTATGCACTTGCCTCCCAGATCTATACAGTCATCCCTAAACTCTCTCCTGAGTTCCTGTCCCACATAACCAACTATATATGAGGCATCTTCAACTGAGTCTTCCATAAATATGTTAAACTCAACATTTACAGAATTAAATTCATTATTAAATTCATTGCTTTCCCTCCAAAAAATCCTTCTTTCTCCAAATGTCTACTTTTTTGTGTTGAGGGCACCATTATCCTACCATTAATCTCAGTTCTGCAACTTCTACAACATCCTCAACTTTCCCCTCTCCCTCATATTCTGCATCTAATCAGTTACCAAATCTTGTTCTTTCTGCCTTAGCAAGATATCTTTATATATGTATGTATGTATGAACAACAATATATATATATATATATAATATATTCCTTTTTTTCCACTTATACAGCCACCACCCTAGATCAAGCCCTCATTACTTTTCACCTCGATTATAGTAATAGCCTCCTAACTGGGATTCACATGTTATATCCTTCCAGTAGAACATAAGCTCCCCAAGAGGTGGAATTGTTCTCATTTTTTCTTGGTACCCTCAGTAAAAAGTCCATCGCAATGTGTTACATATAGTAAGCTCTGAATAAATGTCTATTGAATTAAGTCGAATTGAATATGATACAAACTTGGCTTGATATGATTGATTAGAACACTGTAGGCTTCAGGTATTAGTTTAAAATATCTGAAGGGTTTTTTTTACCTCACAGGGTTCTTTATATATCTCAGCTTGGATTAATAGTCTTTTTACCTCAATTTTCTCTAGCAATTTTAGCTGGATATCGTGCTCTTATTTTAATCTGAATTGATGCATAAATGTGGTGAATAATGTTAAGCTTCAGTAATCGTTGAAGTAAACTTGAGTGACATTTAGGTTGTAAGGCACTGATTCATTAAAATTTTTGCGAGTGGTTAAGGTGATTCACATAAAGAGAAGGCTGGATAAAGAAACATCACATATTCAAGGAAGGTGTAATCACACAGGCATAACACTCCTATTTAAGTATTGTACTAAAACAAATATTTCTTTTATTTTTATTATCAAATTCATCCACTTACCAGGAAATAATAATGTGTATTTTAGTTGTAAACATATGTATATTATACAGATAAATATATGCATTTGACACATACCATGAATAGAGCTTTCAAGGAATTTAAAATAAAAACATTTTCTCATTTTTTCCTATACCAAAAGACTAGGAGTTACAGAATTATATAGTCTTAGGAGCACTGGTTTCATAAAGTTAATTCAGAAGTGTGATTATTGTGATTACAGCAGACAGAGTATATTTGGAGCAGTGTGGGATAGGGGATAGGGTGCTTTACTAAGTGTTTGGAAAAAAACTCGGTTCCCATTCTACTTCAGACAATAAATAGCTTTGTGACCCTGGTCAAGTCATTTAATTCACTGTGAACCCTAGTTTGATGATCTCTAAATTGGAATTAATAGCAGTGCTTTCCCCATTGGGCTGTGGTGAAGATCAAATGAGATAATGCATGAAAAGGGTTTTGCAAGCCTCAAAATACATTTGAGTTAGTATTATTATAATTAATTACTTTCATCTGACAGATTCCTGTCTCCCATTCAGTAAATTGTAAAGCTTTCTGCTAATACCCATTACCACAGGCTTTCCTGAAAACACACACACACACACACACACACACACACACACACACATATGCATACGGAAGATAATTCCACAAAACCAAGAAAAAAAACCATTAAAGTATTTTTTTTAAAAAAGGGGCTTTGGAGTGGGAGAGGAGAAGGTTAGAAGGAAGGAATCACAGGCTTACATGTCCATATACACATACAGAACACTGTTAAGTCTCCTTAATTGATCCTGGGGCCTGGTGGTGAGATGCATTTGGATTTGGAGGCACAAATGTGGGGCTGAGCAGCACCTGCTTTCTTGTGATCTGACCATTTGGCTGGAAAGGGCCACAGAGAGAGGGACAGAATCACTGATCCATTTGGAGAACCACAAACAGCAGGGGGGGGGCCTCCCTAGGAACAAAGACTCTCCCCAGGAGCATGTGTGGGCTGCTCTTTGTCAACTCAGTATCACATTCCCTGCCACAGCATGACAGACAAATGCCAGGCCAGATGATGAGATAGATATCATCAGGCTAGCTTTGCTGAGGTCTGTACCTGTATTATGTGATGGCAGCAGATGCTGATTCAATATGGATGCAGGTGCAGAAAAGGGGGTGGAGAAGGCCAGAGCCTCAACAAAGTGCTGAATGTACCCCAAGCCTCCAGGGTAGGCTTAACTTTCCAAGCTGTCGAGGTGAGCTTTTCTATGGCATAAATCTCTCTCCCAGTCAGTCCATTGTACCTTGTTTAGGTGTTTCTATAAAGGTGAAGTCAACCGGGGAGCCCTCGGTAGCCCTAAGTATGAAGTAGTACCCCCAAGCAAACTCTTTTCCTGTCATTGAAAAACCACCCCCATGTACCCCTACTGCTGCTTTCCCACTCCTTGAAAATAAGGCTATGTTTATTGCTTCTGGTTTTTCTTCAACTGGAAAAAAAAAGAGGAGAGTGGTCTTATTCTGTGTGCCACCAGACATTCACCTAGGCAGTGCAGTCAACCCTGCTAATCCCTCACAAGTGAAGGAACTTGGAGACCACTTTCAAAGTAAAGCCTGGATCTATTTCCCAAAACAATTTTAATGTTCTGCCCCTGTCTTTGAGATGACCTGATGGTGACAGAATGGTTAGTTTCCAGTGAACAGAACCCTCATCTTCTCTTCCTTTTGAATCTGCACAGGACTGAAGACAGTGCTTAGATCCTCTATTGATCTGCTAAATTGATATTCTTAAAGCATAGATCTGTCAGTGTCATGCTCCTACTCAACAACATTTGTGGCTTTTGATTTTCTTCTAAGATAAAATACAAGATCCTCAAGTTTACATTTAAAGCTTTCCACAATTTGGCTCCTACCCACCTTTTCAGTATTATTTCATACTAATCCCCATTGCACATGAAATTACAGTGATATTGGGCTATTAATTATTTCCTGTACTTGACATTCCACTGACTACCTCAGCGTCTTTGCTTACATGGTTGATGTGCCCAGGTACATTTCCCCTTTGTGCCTTTTAGAATTCCTAGATTCTTTCAAATTTCAAATGAATTGTGCCTCCTTTACCAACCTTCTCTTGATTCATTCAGTGGTTAGTGCACTTTCCCTTCTCCTGAAATTCATTTTTCTTTACTTACAGATTTACTTACTGACTCTTATTTACTTACATGTCCAGTCTTTGAGGCTCGGACTGTATTGTTTTTGTCCTTGTAAGTCCAGCACCTAGCACAGTGCCTTGCAAATAGTAAATACTGTGTATTAACTTGGAGTGTTGACTTGATTGATACTTTATACTTTTCAAGGCTCCTTGGGAAGACTGGAAATGATTCTAATCTCTTATTGCAAACTTGCCTTTGGCTCTTGGAATACATTATTCTTCCCTGAAATGAAGAAACTTAATGGGATAGGGATTAATATGGAAACATTAAAATGCATGTTGATTAAAGATTATATCTCACAGAATAGTATAAGGAAGCAACATAGTTTGAGTGGTTAGAGAGCTGGGCTCAGTATCCGGAAGACTTAGCTTCAAGTCCTTCTTCTGTTGTGTTCTGGGTATGTGATCCTAGGTAAGTCATAGTCTTCTCATCCTTAGCAACACTCTAAGATCATAAGAGACAAAGGAGTTAATGATCTGCATTTTTGGTAGAGGGAATTAGTTAATTCCTCACTAGAGTTCCATATATCAATAAAATAACTTATCTGATATAAAAAAGGCAAAAATACAACAAGGAAGGCCCATGTTTGATTATGCACAGGTGGTAGTGATGGAAAAGGAAAGAGAAGGACTTTTAGCCAACATGGGTGCCTGAAGGAAAGCAGACAGCTCAGTTATCATATGCCTGCTTCAGGAAAAATCCAAAAAATAGCACCAGACTGAATAAGGATCAAGAAATCCATTGAGAGACTCTAGTGAAGGGCTCAAAACTGAACAAGAACTGAATTAGAACTTAGAGGCAAAAGAAAAAGGGAACTATGACCATAAATGTAGCCCTACCTTAGGTAAACAAGATAGAAACTTCTCAGTGTGATCAAAGAGCACCCCAAATCATGAGTAGTTTGTAAGGCTCTATACTTAGAGGTGTCAAGAGTACATCAATTGATCAGAAAATCCTGAGGTGGTCAGAAACTCACAGCAGGTACCTTGAAAGGGATGGAGATCATCAGCAATCAGTACTGGTATAGCAGCTCTCAGACTGGATCACCTCTAGCCTGGGGCCTATGAAGTCACTAATACTCTGTCCTAAGATGCTCTCAAGGGCTTTGAGGTTCCAGTTTCAAGATTCAAGCTCCAGATTCAGGGAGATTAATCTTAGAAGACTGAGTTCACTCACTGCATGGATTCAGGTAACAAAGGCCAAAATAAAGCATAACCTACCACCTAACCCAAAAGTACAGCAGAAGGTGGAGCCTGGCCCAGGCATAAAGCCCAGTCCAGGATCTAAGGCTAGAGAGATAATTAAACTGAAGGAGACACAAAGTAATACAAAGAATTACAAAAAATACATACATACATATATATCAAAAAATCCAACTTAGTAAGAGAGAATAACTCCATAAGAGCCATGAGCAGAGATTCAAAGGAAAAAAGTTGATTTTATATAAAGACAGTATGAAAGAAATAAACATTTATTAAATACTTACTATGTGCCAAGTCCTGTGCTAAATACAAAAAAATATATATTATCTCATTTGATCCCAGAAATAATCTTAAAAGGTAGGTGCTATTATTATTGCCATGTTACATTTGAGAAAACTGAAGCAGACTGACGTTAAGTGATTTACACAGGGTCACAGAGCCAGTAAGTGTCAGAGACTGCATTTGGAGTCAGGCCTTCCTGACTTTAGGTCCAGAGCTCTAGCTATTGTGCTGCCTAAGTGCAGAAAAAAACTGAAACAGGAGATTTTTTTTTTAATGAAAGAAATATTCTGGAGGAGAGAAGTATAAGAAGAATAAATAACTTAGAAAAGAAAGCAGTAAACTTATCCAAAGAATGCATTCTCTGAAAAGTGAAATCAACCAAACAGGATGCAAAACCTCCAACAGAGTAAGACACATTAGGAAAACAGTAAAAGTTGGAAAAATACAAGATTATATAAGGTCTCTTATATTAAAAACAACTGGCCTGGAAAAAAAGACAAGGAAAGATAATTTTAGAATCATGAGATACCCTGTAAACCATGATTACAAGAAAAAAAAAAAAGCCTGAACACTGTATTTCAAGAATTACAAATGAAAATTGCCTAGATATTAGAGCCTGAGGGAAAAGTAAATCTAGAATACACCAATAACTTCCTGGAAGAAACCACCAAAGAGAAAGTCCTAGAATGGCATAGCTAAAACACAGTTTCCACATCAAAGAAAAATAAATACTGCAAACATCCAGGAAAAAAAAAGTTCAAGTACAAAGGAAGCACAGTCAGGATAATACAAGATGGAAGTGCTTCTAATTATTACAAATGAAAGGTGATCCTGCAATGCAATATTCCAGAAGAGATAGATTTACAATCATGAATTCATACCATACAAAGATGAATAAAATACTATAAGGAGCAAAAATTGTCCTTGAGTGGAATGATAGACTTTTAAGTATTCCTGAAAAAGAATAGAACTGAGTAGAAAATTCAAAATTCAAATTCAAGACTTAAATAATACAACGATCCAAGACAATCCCAAAGGACTATTGATGAAACATACTATTCACCTCCAAAGAAAGAACTGATTTTGATGGAACACAGACTGAAGCATGCTATCTTTCACTTTCATTTTTTTCTTTTATTCAAGTTTTCTTGTATAAAATGACTAATATGGTAATGTTTTACATAATCATATATGTATAACCCAAATGTAATTGATTACCTTCTCAGGGAAAGGGGAGGGAGGGAGGGAAGGAGGAGTAAAAATTAGAACTCAAAACTATAAATAAAAATGTTTATTATTTTTTAAAAATTAAAAAATAAAACAACAAACTAAAGAGGTAAATTTATTTTAGCAAATGGAAGGAGCTATGATGATGAAAACTTAACACTTTAAAAGAGGGAGGAGAAACAAATATTGCTCAAGAATCTTAAAGTCTTTATAAGACATGAAGGGAGTTAATTAAAAATAGGACCTAGGGATGGTTACTATTAGGTTACTATTAGTATGTATATGTGAATATGTACATATGTGTACATATGTATATGGAAAATCTTTCTATACATCTAGTTTTCAGTGCTTTCTTTGGATAAAGATAGCATCTTTAGGATGGGGAGGGAGGAAAAAAGGGGGGAAATGTTGCATGAAAACTGTATTTGATATTTTAAAAGGAATAACAAGTTATACATAATAGATTTGCAGTTTCATGTATAATCATATTTTTTCTATTCTATTATATCATGGAAATACTTGCTTTATTTATTAAGTTCAGAATAAAATAAGTAACATTATAGAAAATCAAATATAAAATACATGATTAAGAATTGGGGGAAAAATGACTTTGGCACAGATTGATTCCTTCTGATCATATTAGAAGAGGAAAAGGACAGAAGAGAAAAAGGAGTACACTAATGTAGATTGGAGGAAGAAGAGAGTGGAATTTAATTTCTAAGATTTCTCCTAATTAGGCAGTATGAGGAGAACACATAAACCTTTTGGAAGAGCTTCACCTGCATCATAGAAACCTCATTCTCTTTCTCCCTTCATTCTAGCCACATTTATCAGCTAAATCCAGATCCTGGAGGCTATTGACTCCCAAGTCATTGTATTTCTTTCCTCAAGAAGTTCAGTGCCTATCACTCTTTACAGAAAATATGATGTTAGGGGCAGCTAGGTGGCGCAGTGGATAGAGCACCGGCCCTGGAGTCAGGAGTACCTGAGTTCAAATTCGGCCTCAGACACTTAACAATTACTAGCTGTGTGACCTTGGGCAAGTCACTTAACCCCAATTGCCTCACTAAAAAAAAAAAAAAAGAAAATATGATGTTATACTTAGAAAATCCTAGAGTAGTACCAGATCTCAAACTGTAATTATCAAAAAAAATCTGGTACTGGCTAAGAAATAGAGTGGTGGATCAGTGGAATAGAATAGTCATGAATTACACTCTAGTAAATAACTATAGTAATCTAGAATGTGATAAACCCAAAGATCCAAGCTTTTGGAACAAAAACTCATTATTTGACAAAAACTGCTGGGAAAACTGGAAAACAGCATGGCAGAAACTAGTTATAGCCCAATGTCTCATACTGTGTAATAAAATAAGGTCAAAATGGGTACCTGATTTAGACATAAAGTATGATACCATAATCAAATTAAGAGAGCATGGAATAATTTCTCTTTCAGATATGGAAAAAGGAAGAATTTAGAACCAAAGAAGAGATAGAGAGCACTACAAAATGTAAAGTAGATAATTTTTCTTATAGAAAATTAAGTCATTCCCAAATTGATAAATGGTCAAAGCATATGAATAGACAAGTTTTAGACAAAGAAATCAAAGCTATCTATAGTCATATAAAAATGCTCTAAATCATTATTGATCAGAGAAATGCAAATTAAAATAACTCTGAGGTACCATCTCACAGATATCAGAGTGACTAATATGACAAAAAAGGAAAATGTTGGATGTTGGAGGGGATGTGGGAATACAGGGACACTAATTCACTATTAATAGAGTTGTGAACTGACCCAGCCATTCTGGAGAGTAATTTAGAACTATGCCCAAAGGGCTATAAAAGTGTGTATACCCTTTGATCCAGCAATACTACTGCTAGGTTTATATCCCAAAGACATTCAAAAAAAGAGAAAAGGGCCTATTTGAACAAAATATATGTAGCAGCTCTTTTTGTGATGGCTAAGAGTTGGAAATCAAAGGAATGCTTTTTAACTGGGAAACGGCTAAGCAACCTGTGGTATATGATTGTAATGGAATATTATTTTGCTTTCAGAAATGACAATCAGGATGATTTCAGAAAAAACCTGGAAATACTTAGATGAACTGATGTATAGTGAAATGTATGGAACCAGGAGAACATTGTTGACAGTAACAGCAATATTGTTCGATGAAGTACTGTGAATGACTTAGTTATTCTCAGCAATGTAATGATAGAAAACAATCCCAAAGGACTAATGATGAAGCATACTATCCGCCTACAGAGAAAGAAGTGATATTGCTTGAACACAGACTGAAGCATGGTATTTTCACTTTCTTTCATTTTTTTTCTTTTATTTAAGTCTTCTTATATAAAATTACTAATATGGAAATGTTTCACATAATTGCACATGTATAACCTCCATCTGATTGCTTTCCACCTTCGGGGAGTGGAGAAAGGAGGAGATGAAGGGAGGGATAGCATTTGGAACTCAAAACTTTAAATAAAAATATTTATTAATTTTCTTTTAAAATTTCAGAGCTTAACTCAGAGTATTTTTCCCTGCCCCAATTCCTGCCCTTAATCTAGAGGACTTCTCCATATATGTTGATGTTCCTTCAAATACCCTAACTTTTCTTTTCTCCCTTTACTATCTTGGTGATCTCATTAGCTACCCTGGGTTCAACTACTGTGGTTATATTAGTGATTCCCATATGTATATATCCTGCCTTAATCTGTGTGCTGAGCTCTATTTCTATATCAGAAAATTCCTTTAGGACAATTTGAATTGGATGCTTCATAGGCATCTCAAACATATGTCCAAAATAGGATGCATTATCTTTCTCCTCAAACTCTCTTTTCTTACCATGTTTCCTATTGCTTTTTTTTTTTTAAGAAATTTGATCATTGCCTTGCTGAAAATAACCACATGCTTCCCAGCAGATCATCTTACACTAATGCGGTTATTTTGTATACAGTACATTTCTCTCTGTTTCAGTTCATGTGGGTCTTTCCAGGTTTTTCTGATAGTATCCTATTCATCATAACTTTTATATAGTACCTTAAACTTGACAAAGAATTTTCTTCACAATAGCCCAGCAAAGTAGGTACCATACATTTTGCCATTGTAGTCAATCATCATAACTGTTTCCCTCTATCCTATTCCCTTTCCATGATACTTACTCTATTTTCTATCTTATTTTGCCCTATTCCTCCTCAAAGGTGTTTTGCTACTGACTGCCCCCTCCCCTGCTCTACCCTCCCTTCATTCACCCTTCCCTCCTTATCCTCTTTCCTCCTATTACTTTTGTTTTTTTTTTTGTTTTGTTTTGTTTTGTTTTTTAGGCAATGGGGGTTAAGTGACTTGCCCAGAGTCACACAGCTAGTAAGTGTCAAGTGTCTGAGGCCGGATTTGAACTCAGGTACTCCTGAATCCAGGGCCGGTGCTTTAACCAGTGCGCCATCTAGCTGCCCCCTGTTTGTTTGTTTTTGGTGAGGCAAATGGGGTTAAGTGACTTGCCCAGGATCACACAGCTAGTAAGTGTCAAGTGTCTGAGGTTGGATTTGAACTTGGGTCCTCCTGACTTCAGGGTGCCACCTAGCTTTCAGGGTACCACCTAACTGCCCCGCCTCCTATTACTTTTAAAGTGTAAAGAATTAATTGTTATTTGAGGTTTTTATGCCTCCGAGCATTGGCTTGGGGCTCTGAAAACCACACAGTGCTCCACCCACTGGTTGTAGCTGTTGCCATGGCACTGGCACCTCATGTCATCACCACTCCCCAATGCCTACATGGGCCTGGCAAAATTATAATGATTGGAAGCCTAGTGAGGGCAGTCATATGACTGTCAGAGTGGCCAGACAGCATCACTATCCTCCATCACTGAGGCCTGTGGCCCTGGTGTCATCCTTGATTCCTCACTCGTATTCATACTACATTTCCAATCTATTGTTATAACTTGTCTTTTTTTTACCTTCACAGCATTGCTCATATACTATTCCTCGTCCTCAACCAGACAGCAACCACCCTGGTACATACCATCAATATCTCCAGCTTCTACTATTGCAATAACTTTCAGTGGTCTGTCTGGTTTTCCTCTCTGCAATCCAGCTTCCAATCAGCTGCTAAAGGGATGTTCCTGAAGTGCACATCTGCTCTCCCCTCCACGGGTGCTACAATCCATCTACACTGTCTACTTGGGGTTTCATTACAATTCATGGGGCCATTTTATTTTCTGTCCCCCATTCTTGGGATGCTTTCCCTTCTCACTAGCTTCCCTAACTTTTTTCAAGATTAATCTTAAATCCTTCTTTCTATATAAGACATTCTCCTTGCCTAGTCCCTTTCCCCAGGGATAAACTTTCTTTTATACTATTCTGTAATACACTACACTACACTATACTTACATACACTACAATATGCTTAAAATATATTATGTTGTTATATCTGTTATAATTATAATGCATATAATTATATATAATATAGAAATATATCATATAATTATAATATGTAACACATTAATGTTTTATTTAATGTATTTAACTATATTATGTTATACATAATATATAGTATGCTGCAAATATATACTAATCACTTATTAATATATAATGCAAATGTATATTCTTTTTTGTATTTACATGTTATTTCATCCATTAGAAGGTGAGCTCCAGGGCAGCTAGTTGGTGCAGTGGATAAAGCACCGGCTCTGGATTCAGGAGTACTTGAGTTCAAATCAAGCTTCAGACACTTGATGCTTAACTAGCTGTGTGACCCTGGGCAAGTCACTTAACTCTCATTGCCTTGCAAAAAAAGAAGAAAAAAAAGAAGGTGAGCTCCTTGAAAACCTGGACCAAGTTTGGGCCTTTGTGTTCACATCACTTAGCGCAGTGACTGGTATGTGTGTAGTAAGTCATTAACTGTTGATCATAGCAGAATATTGTTGTTACTATGTACAATTTTCTCCTGGTTCTGCTCAATTCATTTTGTATTGGTTCATGTAAGTTTTTCCAGGTTATTCTGAAATTATCCTACTTGTCATTTCTTATAGAACAATAACATTCCATTACAATCATATACCACAACTTATTCAGCCATTCCCCAGTTGATGGGCATCCCCTCAATTTCCAATTTCAAGAAGTATAGTATCTATTAAACACCTATGATGTACCAGTTACTGTGCTAATTTTAGGGAATACAGAAACAAAAATAAAATAGCTCTTGACCTCAAGGAGTTTGTATTCTAATGATAGACTCAAAAGGTGTCAGATAAATATGCACACACTATATTAAAAATGAATACAGGGGCAGCTAGATGGCACAGCGGATAGAGCAACAGCTCTGGAGTTAGGAGTACCTGAGTTCAAATCCGGCCTCAGACACATAACAATTACTAGCTGTGTGACCCTGGGTAAGTCACTTAACCCCAATTGCCTCACTTAAAAAAAAATGAATACAGGGGACAGCTAGGTGGCACAGTGGATAAAGCACAGACCCTGGATTCAGGAGGACCTGAGTTCAAATCCAGCCTTAGACACGTGACACTTACTAGCTGTGTGACCCTGAGCAAGTTACTTAACCCTCATTGCCCCCCCCCCATACAGACACACAGAAATGAATACAGGATAATTTTAGGGGAGGACTCTATCCCACAGGGTTATGAAAAAGATGGTTCTTGAGCTGAATCTTTTTTTTTTTTTTTTAGTGAGGCAATTGGGGTTAAGTGACTTGCCCAGAGTCACACAGCTAGTAAGTGTTAAGTGTCTGAGGCCAGATTTGAACTCAGGTACGCCTGACTCCAGGGCCGGTGCTCTATCCACTGCAACACCTAGCTGCCCCTGAGCTGAATCTTGAAAGTAGGAATTCATTTTAACCTTCATCTTTCACTAACTTATGATTTTTAAAAATGTTATGCCATAAGCTGTTCAGAATCTAATTCTAAAACTGAGAAAAGTCTAAAGCCTCAAAGATAAAGACACTGTAACATAAAGACATTTTGGAACTAAGCAGAGGTGTGCCGGTAAATGTTTAATATCCATTATTAGCATATTCTGTATTACTTTATTAAGTATAGATAATCAACAAAAATAAATCAAGTCCAAAGCTATAATATTTATTTATTTCTGAAGGGGAAATGCTTCCATTAAAAAATTAGTAATCAATTTTGTTTAGGAAATCAGTTCAAGCTGGCTCAACATAATCCTGGGACTATTCCACAATTCCCACTGTTCTCAAATCCAAGACACCTATCCTATTTTTAAGCTATATGTTTAGTTCCCGTACAAGTAGTCCTCTGCTCCCAAGTTGGGGAAATATATCCTGCTGAAAAGCCTGACATGTCTTACAAGTATGCATAGCTCAAGTCCCAAAAACCTTTTAATAAAAAAAAAAGATTATATGACACCATCCGTGGCCCAGCTGTCAACAAAACATCTCTCATCACACACTTATGGGGATCCCAATGTCATAGCCTGGAATTGGACTTCCATCAGTCCTGCTTCCTGTTGGCAAGTGACTCAGTGATTTGGTGTTGTCGAGGCTAACTTTGACTATCATGTACTATTTCCACATGGTATGCGCCTCTCCCAGACACCAAAATCTCAGGTTTGGTCCAAAAAAGGGCCTATTAAGTACATGGAACTGTGCTGGGCACTGGAGATATAAAAGTAAAAGAAAAAAGAAACCTGCCCTGTATTCAAGGAGTTTACATCCAATGGGAGTGGTGGTAGAGTTACAACATATAAAGAGAAAATATGCTAATTTGATGAAGAAGCACTTTTAAACCAAGGGGATCAAGAAAAGTCTCCTAATAGAAAAGCATTTAGTCTTCAAAGTTTAAGATCTTTCAGCAGTTTTAAAGTCTTGAATCAGTGGGTGGGCCTCTCTTCCAAAAAGGTGTGCCACTGATTATGACTCTACTTATCACTTGGATTATCACCTCAGGTTATTACCCTGTTATCACCTCCTCAAACCCACTGCTTACAGCTACACAAAGGAATAGAGATGCCATAGCTTTTGAATTTTAGCTGATTTGCACTGATACTTGTGTTTTTTATACCATTTAAAATATATATATATATATATATATATATATATATATATTTTTTTTTTTGTCTTCTTCCCTGTTCTTTCCAGTACCTAGCCAGGCATGCCTTGTGACAAAGCTTGAGAAAAAAAAGGAAAAAAAAAATAGTTCACCCAAAACTAAACAACACATTAAACATGGCTCATGAAATATGATATATGTGATATTACACTCTCATAGATCAG
This sequence comes from Dromiciops gliroides, assembly GCF_019393635.1. NCBI lineage: Eukaryota > Metazoa > Chordata > Mammalia > Microbiotheria > Microbiotheriidae > Dromiciops > Dromiciops gliroides. Next base: position 255,777,068 of record NC_057861.1, read on the forward strand.
TACTTCTTCAATCAAGTGATGGAGGTGTGTTTTCTTGTTGTCATAACTTTAAACATTAAAACATAATTCTCCTCAAGAGCTCCTTATCTTATTATTGACTATGGGTCAATGACTCTGGCCTTCTACATTATTAGGGCAATCTATACTTAACCTCAGATTTATCCTTCAACTCTGAAATAGGAGGCATCTTTCTTCAAAGGACAACACTAGGGGGGCGGAGCCAAGATGGCGGAGAGGAAGCAGCAAGCTGCCTGAGCTCTCCTTCTGTTCCCTCAAAACGAACATTAAATCAAGCCTCTGGACAGATTCTGAAACTACAGAACCTGCAAAGAGACAGAGAGACACAGTCCTCCAACCAGAGATAATTTAGAAGACTTCAGGAAAAGGTCGGTCTGACTCGGGCAAAAGGGAGGCCCAGCGCAGGGCAGCAACCCAGCGCCAAGAGAGTCAGGGCAAGTCAGCAGGAGCTGCGGGCCACAGCCGAACAACTGAGGCTCCCGGAACCTGGTTCAAAAATCTGGTGGCCAAGAAGGACAGTGGAAAAACCTACCTGCACCGGCCGAGAGGGCCACAAACGGCGGGATCAGACGCCGGGGTCTGGCGCCTGGCTGGCCGAGCACAATCATACAGGAAGTGCAGGGCGGGGCATCTCCACACACCATAAAGGCCTCAGAGTAAAAGCCCGGTCACACAGCACCTATACACCGGCACAAGAAGCCCAAAACAGGGACCCTGGTGCCCCCAGAGCAGACTTCAACTTAAAGAATAAATAAATAAGCTGCAATAATGAGTAAGAAGCAAAAAAGAGCCCTCTCCATTGAGAGCTTCTGTATGTATCAATGGGGAAGAAGCCAACACAAACTCAGATGAGGACAATAGCCTCAAATTGTCTACATCTGAAGCCTCACAAGGGAAGGTGAATTGGTCGCAAGAACAAAAAGCCTTCCTGGAAGAGCTCAAAAAGGATTTTAAAAATCAATTGCAAGAGGTAGAAGAAAAAATGGGGAGAGAAATGAAAGCAAAACAAAAAAACTATGAAAAAAGAATCAGCAGCTTGGAAAAGGAAGCTGAAGAAAACAAAGCCTTAAAAAATTCATTTGGCCAAATGGAAAAAAAGCTGCATAATCTCACTGAAGAAAACAATACCTTAAAAAATTCACTTAGCCAAATGGAAAAAAAGCTGCATAATCTCACTGAAGAAAACAATACCTTAAAAAATTCACTTAGCCAAATGGAAAAAAAGGTGCATAATCTCACTGAAGAAAACAATGCCTTAAAAATTAAAGTGGGACAGTTGGAAGATAAGGAATCCATGAGACACCAAGAATCAGTCAAGCAGAATAAAAAAAATGAAAAAATAGAAGAAAATGTGAAATACCTCATTGGAAAGACAACTGATCTGGAAAACAGATCGAGGAGAGACAATTTGAGAATCATTGGACTGCCAGAAAGCCATGACCAGAAAAAGAATCTCGACACCATATTCCAGGAAATTATTAAGGAGAACTGCCCTGATATCATAGAATCAGAGGATAAAATCATCATTGAAAGAATCCATCGATCACCTCCTGAAAGAGACCCCAAAAGGAAAACTCCAAGGAATATTGTAGCCAAATTCCAGAATTATCAGGTGAAGGAGAAAATACTTCAAGCAGCCAGAAAGAAGCAATTTAAATATCAAGGAGCCACAGTCAGGATTGCTCAGGACCTGGCAGCTTCAACATTAAAGGACCGCAAGGCTTGGAATATGATATTCCGGAAGGCAAAGGAGATTGGATTGCAGCCGAGAATCTATTACCCAGCAAAAATGTGCATTTTCTTTCAGGGGAAAAGATGGACATTTAATGACATTGGGGACTTTCAATCTTTCCTGGTGAAAAGACCAGAACTGAATAGAAAATTTGATCTCAACATACAAGACTCAAGAGAAGTTTAAAAAGGTAAACAGAGGGGAAAAAAAAAGTTACCCTATTAGGTTAAACTGTTTATATCCCTACACAGGAAGATAATACTCATAACTCTTAAGAACTGTAAATGTATTTGGGCAGAGAGAAGGACTTTATATAGAGGGTACAAATAAAAATTGTCTTTGATGTGATGATAAAAAAGAATTAAGGGGATAAAAAGGGAGTCTATGGGGAGGAGAGGAAAGGGGAGGTGGAATGGGATGAATTATATCATATGAAGAGGTGGAAAAAAACCTATTATAATAGAGGGAAAGAAAGGAGGGGGGAACATGGTTTCAACCCTATTCTCATTAGATTTGACTCAAAGAGGGAATAACATATACGTTCATTGGGATAAAGAAACTTAACTCATTCTTTAGGGAAACAAAAGGGGAAGGGAAAGGGGGGGACTGATAGAAGGGAGGACAAAAGCAAGGGAGAAAAGGGTAAAGAAAAGAGAGGGGGGTGATAAAAAGGGAGGGCAGATTGGGGGAGGCAGGGGTAAGAAGTAAAACGTCGGTGAGGAGGAATAGGGTGAAAGAAGGGGGGAAAAGTACAAAGGGGGTAAATAGAATGGAGGGGAATAGACAGTCAGTAATAATAACTGTGAATGTGAATGGGATGAACTCTGCTATAAAACGGAAGCGAATTGCAGAGTGGATTAAAAACCAGAACCCTACAATATGCTGTTTACAAGAAACACATTTGAAGCAGAGAGATACACACAGAGTAAAGGTAAAAGGCTGGAGCAGAATATATTATGCCTCAGCTAAAGTAAAAAAGGCAGGGGTAGCAATCCTTATCTCAGACAAAGTGCAGGCAAAAATAGATCTCATTAAAAGAGATAAGGAAGGAAAGTACATCTTACTTAAAGGTACTATAGATAATGAAGTAATATCAATATTGAATATGTATGCGCCAAGTGGTATAGCATCCAAGTTCTTAGAGGAGAAGTTAAATGAGTTACAAGAGGAATTAGATAGTAATACTATACTAGTGGGGGATCTGAATCTCCCCCTCTCAGAATTAGATAAATCTAGCCAAAAAATAAATAAGAAAGAAGTGAAAGAGGTGAATAGATTACTAGAAAAGTTAGACATGATAGATGTCTGGAGAAAATTGAAAGGGGATAGAAAGGAATATACCTTTTTCTCAGCAGTACATGGCACATTTTCAAAAATTCACCATGTATTAGGGCACAAAAACATCATAGTCAAATGTAGAAAGGCAGAAATAGTAAATGCATCCTTCTCAGATCATGATGCAATAAAAATTACATGTAAGAAAGAGCCAGGGAAAAGTAGACTGAAAATCAATTGGAAACTAAATAATTTCATTCTAAAGAATGAATGGGCCAAACAAGAAATCATAGAAACAATCAATAACTTTATCCAAGAGAATGACAATAATGAGACAACATACCAAAATCTATGGGATGCAGCTAAAGCAGTGCTTAGGGGAAAATTTATAGCTCTAAATGCTTACATGAATAAAAAAGAGAAAGAGGAGATTAATGAATTGGGCATGCAACTTAAAAAGCTAGAAAAAGAACAAATTAGAAATCCCCAATTAGACACTAAATTAGAGATCCTGAAAATTAAAGGAGAAATCAATAAGATTGAAAGCAAAAAAACTATAGAATTAATCAATAAAACTAAGAGCTGGTTTTATGAAAAAACCAATAAAATAGATAAAATATTGGTTAATTTGATTAAAAAAAAGAAAGAAGAAAACCAAATTACCAGTATCAAAAATGAAAAGGGTGATGTTACCACCAATGAAGTGGAAATTAAATCAATAATTAGGAAATATTTTGCCCAACTGTATGCCAATAAATTTGACAATCTAAATGAAATGGATGAATATTTACAAAAATACAAACTGCCCAGGTTAACTGAAGAGGAAATAAAATCCTTAAATAAACCCATATTAGAAAAAGAAATTGAACAAGCTATTAATGAACTCACTAAGAAAAAATCCCCAGGGCCAGATGGGTTTACGGGTGAATTTTACCAAACATTTAAAGAACAATTAATTCCAATATTATACAAATTATTTGGAAAAATAGGTGAAGAAGGAGTTCTACCAAATTCGTTTTATGACACAAATATGGTGGTGATACCAAAACCAGGCAAAGCAAAAACAGAGAAAGAAAATTATAGACCAATTTCCCTAATGAATATTGATGCTAAAATCTTAAATAAGATATTAGCAAGGAGATTACAGCAAGTGATCACCAGGATAATACACTATGACCAGGTGGGATTTATACCTGGAATGCAGGGCTGGTTCAACATTAGGAAAACTATTAACATAATCAACCACATCAATAAGAATACCAACCAAAATCATATGATTATCTCAATAGATGCAGAGAAAGCTTTTGACAAAGTACAACACCCATTCCTAATAAAAACACTAGAGAGTTTAGGAATAGGGGGAGCTTTCCTTAGAATAATAAACAGTATCTACCTAAAGCCATCAGCAAGTATTATATGCAATGGAGATAAATTAGAGGCCTTCCCAATAAGATCAGGGGTGAAACAGGGATGTCCATTATCACTCCTATTATTTAATATTGTTCTAGAAATGTTAGCTTTAGCAATCAGAGAAGAGAAAGGAATTAAAGGAATTAGAATAGGCAAGGAGGAAACAAAACTATCACTCTTTGCAGATGATATGATGGTATACTTAAGGAATCCTCGAGAATCAAGTCAAAAATTACTTGAAACAATTAACAACTTTAGCAAAGTGGCAGGATATAAAATAAATCCACATAAATCGTCAGCATTTCTATACATGACCAACAAAATCCAGCAGCAAGAGATAGAAAGAGAAATTCCATTTAAAGTAACGGTAGATAATATAAACTACTTGGGAGTCTACTTGCCAAGACAAACCCAGGAACTCTATGAACACAACTACCAAACACTCTTCACACAAATCAAATCAGATCTAAATAATTGGAAAGATATCAATTGCTCATGGATAGGCAGAGCTAATATAGTAAAGATGACAATACTGCCTAAATTAATTTACTTATTCAGTGCCATACCAATCAGGCTACCTAAAAATTATTTTATACAGCTAGAAAAAATAATAACAAAATTCATCTGGAAAAACAAAAAATCAAGAATATCCAGGGAAATAATGAAAAAAAATTCACAGGAAGGTGGGTTAGTGGTACCAAACCTCGAGCTTTACTATAAAGCGGCAGTCATCAAAACTATCTGGTACTGGCTAAAAAATAGAGTGGTAGATCAATGGAATAGGCTAGGCTCAGGAAATGCAGTAGTAAATGACACTAGTAATGTAGTGTTTGATAAACCCAAAGACTCCAGCTTCTGGGATAGGAACTCAGTATTTGACAAAAACTGCTGGGAAAACTGGAAGATAGTATGGCAGAAATTAGGCTTAGACCAACATCTTACACCTTATACTAAAATAAGGTCAAAATGGATACATGATTTAGACATAAGAGATGATACCATAGGTAAATTAGGAAAGAAAGGAATAGTGTACCTATCAGATCTTTGGAAAGGAGAACAGTTTCTGACCAAACATGAGATAGAGTATATTATAAAATGCAAAGTGGATGATTTTGATTATATTAAATTTAAAAATTTTTGTACAAACAGAAGCAATGCATCCAAAATTGGAAGGGAGGCAGAAAGCTGGGAAACAATTTTTGAGGCCAGTGCTTCTGATAAAGGCCTCATCTCTAAAATATATAGGGAATTAAATCAAATTTATAAGAATCCAAATGGTCAAAGGATATGAACAGGCAGTTTTCTGATGAAGAAACCAAAGCTATCTATTCCCATATGAAAAAATGCTCTAAATCTCTAATGATTAGAGAGATGCAAATTAAAACAACTCTGAGGTACCACCTGACACCTATCAGATTGGCTAAAATGACAAAAAAGGAAGATAATAAATGTTGGAGAGGCTGTGGGAAAATTGGAACACTAATGCATTGTTGGTGGAGCTGTGAGCTGATCCAACCATTCTGGAGAGCAATTTGGAATTATGCCCAAAGGGCGATAAAGCTGTGCATACCCTTTGACCCAGCAATCCCACTTTTAGGTCTTTTGCCCAAAGAAATCATGGAAGGGGGAAAGGGACCCACATGTACAAAAATATTTATAGCTGCTCTTTACGTGGTAGCAAGGAATTGGAAGTTGAGGGGGTGCCCATCAATTGGGAAATGGCTGGACAAGTTGTGGTATATGAATACAATGGAATACTATTGTGCTGTAAGAAATGATGAGCAGGAAGAGTTCAGAGAAACCTGGAGGGTCTTACGTGATGATGAGTGAGATGAGCAGAACCAGAAGAACATTGTACACAGTTTCATCAACATTGAGTATTGACCTACTGTGATGGACTATATTCTTCTCACCAATGCAATGGTACAGAAGAGTTCCAGGGAACTCATGATAGAAGAGGATCTCCAAATCCAAGAAAAAAAAAGAAAGAAAGAACTGTGGAGTATAGAAGCTGATTGAACCATATTATTTCTTTTGTTTTGGGTGCTGTTTTTTTTTTCTATTTTGAGGTTTTGCATCACTGCTCTGATTCTTTGTCTTGTAACAGGATTAATGCAGAAATAGGATTAATGTTATTATGTGTATATATATGTGTGTGTATATATATATATATATATATGTATATGTATAGAGATATATAGATATAACCTATATCAGATTACCTGCTGTCTAGGGGAGGGGGGAAGGAGGGGAGGGAGGGAGAAAAATCTGAAATTGTAAAGCATGTATAAACAAAAGTTGAGAACTATCTTTACATGTAACGGAAAAAATAAAATATCTCATAAAAAAAAAAAGGACAACACTAGCTCTTCATGGTCTGCTAGAAAAGTGATGTCAAACAGAAACTAAGGCTACTAAATCATACCTAAGTATCCCTGTAGGCCACATATTTAGAAAACTAAATATTGGCATTATCTATGTTCTATTGTAGTTTTTATTAATTTTTGTCAAATATTTCCCAATTTTATTTTAATCTGGTTCAGGCAATACTCCAAAGGCCCCTTAAAATGGTCATTTGTGACTTCTGATTCTACATGAGCCCAGATTTCCCTGGGGAAGGAAACTCCTGGGAAAAGGGGGAAGTAAGGTGGGGAGAGTTGATATTTGAACTCTTGGCAGCAGAAGAGATACCTAAGAAAGAGAATAGAGATAGAAGTGGGAAGGGCTGAGGAGGAATCCCTATGGTCACTTATACTTAGGGAACAGGAGGTAGATAATGTTATAATTGTAGAATAAACAATAAAGAAATAGACAAATGTAAAGTGATGACTTGGCCATTTGAAGCACAGACAACTTTATTCCATGGATTGCATTATTTCGGTCAAAATAGTTATGTATCAATGAGACTCTTTTGTTTCATAATAGAACACAGACTTCTCTCATATACTCAGGAATTTTACATTTTAGAATGTAAGTTCTTAAAAGAAAATCATCTTATATAGTGAGCTTTAATGTTGATAGAAGAAGACAGAGGAAGTAAATTATTAGTAATTTTCTTCAATTCCCTGAATAAATCATTTTGTCATGGCTCATTCCTATTGCTATTTCAAACAGAATTTCTTATTCTTCTTATTCCCATTTATTATTTGTTTAAAATTCTATCTCAATACTATTTAAAATCTCCTATGTAGTACAGGGCCCTAGCAACAAGGCTAACCTTAAATTTCTATTAATTTTGTTATTCCAGCTATGTTCATAACACACACACACACACAGTTTTAAGTGTGTGCAGTTCAAAAAAAGATATTTTAACAAATATTTTTATTTTCTTTCTCCTAGTTTTTCTGATGTTCAGTTCCAAAGCATTTAAGAAATTTTCATTACCTTTTAATTTCTATTCTGTCTCCCTATTTTACTTTTTTATAAATACCAATTAAATAACAAACACAGTTTGAAGGCAAGGATTAAAACTTTTAGGAGGTCCCACAATAGGCAGTATAATTAGTGTATGGAACATTCCAGTTGGAGTGAGAGGCTCATCCTAATTCTGTCACTTTAATATTAGGAAAGCTACTTATTAGGCCTGTTTACTAATAAGTTTTATTGCTAAGTATTTTTTTTAAAGGAAGGGTTTGGGCTAGACAATTTCTAATGCCACTTCCAGCTCTAAGAATCTGTAACTTTGTCCATAAGTGGTGTACTTGATCACAAATTACTTCATAGAAAATAAATTATTGGGTGGCTAGGTGGCGCAGTGGATAAAGCACGGGCCCTGGATTCAGGAGTTCCTGAGTTCAAGTCCGGCCTCAGACACTTGACACTTACTAGCTGTGTGACCCTGGGCAAGTCACTTAAGCCCCATCACCCTGCCAAAAAACAAAAAACAAAAAAGAAAAGAAAAGAAAAGAAATTATTAAAGAGGCAATGTGTCATAGTGGAAAGAAGGCTGAAATCATAGTCAGGAAGATGTGGGTTCAAATACTGTCACTGAAACATGCTGACCTTGTGACCATGAGCAGAACATTTAATCTCTTAGTGCTTCCAGATAAGTTCCAAATAAGATGCCAATCAGCCAATTGTGAAAAAGGTCCCCCACAGATTAAAGGATAGGACTGGACCAATAAATAAATAATGTACACATTATTTATTCTTCAAACATTTATTAAGGGCTCACTTGAGCAAGGCACTTGGTTGGGTGTTTCTGAATACAAAGATATAAAATAATCCCTTTCTCCAAGAATTTCACATTCTAATGTGTATATGTGCTGTGCTGGTGCTGATGTGTAAAATGTGTACATATTGGTAGATGAAAGGTCATTTGAAGTATCAGGGAGTATCAGGAAATAGATGTATTGGGAAAGGATGTGTTTAGAAGAAGCCACCCAACCTGAGTCTTGATGGCAGATTGTAAGAAGCAGAGGTGAGGTGGAAGTACATTTTAGTAATGGGAGGACAAGCTATGTGAAGGCATGGAGACAGGAGGCAGACAGACGCTTGAGTTTGGAGAATAGCTAGTATGTTAGTGCAAAGGAATCTTTGATCAATTTGATGAGTTCCCTAAACGTAATGAGATCACAGTGCATGGGCCTTTTTTTTTTGGAGGCATTTGAGTACTACTTCTCTATGAAATATGACCATGCCCAATGACACTTGGCTGAACACAGGATACTTCTGGTGACTATGTGACTGAGACTCAGGAGCACAAACCCGTGTTGATTCTAGCTATATCTATAAAAGTAAGCCAATGAAACTTCTCTTTCTTTGCCTTTTCTCTTGTCTCTTATTACTGAATTAAACAAAGGGTTAGTATTTTTCCTTCTCCTCCCCAATCCAACAACATTTAATGTCAACTTGTGGCAGAAGCAGCTTCATGAGCTGCACATGTGCTCACCCAGGTTGTCTGGGAAGACAATTCTTGGAGTTCCAAGTTCCTTGTTGCTATATAACCTTGTCTTTTCTTTTCTGAGCACATCATAGATCATAGATCTGACAAAGGACTTCCGTAATCCAGTAGGTGGCAATAGCTGGGCAATGATAGATTTCTTGCAGAAGATCATGGCAGAATATTCATATGCATGCCCAAAAGGATCATTCATAGTGTTCAAAGACCCCAAATTCCTGCATGAATAAGGGGAGACCGGAATTTCCTAGACAATATTTCCAGAATCTAGACTTTTTGACAGAGAAGGAAAATTTTTCTGGGTATTGTCAACCTTGATAATGGTCTCATGTGTAACTTTGTAGTTACATATGAGTTATGTTTATATTTATATATGAATTACAGTTAACTCTACAATTACATGAGTTATAATTACAGTTACAGTACAGTTCTGAAGTTCAAGGGTTTGGGTGTTGGCCTTCTAGAGGGAGGTTTCCTCAATCACATGTTTCTTAGAAAAGGAAGCAGATTGCAAAAAAGAACTTTACAGTTAAAGGATCTTGCTGCCCACTGCTGTGATGAGTTATTCAAACATTGCATACTCTATGGGAAGCATACCATTGCTGCTATTTTTTCTTATGCAATTAATGATCTGCAAACTTTTGCATGAGTGGACAAAATTGCTACTTTTTGGGTAAAAGAATAAAAGTACGGAAATAAAAGATTATCTTCTGTGGGTTCACCTAAAGTTCTTCAGGATATCTCCAGTACCAAATAGGACAAACAAGATGATGCATACTTCATCCTGTTTCCACGTGGTTTTGATTTCTTCTTTTAAGTCTCTATTTGGTAAGTTTTTTGTTCCATGTAGTCTGGAGATAATGAGTATCCAGTATGGCAACATCTATTAAAAATGTTGTTGTGGTCATTATCTCCTTTTTATCTTTTAATGAGGGTGAATCAATTTCCTAGGATGTTACTATCCTACTATTATTCCTTTATTTTTAATGCTCTATTTTGTAGAGGTAGATAAAACAATTTCTTTTTGTAGTTGCATAAAAGTATTAGGACGTAAGCTCATTTTCTGTGTGCTTACAGAAAACATCCTTGGCCAAAATTCCAGGAGTAGAGAGTTCATCAGAAATGAGATGTACCTCAATCTGTTCCCACATGATTCTGATTGTCCCTGCTAGGTTTTCACATTTTGAAACCTTTTTGTTCCATGTAGCTTGGAGACTGTGAGAGTTATTAAAAACGTCATTCTTGTACTTTTATGGATCAGTTTTTTATATGGGCAATTATGTGCAACAGTTCAATCTGTAGCAAGACTTCATTTCCAGTATAGTCTATTTGTGAATGTCTATTGGATATTTTTAGGTCTGTATTTGAGGTATGGCAATTCTCCATCTGTTAAAGCTGTTACCTCTAATGCATAACTAGCTAACAGGTCGTTTCTTGCTAGGTATTCAGTAGGTGCTAAATTTTTACAGCCCACAGTGATATGTTGAGCAGCTTCTATCATAGTTTACATGAATCAAAGTCTGGGTTCCTTAAGGATAATCTTTTTGTAATTTCTGGTTGCAATGACCTTGTCTTGAATTGTCAATGTAAACCTCTCTTTTTCCACAAACAAATCTTAATCTCTGAGTTATTTCTTTATTACTTCTTTGGTGACTCATTATATTTCCCAAAACTTTTTTCTTCTTCCAAACTTCTCTATTACTGTTGAAGTTATCACTATCCCTATGGTCACCCAGGCTTGCAACCTAGGTGGCATCTTCAATTCCTTAATCTCTCCCAGCCCACTCCATATCCAATCTGTTGCCAAGTCTTATTGATTCTGTCTTTTGTCTGTTCTTTCTTCACCACATCTCTTGTATATATGCCCTTATTTCTATAACCTAGTTCTTGCCTTGATAGAGGGCCTCATCGCCACTTGCCTGCATCATTTCAATAAGTCTCTTGTTGGTCCCTCTGCTTCAAGTCTCTCCCCACTCTAGTCCACCCACTATTTATCTACCAAAGTGATCTTAAGAGCAGGTAAGTGCATGTCATGCCTCTGCTCATTAAGCCACAGTTCCTCCCTATAACCTCTGGTATCAAATATAAAATCCTGGTTAGTTTTTAAAGCTTTTCATATTCTAGTCCCTCCATGCCTCTCCAGTCTTTTTATATTTTACTCCCTCAAGTTATTCTACAACCTAGTGATAACTGGCTTCCCTGTTATTCTTAACACAAGGCACTATATCTCTTAACTCCCTTAATTACCACTGAACTGTCCCTGGACCTGGAATGTTCTCTCTCCTCATATCTGCCTCTTGACTTCCCTGACTTCCTTCAACTCTCAGATAAAATCTCACCTTCAGGAAGTTTTTTCCCATTCTCCCTTAATGGTAGATATTGATTCTGGAGGTTGCAATAAGTAAAGCTTTACAATGACTTCAGAGTCTTCAACCTTTCTCTTTTCAAATTTAGTAGTTCCTCAGTTTCATCTCTATTTCCTCTAATGTAGGCTTAGGGATAGAGTGTTTTTATTCATTTGGTTTTTTTTTTTTTTGTCTTGCACCGGATTTTGGGTGGTATAGAGCTGAGAATGCTATCAACAAAAAGCAATATGAAATTTTTGCTTATAAACAGTGAGATGTCTCCAATATCATTATGTTGTAGGATTGGTCCATAATAAAAGTGTTTATGTCTTCAGTCCTTTTCATATGTAATTAAGGTTTGCCCTCTTTAGCAGTCATTGCCATTTGCCATGAAGGATTTCTATCATATGAGTTATTGGTATTTGTGATTTGTTCTGTGTCAAGATAATGGAATGTGGTAGATGAAGGGATTTGGCAGATACTCAGGGGCCCACCTGGAGATTGATCTAAATGGTTGAATTGGGTGAGAGCGACTGACTGCTGACTGGCTTACTTTCAGTTAACTAGATTATAAGTACATCTGGCTGGTACTTAAGACAGTATTGTTCTCAGAAGCTAAAAACTTTGAACTTTACATCGAGACCACCTTTGGATCCAGTGAACCAATGAATTTGAATTATGCTAGCCAATCAGCTTGAAGAGACTCCCATTTCTGGGAGAAGGACATGAAAGAGGAAGTGAACCCTGGCCGGGAACTTCTTCCTCTTTGGCTGGAGAGATCCTGTGGTGGCAGTACTTCACAAGAGAGTTTAGGAAGACTAGGATTTCCATGCTATAAGAAATCTGTTCTCAATCTTTCTCTCTTTACTATCTTATATCTTTTAATAAAACTTTAAAAGCCTAAACTCTTGGTGAATTTATCAGTGATTTTAACCAGTTTCCCCCAAAAACTTGGGGGGGGGGACAGATTAGAACCCACATTTAGAATTTTAAACAACACAGTTCAAATGTATCCTATACAACCAGACCAAAAGGAACACTATTCGCTTTAGTGTCATATTCTCCAGTCTGATCATTTTTATAATTTCAGGTAAGTAAAACTTGTGACCTTCTACTTTCCTGTATATTCCTTAGATTAATGGGAGCAATTTCATCAAATTTTCTGGGAGCTGACCCAAATGGTTGAATCATTATGGATCATAACACAATTGGCCAATATTTCAGAGTTTCTACCAGGCCATCAAAGCTGTTGTCGAAGTCTTTGGGCATATAGACTCTCTACTGTATATCAGCCCGGATGATATTCCATGACTTAGCTATATTTCTACCCCTTCCCCAAACTTCTACTCCTATGGGTGATGAGTTGGGTTTTGATGGATGATGATGATGATTGATGATGACTAGTAGTATTGGCAGCAGTGTGGCAGAAGGTTTGGGAAAACAAAACAAAACAATAAAACTAGAAATAAGAAAACTAATTGGAAGTCTATTGCAATAGAATAGGCCTGAAATAACAAGGAACTGAATCAGGGTAGTGACTTTGTGAATAGAGAAAAGAGGGAGATCTTTGAGAGAGATTTTCTGAAAGTATAATTGACAAAATTGTGACTAATTGCATATGAGAGCACAGGAGAGGACAAAATCAAGGATGACAAGAAGAATGGGATATTTTCAATGGAAACGGAAATTTGAACAACACAGGTTTGGGGAAAGATATATTCTATTATGGATTTTATGTTTGAAATGTCTTTGTCTAACATAGTTGACAATTTAGGACTGAAGTTGAAGAAACAGATTAGGGTTGAATATATAGTAAGATTTATATGAAATGAATGTCTGTAAACTCATGGGATCACATGGAGGAAGAATATAGAGTAAAATGAAAAGAGAACTTTGGGTAATTGCTGTATTTACGGGTAAGGATATAAATGACAATCAAGTAAAAGAGACTGAGAAAGATCAGCTAGCTAGGTATGAGATGCAATAGAATACAAGTCAAAGAAGATTAGGATAAAGAATGTATTTAGGGAGAGGAGTTATGTGTCATGATTTAAAAATTCCAAGTGTTAAAGAATTCAAAGAAGTCATGTACAATGAAGACTGAGAAAAGCTATCAAATTTAAGAACTAAGAAATTACCATATTCCATATTATTAAATAACCTCATTTCACCCGAGTGGCAAAAACTGGAACGCAGATTACAAGGGGGCAACAAAGTGAGTGGGAGATGAAGTGAAGGAAATTTTCTAGTAATTTGTCAATGAAAGAAGCAAGAGATATAAAATGATACCTCTATGGGCTAGAAAGATCAAATAAAGGTTTCTTTTAAGAATGAGAGACACTGGCATGTTTGCAGCAATGAGGGATGAATCAGTAGATAGGAGGAAAATGAAGGAGGGAGATTCTGTCTGTCTATCATCTATCTATCTATCTATCTATCTATCTATCTATCTATCTATCTATCTATCTATCTATCTATCTATCCCCTCTATTCTGAGAGGAAGGGGGCAGGTGGCTTGAGAGAATACTAAATGGATTCTAGCAAAAAAAAAAGATTGCCAGAATTGAAGATTCAGTTGAAACATAAATTTGTCATGTGACATAATTTGTAATCCAATGAGCATGGGTTACCCCCTCCAAGGTAGCAGTAGCAGTATGACTAGGAATAGAGAAGATAGATATTGAAGATCACATAGAGTCGGCAAGGAGTAGGCTCCAACCTCCAGTGAAATAGGTGAACTGTGGGGTGAACTATGAATTTGGAGGAGGGCTGGCCCATAGTAATACAGATAAAATGTATCAGAAACAGGACTTGAACCCAGGTCTTCCTGCCTCCAAGCTCCATCATCTATCCATAATGCTACATTGCTTCTCATTGGTATCAATAGCTAATTTAAATAGGGCAGTTTTAAATTGTTCTAACTGAATGTAAGTTATTTTGTTCTCTTTTTTCCTTCTAGTTTAGTATTCATTGTGATTAGTATACTAATATATTGCTAGCATAACTATACATGGCTAATTAATTTAGAAATGATTCCTCTATCAGTAACTAGTCATTTCTAGTTTATTAGACAAAGATAGAATCCTATCTATCTATCTATCTTGGAGGCAATAGGGGTTAAGTGACTTACCCAGGGTCACACAGCTAGTAATTATCTGAGGCTGGATTTGAACTCAGTTCCTCTTGATTCTAGGGCTGGAATCCACTGTGCAACTTAGCTGCCCCTATCTATAAATTTCGAGAGAGTTTGGATAACTTTGGCTGAAAGGGGCACCTGTTGAATAAATCTGGGCAACCAGTAACAAAATGAAGATTTGCATTCATGTCATAAACTCAGAAAAGGTCAAGAATCCATTATATAATTAAATCATATTAGATTGTTGAATGTAGTCTATCTGGTTACATTTCAAGCTCTTTGTGTCTATAACTGGGAATATTTTTGTTTTAAATGTTTTAGCATTCCTAATTCTCATTTGTAGTAAAATATTTTAAATAGTCATTCCTTTAGGCAAATTTCTGGAGTTAAATTGAGCTACACTATTCCAACAAATTCATTAATCTAATACATTTTGTCTGTGATAGCATCAGATGTAACTTCTTTATTTATACATTCAGCAAGCATGGAAGATAACTAATGACTTTTATTTTGATGAATGACTTAGATTTTCATCTTTAGGCCTTGCCCAGATCATTAGCAATATCAAATAATGTACTCTAATGACATTAATTCTGGTATATTTTTAACACTTGTTTTCATAATAAAATAAAATACTTTTAAAGACTATTTATTCTGGTGTATTTCATAACACTTGTTTGCAAGATTCAATTCACTATTGCTAAGAGCTACACATTCCATTTTCTTCCTGTAGAGAATTGGCCCAACTTTCTATTCTCTGTAACTGTATGGGAGCATTCCTATTTATAGAGGATGGAAATTTGGCTTGAAAATTGTATTTAGGAATGCTAATATAGTCAGTCTGTTACTCAGATATAATTCTGAAAGCAAAAGATAAATTTTCTAAGCCTGGTGTTGGCATTTTGGAGTTACCCATGACTCTTGATCCAAATATTCATATTTTAAAATACCTTCAAATTGTTGAAAATATATCTAATATCTATTGAACAATAAAATCTTTGAAGCTCATGAGCTGTTAAAAAGAATTTGGGCCCATTCCATCCCAGCTATATATTATCTTGGCAGAATGAACCGAAATATCTGGCAACAATAGAAAAGTTAACCTTTAAAAATTGAAAGGCTTTAGGTAACTTCCAAGACATATGGTCTACTTTACTCAAAATGTGCTGAATATCCTTAAACCAGCTTTATGGAACATGTGAAAAAGGAAGTGGGGTTCAGAATTGGTTCACTTTCAGCACTAAGCTAAAGGTAGGGTGGTTTGGGTCATTTCTTAGTTTTACTAAACCAGTTCAACTATCCTTTACATCCCTGTTAAGAAAAAAAAAGTTGATGCCATTTGAGCCTTTTTTTTTTTAATCAAATACCTTCTCTCTGCTGGCATTCATGGTTATCCATCTGCAGAAATTGTAATGAATTGGATTCTTACATGAATATTGTCTGTTTACACAGGAAGTTTGGATTGTGATGTCTGTATGACAAACTGAAACTTAACTCTCCTGTGCTTATCTCAATCAGGGAAAGAACAAGGCCAGAAGGAAATGTTTAGTGCATGGTGTTCCTGGGCCTTTTAAGTAACCCTTTTCTTAAACTACTGCATAAAATTATGTTAAGGCGTGTTGGGTTTATATTCTCCTTATAAGCAATACAAAATCATCTTTGTTACATAATTCTAAAAGTCTGTTTCCTGGGTACCAAGTCCAAAGTGTTCATAACCTAGTTAGTGGTCAATCTGCTAGTAATGTTCCCCTCTGAATTTTATTATGCTGGTCCTTGGAGAGATGAAACAGTCTGTTTCTGAGATATGTATTATTGGGATAGGAGGCTTTCTGGTCATGTCGTGAAAGTGAGGAGTGGTCAGCCTAAATTCTTCACTGGTATTCATTCTTCCCAAAATATCTTTAACAACATGTAGGAAGGGGCAGCTAGGTGGCTCAGTGGATAGAGCACCGGCCCTGGATTCAGGAGGACCTGAGTTCAAATTTGGCCTCAGACACTTTACACACTCACTAGCTGTGTGACCGTGGGCAAGTCACTTAACCCCAATTGCCTCACTAAAAAAACAAAACAAAACAAAACAAAACATGTAGGAAAAGCTCCATTGTATTAGAAGATGCTTTGTACACAATAAATGCAATATTTCGAATAAGAATCATGAAGGATAAGGCATGGTTTGCAGCGCATCCTGGTGGAAGGAGTCACCACATTGATGGGATCACAGATCCATTGAAATACTGAAGCATAAAATTATTATTATCATCATTTTTATTTCCCTATAACCATTATTATAAGAATAAAAAGGAAAAGAAGTGAGGGAAGTATTGATTTTGTGTTTTATTTGGGGATGAATGAATGAATGAATGAATAAAAATTATGTATTAAGGACCCACATTATGCTAGATATTGTGACAAAATTCTAGGAATATAACAATAGGTAAGTAATAAAGGAAGACTACACATGGAGAGGAGTGATGCACAGGGAGGAGTGTTTTGGATTTGGAAGTCAGAGACAATGGTAATTTGAGCCAGAAGGAAAAAGATTGGCATGTTGTTTCTAGGTATGATGATATTTGTTTTAATTAGCGGTAATATTATTATTATTATTATTACATAATGGTAACATAACATAATGTTGCTATATTGGTAATATTATTATTAATCATAATATTTATTAATACTATTCTATGAACTAGAGTTGAAAAGAAGGTGGGGTGGGCAACTACATGGAGGAGATACAAGGTGCTCCTGAGGCCAGGCAAGATAAAGAAAAGACTCATCAGTCTGAATGCAGGGTCATAAGGATAGGAACTTGAGTTTCAGTCAGAGGAGGAGGCTGTAAAGCAAGAAAGATTTCTTGGAAATTAGAATGGATAAAATACACACATGAATCTATTCAATTGGAAAAGACACTGTGCTGGATGCTGAGAATACCCAGATAGAAATAAATAGTCCCTGCCCTCAAGAAGTTTTCATTTTGGGGGATGGAACTAGTAGCTAGGTAGCTAGGTTTGAATATGGAGAAAAAGAGGGAGGGAGGAAGGAAGGAAGGGAGAGAGAGAGAGAGAGAGAGAGAGAGAGAGAGAGAGAGAGAGAGAGAGAGAAAGATATATATATATATATGTCTGTCTATCTATCAAAAAAAAAATAAGGGATAAGGACGTTCCCTTGATTTCATAGGTTGTTGTTGTTTGTTCTTCATTCTTGAAGAAGACCGTGACATCAGGGTGATGCCATGACTTATACTGAATTGGATTTAAATAAGGGAGAGCTGTGCGAAGTCACAAACCTCACTCTCTCCTCCAGAGCTATCTGGACCCAGTGGCAAGATATATATCAGGACCACTGGAGATGGCTCCAGATATTTAAGGCAATTGCGGTTGTGACTTGCCTAGGATCACAGAGCTAATAAGTGTCTAAGGTGAGATTTGAACTCAGGTCCTCTTAACTCCAGGGCCAGTGCTTTATCCACTGTACCACTTAGCTCCTCTTTCATAGGTATAGAAAACTCTTGGCTAAGGAAATTTCCTTTACCAATATACTGATATGTCGAATGACTTATCCAGGGCCACACAACCAATCTGTATTGGATGTGATAGAAACCAGGTCTTCCTGGATTTGAGGTCAGCCTTTTAACCACTATGGCAAGCTGCCTTTAAATTACAATGTTTTTAATATAAATATAAAGTAAATTAAAAGTAGTTAGTGGGGTACTGACCAGTAGGAGAGGGTCTCATGCTGTATCTGTTACAATTCTTTGCCAAAAGGTAAAAAACAAATAAACACAAATATCCTAATTTTATTGAGTTCCTTTATTAGGTATCTACTGTGTTAGATTCTGAGGATGCAGAGACAAAAATGAAACACTCCCTGCCCTCAAGAAGTTATAACATGGTAGAAAAATACAAATCATTCCTAAACCAGGAGAGTATTTTTGCTAGAAACTGCTTGGACTATTTGCTCATTAGAAAAAGGCTGAAAATTCACACTCAAGGGTCTAGTTTGGTATTCAGAAAGATTTAAAGCTTGTTCCTTGTCTTCTTCCTAGAGAGACCAGAGTACCTACGAAGATAGTCAAACCTCCTTACATCACATTTTCCTCCGTTGGATTGCTGACCCTGATGCTGATGTATCTTTCCCAGATTTATGGGCAATTCTAACTGATTTAGTTCCAGTTCTTTGTAGATTTATAATTTCTAGCTTCTGTACATCTTGGATATCCCTGACTTACATAGCTTAAACATTTAATTTGTACCTTATTGGAAACAGAAAAACCATCTAGGGGATGGGAAAATGTTTTGGTTAAGCAGTTTGGAAACTGGCTTTCTACCACATTACTCTTAACATTCTCTCTCTCTCTCTCTCTCTCTCTCTCTCTCTCTCTCTCTCTCTCTCTCTCTCTCTCTCTCTGTCTCTTTCTGTCTGTCTCTCAACAATACGGCCATTTTGGAAACTATTGAAAAGGGGGACAAATATACTTTGCCCTTAGTTTACCTTAGTGTCTTGTGAAGGATTAGAGAATAGGGCACATTAAAACTATAAGTTATTACTTTGTGCATTTTCTCAGGTGAAAACTGATATTTGTGCGCATTTGGGGGGGAAATTGATCAAAGTTGTCAGGGATAAGGGAGTTTCTATCCACCATTTCTATCAGGAAACCCAATTTCTTATGGTGCATAACAGCAGAACTCCCCCCTGGAACAAATTGGAAATTTGGTGTTTGTAGAAAATAAGAAGTGAGGCAAAACCACTACATGTTTCACTGTTCACTAGCCTAACAAAAATTTGATTATTTGTCAGCTTTGGCAGCTGTACAGATTTTTTTTTTCCTTCAGTTCTACTCATGGGAGTGATATAAAATAAAAGTTTGTCCTACAATTCCACTATATCTTTCAGGAGTGAGAAGAGCATTTTCCCCTCATCCCTCAAATTTCCACAGAGAATATTTAAAAGACAATTTGAATGAATATTTGCCAATTTTGAGTGGCTAAGAAAACCAAGCCTGGATAGCTGTTCTTATCCCCTCAGTTGTCATTTTAATCAGTACTATTAGACCCTAGATTGGTTGAATGACCTTAAGATATTTATATAACTAAGAAGAATTTATATTAATTAAGGATAAAGTACTTATATTGCTGTTATAAGGCCATTTATCTTTTAGTATGGGTTTCCATATTTAAATATGTTACCTCCATGATCTTGAACTCAAAAATTCCTCTTTTTGATTATAATCTTATGTCTTCATCTGTCCCTTTCTCCCACTCCTCCTTCACCTAATTTTTGTCTTTAATGTGACCTCTGGTCATTCAGTCCTTCCCATTGTTTTAGTACATAATTTATTCTAGCCTTATATTTTTCCCTTGACCTATAGTTACCACTTCAACTATATACTTTTCTCTACCCGTTAATACAGCTTGCACCCTTGTCCTACTGGAATTCATGCTTTGGCAATATTCAACCCTGGTCTACCTTTGTTGTTTATATTCCCATAATTCCGAATGAACGTATTTAGAGGAAATCTTACAATCAGGGTGACAGCATACTACAAATTCATGTTATCTAATCTACACTGGGCCTTCATCACAGCATGGCAAGCCTTGTTTAAAAAGGTTTTCTCTATCTGTTTTTTTTATTTATGCTCCAACCTCTTCTGTATATTCAAACTTCCAATACCACCCTCAATTCACTCTTTCCAAAGATGATTGCAGCAAGAAAAAAAAAACTTTACTGGGAAAACTGAGGCTAATCTTAATGAGCTTTCATATTATCCTTTCCGTAGTTCAAGACCCTCTATAGTTTCACATAGCCTTTGTTTCATCCTCAGAAGAAATAATATATTTTTTCTTTGTTAGTCCCATTGTCTTCAGTCTCCTCTAAGATATTATCCCATTGTTCATTATCTCAATTTCCATCTCTCCCTACAATCAGGCTTCTTCTATGTTGCCTTTAATACTAACAGGTCTTCTCCATCCTAAAAAGAAAGCAAACAAAACAAAACAAACACAAAAATTCCAAAACTGAACTTAACCATGCCCACTCTACTATGACTATGTTCATATATGTAAGACAGTTATAGACACTCAGTGCCTACATTCTCTCACCTCAGCCCATTGCTTTCTGTTTTCTAATGTCACTACTATCTTTAATGTGATCGTTATTTATTAAATGATCAATGTAGTAGCCTTTTCTCTGTGTTCATCCAATTTGGCTTTTTTCCTTTGTTGCTGATTATGACTTTCTCCGTCTTGTAGATATCTTTTCCTCCTTTGATGTTTTATGGCACTATCATCTCCTTATTCTCCTACCTAGATGAATAACTTCTCCTTTTTAGCCTCTTTTATGGATCATAATATAGTTCCCATCCCATAAACACAAGTATCTCCCAGTACATAGTCCTAAGTAGTTTTATCTTCTTTCCTTACAGTCTCTTAGTGATCTTAACAGGTCCTATAGATTCAATCATCACCACTGTACAGATAAATGCCAAATCTAAATTCTCTCCTGAACTGCCATCCAACATCACCACCCACCTGCTGGAGCTGGACATCTCTATCCACACTTATTGTTGGCATTTCAAACTTAACATGTCCAAAATATAATTCTTTATCTTTCCCTGTACACAAAACCCTCCCTATTTTTGTTAACAGAACTGCCATCTTCCCAGTCACCCAGATTTGTAAACTCAAAGCTCTCCTTGACTCTTTTCTTTGGCTCCTTCCCCATATTTGAATATTTGCCAGAAGTTGGTTATTTGACCTCTACTGCCAGTGCCCCCTTTTCTTCACTCACAAGTTAACTACTTTAGGAAGTCATCACCTCTTACTCAGGCTGTTGTAATAGCTTCTTAATGGGTCTATCTGCTACCTGTCCTTACTTTCTTTAACCAATTGAAAGAGCTGCTGAAATATTTTTTTTCTAAGGCACAAAACGGACAATGGCACGACTTTCCTCATAAGCCTTTAATGACTCCCCAATCTCTTTAGGATAAAACATGCATTCCTCAATCTGGCAATTGAAAGCCGTCCACAATTTGGTTCCTCAAGCTTCATTTCATTTTACTCTCATCCAAGCACTCTGTGTTCTAGCCAAGATGAATTACTAGCTATTTCCGCAATTGCCAATATATCTCCTATATGTTTGCTTCCACACAAACCATCCCCCATACTTGCAATATTCGCCACCTCCTTTCCATCTCTTAGAATCTTTATTTTTCTTTAAGGCTCAGCTCAGTTAACAAGTCAGCTCATCAAACCTTCCCTGATGTCCCCATAGTTGTACTCTCTTCCTCCTCAAATCTCCTTGCATTAAATCATCTGTGTGTATGTTGAATATACTCATTAAAACATAAAATTCTTGATTGCAGGAACTGCTTTAAATGTTGTTGGTTTTTTTTTTATCTGAAGTGCCTAGTATAGTTCCTCCCCCAACTATAAGCATTCTTGCTAGCTGTTCCCCATAAGTGGAACACTGTCCCTCTTCATTTCCCCCTCCTAGTTTCTCTGACTTCCTTCAAGTCTTGGTTAACATATCACCTTATGTAAGAATACTTTCCCAGTCCTTCTTAATCTTAGGGTCTTCTTGCTAAATTATCTCTAATTTATCTTGTATGAATCTTGTTTGTACATAATTGGTTTCATTTGTCTCTCTCAATAGACTGAGCACCTAAAGGACAGCGATTATTCTTTGATTTTCTTTGTATTTCCACACTGCACAGTGCCTACCACATAGTAGGTACTTAATAAATGCTAGTGGACTGACAGCCTTAAATATAATAAATAATAAATGTTGAATTCAAACATCTAAACCTCAATTTTAATAGTTACAGAATAGAGAACTTTTCGATGAGAAAAAGAAAAGAGGAACTAAAATAGAACATTAAAATTTTTGTGCTATTATCCAGAAAGAGTAGAAGTTATTGCTCTTGTGACTTCACAAAGAAGTATAGGTCACTAGAATAGTAGCAGCTCACATACTGGTATGCTAACCAACTTAGTGCACTACCTACTTATTAAGTACTTGGATTTGTGGTTAGAAGGTCTATTAACAAGTCTTTATCATGCACTTACTATGTGTCACTTGTTGCTATGCTAAGGACTGAGGACACAAAGGCAGAAACATTCCAGTTCTTACCCTTGAAGAGATTACAATTCTAATGGCAGAGAAAACATGCCGGTAACTATGCACATGCAAGATACATATTGTGGAAATGGAACCATAGGAAAGATACTGGGAAAGTCCTCTTGTAAAAGGTGGAATTTGAACTGAATCTTGGAAGACAGGCAAGCCAGGAAGTGGAGACAAGAAGGGAGATCATTCCAAGTATGGGAAATAATCAGTGAACATGCTCAGTTAGGAGATAGAGTATTATGTTTATGGAAAATAGAGTATGTGGAAGGCTGGCAATGCAGGCAAGGGTGAGATACTGAAAGCGTTTAAATGTCATGTTGTTGTTTTGGTCGTATACAACTCATCATAACCCCATTTAGGAATTTTTTGGCAAAGATGTTGGATTGGATTTCAGTTTCCTTCTCTAGCTCATTTTACAGATGATGAACTGAGGAAAACAAGGTTAAGTGACTTGCCCAGGGTCACACAGTGAGTGTCTGAGACTGGATTTGAATTTGGGAATATGAGTCTTCCTAACTTGTGGCCAGGTGCTCTATCCACTGTTATGCCTAGCTGGGTGTTGAATGTCACATGGAGGATCTTAAGTTAGATCCTGGAGGGAGACATTAGAGTTTATTGAATAGGGATAGATGGTGGCCTGATCAGACTTGTGCTTTGAAAATCACTTTGACTGC
This sequence comes from Dromiciops gliroides, assembly GCF_019393635.1. NCBI lineage: Eukaryota > Metazoa > Chordata > Mammalia > Microbiotheria > Microbiotheriidae > Dromiciops > Dromiciops gliroides. Next base: position 255,800,682 of record NC_057861.1, read on the forward strand.
GATGGGGAGAAAAGATTGGAGTGGGAAAAAACTTGAGGCAAAGACAGAAAGACAAAAGACAAAAGAAAAGAAAAGTCCCTGACACTAAGGGGTTTATAGTCAATTGCTTCAGGTACTTTAGAGCAGAAACTACCTAGTCCAGCTTCCTAACTTTATAAATGATGTAACCAAAAGCTGAAGTGGTAAAGGGGCTTTAGTCAAAATTACCTAGCTAGTCAGGATAGTACTGGATTTGAACCCAAGTCTTTTGCGTCCCAGTCCAAACTACTCCATTTGGTGCTATCATTCATTGCCCTAGCACTCTTCTGTGTTCCAGAATCCTCTCTCCATGTTAAATTCAAAATCATGGATACTTGGGAGATTTAGGTGGGGTATGTTTACCAACAAACAGCTCTTCCTGTGCCTTACATCCCTGAGAAAACAGGAAGCAGGAGGCAGGGGGTTGCTGCAACATTTCTCCAGAGAACCAATTAATCTGTGACATCATGTAAATGTTTGTAATGTCTGTGCTCATCATAGACATGAAAAGTGTCTACTTAAATACAAGGACCAAGTACAAATACCATCCCTCGGGTTATAATCATGCCTCAGTCCTTAACTTATTCCAATCTCCTTGTCAACCCCACCCTCTTTTTTCTTTTTTCTTTTCTAAAGACTAGTGACTGCCACTTTACATGCTTTGGATGGCTTGTCTACTGCAATAGCATAGAAAATAGAGCTCAGAGGGCTTTTCAAAGCCAATGAAGATGATTTACAGCCATTGAATCATTTGTTTTAATCTTTAGGGGAAAATGGGATATGATGAGACATAAAGAAACATTATTTCCCAGAGGTGGTTTCCATTTCTTTAACAATTTATAAAGCTCAAAAAGTAAAATACAACTATTTCAGGACTAGTATTAGATTTCAATGACTTTTCCAGCTGCTGGTCCACTATGTATATTCTCTTGCATTCTTTTATGTAGCAGAAATCCCATTGCTCTCTGAGTGGTGCTGATGCAGTCAGTAGTTCAATATTTCTGGTGTGCAGGCTGGATCTTGTTGCACCATTATACTTCTAGGTGTGTGTGCTGGGCTAGATGACAAGGCTGGTGACTGAAAGATCTATGTTAATTCTTTTCCTTTTTCTTGTTGATGGATTATCACATTTGACCATCATGAGTCCTTTACCAAGCCTCCTCAGGCATACAACAGGGGTATTCAATGGTCTTAGGTCATACTTAGAGCCTGTAGTTGATACAGAACACCTGATAAACCTTGCACATTCATAATCCCACCTGGAATGAGAAATTTCTACTATCCTGAGGGTTTTTTTGCATTCTGGCAAGTTTAAAAAAAATGTTTGTTTGTTTGTTTTTTAATTTAAATTTTTGATTACTACCTAAATGATGCTATAACACCAGTAAGGGAGATTTTACATTGGAAGAAGACAGAAAAAGAGGAAGAGGAGTGCTATGGGGCAAATGAAAGAACCTTCTCCTTAAGAAACTAAACCAAAAGACAGACACATCAAAAGAGATAAGTGGCACCAGATCAGGACCACCACCCTTCATTCTAGTCTCCCCCACCCCTCAGAGAGATAAAATGAGGTGTGATTGTTGCCTTTGTGGCATGAGGACAGAGATGGCTTGAGAGATCCAGAGCCGCCCCTCACCCAACTTCCCCCAGCTACCATCAGTGGGGGATGGTCCTACCCCATAAGGGAACTTTCCACAGTCAGATGATCACCCCCATCAGTCCTCTATAAAAGGATTTCCCTGTCTCCTGCTCCAGGAGAAAGGTATCTCAGAGAGTCATGCCTCTGTGCCATGCCTTCTCCCCATGAGAAGAAGTCCAAGGATTTCTCTCTTGGTTTCTTTTCCCTAGCCCCTAAATAAACTATTATTTTATTCTAAATAGAAGGTGTAATTCTTTTTTTTTAATTTTTAAATTTTTTTATTTCTAGCAAGTATTTTATTGTGGGAAAGAATTGGAAATCAGGGAAATGCTCATCAATTGTGGAATGACGAAGGTGTAATTCTTTAAAGAGGAATTCCTAAGGACCCCTATCCCAAACCCCCCATCTATTTACCCCATAACAAGGAAGAAGAAGAATAAGAAAAAAGATTGTATCTCTCCTGCTAAGGACCAATGGTAATTTAGTGACAAAGAACTAAATTGATGATAAGTGTTACTTTGAAGAACCTTTAAAGAGTAAAACTAGTAGGTGCAGCTTGATCCCATTAGGATTAATTTTATCTTTTGGAATTATGAATGACATTATTATTCCAATTGTTTTTCCATCAAAATCCAATGTTAACCTTGATTTTCTGCCCATAGGAAAATCTGATATAATAAATCTTGAGAATTTGATATAATTTCCTAAATTTTATTTCCCTTTTCAAACATCTTTACTGTTACATTTTTTCACATCTATCTTTTTATCTCCATTTTTTTCCTTCCTTCCTTCCTTCTTTCCTTCCCTCCTTGCCTTTCTTCCTTTTCCCCATCCCCCTTCCCCCTTCCTTCTTTCCTTTTCTCCATGCCATTTCCTTCTTTCCTTCCTTTTTTCTTTCTTTCCTTTTCATTCCTTTTTGTTCATTCCTTCCTTCCTTTTTCCTTTCTTTCCTGTTTTCTTGCCTTCCTTCTTTGCTATCTTCCTGCCGTCTTTACTTCCCCCTCCTCCCTTCTTCTTTCTCTTCTTTCCTTGTCTTTTCTTTCCTAATTATGATTCTGTTCCCTCAGTGCATATATCTAGTTGGGTTCTTAAATTCTATGATCACTCCTCAGTAGCTTTGGAGAGAAGTAGGAAATTCTTTGTGCTCTTCTCCCAAATCTCCTTTGCAAAACACTAGTTTATTTCATTATTTTCATATACAAGGCTGCCTCTGGGCTTTTGACATTTGGTCTTAAATAGAATGGAGTCAAACATCAATAGGCTTTGAATTTGAGAATTGGGAGGCATGGCCTTGACCCCCCTCCCCCCCCTTCTCCTTAGATTGTTCCCTTTGACAAAAGCAAAGACCCTTTAAAATGAATAGACTTCCTATCTCAAAGCAGATGGAGCAAATGACCAATTGAGAAATTCAAGAATTAGGCAGGTGACAGAATCCAAGTAGCACCAAATTACAATAACCTGGAGCCACAACAGGTTGATGTCCCTGGGTGGAATATCTGGACCAAGGCAAGATTATCATTTATTTATTTTTTTTAAAGTACTTCCCAAAGTTGAAGAGCCAAAGTAGGGTGGTTTTCAGGGAGTGAGCATATGAATCAATACAGAAGGTGACAGTGATCTAATTGGAGACTCATAAACAGAAGGGAACTACTAGGGGGTCAGCAGGTGGATAAGGCCATGAGAGAAGTCACACACTTACAGCAGGTGTCAAGACCAGATGGCAGAGATCATTGAACATGTGGCAGGAAGACAGAACAACAGCAAGGGAACCAGGAGCAGGTGTCTATTGTGAAATCACTCTTGATCTTAGTGTCTTCTTTAAAAAGTCATTTAAGTTTTTAAAGGAACCTACTTGGATTGGCTGACATGATATAAATTTTTAGGTTCACCATGTTAAGTTCTTTTTCTACTTGGATACTTTTCAAACTTCCAAAGGAAATTGAAACATATGAATTCATCCCAAAGAACTTTAGTAGAATATTATTCAAGTTTAGCTTCTTTTCATTGATAAGTATAGAAACACTGGACTAGAACAAAATATGTTTCATATAAGAATTCAATAAATTTTAAAATGGTTCAAAGTCAAAGACTTTGTAGGCATAGATTTGATGATATTCCTAGGAAACCTTCATATTCCAGAGTCTACTACCCAGCCATCTTAAAATCTAACGATCATAGATAATAGATATGAAGATAGAAGAAGCCAAAGAGAACATTTGATCCAACACCCCCACCTCCTCAATTTTAAAGATAAAGAAATTGAGACGAAAGAGAATTTCAGTGACTTTCCTAAAGTCACAGAAGTGGGATTTTAACCCAGGTTCTGGGATTCCAGAGACAGTAGTCTTCATTGTACCTAACTTTTCTTGCCTTGACCTTACTATCATACCCCTTGGACAGCCAGAGACCCTGCCCTGGGGGACTTATTCTACTTATTTGGAACTCATGCCCTGGGGCTGTGTTTTCATCAAACTGTCCAGATTGGTGAAAGAGTAAGCACAAACTTATATGGATCGCTGTAGTTAGTTGGCCCCAGTCTCCATACTTTGCTTTACATCTTTTCTAGCCATTTATCCCAATTGTTTTCTTGCTACTTTTATTCCCAGATTTATTTTTATTATGCATATATCATAAGATTATAGAGTTAAAGCTAAAAGGGACATTAGAGACCATTTGGCCTCACTACTTCCTCATTTTATAGATGAGACATAGAGAGATTAAGTCACTTGCCCAATGGCACAAAACTTAATATGGCTGACTCAGGTCTTCTGATGCTAAGTCCAGTGCTCAATGCAACTCATGTGAGTTCCATGGAAATAGGTTCATGTATATATTTAAAATTTTTTTTCAACATTTTAATTTATTAAATAGATTATATTATAATATTAGCTCCCCAGTAATGTCTCCTAAGACTCTATCCTGGCCTTCTTCTTTTCCCTTTCTATACTATTTTACCTGGTGATCTTATCAGCTCCTACAGGTTTAATTACACCTTTTAAGTCATGCTGATGAGGAGAGTAGGAAGATAAGGAGGTTCAGGTACTTGTTGGTGAAAGAAGCAGAAGACTGCAGGCTAAGAGGTGGGGAATTGCTCCTTACTTAATCTAGTCCTCCTGATATAAACCTGACCTTCATGAAAATAGTTGCTATGTGCTGAATATATTGGATTGGAGTCACATGAATCTTGTCTACAGATTCTGAAAGAGGTTAGAGTTCATCTGTGTAATACAAGCATTGGCAAGTTTAGCAGTATTGGAATTTGCCACCTTCATATTTCTACTTTCAAAGCAGTGGGATTTCTGTTTCTGTCATTCATGAATTTTTTGCCAATATAGATTATCTTCTCTGTTGCCTGAGTATTAGAGCAAACTCAGAGTATTCATTTGTCGCTATCTATCCCCATTTTGGGGGCAGCTAGATGGAGCAATGGGTAGAGCACCGAGCCTAAAATCAGAAAGACTCATTGTCATATGTCCAAGTATGACCTCTAACACTGACTAGTTGTGTTACCCTGGGTAAGTCACTTAACCCTATTTGCCTCAGTTCCTCATTTGCAAATGAGCTGGAGAAGGAAATGGCAAACTATTCCAGTATATTTGCCAAGAAAACCCTATATGGGGTCGTGAAGAATTAGACACAACTGGACAATAAGTATCCCCATTTTACTCAACTCTTATTTTATATCTGATTTCTCATATGAGGAAAATGATTTTCAGAATATGATGTATACAACAGAAATAATTGAAAGAAAACAGAAACGCTAGGAAAGTAAGGTCACAGATTTAGAACTAGAAGAATCCTTAGAGGCTGAGTCCAATCCTTTTACTTTACTTATGAAAAAAATGCAGCACAAAGATATTATGTAACCTGTCCAGGGTCACAGTGAGTGTATGAAGTGAGATTCAGTGCTTAGCATAGTATCTGGCATATGGTACTTGCTTTATAAATAATAACAATAGCTAACATTCACATGTTAGCACTCACTATTGTGCCAGGCACTGTATTATTGTTGTTGTTCAGTTGTTTTCAGTCATGTATCACTCTTCATGACCCCATTTGGAATTTTCTTGCCAAAGATCCTGGAGTAACTTGCTATTTCCTTCTCTGGCTTATTTTCCAGATGAAGAAACTGAGGCAAACAAGGTTATGTAACTTGCTCAGAGTAACACAGCTAGTAAGTGTCTGAGGTCAGATTTGAACTCAGGAAGATGACTCTTCTTGACTCCAAGCCCAGTGCTTTATCCACTGTACTACCTTGCTGCCCCACTAGGCACTGTGCTAAGCACTTTATGATTTCAAATGTTTATTAATTGATTAATTTGAACCCTAGTCTTTTTTATCCTTAGTCCAATGCCCCATATACTATTCCGCATTGTCTCACAAAATGCAGAGATGAGAAGAGAACAGATAGAGGCCCTTGGTGAGTACAAGTCAAGTAGGCCAGGTACATGACATTCTAGGCCACTGGAAAAAATTGCCGACATGATTGATGAGTCACTATAGATAGATGATCTTTGAGGGATGGTGTTGAAAGGGAAGAAATGCTTCAAGACTGTAGATAGGCAAATGCCCTGGTTTTCAAAAAGAGAAAGAAGGTAGATTAATTAAAATTCTAGGTCAATGAGCTTTCATGCCATTTCCTAGTAAAAATCTAAAATGGAATGATTAAAGTAAGAGTTGATATGCATTCAGAAAGGAAAGAGGTGATTACTAAGACTTTGAATGGGTCAATGACAAAATCATAACAGATTAGCCTAATTTCCTTTATTGATGGGGTTTCTAGACTAAAAGATATGGGGAATGCTATAGAATTCATACCATTTATCTGGATTTCAGCAAGATATTTGATGAAATCTATTGCCTTTTTCTTGGTACATTGTTCAGATATAAACTGTATAATGGTATAGTTAGATAGATTGGCTTGGAAATAGTTAATTGTCAGGAACCAAAGATTGGTTGATAATGGAGCAATACCAATCAAAAAATCCCTGACTAAAGGCTCTGTCCTTGGTTTGATCCTGCTCAACACTTTTATCAGTAACTTTCATTAATATATAGATGGTATGTAACTTAAGTATGGGAATGAGACAAAGCTAACATAGTTCATATATTCATTGTAGAAATAGGAAATAGCCACAGTCTGGAAGGGGGGCGGCATTGATAGGAACAAAATAAAATTTAAAAGGAAAAATAAAATTTGTAATTGGGTTCAAAAAGTAAACTGAGAAAGGATACAATGGAGCAGATATATTTAGAAAACAATTCATGTGAAAAAATCTCTTGAGGTTTTAGTGGCTTTCAAGCTCTTCATGGGTTATCACTGTGATATGGCAGTCTAAAAGAACTAATGCTATCTCAGACTGCATGAATACAAATATAAGGATAATGACTAGACCTGGGATTTCATTGGTATAGGAACTTTCAGATGAGGGTACTTCCTCTATTAATATAGGATAGCACCTTCTCTTTATCTCAAAATTATAGAGAATTTCCTAGACCACCGAGAGGTTAAATAACTTGCCTAGAGTCACATAGACAGCATGATTTAGAGGCAGTACTTGAACCCAGGTCTTTAATATAATCAATAGTCATTCATTATATTATTCCGCATTATCTCTCTTAAATACAGCTATAATACCTACAATGAGAGCAGTGATCTAGTTCCATTATTCTCTGCCCTACAAGATCATATTAGGGTTACTGTGTTCTTTCTGCTGTCATATTTAAGAAGGAACATTTACAAGCCAGAAAACATTAAAAGGAGAGTGATTAGGGGCAGCTAGGTAGCACAACAGATAGAGCAACAGCCCTGGATTCAGGAGGACCTGAGTTCAAATCCGGCCTCAGACACTTAACACTTACTAGCTGTTTGACCCTGGGCAAGTCACTTAACCCCAATTGCCTCACCAAAAAATAAAATTAAATAAAAAAAAAAATGGAGGGTGATCAGCATGTTGAGAGGTCTTTAAATAATACTCAAATTGCTTGAAGGATCTGGGAATATTTAACTGAAGAAGAGAAGGATTATTATAGGGAAAGAGGGTTAGATTTGATCAGATTAGCCCTGGAAAGAACCAGCTTCAATGAGTAATAATTAAGGAAATCAGATTTTGGTTCCAACTGTTGCTGTCCCCATGTGGAATAGGTTGCTTTAGGAGGAAACAAATTCCCTGTCACCAAGTAGAGGCTGAATGACCACCTTTTGAGATTTTAGAGATGAGATTCATACTTTGGGTGGGGTTTGGATAAGATGACCTTTGAGGTTTCTTCCAACTCTGTAATTCTATGATTTGGGGAAAACAGAAATCTAATATCTCAAGTCCCTTTTGGCTATGCACAACCCACTCCCTCTCTCTAGGTTTAGAAATGTTAGATTCCTACTTTCTTCTTCAACCTGCAAGAAAAATAAAGTGACAGAAACTTAACCCAAGTGTGGGGTAAATGTATTTGTGTATATAATCTAATGAAAACTATTAGTCCAAAGCGCCTGAGATATGAATGTTTATTTCTTTTTTTCAGGACTCTTACAATTCTTCCTTGTTTCTTTCCCAGAGGGGCCCCTCATGCTGCTCACTATCATATTATGATTGTATACTTTCTCTTTTTCTTAGGAACAAGTAACTGCACAATTTAGTCAAAACTGGCAAACTATTATAGATATAGACACATTGAATTTTTATGGATACTAATAGGCAATGTGGTGATCATGGGGGTAGATTTTTTTTTTAAAAGGATGCCCTAGGAAAGAATAAAATCTTATCTTTCATGGCCAATGGTTGCCAAATTCTGTCTATTCTACATCCCCACAACTTATAAAGTTGTCAACTTATTTTCATCCCTCCTGTTGTATTAGTATTGCACCTAATTATATCTTGCTGGGAAAATTACTATACACTTCTAATTGTACACATTGCTTCCTTCCCATTCCAATCTTGTCATTCTATTATTAACAGAGTAATCTTCCATATGCTTAGATCAGACCACATTACTTCCTTATTCAAAAATAGTTAATGTTGTAATAATAACTAATAGTTAATAGTTAATTCCCTCTTGTCTAGGGAATAAAGTGTAAGCTTTTCATCATTCAATTAACCACCCTCTACAATCTGACACTAATCTACATTTTCAGTTTTATCTTGCAATATTCCTTTTCTCAACCTCTCTGTTTCTCTAAGACTGATTCATTCTCTGATCTTGTCCTGCCATATCTTTCTATGGCATGTCTTATATTGTCTCCTCTGACCCAGAGCAGGTAGATTTTTCTTTTCTTTTGGGCTGACAAAAACAATAACAACAATCAATTCAATTTTTAATAAAACCCCAAATATTAATTAGGTGCCCATTGTGTAAAAGTACTGCCAGGAAGGGGAAGAAATATAAAATTTAGAGCACATTTAATAATAATAGGTAACATTCACATAGTGCTTACTATGTTCCAGGCACCATAGTAAGCACTTTATGATTTTAAATGTTCATTAAACTTTCAGCTTTGTTACTATCAGGGCTGTCTGACCTAGGTTAAAGAAATGACTGTCGGTCTGGTATTATTTCAGATGCATGGAGCTATGCTTTTCACACCTATCAAAATTTATATTACCTACTCCTGATTGCGTTAAATTCTTTTACAGGAGGAACACTTTCCATTTTCCATTAGTAGCTCTGCTTTATTTCAACTCCACAGTATGTCATGTCCTTCTGTGTTGTATCCCCTGATGACTTCCTCACCTTCTCCCTTGTGCTTTTTCAGCTTCCTTTTCTGTTTTGTCTTTTTCTATTAGATTGTAAGTTGCTTGAGGGCAGAGACAGTATTTGTTTTTCTTATTTGTACCCCAAGCTTATACCACAGTGCCTGGCACATAGCATGCCCTAATAAATGTTTATCAAATTTAATTGAATTCTAAAATTAAGGATCACATTTTTAAAAGCAAATACCCACAGAAAAAGTATTATTGAGGTAAATTCACACTGAGGTAGTAATTGCATGGCATTATGGGTTGTTTTTGTTGTTGTTGGTGGTGGGGTTTTTTTTGTTTGTTTTTTGGGGTTTTTTTTTGAGGCAATTGGAGTTAAGTGACTTGCCCAGGGTCAAACAGCTAGTAAATGTTAAGTGTCTGAGGCTGGATTTGAACTCAGGTCCTCCTGAATCAAGGGCTGGTGCTCTATCCACTGTACCACCTAGCTGCCCTGGTTTTTGTTTTTAATATGAATTTTATTATGGAATAGAAATGTTGACAGCATGAGGCTTATAAAGAGGACTGCCACAGCAGATGGATTAGGGCATAGACATATGAGACTGCTATAAAAATTAGTGAGTAGCAAGTGGAATTATAAATTTTAAATTATTGGGGAAGAATGAGCATGATGATCCATAGCCAGGTCCAAAGCTAAAAGAATCTTTCCAATAGCCTGTGGTTTCATCTTGTATAAACACGGGAGACTTTTGCATATTTTAGTTGATAGAATATGCTGAAAGAGACACCTTTGGGCTTTGTATAAATCAACCACATTATAAAAATATAGTACCAGAGAGTTTTGAAATTATCTCTCTGAGCAGGAAATAATAACAAGAGAAGGGAAAAAAAGGTGTATGAGAGGAAATAGCCTCATTGAACATATTTGGCATTTTTTAAAACCTGAAATACATGTATTAATTGATTTCTGAAATTTTAGAAATTGTTTTCTGACAAGAAGATCCTCCTTTAAGAAAGTATGGAGGGGCAGCTAGGTGGCACAGTGGATAGAGCACTGGACCTGGATTCAGGAGGACCTGAGTTCAAATCCGACCTCAGGCACTTAACACTTACTAGCTGTGTGACCTTGGGCAAGTCACTTAAACCTCATTGCCCAACCAAAAAGAAAGAAAGTGTGGAGAGGAGGAAGCTTAAAGTCACCTCAAGAGAATGGGGGATGTGTGTCTTTCTTTTGGAATATAAGGAATTTATATCTGTGCTCAAAGCAAAGGCCGGCTAAAAATTTCAAAGAATGGCTTTCTGCTTTTCAGGCTATCAGGAAGAAAGACAGCTTCATTTAAAAATAGAAAAAAAAATGCTTCAGCGTAGCATCACAGATGAAAAAAATAGATTTGAAAAGGCAAAAGGAAATTCTGACTTGGGTATGACTTTTTGAAGATAGAAAAATATGACAGGAAAGATAAGAAAGAATCACTGAAGACACAGACTTAAATAAGAGATAGGAAGCTTTTCCCAAAGAGAAGGGAACTAGGCAGATCACTGAAGGAGAAAAAATCTCCTTGTCTCCTGAGAAATGATGATGCAGATCAATAAGGGATGTGAGGGAGGTGAGAGTTAATCCAGTAAATTCAGAGGAAGAATAGTCAAAAGTAATTGGTGACTCCCATGGTGAGGAATCACGAGGCAGCTATTTGTCAGCCTGATAAACAATAATAGAAAGGCCAATTCTGTTCCCAAAGAGTCTTTGCCAAGTCCAAATGCTTGTCAAAATAGATGACTCCTACATATTTTTGAGGTTCACCTGGATATGCCTGATATTACCACAAGGAATCCAGAAAGGACTGTTAATGATTATGAAGCCTTGAGCAAAAAACCTGAAGAACACAAGTAAGGTTTTCATCACTGTTGATGATTAAAATAAAAGGAAGATCTGCTGATTAAGAAGAAAATGACTGAGTAAAGCATTCACACTTTTGGACCTCAGGAAAAAAAAGAAAGTGATGAGATCCCTTGCCAGGGATGGATTAACAAGGAGTGGTAAAATGTATTTTCCTTGAATTTTGCAAAACCAGTAAAAGGATTTTAAACTGGAAGAGAAGGGGAATGGGGGAAAATGCCCACAAGTACAAAGAAGATTGGCAATAGAAATACCTAGAAATTTAGAGGAGAGCGCTCATATTTTGAACTCTGAAATTTCCCTCTCTGATCATCATCATTTATCCTTTCATCTCTACCTCCTATTTCATTCCTCCTAAACCTATTCTTCATCCCTATTCTCCCATTCCATCATTGGTACTCTGGATTAATTTCTTGGCCCTATTGTTAACCAGTCCAGCTACACATTGTTCTCCACCCCAACTCTTGATATATCCTTAGCCTACATTATTAGTCTTCAAACATAAATATTTCCTATCATCTGCCTTTTCCATTCATAGTCTTGAACTTCTGAATGAATTCAAAAGAGGGGGACACATGACAAAAGGAATTAATATAACTATTAACAGGGGTCCAAATAGAACTCAAATTATTATTGAAGCTCCTTGGAGTACATAGAATAAATTGATGAAGCGTTTGGGGAACAAATCAAAAGCCTGCCATGGAGTCATGATATAGTAGAATTGGCACATTTCAATTACCTGTATAGCTATGAGAGATATTTTCCAAAAGTAATTGTCATTAAATTCCAGTTAGTGTTGTTAATATCCTTTTTATGGCAAAGTTTAACCATGTAATCTAAGTTACTCACATAACATAGAATTATTAAATTATTACTTAGTGATACTGTTTGTAGAACAATTGATTAAAATCAATTCAATTCAATAAGTATTTATTAAGTGGGTACAATATCCAAAGTACTGTGGTTTGCACAAAGATAAAATAATTCACAGTCATTGCCCTAAAGAAACTTTGGATCAAAACAGAAGATATGATATGCCTAGGAAAAACAGTAATAAGTGGTAAAATAAGATAATTGTAAAGGATGGACAAATAAAGATAATTCCTTCTGGTAAGATGATGGACCACTGAACCTTGTCATCTGCTCTGCAGCTGAATCTTATATGTATTGTCTCCTCCAGTTACAGTGTGAGGGCAAGGACTACTTTACTATATCATTTGTTTCTTCATTGTTTAGTACAATGATTGCCATATAGTATGTGCATAATAAATGCTTTCTCTTTCAATTGCATTTCATAAAACATTATTAAATTTCAGGAGGTAGATATTCTAGTTGAACTGATATAGGTAAGAAAGAAGGCTTCATGGAGAAGGTTCTATCAGAGTTTGGCCTTGAAATAAGGGATTGATTTCATCAGGCATAAAAGTACCAAGGCTGGAGGAGTCCCTTATGGGCCTTTGGGGTAACGTGATTAAAAATAAGAACATGGGGGCGGCTAGGTGGCGCAGTGGATAAAGCACCGGCCCTGGATTCAGGAGTTCCTGAGTTCAAATCCGGCCTCAGACACTTGACACTTACTGGCTGTGTGACCCTGGGCAAGTCACTTAACCCCCATTGCCCTGCAAAAAAAAAAAAAAAAAGAACATGAAAGTGGACAAAAGAACAATGAAGGGTACATTGTCCATCATAGCTGTAAAGTATATAAACAATAGTTTCATGAGATAAGCTTGGAGAGGTAGGATGGAATCACACTGAACAAGGTCTTAAATCCTAAAATGAAGAGTTTATCTTTTAATTTGGTCATTCTTTCCCTTGGCAATGGAGATTACTGAACTCTTTTGTTCAAATAAGTCCTATGAGTAGAGAGGTGATTTAGGAACATTACCTGAGCAGCAGTGGAAAATATGGATTAATGAGGGAAAGAACTGAAACATAGGAACCTTTAGTCATTGTTGCCATGTTCTTAATATCCTCTTCCACTTGGTTTGTATCATTAAGCAGGCAGGATAAGTCAGCAGACTGGGGATGGTAAAAAGAAAAGTCTTTCAAGATTCTGTGCCCAATGGATCTAGATTCAGTATTGCTTCAGTATTGATTCACTGATAACAGAGTTTAGCCATAGGAAAGACATGTTAGAGTTTGTTCCTCAGTGCACATAAATTGTTCTGCCAGGAAAATCACTGATAGTAAGTATCTAAAAGTCCCCAAAATTAGAAAAAATGAGGCTCAAATAGTATATCTAAATTAAAGTTCATATATCTTTGCTAAAGTGGTATTATTCCCTTTTTCTTTAGTTTCCTTGGAAATCTGGATTTGAAAAGAATGTTTGGCATGTACAATCATGCAAATTGTATTATTGTCTCCACATCCTTTACATCTTTGTTTTGATATCCTATGTGGCTTATAATAAGAAAGTAAATAAATATTTATTGTGGGTGTCTTACTCAATGAAAGAGTGGAAGTAGGAAATGATTGCTTCTATTTCCTTTCATCTTTTTTTCCTGGGTCTTTCTTATCCTCTTCAAAACTTACATTTGTATTTTTTTAGCTTAAAAGTTTTCATTTCTTCCTTAGGAATTAATATAGAATTCAAAATAAGAATTCTATTTCTTTGACTAAGAATATCAGTCAAAGAAAGGGTTTTAAAAAAAGATGTGGAGAGGGGGCAGCTAGGTGGCAGTGAATAAAGCACCTGCCCTGGATTCAGGAGGGCCTGAGTTCAAATCTGGCCTCAGATACTTGACACCTACTATCTGTGTGACCCTGGGCAAGTCACTTAACCTTCATTGTCATGCAAAAAAACCCAAAACAAAACAAAAAAGTATGTGGAGTACTAGAATAGTATCTTCTTACTTAATTACTTAAAGCACATCTTACTGGGACCATTTTTCCTTAGGAATTTTATCTGTTGATTGTTATTCCCCAAAAGTTACAAACTTACATTAGTCCAGAACAGTTGTAAGGACAGACAGAGACAACAAGTATATTGTTTCCTTTGTCTCTTCCCATGTCAATATTTTTAGCACTTTTTTGAACTTTATCAGAATTTAAGGGCTGGGGCAGAGCCAAAATAATGGAGTAGAAGAAGCATAACAGCCAATCTTCCTCAACATTCCCCTCCAAATAAATTTAAAGTAACACTTCAAATAAAATTCTGGAGTGGCAGAGCCAAAAAAGGTAAGAGTGAGACATTTTCCCAGCCCAAGACAACTTAGGATATTAGAAAGAGTGGTCTATGATACATGGGTAGGGGCTGGCCTAAAGCCCATGTCGTGGCAACCTATGGGATGAGGCGGCAGGGACAACAGTAGCAACAGTTTCAAGAGCTCTCAAGCTAGAAAAAGTAAGAGAGTTATTACATGGAACCCATGTGTTTGCATTGGATACAGGACATAACATTATTTGGAAACCCCATTGCCCATAGCACTTTTGATTCATAGCTCTAGGGCAGAGAAGAGAAATTTCTGGCCCAAAGGGGCAGGGTCCCTAATGAACAGTATCTCTTGCAGTACAAAAGGGGCAGGGGTCTTGAAAAGCAGTAGAGCTTTTGACTGCAAAGGATCAGAGGTCCTTTTGAGGAAAGGATCAGATCACAAAGTAGGATAGCAGTAACTACACCTCTCCCTGGATTACACCATTTTGGAAGCCCTTCCCCCACAACTTCTAAATCCTGAAAACTAGTTCTGAAAATAATAGTGTGAAAAAGGCTGAAGCTTGGGAGCTTGCCCTCCTCCCACCCTGGGAACAGAGCTTGACTTTAAGATAAAGTTCAAGGGGCAGCTAGGTGGTGCAGTGGATAAAGCACCAGCCCTGGATTCAGGAGGACCTGAGTTCAAATCTGGCCTCAGACACTTGACACTTACTAGCTGTGTGACCCTGGGCAAGTCACTTAACCCTCATTGCCCCACAGAAAAACAAAACAAAACAAAAGATACAGTTCAAAGTTAAGAAATAATCTGGATTAACACTTACTAGCTGTGTTACCTTGGGCAAGTCACTTAACCCCAATTGCCTCAGCAAAAAACAAAACAAACAAAAAAAAGAAATAATCTGGAAAAATAGGGAAACAACAACAACAAAATAACCTGACCATAAAAATCCACTATGGTGACAGGGAAGATCAAGAAACAAACTTATAAAACAAAACTGTCTAAACAACTAAAACAAATCCTTAAAGAAAAAATGTGAATTGGCCACAAGCCCAACAAGAATTCCTAGGTGCACTAAACATTATTTTAAAAAATAAAATAAGATGGAGGATAAGAAGAGAAATGAGATGTGAGAAAATAATTATTAATGCTGGGGTTTTTGGTGGACTCCCACCCCATTGGCCCCCCCCAAACTTTGGAATGCTTAGCTCAGGAACTTTAGCTCGTCTCTTTCAGAGTCACCCCAAAGGCACAATAGAGATGAGACTCTGACTAGCTCAGTGAAGTAAGATTAAAACCACGCCTATTTGAATGTACCTTTGTCCTCAGGGGGTCTGTTTTTTCACTAAACACTGATATCATCACCATAGAGGTGATTTTAATATGGACTACCCTCAAGTCACATCAATCAATGCATCTGAATGAGTTGACCAATTAAGCTTTGATCAGTGTGTAGCAACATGCTTCTATCAAAAGAGGATAAAAGTCAAACACAGAAGAGGCTCCTGTCGAGCATCATCTTGGAATTCACTTTTGGTCTGTACCTGTGGTCAGTTGGTGAGCACTCCCCTCATTAGATAATGTAGGGCTTGAGGCCATGTGCTCTCTCTTAGAAATATGGTGCTGGGGGTGGGGGCAGTCATCTTAGGTTAACTGTCACACAGTCAACTCTTTACTAACATTTAATATGATTTAATAAATGCTTACTTGTTACATAAACGGGTGTGATAGCCATTAATTGATAAGTAGCCATATTTTAGAAACCCCAGCCTAGTTCCCCAATAATTTAGACAAGATCAGCCTAGTCCCACAAGATTTTAAATAACACAGAGAGGAATGCAAGAAAATTATGAAAAGACAATTAACAGATTGGTAAAAGAGGCACTAAAAGGGGCAGCTAGGTGGTGCAGTGGATAGAGCACTGGCCCTGGATTCAGGAGGACCTAAATTAGAATCCAGCCTCACACACTTAACACTTACTAACTGTGTGACCCTGGGCAAGTCAATTAACCCCAATTGCCTCACAAAAAAAAAAAAGAGGCACAAAAACACTGAAGAAATGATATTTTAAAAAGCAGAATTGGCCAAATAGAAAAAGAGGCACAAAAGTTTACTAAAGAAAATTATTCCTTAGCAATTAGAATTGAGCAAGTGGAAACTAATGAATCCACAAGACATCAAGAAACAATAAAACAAAGTTAAAATATAAAAGAACAGAAGAAAATGTGAATGATCACATCAGAAAAAAAGAACTAACAATAATATATCAAGAAAGGATAATTTCAGATTATTGAACTACCTGGAAGCCATGTTCATCTGGACATCATATTTAAGTAAATTACAAAAGAAAACAGTTCTGATATCATAGAACTAGAGGGTAAGATAGAAATTGAAAGAATCCACCAATCACCTCCTGAAAGACTTTCCAAAATGAAAACTCTCAGGAATATCATAGCCAAATTTGAGAGGTTCCAGGTCAAAGAGAAAATACTTCAACCAGCAAGAAAGAAACCATTCAAATACCATGTAGTCATAGTCAGAATCACATAAAATTTAGCAACTACCATATTAAATTATTGGAATATTTGGGATGTTATATTCAGGAAAGCAAAAGAGCTAGGATAACCATCTACCTAGCAAACCTGAATATAATCCCTCAGGGGGAAAATAGATATTAAGTGAAGGAGAGGACTTTTAAGCATGGAAAGACCAGAGATAAGTAGAAAATGTGACTTTCAAATATAAGACTGATGAGAAGCATTGAAAGGCAAACATGAAAGAGAAAACATAAACGTCTCAATAAGGTTAAACTGTTTACTATATGAAAAGATGATACATGTAACTTCCAAGAAGTTTATCATTATTAAGGTAGTGAGAAGGACTTCACATAGAAGGTACAAGAGTAAGCAAATTATACTGAAATGATCTCCAAAAAATGGAAGGACATCAAAGAGAGATGTACTAAGAGATGGGGGAAAGAAAGGGGTAAATGGGGGAAATTACCACTCATAAAAGAAATGTGCAAGGAACATTTTTTACAGTGCAAGGGAAAATGGTGTTAGAATGGGGAATTACTGAAATTCTCTGTTTCTGCCTCTCTTTTAAAGATATTTTTATTTTATTAAATATTTCCCAATTACATGTAAAAATTTTTACCATTAATTCTTTTTGGTTTTGTTTTGTTTTGGGTTTTTGTTTGTTTGTTTTTGCGGGGCAATGAGGGTTAAGTGACTTGCCCAGGGTCACACAGCTAGTAAGTGTCAAGTGTCTGAGGCCGGATTTGAACTCAGGTACTCTTGAATCCAGGGCCAGTGCTTTATCCATAGCACCACCTAGCTGCCCCCCCTTCATTTTTTAATGAACACTCACTATGGTACTGTTCCTCACCCCTTGAAGGCAAGAAATATATCAATTAGACAGTTGAAGTCATGCAAAATATATTTCCATATAAACCATGTTTAAAAAGAAAATACACAAGAAAAATAAAGAAAGTGAAAAAGAAGTATGCTTCATTCTGTACTCTGACTTCATCAGTTCTCTCAAGGCATTTTTCATCATGGGTCCTTTAGATTCATTTTGGATCATTGTCTTAATCAGAGTAACTTAAGTCTTTCACAGTTAGCTGTCCCTAGAATAGTGCTGTTACTATATACAACTGAACCTCACTCTCATTGGAATTGGTCCAAAGAAGGAAGAATATGTTTGAGTGTATGTGTGTATACACGCATATATGTATGTAAATATACACATATGTACACAAATATGTATATATACATACACATGCATTGTAATTTTGTTATGTATGTACATATATGCATATATTTGTAGAGATGTGTATACACATATAAGTATATGTGTGCCAGTAGGGAAGTAAAAGGAAAAGGGAATAAGAAAAAGTAGGTGATAAAAGGGAGGCCAGATTAGGAAGGCAGTGATAAGAAACAAAACAGACTTTGAAGAAAGAGTAAAAAGAGAGAGAGAAAAGGATAAGGAAAGAACATTGGAGGGAAATGCACAGTTATCAATCTCAAATAAAGCAAAAACAAAAATAGACCTAATTAGAAGAGATAAGCAGGTAAACTAGTAGTAGGCCTCCACCAGTCGAGGATGACCATGGATCAGTGCCTTGAAGAGCCACAGGCCACTGTGTGGCTGTGCAGTCCGATACGGGAGCAGTAGCATATGAGTGACTTATAACTGGTAACTGCTACATCCTGTGTTGTATCTACCCCATGAGGAGTAGCTGGAGTGTCACCTCCAGGGAGCTGGCCTGGGCGGATCAATATGGAAAACAAGCTGTTGACCATGCAGCAGGTTTTCTCTCTCTGCGACATTGGTGGATTCAAAGGAGAGGCAGAGCCAATAGAGTTTGGCACCAGTGCTGCCGCAGGAGTTGCCAGAGTGATGTGATGTCCAACATCCAACTGCCTAAGGGACTCCAACTCCTGATTTTTCCTCAGGGTTTACTCCTGAAGCCTTTCCCATATATGGGTATAGCCGCAAGGCAGCGAAGGTTTAAAATCAGGGTTTCCTTCCCCTAGGTGGGTTGCCTGCCAAGACTAATGAGCCCCACCTGCCTGAAGAGACTGGTTTTAAGGCGCCAGTGACTTGCCTTCACCCCTTCTCCTGTTAGTGGAAACAGTTCCACCACAAGAATGCCACCTAGCTGCCCCTAACTTTTTGTTTTGGGGTGAGGCAATTGGGGTTAAGTGACTTGCTCAGTGGATAGAGCACCTGCCCTGGAGTCAGGAGGACCTGAGTTCAAATCTGGCCTCAGACTCTTGATACTTACTAGCTGTGTGACCCTGGGCAAGTCACTTAACCCCCATTGCCCTGCAAAAAAAACAAAAAAAAGCAAGAATTTAAGGAAATGAATAGAATTTTAGAAAACGTTAGGTATGATAGACCTCTGGAAAAAAATTAATGGGAATAGAAAGCAATATACCTGTTTCTCAGCTGTACATGGCATCTTCACAAAATTTAACCAGGTAAAAGAGCATTAAAAACCTCACATGCAATGTAGAAAAGAAGAAATATTAAATACATCCTTTTTCAGACCCTAATGCAATAAAATTACATTTAATAAAGGGACATTGAAGCATATATTATAATTAATTGGAAACTAATAATAATAAATAATTTTAAAGAATGAGTGATCAAAATACAAATCATAGAAACAATAATTTCACCAAAGGTAATGACAACAATAAGACATTATGAAAATCAATGCAGTAATAAAATTTAATGTTTAAAAATATGAATAAGAAATAAAAGAAGGAGATTCTTTTATGGAAATAAAAAGCAATAAAATAGATAAACTATTGATTAATTTGATCTAAAAAAAAGAAAGAAGAAAACAAAATTACCAGTATCAAATATGAAAAAGGCGATTACACCAACAATAAAAATGAAATTAAAGCAATTATTATGTGTTAATTTGTTCAATTATATACTAGCAAAGCCAACAATTTAACTGAAATAGATGAATGTTTACAAAATAGTGTAAATTGCCCAGATTAACAGAATAGAAAATAGGATATATAAATAATGCTGTCTGAAAAAAGGAATTGAACAAATCATAAATTAGCTACCTGAGAAAAATTTCCAGGATCAGGTGGATTTACAGGTGAATTTTACCAAATATTTAAGGAAAAAATAATCCTAGTAATGTATAGTATTTTTTTAAGTAGATAAAGAAGTCCTACCAAATTTATTTTATGACAGAAATAGGGTTTTGATACCCAAACCAGAAAGAGTAAAATTAGAGAAAGAAAACTATAAACCAATTTCCTAAATGAATTTTAATGCAAAATTTTATATAACATTCTAGCAAAGAGGTTACAGCAATATATTACAAAGATCATACTATGACCAGAGAGGATTTAAACCAGGAATGTAAGAACACTATAAGCATAATTGACCACATCAATAAGAATAGTCACGTAATTATCTCCATAGATGCAGACAAGGCTTTAACAAAATACAATGCTCATTACTATTAAGACACCAGAAAGCATAGGAATAAATGTAGCTTTTCTTAAAATGATAAGTAGTATCTATCTAAAACCAAGAGCATATTTTATCTATAATGGAGATAAACTTAAAACCTTTCTGGTAAGATTAGGGGTGAAGCAAGAGTGTCCATTATTGCCACTGATATGTAATACTATATTAGAAATGACAGCTATAGTAATAAGACAAGCAGAATAAATTGAAGGAATAAAATTAAGTAATGAAAAAAATTATCACTCTTTGCATATGAGGTAATGGTATACTTAGAGTACTCTAGAGAATCAACTAAAAATAATTGAAAAAATAACTTCAGCAAATTTGCAAGATATAAAATTAAGCCACATAAGTTATTAGCATTTCTATATGCTACCAACAATACCCAAAAGGAAAAGATAGAAAGAAAAATTCCATCTAATATAACTGCAAACAATTAAAAATACTTGGGAGTCTACCTTCCAAGACAAATTCAGGGGCTTTATGAACACAATTAAAATCAATCTTCACACAAAGACACATCTAAAGAATTGGAGAAATATTAATTGCTCATGGGTAGACTGAGCCAATATAATAAAATGACATTTCTACCTAAGTTAATTTACTAATATACAGTGCTATGCCAATTAAAAAAAAACAAAGAATTATTTTATAGCACTAGGAAAAAATAATAAAATTCATCTGGAAGAAGAAAAAGTCAAAAACAGTAAGGAAATCAATTAAAAAATGTGAATGAATGCAAATACCAGATTTCAATCTATACTACAAAATGGTAATCATGAAACCATTCTTGTATTGTCTAAGAAATAGAGTGGTAGATCAGTGGAATAGATTAGTTATCCAATACATAGTAACAAATGACCATAAAAATATAGTTTTGGGTTGATAAACCAAAAAATTCAAGCTTTTGGGGTAAGAACCCAACATTTGACAAAAATTTCTGGGAAAACTGGAAAGTGGTTTGGCAGAAATTAGACATAAACCAGCATTTCACAACATATACCAAGTTAAGGTCAAATTGATGAATGCTTTAGACATAAAGTATGATACATAAATAAGTTAGGGAAGCATAGAAAAAATATACCTATCAGATTTATGGGTAAGGGAGGAGTTTATAACTGAACAAGAGATAGAGAAGATCATGAGTAATAAAAAGGATAATTTTGATCGCATGAAATTTAAAACGTTTTGCATATAACCAATGTAGCCAAATAGGAAGGAAAGCAATAACTGGGGGAAATTTTATAGCAAGTTTCCCTAATAAAGGCCTTATTTCTCAAATAGACAGGGAACTGAGCCTGGTGCATAAAAACAAGAGCCATTGCCCAATTGATAAATGGTCAAAGTATATGAACAAGCAGTTTTCAGAAGAAATCAAATATATCAATGGTCACATAAAAATGCTCTAAATAACATTGATTAGAGAAATGCAAATTAAAACAAATGAGCTTTCATCTCACAACTATCAGACTGGCTAACATAACAGAAAAGGAAAATGACAAATACTGGAGGGGATATGGATAAAGAGATACCAGTGTTGGTGGAGTTGTGAACTGATATAACCATTCTGGAAAACAGTTTGGAATTATGCCCAAAGGCCTATAAAACTACCCTTTGACCTAACAATATCACTACTAGGTCTATATCCCAAAGACATCAAAGAAAACGAATATATCTCTTTTTGTGGTGGCAAAGAATTGGAAACTGAGGGGATGCCCATCAATTGGAGAATGGATAAACAAGTTGTGGTATTAGACTGTGATGGCACCTCACGTCATCACCACTCCCCGACGCCTACATGGGCCTGGCAAAATTATAATGATTGGAAGCCTAGTGAGGGTCATCATGTGACTGTCAGAGCGGCCATCCCATTGGCTGGGGCTGTGTGGGTTTTTTCTGGGATTGGGGGAGGAGAATTGGGCATTCTAGCTGGACACTGGAAGGCGACAGGAGTTCTGCTGTGTATTCTCAGCTGTTTCCTGGGCGGTGGTATCTTTTGAGGTATAATTTCCCTTGCCCCATTTTATTTCCTTTCCCTTGATCCTACTGATCCTGTTTGTGTTGTTGTTTTTTTAAAGTTCATTCTTGTTTTGAGGGAGGCTGCCGGTCTCCTTCCTTGCCCCAATATTGCGGCGAGCCGCTTAGGTAACACTCCCCAATTAAAAATTGGTCCCCACAATGGAAAAGGCAAAAATTCACTCACCCTAATTCAGGTAAAACTAGAGTTGATTGTGATTTATTGAAGTAGTTGGGTAAGCAAGGCACAAACTATAGGATTAGTTAATGGTTAATTGGTTTAGAAGTTCCAGTCATATGGCCTGAGTTCTCACTCTGAATAATAAGACTTTCCCAATGTGGTGTTGACAACAGTAATTTTGTGGAGAGTGATGATGGGGAGCAGTAGTAAGATGGATCCTTATAAGTTGGTTACTAAGAAGACAAATCTCTGGAGAAAGGCAGCAAGTCAAAATAGAGGGTTAAGCTTCAGCAGAACAGGAAGTTTCCATTTTCAAAGTAATAGATGCTAGGCAGAGCTGAGAAGCAGCTAAGTATCTGGATTATACCAAAGCCTTATAGGAGGAGAAGCTGATGAAATAAAGCACTGACTTTCTAGATACAACATAATGTACTTTCTAACTTTGAAGCATACATGTTCTGGAAATGTGATCTTTCCCTTTTATCCCATGTCTATGATGGTTTATACTCACTTCCTTGGGTTGACAGAAAATAAGTCCATTGCCTCCCTCACCCCCACCCCAATATTTACTATGTTACTTTTCCCAATTAAAATTTTGCCATTTGATTCATATTTCCTGTCTAGTCTGCTGTTAAAGCATGTGCTGGATAGGGGATTGAGATGCCCCTACATTAAATAAAAATTATTCTGGAGTTGAGTAATATAATTATTATACAGTTAAATGAATAAGCAACACTATGGTTATACTCGATAGAATCAGCTTTCTGGAGTAGTATAATGACAATGAAAATAAGTGCATCAAAGTGGCATATTTAATCTCTTATGGACATTCATTGGGCTCTTATTTAATTCCATCAATTTAACAAATATTTATTGAGAACCTTGATGCAGTGAACAATTAAAAAATACATGATACTTTCCTTGACCAATGAAGTTTTTAATGGTCATGGTAACTTCAATCATGTTTTACAGCCAAATATTTCAAACTCTACATTAAGTATAGTTCATTTCTTGCCACTTCACATAAATTATATTCTCTGTTCTAATAGACTATTCCTAATTAAAGATATTGTCAAAGAAACTAGTAAATGAAAATATATACCTCTAAATAGCAAATCAACTTGAGAGCAAAAACAAAATAAGAACCCCTCCCCCAATGTAAATGTAATTTTATTTAGACAAAGAGATAATCATTCAGATTTCCTCCATCAGATACTTTGATTATTCTATTTATTATAATATTGTGATAGAAAATCATTGTATTAAATCAGTTTGGGTAATTATTCAAAGACATATGAATGAATGAATAAAAAAATGTTAAGCTGTTACTATGTGCCATTCACTGTTTTAACTTCTAACAAAATAATTTAAAAAGACATGGAAGGAGTTTACATTCTAATATGAGAAAACTGTATATAGGGGATTAGTGACTAGAGGAGATAATTTTCTTCTGGGGTGTACAAGGCAAGAAGATGGAGACATAGGTTGATGATGGAATGACTGGATGGAATCTGAGACTGAATCTGAAGCATGGTTTGGTATCTAGCCAACCAGTAGATATTAGTGGGCCAAAGGTGCCAATTTACACATTCATCTGGATTGGTCCCCCAGAGTTGGAGTACCAAAGATGAATTGGTTAACTTCTCTAGGGACTAGGGGCAAGCATTCTGAAGAATCCAGGCATGAAAGTCCAGACCTTGAGTCCAGTGCAGAGAGTTCCCATCCAGGTAGGGAAGAATGGCCGGAAGTAGAAGGTAGAGATTTGATATATGGAGATACCTCTAGTATTAATTGTCATAAAAAAGCAAAAAAACCCAACCCACCTGAGTTTATTATATTTTTGAATAGATTGCCAGTTAAAGTAATGATAGTAAAAAAAAAAAAAGATAAGGTCACGCAAATTCAGTGTAATCTCAAAATTCACCTCCTAGAAGTAGCATCTCATCATCATTGTCTTTTCCTTTATTCATATTTATGTGTAGCACTGACTGCTTATATAGCTGTGACTAAACAGCTTCTTGTGTTCGATGTTATGAAAGCCTTACCTAGTGACATTTTTCTCATCTTACTAAAATGACTGTATTCCATTTGATCTTCCTTTGGACTAAAGCAGAGATAACCCCAAGGATCATTTTCTGAACTGAATGGTTTCTCTCCATAGTCTTACTAAGGATATCCTGCTTTCTAGCTAAATTTATTGAAGGCTTTGCCTCCTAATGGATATGGAGGTGGGGGCTTGATTGGCGAAGGGAAACTAGTGTACACAAACAATGGGTTTGAGGCACAGATTAATAACTGCCTGGACAGCCATTTTCCTAAAAAGGCTACTGAGCATTCAGTATTCTCAAGAACCTGAAATTCAATTCTGCTCAATGCAGTTAACATTCATTAAGCAACTACTGAATTCAGGACACTATGCTGAGGGATTAGGAAACAAAAACATGAAAAAGTCCCTGCTTTCAAGAAGCTTATATTGTAATACATTGATTTTCAAAAGATCTAGGAAATATATAATAATATAATAGTGAAAGAAAATACAAGAAAATATAGTATATAGTCATTCTCAAAGTTAGGAAAATCTGGGCTTAAATCCAACACATATTGGTTGTGTGACTTTGGTTAGGTGACTTAAATTCTCAGTGTTCTTCACAACTCTATGACCATAAGTTGCAGAAAAGATGCCAATCTACATTGGTAAGGAGGGTTTCCTCATATGGGAATACCAATACCAATGAAATCACGATACCAGGCTCTTTCTCCTAGCCTAACAGTAAAATTACATTAAAAATTAAACTGTTACATTTTAATTATCTTATACGTATATTTTATATCTATTAAATTTGGTTATATGATAATGACTAGTTTGGAAGTGGTGTATAGCATTAGTCACCTTGTCTTTTTTTTTTTTAATTCATCTCTAGAGATGGGGTAATTTATTTAATTATTTACTCTTTTTTTGTAGTTATATTTATTTATCTTTCTTTTATTTCTTTTTTTTTACATTGTTTGAAAGTCAGTGTTTACAAGTCAAATATTCCATTAAAATTGGGGCAGGTAGGTTGTGCAATGAATAGAGCACCAGCCCTGGAGTCAGGAATACCTGAGTTCAAATCCGGCCTCAGACACTTAACACTTGCTAGCTGTGTGACCCTGGGCAAGTCACTTAACCCCAATTGCCTCACTAAAAAAATTTTTTTTAATTAAAATTAATAATTATTTATAAGTATAATAGTACTTTAAAATCTCTTGTACAAAAATAATGTGTTCTTATAGCATTATTGCCTTTTGTTTTTCTTTTTCAAGATTGTTCTTCATTTCAGTGCATTTTTTTCCTAATCTATTGTTCTATCTTTCACTTCTGAAGTTTTCTAATCTGCTAATTATTTCAGTTGTGCAGGGCATACATTTTGTCTTTTTTCCCTTTTATTTTTATCTTATGGTTTTTCTTAATCTTTCGGACCATTCTGTAGCGTCCTATTATGGTTTCATAGTCTTTTGAAATTTTAAAGGGTTCTATGGTTTCTAAGGCCTTGGTTCAATATCCTTTGTCTAATAATATTTATTTAGAGAATTTTGTAATCTTTGTGAAATTTTAGTACTCATCTGACATACTAATTTTAATATTTTTTCTGTTGATTTATCTGTTTGTTCTCTAGGTTTACTACTGGATTTTATTCTTCTTGATATATATGGTAGTTTTAGTTCCCTCCTTAAATTTTCCCATCATTCATTTTTCTGAATTCTCTTTCTTTGGTGGTGGATATATCCCCAGGATTAGACTGCTGTACTATATTAAATTTCTTCCCAAATGAGAAATGTACCAACCTTGGTTTCTCTCTCAGTAGGTTTTTTTTTTGGGGGGGGGGGCAGTGGTAGTGGCCTCAGGTGGATTTTAGGACCTTTCCTTAAGGACCAAGATAGCCATGAGTGCTAATCCACTCCCTGAAATCTGTTGCTGGCTCCTGTTCTTTTCTTCTTTGGCTGGGCTGAATTAGGAGTTGCTTTGTTCATGGTTAGAGTCAGTAAAAAAGATAGTCCTCTTCTGATGGAGTTTAATGGGAGAGACAACATGAAAACAACAATGAACAAACAGAATACAGGATAAATGAAAGATAATCAAAAAAGGAAATATATTAACATTTAGGGGACTAAGGAAAGGTTTCTTGTAGAAGATAGGGACTAGAAAGAATTTAGCTTTGAATAGAAGGAATATAAAAGTTAGGGAGGAGGAAGGCAAGCATTCTAGGAAAAAAGAACAGTCAATGAAAATGTCTGCAGTCTGGAGATGGAATGTATTATGCAGGGAACAGAAGGGGAACAGTGACACTAGAATTTCTACAGCATTGGGAATTTTTATCCTAGAAACAACCTCTGTTTGAATGAATCAGTTTCCCCATCCTTGTCCCTTCTTCTCTTCTCCTCACATATTAATATCTCCTACTTACTACAACAGGATGTTTGACAAGTGGGACATTAGGGTGTATGTGTATGGTAGCAGAGTCTTTGCAGTAGCAAGAAAAACTCAGTATGGAATCTAAAATACAAACTCACAGTTTCATTTGTGTGCTTTGTAGGAGGTTAAAACAGTAGGGGAGGAGGGCTGAGTGAGTGAATTAAGTATTTGTTTGCCCATATTCATTCCTAAGGGTATTACTTCATTGGGGTTTTTGATTTCTTGTTCTGTGGATTTATATGTAATTTCTCTATCTCTGGTGCATGATTCATTTTAGGGCTCTTTTTTATACTAAATGCCATTTATTTATTCTTTTTTAATAATAAACATTTTAATTTATAGTTTGGAGATCCAATTTTTATTTTTCTTTCCCTCCCTTCCCTCCAACCTTCCCTGAGGTGGCAAGCAATCAGGTATGGGTTATACATGTATGATTATGCAAAATATTACCATATTTCTCATTTTGCACAAGGAAATACGATTAAAAAATGAAACAGTGGAAAATAGAATGATTCAGTCTGTTCTATCAATATCAGTTCTTTCTTTGGAGGAGGATAGTATGTTTCATCAATAGTCTTTTGCCATTGTCTTGGATCATTGTATTGTTATGAATAGTCAAGTCATTCAAACAGTATTGCTTGCTGTCTCTGTGTCCAATGTTCTCTTGATTCTGCTCACTTTACAATACATCATTTTATACATGTCTTTCCAGGCCTTTCTGAAATCACCCTGCTTGTCATTTCTTATAGCACAATAATATTCCATCACCATCATATACCACAGTTCGTTTAGCCATTCTCCAATTGATGGGCATTCCTTTGATTTACAATTCTTAGCCACCACAAAAAGAACTGCTATATATTTTTGTACAAATAGGTCTTTTTCTTTTGGGGGAAGTCTTTGGGATATCAACCTAGCTGAATCAAAGGGTATACACAGTTCTATAGCTCTCTGGGCATGGTTCCAAATTGCTCTCCAGAATGGTTGGATCTTTTCACAACTCCACCAACAGTGGATTAGTGTCCCAGCTTTCCCACATCCCTTACAACATTCAATATTTTCCTTTTTTGTTATATTTGAAATTCTGATAGGTGTGAGGTGATATCTCAGAGCTGTTTTAATTTGTGTTTCTCTAATCAATACGTATCTAGATTTTTTCATATGATTATAGATAACTTTGATTTGTTTGTCTGAAAATTGCCTCTTCATGTCCTTTGACCATTTATCAATTGGGGAATGACTTGTATTTTTGTAAATTTAACACAGGTCTCTATATATTTGAGAAATTAGGCCTTTATCAGAGATATTTGTTTCAAAAATTCTTTCCCAGTTTTCTACTTCCCTTGTAATCTTGGTTACATAAATTTTGTTTGTTCAAAAGCTTTTCAATTCTATATAACCAAAATGATTTAGTTTAGATTTCATTTTGTTCTCTGTATCTTCTATGGTCCTAAATTCTTCCTTTGCCCATAAATCTGACAGATAAATTATTCTATACTCCATTAATTTGCTTATGGTATCATCCTTTACGTGTAAATCATGTACCCATTTTGACTTTATTTTAGTACATGGTGTGAGATGTTGGTCTATACATAGTTTCTGCCATGCTGTTTTCCAGTTTTCCCAGCAGTTTTTTCAAATAATGGGTTTTTGTTCCAAAAGCTTGGATATTTGGGTTTATCATATACTAGATTATTATAGTAATTTACTATATTATAATTTCTATCTATTCTATTCCATTGATCTACTTAGGGCTCTTGAGAATTAATGGACACTAAAAAAAGAGCTAGTCCTCGATCTTGTTGGTCATGTAATTTTCTAGTCTAGTTATTTGTCCTATATGTATATACTTATTTTATTTGATGGAGAAAAGATCAGAAGGAAGGGAAAACAGTTAGATTTGATGGGGAAGATGATGCAGAGAGGAAAAAAAAAACTTATGAGAGGAAAAGCAGAGGGAGGAGAGTAACACTACAAGTTATGTAGGAACTGGGAAGACATTGTGATGTTGAAGGAGAGGAATTGCTCCCCAAACCCAAAGTCATTTTTTACTTAGGTTGGGGTACAGATGGCTTCAAAATGTTTATATTTACTAAAATGTCCATATTTTCACTGCATTTTTAGAATTCTATCTTGCTGCTTCTGACAGTCTTCTCATTTGCTTCAAGGAGCTAGTACAATTTAACTGGACCCTAATATTGTCCATGACTTGATGGATAGGTCACTAAACATAAACATGAAGATCTGAGTTCAAACCTTGCCTCAGACACTTAGTATATGTGTGACCTGGGTATTAATGATGATGGTGATGACTAAGATTTAGATAGTGCTTACTATGTACCAGGCACTGGGCAAAACACTTTACAAATATTATTTCATTTTATCCTCACCACCACCCTGGGAGATAGATCTTTTTATTATCTCCATTGTTCAGCTGAAAAAAAGGGTGGCATACAGAAATAAAGTGACTTACTCAGGGTCATGCAACTAGTAAGTGTCTGAGACTGGGTTTTAAACCCAGATTTTCCTGACTCCAGTCTTTGGTGCTCTAATCCAGGGCTTCTTAAACTTTTTCCACTTGTGATGCCTTTTTGCCCTAGAAATTTTTACATGATCCTGAGTACATAGGTATATAAAATAGGTATACAAATCAAACATTTACTGCCGAATTTTCCCAACCCCCACATTCGGTTATGAGACCCCAAATGGGGTTGTAACCCATAGTTTAAGAAGTTTTGTTCTATTCCACTCCACTATGTAGTTGGGCCTTAACTTCCTCTTCTGTAAAAATGAAGGGGCTATTCTTAATGGCCTCAAAGGTCCTTTCCAGCTTTAAGTCTTTGATCCTATTATGTTGTGTGCTCCTAATGACACATCTTGTGTTAATTGAAGAGGAGAGTGAGGCTGTAGAGAGACAAAGAACAATTGTATTGAGTTTATTCTGTGGTTTGCAGGCTTCAGAGACTGTCCTTTGACTGAGCTAATACCTTGTCCCTGGAGAAAAAAAATGGGATAAAAATAAAGATCTGAGCTGTATTGTTCCAGCAAGGTAAAATTAGAAGCTGGTTTGAACAGCTCTCATTGGGGAGGACGGCTGTTGGAACTTGTTCACTCATTGCAGCACCCTCCAGAAGCCTCCATAGTATGTATTCCAGCCATGGAACATGGGCTCTCCTGTACTTTCTTTCTGGAGCCAAGAATGTGCCACATAAAATGAAACAGCTTTTAAAATAGCCATTAAAAACCCAAACCAAATACCCTATTTGCTATGTGCCTAGTTACCAAGTTAAAGTCAGTGATCAGTGTTTTTAATCTCGGTCTCACCAGGCATCAGAAACTAATGTTACAGTTGTCAGCCTGATGTAAAGAGGTCTTGGTAGAAAGGTATCACAGCAGAGGTTTGAGAATGCTTAGCTTTTTTTGGATTAGAATTGAAATTCTATGTATGACCTTTGACTTTAGCTTGGTTGCAGACAGCCTCCCCTCCAAAAAACGTCTTTTGGTATACTTTCAACAGTAACTCTGGGGGTATTAATGACAGGTATGTCCTTGCTCATTTTCACTTCACACTGCCCTGGCAGAAGAAACAGCATGACTGAGCAATGGTAGGATCCAGGAAGTTGCTTATATTTGCACATGGAGACATAAAAATGATAGGCATTGAAAAAATGCATCTTGTGCACTCTCAGGAATGCTGTCTCTCAATGTGGGTGGGATCTGTACAGGCAGAATTCCCTCTGGGATTGAGAAAAGTGCTTGCTTTGAATCAGTTAGTTTACCAGGCAAGAAATGGGCAGCATTTTTCTTGGCTGAATCTCACTATGTTAAAATGAAATAGCATCACTCTGGTTTCTCTATTAATAACTCACCTTTCCTTACCTCCTTTTACAGTCCCTTTATGATGCTTTCTTTTTAAAAAAAAAAAATATGAGCAATTAAACCAAAGAGTTATTGCAACTTTTCATCCTGACCCCTTGGGGACTACTGAAAATAGTGGTGAAAGAACATAACCTAAACTCTGCTCCTTTTGAGAAAAAAAAATCACTGTTTTTGCTTGCAGAAGATTTAATGGTATTTACAATTTTTAGCTTGCTTTAGTGTGTGCAGATAGTATTAAGTAAAATGACCACATTTTAGCATTGGAGGAATTGTGTTTGACATATAATAAACCATCTCCAGTAGCTCGTTAGGTAGAATATTTTATCATGGAATGTCTGACATAATCTTTTACTCAGGTGGTATGAATGCAATGCTATCATACATAGCTAGCCATAAACCTCAGTCTTTAAGCTTACCATAGTTATGTAACATGAAAAAATCCAAGGGGTGGCAGATTGCTACCAACAGAATGCCATCACTTCTTCTTCTTCTTCTTCTTTTTTTTAGGTGAGGCAATTGGGGTTAAGTGACTTGCCCAGGGTCACACAGCTATTTAGTGTTAAGTGTCTGAGGTCGGATTTGAACTCAGGTACTCCTGACTCCAGGGCCAGTGCTCTATCCACTGTGCCACCTAACTGCCCCATGCCAGCACTTCTAAAGCAGGTCTGTGTACTCTTTCTAAAACTTGAAAGAAAAAAAAAAGCATGTCTACGAATAATGCATGGAACAGGGTTCTTTGTTTCTGATAACAGTAGGTTTTTTCTAGGATATAATTTGACAGGTATTTATTGAATTCATATATTTTATAAGTAAATAATTGATCATCACAATAATGTCATGATTTAGGAAGGATGGAAAATTTTAATCCCATTTTATAGATAAGGGAACTGAGCTTTAGAGAATAAACT
This sequence comes from Dromiciops gliroides, assembly GCF_019393635.1. NCBI lineage: Eukaryota > Metazoa > Chordata > Mammalia > Microbiotheria > Microbiotheriidae > Dromiciops > Dromiciops gliroides. Next base: position 255,832,519 of record NC_057861.1, read on the forward strand.
GATTACCCTAAGCCACACAGTAAATGGTAGATTTGGGACTAGAAACACGAATCATTTGACTACCAATTTAGTGCTTTTTCCATTACAGAACTCTTTTCTTGGTAAGAAAAGTAAGTCATTTAATAAAAAAGCATTTATTACTGAATATATGCCAGGTAGAGTCCTAATTTCTGGGGATTAAAAAAAATAAGTAAAAACACTCCTTTCCCTCAAGAAGCTTACATTTTTCTTTCTTTTTTTTTTTGTGGGTCAATGAGGGTTAAGTGACTTGTCCAGGGTCACATAGCTAGTAAATGTCAAGTATCTGGGGCCATATTTGAACTCAGGTCCTCCTGAATCCAGGGATGGTGCTTTATCCACTGTGAAACCTAGCTGCCCCCAAGAAGCTTACATTTTAATGAGGAAGATAGCATCTACATTAATAGGTACATGCAAATACAGAGCAGATGGAAGGTAGTTTTGGTGTTGGGGGTGGGGAGGATTGCATTAGTAACTATGAGGATCAAGAAAGACCTCTTGTAGGAGACATTTGAGCTGTCTTGAGGGAAGCCAGAAATTCTATGTGGAGGTTGTGAGGAAGGAAAGTGAAGAGAAATTCATATAGATAGCATAGACAAAAGCGCAAATGAGTTGGTGATAAAAGTCTGCATGGGTACTTAGGAAATAATGGCTTCACAGACAAAAATAAAATGATTATTTGATTGGGAGAGAAAAGGTGAGTAATTTAGTAGGTGAAAGGATAATGGAAAAAATAATTATTTTAGTAACATAATGGGGATATTTAAAAGGAGGGCAGGGGCAGCTAGGTGGCACCGTGGATAAAGCACTGGCTTTGGATTCAGGAGGACCTGAGTTTAAATCTGGCCTCAGACACTTGACACTTACTAGCTGTGTGACCCTGGGCAAGTCACTTAACCCTCATTGCTCTGCCAAAAAACCAAAACAAAATAAAAGTAGGGCTGATAAATTAAGATTCTTACTCTGGATGTCATGTAATAAAGATTTTCATAATCATTTATAACTTTTGTTTTCAATTTTATCATCACCACCATCATCATTGCAACCTGGAGCTGAGAGAGACAAAACTTGCTTTCAACTCTACCACTTGAGTAAAAGTCATGTAGCTCAATTCTTACCAGAAATATGAATTTTCTTCATAATAGCCGGGATAATCTGTTGCCCAGTTTTACTTTTACTTCCTATAATCACGGGGAGCTGACTACCTTATAAGACAGTCTACTTCATTTCTGGACAACTCTAATTATTAAGACAAAGGTCTGTATGGTCAAAGTGATGATTTTTCCAGTAACAAGGTCTAGCTTTGAGGGCTGGACTGTAAGGAAAGCTGGGCAACATAGAATTGAAGCTTTAGTATTGTGGTGAAAGAGAAGACTTTTGAGAGTGCCTTGTACAGCAAGGAGATCAAATCAGTCATTAAAGAAATTAATCCAGCCTCAGACACTTCGACACTTACTAGCTGTGTGACCCTGGGCAAGTCACTTAACCCCAATTGCCTCACCAAAAAAACAAAACAAAACAAAACAAAACAGAAATTAATTCAGGCTATTCACTAGAAGATCAAATACTGAAGCTGAAGCTTAAAAGTTTGAGCACATAATTAGAAGATGGGACTTACTAGGAAAAAAATACCTAATGTTGGGAAAGATTAAAAGCAAAAGGAGAAGAGAACTACAGAGGATGAGATGGATAGATAGTGTCACACCAACAATAAAACAGTAAATATGAACTTGGACAGACTCTGAGAGACAGTGGAGGATGCAAGGGCCTATCATACTGTAATCCATGGGCTCACAAAGAGTCAAACATGCCTTCATGACTAAACAACAAGGAATTATTTTTAAAAAGGGTTTTTTCTTATTTTGAATCCAAATCTGCCTCCCCACAGCTTCTATTAGTTCCACTTTCCAGAACCACTTAATAAAAATCTAATCTATCTGCCAGATGATAGTTTTTCAAATATTTGAAGATAGTTATTGTGTTTCCCATAAATCTTTCCTTTTTCTTCAGTCTAAGCTGTTAAGTTCTACTACCTCAACAACAGATGAAGGGTTTGGCAACTAGCACTGATGCTCTGAAGAAAATGGCAAGGAAAGACTTCCTATAGGTGTTACATACCAAGAACCTCAAGGGATCAAACAAGAGTCATATGTTGTATTGGATAAAACAGAGAAATATATGAGAAACAAGTGAAAGTAGTGATAGGAATGTGAAAGGAAACCTAGTAATCAGAATGGAAAAGCCAAGAAGCAATAGTGAACTAAAAGCACACAAAGGTCATAATAGAACTGAGTTATTGGAGATGAAGAATGCCTACCCATAGCTTCTTTTCCATGGAGGCCTAGGGTATATCTATTCATTCAATCAAGATGGATTCCTAAAGAAATCTACACACTGGAAGCCAGGAATTCGACCAAAAATGTCCCCAGTTATTTCAACCAATCCTCAAATGACAACATTTTGGATTCCTTTACCATCACGACAACCCTTCTAGATATGCATTCCAGATTGTCAATATCCCACTTAAATGTGATATCTGGATCTGAACATAATACTCCAGATGTGGACACCATACAGTTATTGCCTGCCCATTAATGTCACTTTAATGCGAGCAGTTTCCAGTGAAATATAGCGTTGAAAGTTAGATTGTAGAGATTTTAGAAAACCCAGAGAGGAGAGAAAAATGGAGACACCTAATGTATGTGGCTTTTTCAAAAAGTAGAGCTAAGAAAGTTAGGAAAGACATAGGACTATAATTAGTAGTCATTTATTAGTAGTCTAAGATTGCATAGAACTATTGACTCATGCTGAGCTTGAAGCTGACTAATATGGACTGCTATGTAGCCAAATCTCTTTTATTCTAAATTTGTATAGTTGACTTTTATACTTTAATACAAAATTTTATATTTTTTCCTGTTATATTTCCTAATGTTTTATTTAGTCAATTGTGCTACCCAGAGTATTTTGAATCACTAATTTCCATGTGGTATATTAGCTATTCCTCCCAAATTAATTCACAAATATGATTACTCAATCAATAAATAAGCATTTACTATATGCTTACTATGTGCTAGGCATATGTGCTAAGTGCTGGTTATACAAAAAATGCCAAAAATAAATCCCTGCCTTCAAGATGTTTACATTCTAATGTAATAGAAAACAAATTCATGAATCTATATGTGCAAGATAAATATAGAGTAGGTAGAAGGTAGCCTAAGAAGGTATCTGAAGGAATCAGGAAAAGCCTTTTCTGGAAGGTAAGAATTGAGCTGTCTTTTAAAAAAGTCAGATTCTTTGAAGGGGCATTTGGAAGAAGATCATTCCAGATCTGAGAGACATCCAGTATAAAATCATAGAATATCATTTGTAAGGAAAAACAAATAGACCAATATAACTAGAGTGTAGATTATATGGAGGGGAGAAATGGTTAAGATAGAAGTCAGCCAGGTTGTGAAGAGTTTTAAGTACCAAAGTACGTTACATTTGATCCTAGAGGTAATAAGCAAACAGTGGAATTTATTGAGTGTGTGTGGGGGGGTGACAGTCAGATATATGTTACAGGAAATAAATTTGGTAGCTGTGTGGAAGATACATTCTAGTGGAAAGAAATGAGGCAGAGTGACTAATTAAAAGGTTATTACAATAGTCGAGGCAAGAGGTGACGATAGCCTGAACTAGGTTAGTTGCTGTTTGAGTGGAAAAAGTAGGGCTTCTCCCAGAGAAATTTTATAGAAATAAATTACAAGATTTTGCAACTGATTTGGATATGTGGAGTAAGTGAAAATGAAAAATGGAGGCTAACATTAAGATTGTGAAATTGAGTGACCAGAAGGATGGTGCTCCACTTGATAGTAATAGGTAATCTCAGAAGACAGATGGGTTTTGGGGAAAAGATAATTAGTTCTGTTTTGAGGATGTTGAGTTTGAAATGTCTATAGGACATCTAGCTTGAAAGGCCAACAGGAAGTTGGTGATGTAGGATTGGAACTCAGGAGAGTGATTGGTGTTGGATAAATAGGTCTGAAAGATGATTGAATCCAAGGGAACTGATACAATCACCAAGTGAGACTATAGAGAGCAAGAAAAGAGAGCCTAGGTCAGAACCTTGGAAAACACACATAACATGCATGACATAGAAGAAGAAAAATGAGCAAAAATGGATGATGAAATAGTCAGGAAAATTGGATAGAACTAAGAGAGAATAGATTAATGAACACTCAGAGAAGAGAAAGTATCTGAGAGGATATGGGAGTTAATGGTATCAAAGGCTGCTAAGTGATCTAGAAGGATGTGGATTAAGAAAAGTACATTAGACATGTCATTGATTGCTTTGGTAGGAACAGTTTCCATTAAAATATGTGATTTAAAGCTAGATTATAGAGATTTTAGAAAACCCAGAGAAAAGAAAGGAAAAAAGGAGGTACTTACTGTACATGGATTTTTCAAGGGGTGGAAGTAAGAAAGGTGGGAGTTTTATAGAACTATAATTGATAGGCTTTGTGGGATATAATAATGGTTTTTAAGGAATGTGGTGGGAATAGTTATGCATGTGTTTGTAGGTGGCAGGGAAGGAACAAGAAAATAGAGATGGGAAAAAGAATAGGATGATGGCAGGGTGAATCTTCTGAAGAAAATAAGAGGATATGGGGTCAAAGGTTCTCTTATAGATATTGACCTTGTCAATCTAAAAAGTTACTTCTTCATCAGAGATAGAATGGGGAGGAAAAAGAGGAGATAATGGAAAATGATTTCATAAGGATTTGAGATGAGAAGAATAAGAGAAGACAGCTCACAGTAAATGGACTTATTTTTGTTTTTTTTTTATTTGTTTGTTTATTTACCTTAAGTATGATATCAAAGAGTCAGATAGGTGATACAGTAGATAAAATGCTGAGCCTGAAGTCAGGAAGACTCATTTTTCTGAGTTTAAACCTGGTCTCAGACACATTGCTAGCTGTGTGACCCTGGACAAGTCACTTATTCCTGTTTGCCTCATTTCCTCATCTGTAAAATGAGCTGGAGAAGGTAATGGTGAACCACTCCAGTATTTTTGCCAAGAAAAAATCCCAGATGGGGTCACAAAGAGTTAGACACAATTGAAAAACAACTTAACAATAAGAAATGATATTGTCAGCTGAGACACTGAAAAAGTGTTCATAAGAGATGAGATTTGGAATAGTTGCTGTGGTGAGTGGGGAAAATGAATCAATTAAAGCAGGATTGCTTTGCTTCAGTGAAAGCCATCTGAGATTATCTAGTATACATTTATAGTGGGCTCAGGCAGAACAGTTTTAATTTCCTCCAATTCTACTCTGTAGAACATGAATAGGAATGAAGGAGGTAATTGATGAGAATAATCCAGTGTTGGGTTTTTAGCAAGGCATGGTAAGTGATAGAACAAGGGAATAAAGGCTTTACAAGTAGAACTAATGTAGAATTGAACTGGCTCACCAATGGGTTGAGGTCAAGAAGAGTATAGCCAGAGGAGGGATGGATGGAGTGGAGGTCCTGGTGAAGACAAATAGATTTTGGAAGAATAAGGCAGAAGACACACAGAAAGATAAAAGATTCTTACAGGATAATGAAAGCTCAGTTCTTGAACATGAAAGTAGATTACTTATGGGCAATGGCATGATCAAGAGTATGAATTTATCTCTGTATAGTTGAGGTGTAAAGGAGGAATAGGTCATGTATTAGAGTAAATTAAGGAATTGGGAAGTTATGGAATTTGAGAGATTATTGACATCTATGATTAAATCTTCTAGGATGGGGAAGGAGTTATGAGGAAGAAAAAGACTAAGCCAGGCAATGAACTCATTGAGAAAGGAAGGAAAATGACCTGGGGGTTGGCAGCCAAGGTCTACTAGAATCTGTATTGTGTGATAAATTTCTATTTCTTCAACCTCAAAGACAGAGAGATTGCCAAGTGATGGTAGTAGAGGGGAAACCTAGAATAATTGGGAACCAAGATCATTCTGATAAGTTCCTCAGTCATGGAGTATAAGTGAAAGTGCTGTTATACTAAAAAGGATGCAGAATCAAGGAGAATTCAGTCCCAATGAGTGCTAGAAAATCACAATTGCAAGAATGCGTGTGGTCTAAGATAAAAGGAAGTTTGTATGACCATTCCAGAGGGCACAGTGGAGGGGAAAGCAGATATAGAGTGGGGTATTATTGGGACAAGATAGGGAAGAGGTGAACAGGAAAGAGAAAATGGATAGGGTGGCATAGATTTGTTCTGGCAGCCATGCATTAAGTATCACAGGGATGAGCAGAGTAATGAGAATATGTGTAATAGGCCAGAGTTCCCTTCTCTTCCCCCCATCCACTTACCTATTTATATTAGGCCAATTTTCTCCCCCTAAAAGCCAAGGAAGCTATCCTCAAGACTGGATTTTACCCAAGGGACTAAGGATCAAGATGCCTAGCTTTTATGTGGCTTCTTGATGACTTCATGGTGTAGTAGCAGGAATCTCTATTCGCCTAAGGGCAAAAAAAAATTGCATTCACATGGAATTTGGATCCAAGAGTGTCTAAAGGTTATCTTATTCAGTTAATTAAATGATTTCCATGCAGAGGTGAGGGGGATTGACCATGGCTGAGTGCTAGCTTCTTAGTGAGTACCCATCAATGCTGTGAATAAGTAAGCTTCCTTTTTTTTTTTAATCTCTCATTTTATTGCAATATTGTTCCTAAGCCACCAGGGACCTACTATCATTTGTGTAGTCTGTAGTTGGAATGAGTTGTCTTCATTACTCACTTTGTGTTTGAAGTAGGGCAAGGGTAATGCAAATATAGAGAATGGGGTAATCTGGTGGCCATATAAGGCACTGTGGCATTCTGGGGCAATTATCCTTGAATGTTGTATGAAGAGTCCCCTCTGACTGATTTCACCATCCTGGGGGAAGCTCATTATTCGGACAATGGCATTATCCTATAAGATCTCATCAGCCTTAGTGTGCTACCACATCATTACCCTCTCTTTGCCTCTCTGATTGGAGGATGAGGTCATGAACTTCCAACCTCCACTGAAGGAGAGAGCTCAACTCAGACATATTCCATCTCATTTCTCAACTGGCTTTACTACCTTGGGATTTCACTGACTGATTATGCCACCATCCTTCCCTCCCCAAATGCTTTTTAGTTTTCTTTTTCTTTTTTCTCCCCCATTAGATATTAAGCTTCTTGAGGGCAGGGACTGTCTTTCTTTTTTCTGTTCCTTTCTTCCTTCTTCCCTCCCTCCTATTTCTTTCTTCCTTTCTTTCTTCCTTTCTTCCTTCCTTCCTTCCTTCCTTCCTTCCTTCCTTCCTTCCTTCCTTCCTTCCTTCCTTCCTTCCTTCCTTCCTTCCTTCCTTCCTTCCTTTCTTTCTTCCTAGAGCCCTATCTCTAGTTTTTATGGACTGAAATGAAAACTGAGTGGAAGGTACTGGATTTGATATATTGGATCAAAAGGTGGGTGATACTCCTTATAATTAGCCCACTGCAGATTTAGTTAGATCCCCTCATTTTGAGCAGAACCCTACCAGAATAGATTCAGGTTGTAGCTATGGACCTCCTCCAGGCATGAGCAGATTTTTGTTGTTGTTGAGTCATTTCAGTCATATTTGACTCTTTGTGACCCCATTTGGGGTTTTCTTGGCAGGGCTACTTGAATGGTTTGCCATTTCCTTCTTTGGCTCATTTTACAGAGGAGGAACTGAGGCACTTACTCAAGATCTTACAGTTACTAAGTGTCTGCCCCCAATGGGCATATTATCTCGTCAAATTTAAGCTGAAGATGTGTTAGCACTGTTAAGAGTCAAATGCTGGGGCACCTAGGTGATGCAGTGAATAAAGCACTGGCCCTAGATTCGGGAGGACCTGAGTTCAAATCCAGCCTCAGACACTTAACACTTACTAGCTCTGTGACCCTGGGCAAGTCACTTCACCCTCATTGCCCCCCCCAAAAAAAAAGTCAAATGCTGTTCTCAGTGGGAAAATATATCTTGAAAATGAAAAAACTTTCCATAGAAAGAATAATGACAGAGCATAATCCATTGATGTCTTTTCTGAGTAGAAAGGACATTATTTACATGTTCAAATAAGACCCATTGAACTGAAAAGAGAGACTCAGATTTTCAGATAAGCACTTGGACCTCATGGGCTGGTTTAGCTATTTTGTCAGTCATATAGAGTTAGTAGTCTTCTCCAAAGTCTTGTCCAGCTACAAAAAACAGGTGTTCACTTTGTGGTGTTCCCAAAACTGTACTGGTTGAAGAAATGTCCGATAGATTTCAGATTTCTGGACTTCAAGTGAATTCCTTGCCAGGTGTTAAACAATTCATTGTTGGAGTGTGGCTGTTCAGGAAATAAACCAGAAAAGAAACACTGCTTAGGGTTAATGTTGCAAAAATAGGCAAAAATGTAATTACCCCATTTGTCCCATAGTCCTGATTCTCCAGTCTTCATTAGTCTGAATTTTCTCCAAATGAATTTACAATTTCCTCCAAAAATGTTGCTGATTAGAAATAGTCAGTCTTCTGGTTTACATGATACAGTCTATCTGGCATTTCCTCCCATGTACTGCACTCCTCAAAGTAATTAAACTATAAGCCGCAACATGAAAAAGCTTGACCTGAACTGTCAGGCATGTCTACATAGCATGGCACTAGTCCTAATGTATGCTTTTTAAATGATGCCCTGCCACAAGGTTTCAAGAAATGGAAAGCAGCCAAAGAATTCTTAATTCATATAATTTAAACTCCGCGGCATGAATGACTAACTCCAAAGGGAATAAAACCGTCAGAGATATAAAGAAAACACTCCAGGTTGCATTGCAAAATCAAAATGAGGCTACTTCCTGCATGATGGAAATTATCTGCCTTTTAAAAGAGCCTCCTGTTCCTCCTGTTTCATATAGCATTCGTTCTGGCTCTAGACAGAACAAAAACACAACTGCAGCAAAGCCTAGTGGCCGCACAAAGCTCCCTGAGGTACCAAAGAGTGATAGAGAAGACTCTTCTTCCCCTGGGGTCCTTTAAGTGAACGGTTTGGGAGCAGGGCCAGGGGAAATTCATGAGCTTGTTCATGTTAAAAGAGTGTCACTATCAATACATGTCTTTCAGGGGAGAGAAGCCTATGCCAAATTCTCCAGAACAACTTTAAATTAACTGACTACACTTTTTTTTTTTTAAAAAAAGAAGGGAGTTGCATTTGCTTGAGTTGTTTTGTATAGGAATGAGTGCACCTTTATATGCATGAGTACATTTAATGGGATTTCATCTTTCCAGGGCCCAAGTCACTCCCCTTAGTAAGACAAACTGGGAGGCTCATCAAATCTAGGGTAATGCTCCACCCTAGAAGTTTAACTGCCTACCAAACCTTGTTTACAGACTAGAGACTCAAATCCAGTAAATGGTGTTTAACATTAAGGGAAAAAAGTTATAGAGTCTTCTATCCTTGTGAGACTTGGGTATTTCTGTCTCTTTGGAGGACTGACATGGTGAGGTCAGCACATGGGGCTCTTTATTTCTTCCCAGATAGTTTGCTTGAAGTTGAGATGCATAGTCATCAACTGAATAATGATTCCCTATTAGAGCCTTTTGTTTTATGTGGCTAAGTTTTTCTTAGGCATACTTATTTCAGAGAGGAATTAGTTCATTTTTCAGGTCAACTGTCAGTTATCCTTTGAAATAATATAACTCTTTAGTGAAATGGTCAACCATAAAGATTTATAAGTATTAAGCTAATAGTTGTAGAAGTAGAAGGGACCTTGGGAGATATTTAGTCTAATCCCCTCATTTTACAGAGGAGGAAACTGAGGCCAAAGGAGCTTAAGTGCCATGCCAAAGGTTGAATGAGTAGTAGATAAATGACAGAGACAGGGCTTGAACACGACTGAAGAGTATTGTTTTTCATTGTTAATTATCCCTCCTCTCTATTATTACCAGTCACTATATTTTAAAGAGATTTTAGTGTGAGGGTTTGAGAAACAAACTTTTTTGTACAATTTAGTGTTCTCAACAATTATTAATCCTTGCAGTTTATGTGTAAATGAGGAAAAGACAGACCCTGCTTTTGCTTACTTTCTTCTATTCTCCAAAAGGATTAGAGCTGTGAGGTGTTTTCTTTCAGTTGTGTCCAACTCTCCTTGACCCCATTTGGGGTTTCCTTTGCAAAGACTCTGAAGTGGTTTGCCAGTACCTTTAGCTCATTTTACAAATGAGGAAACCAAAGTTAAGTGACTTGCCCAGTGTCACATAGCTAGCAATTGTCTGAGGTCAGATTCGAACTCAGGAACCTGTCTGCCTGACTCCGGGTTCAGCACTCTATACACTATACTACTGTGGTAAAATATGAAAGTTTTTAACAGTCGGTTAGGATAACTGAAAGACGCCAGTTTTTCAAGGACCACCCTTTTGGGGAGGAGATGAACAGTCCGCCTGCTGCGCATGTCAGACTGCCTGCCGGGTACAGTCCGCCTGCTGCGCATGTCAGACTGCCTGCCGGGTACAGTCCGCCTGCTGCGCATGTCAGACTGCCTGCCGGGTTTTTTGACTTCCGGGGTGGAGAGAAGGAGAGTAGGCCTTTTTGCCTGCTTGGCGGGACTCCTGGCGGCACGGCACAGACGGTCTCCCTCACTCCAAAGGTGGCCTTTTTGGTTTGGTGAGTTTTTATAAGAAATATAGACTAAGCCTAGATTTAAGACGATTTCTACTGTATTTCTACTTTCCTATCCTTCTAATCAACAACACCTTATATACAATAAAGGCTCTATCTAGAAAACCAGAAGCTTCTTCCATTTACTAGTCTGGGAGATAAATTAAGGGAAAAGTTAAGTAGGGGAGATTTATGATCTAATATCCAATTTTAAATTTCACACTACCTAAATGTTGCTACAGGCATTATGAAGTTTTAAAAGTTGAGTTGGAAGTTACCATTTCCCTGGACTTATATACACCTGATTTCTGGTACAAACTGTCTTCTGTTGAAGAGACATTGAGTGTCTTCGCATTAAAGTTCTAAGCTTACCAAGACACAACTTCAAATTTTTGTCTTTCTCCTGAACTAATACGATGGCTTCTTAGTTCATGCCCTTGCTTCTTTTCTTTCTGTTCTCCAGTCCTTCCTCTATACATTTGCCAAAACAATATTTTTAATAGTATTTTATTTTTCCAATTATATATAAAGACAAATTATAAAATTCATTTATTACAAATTTTGAGTTCTAAATTTTCTCCCTCCCTCCCTTAACTCCCCCATCCCTAAAATGGTAAACAATTTGATATAGATTACATATGTGCAATCATACAAAACATATTCCCATATTAATCATGTTGTAGAAGAAGATAGAGGGGCAGCTAGATGGCGCAGTGGATAGAGCACCGGCCCTGGATTCAGGAATACCTGAGTTCGAATCCGGACTCAGACATTTAACACTAGCTGTGTGACCCTGGGCAAGTTACTTAACCCCAATTGCCTCACCAAAAAAAAAAAAAAAAAAGAAGATAGAGAACAAAAGAAAAAAAACATGAAAAAATAAAGAAAAATAGTATGCTTCAATCTGCAGTCAGATTCTATCAGTTTTTTCCCCCTCTGGATGTGGATAACATTTTTCATCATGAGTCCTTTGGAATTGTCTTGCATAATTTTATTGCTGAGAGTGGATGTCATTCGTAGTCAATCTTTGCAAAATGTTACTCTTACTGTGTACAATGCTCTCCTGGTTTTGCTCACTTCATTTAGCATCAGTTCAAGCAAGTCTTTCCAGGTTTTTCTGAAATCCACCTGCTTGTCATTTCTTATAGCACAATAGTATTCCATTGCATTCATATACTGTAACTTGTTTAGCCATTCCCCCAATTGATAGGCATTCCCTCAGTTTCCAATTCTCTGCCACCACAAAAAGAGCTGCTATAAATATATTTGCACATATAGATCCTTTTATTTATTTTTAATCTCTTTAGGATACAGACCTAGTAGTGGCATTGCTGGATCAAACAATTGCTCAGTTTTATAGTCTTTTGGGTATAGTTGCAAATTACTCTCCAGGTTGGTTGGATAAGTTCACAATTCCACCAACAATACATTAGTATCACAATTTTACCATATATCCTCCAAAATGTGTTATTTTCCTTTTCTGTCATATTAGCCAATCTGACAGGTGAGAACTGGTTCCTCGGAATTGTTTTAATTTGCATTTCTCTAATAAACAGTGCTTTGAAACAGTTTTCATATGAGTATAGATAGCTTTAATTCTTCTTCTGAAAACTTACTCTTCTTATTCTTTGACTTTTTATCAATTGGGGATGACATATTCTTATAAATTTGACTGTTCTCTCTTGAGAAATGAGGCTTTTATCAGAGACACTGACTATAAAAATTGTTCCTCAGATTTCTGCTTTCCTTATAATCTTGGTTGAATTGGTTTTGTTTGTGTAAACCCTTTTAAATTTAACAAAATCAAAATTATCCATTTGATATCTTGTAATGCTCTCTGTTTCTTGTTTGGTCATTAAATTCTTCCCTCATCCATAGATCTGACAGGTAAACTATTCCTTGTTTTTATTATTTGCTTGTGGTATTACCCTTTATGTCTAAATTATGTACCCATTTTGATCTTTTCTTGGCATATAGTATAAGATGTTAGTCTATAACTAGCTTCAGCCACACTATTTTCCAGTTTTCCCAGCAGTTTTTGTCAAATAGTGAGTTCTTGTCCCAGAAACTGGGCTCTTTGAGTTTATCAAACACTAGATCACTATGGTCATTTACTATTGTATCTTGTCTACCTAATCTTTTCACTGATCTACCACTCTATTTCTTAGCCTGTATCAGATAGTTCAGATGATTACCACTTTATAATATAGTTTGAGATCTGGTATGGATAGGTCACTTTCCTTTGCTTTTTTCCATTAATTCCCTTGATATTCTTGACTTTTTGTTCTTTCAGATGAATTTTGTTATGATTTTTATAGCTCTTTAAGTAATTTCTTGGTAGTTTGGTATGGCACTGAATATGTAAATTAAGAATTGTTATTTTTATTATATTGGCTTGGTCTACTCATGAGTCATTGATAGTTTTTAAATTGTTTAGATCTGATTTTATTTGTGTCAAAAGTATTTTGTAATTGTGTTCATACAGTTCCTGGGTTTATCGTGGCAGGTAGACTCCCAAATATTTTATTTTGTCTACAGTTATTTTAAATGGAATTTCTCTTTCTATCTCTTGCTGCTGGGATTTGTCAAATCAATCTTTCTAAAGTATAGGCCATTCCCTTCCTCAGGTGGTTCACTGATGTGTCTGTGATAAAATGCCACCCTTCTTCCCCTTAGCTTAACATTTAAAGTGTTTTGTTTTCTGTTTCTGGCCTATCTTTCCAGATGTACTTTATATTACTTTGTCTTATACCCTTGACATTCTAATGAAAGGCCATCCAGTCCTCTATCCTCCAATTAAATTCTGGACCTACTTCATTGTCCCCCTTGAGTAGATTGAAAATGAACAAGTGCTATCGGTTGTATTCTATTGGTATTCTTCCATCATTTGATTCTACCGCTATCTGAAGGTAGTTTTCTCTATATTGCTTCTGCTGTTGTTTTATCTTGTTTACATGTTGTATGGTCATTTCAGTCATGTCCAACTCTTCATGAATCAGTTTGGGGGTTTCTTGGCAAAGATACTGGAGTGGTTTGACATTTCCTTCTGCAGATCTTTTGACAGATGAAGAAACTGAGGCAAAAAGCATTAAATAACTTGACTAGGGTCACACATCTAGTATGTGTCTGAGGCCAGATTTGAACTCAGGAAGATGAGTTTTCCTGACTCCAGGTCTATATCCACTGTGCCACCTAGCTGCCCCTATAATTTTTATAGCTATACTTGTGTGATTTTATAAAATTTTAAGTCTGAATGTTCTTAGACCAAAAGCATCTATTCTAAATCTCTCATTATGTGGGAACTGAGCCTCAGAAAAATGAGTTGATTTATTAAGTAGTAATACATCAATCACTTCATGAAAATTATGGCAGATCGCAAAGAATCTACCAAAAAAAAATGCTTTGTTTAGTAGCGAAATTTTGGGGGAAATGAATTAGCTTCAATTTTTCTCAATAATTCAGAAATGGGAAGAAAATGAATGAGCAGAAGAAAAGTATTATGAGGCGATTAGACATAACAAGATGTATAACATCAACAATGAAATAGTATAAAAATAAACAAACAAAAAAATCACAAACCCTCTTAATTGTTTGGTAATAAGTCATGCTTCCTCTCATGGAATGACAGATTATGCTTGGCAGGGAGTTGTAACTGAAACAAGTGTCATGACTACTTGAGAGTCTTTCCTTGGGGAGAACAGTGTATCAATTATCCTAATTAGCATAACTGGAAGTGGTCCTATACCACTTCAGTTATCTGAATGTGACTTATTAATAAGCCAGTTGCCCATTAGCCATTCATTAGAGAGCTACACCCGATTCTGCCTACTTTATTCCTATTGCTCATGAAACAAATCCCACCTTACATTTCATAACAGAAAGAAAGAAAGAAAATGATTTGATATAAACCCAATGACTCACTGGGCCATATTGGAACCATTACACTCTGAACACTTGTGCCAAATTATTTTAAAATATAAAAACTAAACTTTAACCTAGATAGAGCTAAAATTAATAAACTAACTAGATTTCTGGTGCATTATAGAAATTGAATTGAAAATTGATATATTAAATTCTAAAAGGTTATCAGTTTTATGGTATTTAAACATAAAGGACCTGGTAATGGTTTTGAAAAACCCTTCAAATAATGATTAAAATGGCATGATATTAAAAATTGGGAATAAAAGATAATTGTCATGTGCTTAATTTGTTATCTATAAATTATGACATTTTAACTAGAAGTTACAATTCCTAAAAACATAACATATGTTATTCTTTAAATGAATAGATATATTTGTACTGTGTATGTGTGTATATATAAATATTTGTACACACATGTATTACATATATGTGTGTTTCTATGTTTCTTCAGTTAATATTAAATGAGAAGTAGAGAAACTTCAATATACAGATTTTATATATTATAATGTCCATATAAATCTGTTTCTCTCTTGCATTCAGTCAACCAATTGATAGAATTAGTCAATTCAGTCAAGTGATTAACTAATTAAGCAAAAACCATAAATCTAGCTAGTTATTTCATGTCAGGTAAATCCCTCAAACCAAATTCTGTATGTGTGTGTGTGTGTGTACCCACACATGTATATACCAGTATATGTACACACACCACATGTATGTATACACACACTGTGTACACACATATGCTTATGTGCATGTGTGTATATGTGCATGTGTTCATGCATACCATTAGCTTCAAGTTAAAATAGATCAAATATACCTGGTTGAAGGACAATGGAGAGGCCTATGGTGACCAATCATTTTATTTTATTCTAATACTTAAACATTTGTGATTGGAAAACTAACAATATGGAAATAGTGTTTATCCATTCGTTAACTAGACAAACATATACTATTGCATGCAAGGAGGTAGATGTTAAGAGAAACAAAAGTGAATAATAAAAGATAATACAATATATTACAATATAATATAATCCATCAACAAGCATATATTATTAAATGCCTAATATGTGCCAGAATTTGTGCTAGATGCTAGAGATATAAATACAATGAAAGAATCAATTATGAGGAAGTTGTAAAAGGGAGATAACAAAGACATAAATTAAGTACATGTGGCATAAATATAAAAAGAACACATTAAAAAAAAAACTAAATACAAGGCAATTTGAAAAGAAGAGTACTTGAAGTTGGGATTTAGGAAAGGCTTCATGTGGAAGGTAATGCATGAACTTCATCTTGAAGGAAGATAGATATTCTTTGATGTGGAGGTGAGGGAGGAATATGCATTCATGCATAAGTGTTGTATCCACATACATATACATACATGCATGTATATATGTCATAGTGCATATATGTACCTCTGTTTAGGTATCTATATGTCTCTATGTATCTCTATATCCATATACATATATACATACATACACACAACACACATATGTATATGGCATGTGTAACAGCCAGTGAAAAGGCACAGATAGGTATGATGAAATATCCTCTGTGAGGAACAGAGAGAAGACCTGTTTAGGCCATAGCAGAATGTGAGAGGGGAAATTATTCACAATGAGCCTGGAAAGATAGGTTGAGGAGAGGTTATCAAGGGATTTAAATGTTAAATGGATGAGTACCAGGATGATAGTAAAGGCAATAGAACATCACTGAGGTTTATTGAGTAGGAGAGTAAATGGTCAGGATTAAGTTTACGGAAAATCACTTTGGCAGCAGTGCAGAGAATGCGCCAAAGTGGGGAGAGATTTGAGGCAGGAAGACCTATTAGGAGTCTTTAAAATAATATAGGTTAGGGGCAGCTAGGTGGTGCAGTGGATAGAGCACTGGCCCTGGAGTCAGGAGGACCTGAGTCCAAATCGGGCCTCAGACACTTAACACTTACTAGCTGTGTGACCCTAGGCAAGTCACATAATCCCAATTGCGTCACCCCGTCTCCCCCCCAAAAAAGAAAAAGAAAATAATATAGATGAGAAGTGATGGCCACCTACCTCCTTGCACCCAATACCATATAATTCTACAAATAAAGAAATGTGGAAATAAAAATGGAAAGATTTGGCCACTGATTAGATATGATGTATCACGACATGGCATGATATAAAATAGCATAGCATGCTATGCATAATATTTTAACATATCATAGCACATCACAACACAACATATTATATAACAATGGAGACTGGGGCTGAGATTTCTTTGGTATAAGGAATTTCCAGGTAAGAGCTCCTTTTTTTAATGTAGATCAACTTGTCAGAGCCTTAAATAGTTGCTTAGAACACTAAAAGGTTATGTCACTTACACAAGGCTACATAGCCAGCATGTGTCAGAGGCAGAACTTCAGCTGCCTCTCAATAACCACCCACTTAAGAACCAAAGACCTATCCATTTAAAAAATGTATCAAGGCAACATTTTACTAGGCCCCACTGGACAAGACAATAGTGTTCAGGCTCTCATTCCTTAAAGGGAATGAACAAAGGAATAAATGGGTGTGGATGGTTTCTGCCCATAATAACACCCTGTATGCCAAAGGGCCTCAATCATTCAATTCCTGTGATCATCTGTGACCAGTCGTCCTATTTCCTCTGTAGTTAATCTATTTCCAACCACTTGCTTCTAATTTCCCAGTGCTGCTTCCAGGATTTCCCTTGTTGGTGAATTTTGCCTTCACTCTCAAAGCTTTCTCCCTGGATGGAACTCCTGGGTGTGACTCCAGTACAACCTTATTTTAGCTAGACCATCTAAGACCTCTTGTCCTTACTGATCCGGCCACAGTGGAGAGCAGAAGTCTTGTTTTAGACCCTTTAGTCATTACTTTTCCCTCCTTCTTTTCCTTCCACTATACCTTTTGATAGAATGTTCTTATCACTAAGACAGCCTTTTATCCTACTTTCTTCTAGCTACAAGTTCCTTCTCACATTTTCTCTGTTGCTGGACAGCCCAAAAGTTTCTATAACTTTTCTTCCCTTGGCTTCTGAGCCCATCTCTTGGAATGTGGATCTCTGCTTCAGATTCTCCATGGCTCTGTAAGGGTGACAGGATGTGGCTTTGGGAAATGTTTCTTCCCCCTCTCCTGGCCAGTAATACAGATTTTCTTCTTCAAAACCAAACACACTTCATTTTACAAAGCTCCATCCTGTCAACACCTTAGAGACATCAAGAATTCAGAGCCATTGCCCTTTTCTGGGTCTTGGGATAAAACAAAAGGAGTATAACACTGAACGGGCAATAGGTTTTGCTGTCTTGTTGAAAAATCACCATTTAATTTAAGAATTTTTACTGTTTATGTAGACCATAAATTTAGATAAAAATAAAAACACACATACACACAAGAATGCTCTGTTTGCGATTCTACGGATAATGCTGTTAAATGGCAAGAGAAGTGAAACTCAATGTAATTATACATTGAAATGAAGAAGCTTACAAAATAACTCATTTGCCAGGACTTAGGCTTTTGGAAGGTAGGGACAGTGTTATTTGTGTGTGTGTGTGTGTGTGTGTGTGTGTGTGTGTGTGTGTCTCTCTCTCTCCCTCCCCGAGTACTCTGTGTAATGCTACACATAGTGGTATGCACACAATAAACATTTAATAAAATTTTGTAGAATTGAGAAACTTGAAAACATCATAATCAATCATCTCCTTGGTCATAAAACAATACAAGAATGAATAGGTAGTACCAAACCTGCATTTTAAAGTTTGTTTGTTTGTTTTTAGTTCCAGTATCAAATGTCTAAAAGTGACTTTCAAAGTAGCAAATAGGACAATGAAGGTTATGAACTTGAAAAAATTTACCAAATGAGAAAACATAAACTGAACTTCCTCTAACCTTTTCTATTGTGATTAAGGACTCAAATATCCTTCCAGTCACCCACAATTGAAACCCTGATGTGATCTTTGATTCTTCATTCTCACTTATCCCTCATATGCATAATGTTGCTGAATCTTTTTCCTTCTACCTTTACGAGAACCTTTCTATACATCCTTTTTTCCCCTCTATTCATACAGCTGCCACCCTATCACCTTGAGCTTTAACTATAGAAATAGTCTTCTATTTGGTCTCACAGCTTCCAGTCTCTTCCCACTCCAATCCATTCTCCATTCAGCTGCCAAAGTAATTTTCCTCAATGTGGGTCTATATCAATTCTCTACCCCAGTGAACTCCTGTGTCTCCTTATTAACTCCAGCTTCAAATATAAAATCCCCAGGTAGGCCCTACAACCTCATTACATTTTTCTCCTATTCATGCACTCAAGATTTAGCTACACTGACCTACTTGCTGTTCCTCACACAAAACAACCCATCTCTTTTCACTGGGCCTTTGTACTCACAATTGTTGAAACCAATATACTCCTGTCCTCTCTCTTGTTATTCAATTCTGATCCTGGTTCTCATTTAATTTGCAGGAAATATAGGAAATATAGTATTTATGGATCCAATTCATGGGATGCATCAATTCATTCAATTGCTTGTCATAATTTGGACAATAGTCTTTCTGAATTCCCTTGTGTTGTTTTTTTTTTCCTGCGTAGACAGACAAATCTGAGTTGACTGATTTTGGATGTCCTTTAGTAGGTCTGGCAATAGTCTGGATACCTCAGTATTTAATGGATCTGTCATCCCATTACTCTGAGTACTCTTTTTCAGTAGTTCAATTCATCCATGGCCTCCTGAGACATTCTACCATGAATCGCTACAGTTCATCCAGTGTCCTAGATCCTGTCTTTTAGATGTCTTGGTATTTTATCGGTGTCAGTGTGTCACTAATGTATCTCATCTGTTTTTCCTGACTCTGGATTCATGATCATATAATCTCCTTTATTAGTTGTATATTTCTTTGATTATAATAATAGGTATTATTCCACTTTGTAAATGGAATTTGGTGTCGTTAATCTACTTACATATACCAAATCTCTCTATTACTGTGCCTTTTTTAGTTTCTGGACTTCCACTTCCTGGCTACCTTTATATGCCTTTACACTTACTTTTCTAAGCAAATGTCAGAGACTAGAAATCCTGAGAAGGAAAATTTTTAGCCTTGTGAGTTACCTGTGGCTAATCCCCATTTTAGGTTGTTGGGTTGTTTGGTTGTTGAGGACCTAAATGACATCACTATATTGTGGTCAAGATAAAATGTATCTGACTGTGGCTGGTCAGACCAATATGAGCTTGGAATGCTCTACCACAAGTTGGGTTTTTGGAGTGGAAGAGTCAAGATCAATCTCCCAGAAGGGGAAGAGTTCCTTTTTACTGTGCTTTTAAGAGAAGAAGGGAATCATTTATAGATGAATGGTTTTTAGCTGGAAAACTAAATTCATGTGTGCTGCAAGGGGCCAGGAGATAGATCCTTTGCCAGTCCTCTATAATATTTCAATGAGTGCTTGTATTTTGCATGTCTGAGGTAAATGGGGAGTACTGGTCTAGCTGTCCTGAAAAAGTGTCTTTATCTTCCAGGGAGAGTCTTATTAATTTAATGAGAGATTTGAAAGTTTGATGTCTCTATTTGTTAATAGGCTCCAGTGACTCTTACATCTTATTCCTTTTCTCTGGAAGGTTAAAAAAAAAAAGACTGTCCTATATGTGGTATCCAACTTATATGCCAAGTACTTATGTGGGAATGGTGACTCTCTACCTGTATTTGGGGAAAGTAAAATATGAGCCACATTTATGCTATATTCAAATTTCCCATGAGCCAAAGGGAGAAACAAACACCTCCCATACACATACTTTGGGTCAACATGCAAAATCAAGCCTAGTCCACATAAACCAGATTCTTAAGGGGCTCTGTACCATAGACCACATCTTAACAAACTCACCTGGGATATGAAGGCTCATTATCCGTTATCCAATGAGTAATCTCTTTTGAAAAGGCCTATACATCTTTGGTCCTTGTTTGAATTAGGTTATTTAAAACAACAATAACAACAACAACAGCAATAAACAATTTTTGTGAATGGACCTATATTGGGGTGAGGGAGGATAACTTTTCTAGATCTTTGCTTGTATTGCCTTATGCATTTGCAGGGATCCATTAGAGAAATTTTCATGTAGAGCCTCCATTTGAGTTTCCCTATGTGCTGCAAGGAACTATTAGAGAAGGAATGCTTAAACTTTTTTGTTGTTTGTTTCATAGATCCCTTTGGCAGTCTGGTAAAGAATACAGACCTATTCTCAATATTTTTAGAAAAATAAATAATATTTATATATAAATATTATATATATAATTACAAATGAAACCAATCATATTAGAAAATATCTATCAAAATATTAAAAACAAAACAAAAAATTGATTTATGGACTCCAAATTAATTATTGAAAATTTCATCCAAGGCCGTCTGGCTTCTCATATAAGGATGATAGGTTGACCTCCTATTGACCTTAGCTCTAAATTCCCATTAAGAGAACCCCATAGGCTTTAGGAACTCATTTGGTACTTAACTTCTTTTCTCAATTAGAAGACTTTTTTAGCCTTTACTGTTCTTTATCTGTCTTTTTTTTTTTTTGCTGTTACTAGTTTTTGTTTTAATATTAATTTTGTTCTTTCCTAATTGTTTCAAGTTGAGATAGGCCCTTATAAGCACTGAAGCAGGTGGTAACCTATGGGAACTAGACAAAATGTTATTTGTTTGTTGAATTTTTGTAACTATGTATTGGGGGAATATGGCTTAAGTGTCATCTCTAGACTCATCAGATATAAGAGATCTAGGTCCCCACAGATTTAACTTTATTTGGGGCATATTTAAGAACTATGGCATAGGGACTTTGCTGAGACCAAGGGCCAACAAACTAAAGAGACTAAGTGATTCATAGCCTACAGGATGGAACCCAGTCTGTGTAAATAGGGTCAGAGTCTGGTACTATAGATATTAGCCTTTATAGTCTTAAGACAATGATCTCTTTTTGAAACAATTATTCTTCAGGTCCATTATTTAAAGCATGAATAATTGTACTGGGAAAGAATGTGAAAATGAATCCCAAACATTATTTCTCAAACATAAACAAAATAAATGGATGGAGAAGCTTGCCATTTAGTTACCAGCCTTTCTAACAGAACATCATTTTTTCTTTAGCTTATATAGCTTCATGACTTTATTGAGATACCTGATTTTTCCTAGATCTTTTTTCCGTAGGAGCCTTCAAATACATTACCATTTTTGTAGGGTTCTGCCCAAATCCCACCTGCCAATAAACCATGAGTTCCACTTTTTCTAGCTGCAATTCCGTATATCACATGGGTTGAATTTGGAATAGAGTTCCATTTTTTATTAAGGTTTGAAAAGTAGATACCTGTATGACTTCAATCTTGATACTAGATAGGAAGGCACGTTTTAGAAGAAAGAAGAAAAGGAAACTTCCAGAAGGCAAGATAAAGAGATAGAAAGAATCTCAAGACATAGATATATAGCCCCAATCTTTGTCACAACTAATTTTTTTTTATTAAGAGGCAGAGGATTAGAAACTTTAAAATGCCAAGCCATTAGAAATGAAGCTAAATTAACTCATCATTTCCATTCTCTGGCTGCTATATTATCTATCAATAAGCACCAAAGAAATTATGACAGTAGGACTAGTCATCATTATTATTAGTTTGATGTTAAGAATATTTCCTGAACACCTAACAGAGGTCAAAAGTGATAATAGGGGAAACTGTGTAAAGACTGACTTTAGTTTATGGAAGTTACGAGTCAATGAAAGTCTTTATAAGCAACCTCAGATTTATCTCTGTGTCCCAGAAGCTCATATACTAGAAAAGGTTTCACAGGAGATGGGCCTTTAAAGAAGCAAGGCTACCCCTTCCTTCCACTTTTGGGCATTAATTTGTGCCTTATCATTACTGAGCCTTAGAATGTGACTGATTAAATGACACATATCATCTGGAAATACAACTAGTTTAGTTGATGCACAACTAAACTAGTAAATCAGGGCAATACTGTAAACATTTAATTAGACTAGAGCAAAATGATAAAGTATCTCATACTCTTCTTGTGGAAAAGACAGGTGTAAACTATTTCATACTATAATTAGCCATCTTGGGAAATGACTGAATGGCTAAACTCAAAGAGTAGTCATTAATGGTTCAATTATAACTTGACAGAGGACCTTCAGTGAAATACCCCAAGAAGTTTTTCTTGACTCTCTACTTTGAAAACTTTTTACATATGACTTTGATAAAAGTATAAGTGGCATGCTTGTGAAAGAGATAACTCAAAGTATAAGACAGAATCCAGAAAGTATGGTGAGACTTTGTCTGAACCTAATAAATAGAAATTCAACAGGCATACATCAATGAATAAATATTTGTTAAGCACTTACTATGTGCCAGGAAATGTGCTAAGTGCAGTATACATGTGCATTCTTATATTTAAATTAAGAAATATTAGAAGAATGTGGATGGGACAGGGTGTTAGAGAGGAAATTATAAAATATCAGTGGCTTTGAGTGGATTGCAAGATCAACAGGAGCTTTCAACATGGTAGCCAAAAGACCTCATGCAAATTTAGGCTGCATTAAGATAGATATAGCTTGTAAGAAAAAAAAGTATATCTCATTATTCACTGCCCTGATCAAATCTTACTTGGAATGTTTAGTTCTGAATGCCCAAGTAAGGAATAACTTTGGAAAGCTGGCCAGCATCCAGAGCAAGATAACCAAGATGGTGAAGTTTGAGTCCATGTTACAGAAAGATAGGCTGAAGAAACTTTACATATTTAGCTTGGAGAAGAAAAGATTCAAAGAGGGACGTGATAGTTACCTTCAAATATTTGGCTGTTAAGTGATAGCAGGATTTAACTTGTTCTGTTTGTCCCCAAAGGGCAGAACTAGAAACAATGGGTGTAAATTGCAAAGAAGCATATTTAAGCTGGATATTGGGGAGGGGGGAGAAGACAAACAACTTCTTAATGATTAGAATAATTTTATAGATTAATGGGTTACACTGGAGGTCTTCAGGCAGAGGCTGGATAACCCCTTGCTCAATAAGTAGTAGAGAAAATTCCTTTCTGGTATTGGGGCAAACTAGATGGCTTTTTAGGACCTTCCCAATTCTAGAGTCTTTGATTTGGGGTTATGAGTGGTTAGAACAATAATAATCAATATCATAATGATATCTAGAATGTATATAATTCTTTAAGGTGTGAAAATGAATTATAGGTATTATTTCATCCTTGAGAAAGCTGTGAGCAGAAATGAGAATCTGGTTTAGCTCAGGGATTCTGTGTGTGCGCGCGCGCTTGTGTGTGTGTGTGTGTGTGTGTGTGTGTGTGTGTGTGTGTGTGTGTGTGTGGTGTGTGCCATGGATCCCTTTTGCAATCTGAATCCTGTGGGCTCCCCAGAATAATGCTTTTAAATGCATAAAAATACAAAGAATTAAAAAAGAAACCAATTCTATGGATACATAGTTACTGGAATATTAAAAAAAGAGTTCATGGACCTTACATTAAAAAACTTTGGTCTATCCTTATGTTAACCTTTGGTATGATGATGCCCCTTTTCCATGGTAGTGGGTTTGTGTTTAAGGGAAGGGCAAGGAGAAGAGGATGGATGTGGAAAGGAGTATAAATATTCATAGCTGGTATGGGGTGGCCCTGGAGGAAGGAGGGATTAATTTCAGGGTAATAAGAGGGAATACAATGTTGCTGTGGGTGTTTTGGGTTTTGTTTTGAGGAGCAGAGGGGTTAGTACTGTTGGCTTTCTGTCTGTAAGGTGAGCCGCACCTGACATTCCACCTTGAAGCTCCCTCCTACCTTCTTCTCCCTCTAAGTGAGTGTATTGTTGTAACATGCCGGCAGTTTGGATACCATACTTGTGTTCTAGTGTGGGCTGGCTCAGAGTTTGTGAACCATTTCCCGCCCCCCCCCCTCATTTTCTTATTATGGAAGTTGAAATGTACCTAGGATTAAGGCAGGGGAGGTATTCCTAGGCATGTGGGCTGTGACCTTAGGCCACCTTGCTTTAAGGCCTGGCTCTGCCCCATCTTGCCATTGTATTTGGGAACAAAATCCCATCATGTATAGTTAGTTACATTTGTCTCTGGGATTCCCCTCATAACCAGCATGGCATGTGTTGTTGAGTTCCTAAATTTTTCAACAACTCTGCCAACTGTTAAAATGAGCCTTCCCTGGGCACCTTAGCACTTCTTTGTACACCTGGAGAATCAAGATAAATAAATCTCCAAGTGTATAAAATGATGTCATCAGAGATATTTTGACCATTTTTCAGCTCTGCTAAGTACAATATAATAGCAAGTGGGCTTACATGACAGTAGGATGGATTTAAGTTAGACAAGAAGAATTTACTGGTTCTAACTATTCTTGAATATTGTAACAGCTTGCCAAGGAATGTAGTGAAATCTCTCTCTCTCTCTCTCTCTCTCTCTCTCTTTCCCCTTAAGAATTATATACATCTGACTGACTGCATTATTTACAAGTAGGAAACCGAGTGATGGTGGTAAGCTCAATAACCTTTGGAAGTTTATTGACTATATTATTTCATTTTTATTTTAAGGTTGAGGGAATTGAAATTAAGAGAGCTAAAACTGTATGTCTCTCTTCTCCTTTCCTCACTATATGTTTACTTGGTTTAAGAAAAGAGACTTCTCAACTGCTTTGTAAAGTTGTCACAAGAGAAGCACATATTTTTATGCTTTTGATGACTTGTTTTGGGACACTACTCGTGTAGGATAAAGTGAAGGATCAAAACTATTTTCTACATAATTTAGTTCCTCTACTCCCTAAATTCAAACTCAGAACTCTTTGCCCTAGTCTTCTGGATTTTTCACGTGTGTGTGTGTATGTGTATGTGTGTGTGTGTGTGTGTGTGTGTGTGTGTGTGTGTGTGTGTGTAGAGATCTCTAGATTATTTCACTTTTGAAGTTCACTTTGAGTGGGTCCATAAATTGCCCATATATAAGTGCTTCTACCTGCCTTGGTAAAGGATGGAACTCTGAATCCTGAATAATCTCTGAAAACTTCCAAGGGTCATGGCTCTACCTGACTTTGCACTTAGCCCCTCCTGAATAAGTTTTCCTTTCAGGGTGACAACGTCCATGCTTGCTTTGCTAGGTAGCACCAATATACAGGAGTGGAACATAATCATGTCCGTAATAGTCTGAAGCCCTTCCTTTGTGAAGCAAAAAATCAGGCATCCACAATTTTTGATTTTTTGTTCCTATGATCTTAGATTTCCTTACCAATATGATTTTAGGAACCTATTGACTTTAGAAAAATGTGTTAACTGGGGGCAGCTAGGTGGCACAGTGGATAGAGCACTGGCCCTGGATTCAGGAGGACCTGAGTTCAAATCTGGCCTCAGACACTTGACACTTACTAGCTGTGTGACTCTGGGCAAGTCACTTAACCCTCATTGCCCTGAAAAAAAAAAGTGTTAACAATTTATTTAGAAGTATTTTGGTGACCAAACTTGAATTGACACTTTCATGTATTGGGAGGTTCTGAGGCTATCATAAAAGGCAGGAGACATCATCCCCCCAAATCAGCTAAACATGGAGAATGCTGAAGTATTCTTGTATTTAAAGAGATTCATTGCTTTTTCTAGACCACCACATTTTCTGATTTAGAAACTATTTTAAAAGGTTATAACATTTTGATATTGACTAATAAAACAATTTGATCCCTTATTTAGTTCTAAGTAAGACAATATGCCAAGAAATGATAACTATCTATGCCACAAGATACAAAAGGAAAGAATAGACATTTGTTCTAATCAAAGGTTACGCAAATCAAAAGTGAGTGATGTCCAGCAGGCAGGCATGATAAGTCTTGTTGCAGATGGGACAAGAAACAAGTCCTATGTTGAATTGGTGAGTGTTGCAGCATCTATACTTCTAAAAATCTAGTAAAGTGATTTCCCCACTAAATTTCAGTTTCTGGATGAGGTTCTAGAAACAGTGGTATTGAGATTATTGTGGAAAGTAGGACCTGACCACATAAATATGGTTATTAAGTTTGAAGCGCATTGTTGAATCTTGATCTGGTCTTCTAAATACACTCTTTCTCCCAAGAATATTTCACATTCACAGGATGGTTCCTTTTCTTTGAAGAACTAAACAGAGGAGACCAGAGTCAAGGTATTTCAAATTCTCATAGCAGATCTTCAGTTATGGTTCCTTAAGTGGGTTCCTCTTCCTTGGTTCATGAGTCTGTTTTTAAAAATGGGAATGGGAATTTCATTTGACTTTTCTTATAGGTCTCTGAAGTTTTAAAGCATTCTTTAATTTGTTTTTTCTCTTTCTGGAGGGGATAAAAATATGCCTTTTGAAGTAATTGCAGGAGGGAACTTCCCCTTTTTTTCATTTCAGTTAAACAAGTTCAAATAACTTAAAAATACTTAAATCCTATTATGTGCCTAGCACAGTGCTAGAGGCAGTAGGACAAACAAAATTCAATTAAACTATTTTTTATGGAGTACAAGGTTTATGCCACACTATGTAGAAGAGTAAAACAAAGTTCCTGCCCACAAAAAGCCTACAATCTGGGTGGGGCGAGTGATATGGGAGAGGAGATAAGAGAATAGATGTAGGCCTCAAGTGTTATAAGAAAGAAACAAAGGAAAAGAAAACAAAACATTTCTATGGACAATTGAATGAGGGAAAAAAATTGTTGATAAATATGTGACATGACTCTTGCTGGCAAGAAATTCAAATTCAAGATGCAGTTAGGTGGCACAATGGATAAAGCATCGGCCCTGGATTCAGGAGAACCTGAGTCCAAATCCAGCCTCAGACACTTGACACATTCTAGCTGCGTGACCCTGGGCAAGTCACTTAACCCTCATTGCCCTGCAAAAAAAAAAAAAAAGAAAGAAAGGAAGAAAGAAAGAAAAAGAAATTCAAATTCATTGGGAATGCAAAATTTACAGACATGAAAAAATTGGGGAAGTGTTTAAGACAGTCTAGATTAGGCATAGATAAAGTGAGTACCTCTTGCTCCTATGGAATGGAAAGAGAGGGAGGCAACTTCTGGAGAGCTGATCTCTGTGATTTTATAATAGTATAATATTTATCCTATATCAGACAAGTAGGCTTAGTAGTATCTTTCTGAGAGAGGTTTGCTATTACTTATTAACTGTCCTTCTTTTAGCCCTAAATTTTAGATTAAACTGTTTGTTTCCTTGACTTATTCAGGCCATTGCTAGTTGACTATGCATTTTCTGCTGTTTTTCCTACATTCAGCTTATTCCTTGTATTGGCATGTCCTATGCTAGTGTATACTTTCTGAAAATAATAATTATCCAATAAACTAGGATAAGGTAAACATATACATACATTTTATACCAATTGTACCAACTCACCCAATAATTTTGCAAACCTGTAGGTGGAGTATGATACAGTGTCATGCAAAGCAGTTACTGAAATCTGGCCAAGGCACTGCTTCTTGAGGACAAAGACTCCATCCACCCTGCTTCTTCCCCCTACCAATCTCCAGCATCTTTAGGGAATTCTCTCTGGTCTCTGCCCCATATTTGCTACTCCACCCTAAGTTCAGTACTTTGCTCTCTACTGTTTGGAACCTGTGGGAAACAACTATCTTACCTCTACCTGAACTCAATCACATCACTCTATAAGGTATGAAGTATATGCAGAGATTACTTTGTGTGTAAAGTGTTCATCTACCTTAAGAATCTGAGTCTTGTTTATACGCACAGGTTAGAGCAGAACAAAAAACTCCCCAATATCTGAAAACTTAAAAATATTTTTCTTGCATTAAAAACCTTTTCTTGTTGTTGTTGAGTTGTCAGACTCTTTGTGACCCCATTTGGTGTTTTGGGGTTTTTTTTGGCAAAAATACTGGAGTGGTTTGCCATTTCCTTCTCCAGCTCTTTTTATAGGTGAGGAAACTCACCTAGGCAAACAGAGTTAAGTGACTTGCTCAGGGTCACACAGCTAGTAAGCATCTGAGGTCATATTTGAACACAGGTCTTCCTAACTCTAGGCCTGGTGTTCTATCCATTTTGCTACCCAATTACTCATTAAAAACCATAACAATTAAATTTTTCACCCTACCTCAGCTCATACTCATTGGATAGCTTAAGTAAATAATGTCATGCTAAAGAAAAATGTTTTTAAAATATTAAAAGATGTCTATGAAAAACATTTCTTTGACTTCTTAAGGCCTCAGTTTTGTTTGTTTTTTTGTTTGTTTTGGGTTTTTTTGGTAGGGAAATGAGGGTTAAGTGACTTGTCCAAGGTCACACAGCTAGTAAGTGTCAAGTGTCTGAGGCTGGATTTGAACTCAGGTCCTCCTGAATCCAAGGCCAGTGCTTTATCCACTGCGCCACCTAGCCACCCCCCAAGGCCTCAGTTTTTAACTTGCAAAATACGAGTGAGATGATTTTAAAGATCTTCTCCAGATTTAACTTTTTATGATTACTTTCCTTAAGGCTAAAGAATTTTACCGAGATTCAAAGAGTGTGTGTGTGTGTGTGTGTGTGTGTGTGTGTGTGTGTGTGTGTGTAAGACTGGGTGTTAGAATGCATGATATGACTAGTTTTGATGGACAGTAACAAACTAAGAGGGAAGAGACCACACAGATTATTTCTTTAAGAAAGTCAGTCATCAAAAACATAATAACTTGATTCTTTTTCTTCTTGCATCATAGCCAAGATTAGGATTGGTGCATGAGTCAATCACAACTGATAGAATGTTTATAGCAGCTCACACCTTTGTGATGCAGAATTCTAATGTACTTCTTTCAGGAAATTGCTTTTTATAGTGGCTTTGCTGAAAATCTTTTCATTATCTTTTTTTTCATCTGACATGTTACTATTATTGACCTTCAGATATAATAGGAAAGCTACAATTGACCCAGAATAAGTACCAAATTGCACTGATGAACATTATGGCAAACCTAATTCCATGAGAATCACTGGCAATAGGGAAAGCGGTCTAATGTCTAGTTATAAACCAGACTGAGTGATGAAGTCTGTTGCCCTCGGTCTCTCAACAAGTTCAGAGCAGAGCTAGAATTGGATGATTTAAGTCCTAGGCTCATTCTACTAACTTATATTTATTTCCCTGGGGTTATTCAATTTGAAACCTATGTTCCTACGTGGCTTTTCAATACCAGTCACTTGAGCTTGTGGACCTGAAAAACAATCTTGCTAATGTGAAAAACTGCCCCATTATACATGAAACTGTCATGCCAGTATATTCAACACACTCACTTTCAACTGATTGGTAAAGATCATTCTACTATGATGGTACTATAACAAATTCCTCATGTCAATAGACCTGAAAAATGAATAGTATTGGCAATATATTATAGTGCTTGCAGGAAATAATAATTAAACTCTACTAACAGAGCTTATGGTTGATACATGCAAAAGTATACTTCATATTTAAAGACTTGTGAACACTAATATACTATATTTTTGACATTTTGTTTGTTTTTTGTTGTTGTGTTCATATCCATTATATGAAGGAGATATCCAGCAGTTTTTAAGACCACCAAGTGTTATTTCAGTTTTCAACCCAAGCTTCAGTAATGCTAGTAGGTCACTGGTAAACATCCAGCCAAATTTAAGACTTTATATCCCAGGGGTATTAGTAATAGGGACTTTCTTAGCAGTTTTAATATATAAACCTTTGTAAAATAAGAAAAAGCCTACTTAATGTAGACTTCCTAATACATCAGGGTATACTCCCACCAGTATTAGGACTTAAGGGTAACTGATCTAGGGTTCTTTGGTCTAATTCTCCTTTAACTTAATGCATACCTCTTATAAACTAGACATGCATGTACAACACTTTCACCTTGAATTATTATTGCACAATCCAAAAGGGTATTGACTAATCTGATATCATTTAATTGGGTTAGTTAAAAGATAAGATAAACTGGTATGAGCTAATTAAAATGAATATAGATTCTTTGTTGACACTGGAAATTATTGTTGTTTTTCTTCCTTCTTGAGTGGTGAAAGACACAGATGGGTTTCTTCATATATAATTGGTTTTAATTTCTTAAAGTGGATATATCTTCTATAGTCAAAATTTATGTATTAAATGAGGGAAGGGAGAAGTTTTAAACTCTCTTTTAGCATAAGTCTGTATCCAGGATAGAATCTTATTTAAATTAATGAAGGCTTTAAAATTCTAAATGTTCTTCCTACTCTGATAGGCAATGCCAAATTTGATGCTAATGGTTCACTGTTTGCTCCCTCCCTCTCCTTATCTAACTCAAAAGGGTTCAATAGAATTTTTAAAGTCTACTTTATGAACCATATGATAATTGTGGAGAGTAAAACTATATGTGGTCGCCCTATTTCTGTCCCAAGTTTAGGGAAAATTAGCTGGTGTTTATCCTATATTTGTTAGTTAGAAATTAGAGGCTACTGTACCAGTTTGGGGGCATTAAGCATTTATTAATGTATATTAAATATTAGTAAAGAAGGCACACATGACTCTGAAAGATAGGAAAGCCTAGCTAGGAAATGAAAGAGAAAGAAGAGAGAAAATGGGGAACCCTAGAGGGCTGCATCTGCTCTCACCAAGTTCCCCGGCCAAAAGAAAACAAATGTCTGTGCAAGCTTGCTGTGGGCAGGAACAGAGCCCGCCCATACACATTGTTCAAAGCTAATTGGCTAGCATCACTCAAATCTATTGGTTTACTGGATTTGAGGGTGGTTCAATAGTGGTGCTCTGGCAGGAACAAGACTTTCAGGTAGGTATGGTTTTGAATGAGGTAACTTTCTGACTCTGAGCTGACCTTAAGAAAGGTCAGCTGGAAGGTACAGTGGATAAAGCACTGGCCTTGGATTTAGGAGGACCTGAGTTCAAATCTGGCCTCAGACACTTGACACTTACTAGTTTACTTGTGACACTTACTTGTGACCCTGGGCAAGTCACTTAACCCTCATTGCCCACAAAAAAAAAAAGCAGGCCAGGCTCAGTGGGCTTCTGGGGTGTCCCCAAATCCCATTATTTTCTCACATAATGAAGAATCCCAAATACAGTTGGGTTCTGAAGACATGGCTCAAAAGGACTCAAATTTAGGACATATGAAGATTATTTGAAGGAAATGTACATGCTTAGCTTAATGCAAAGAAGGATTAATGGGACATATGGTCACTATTTTCAAATCTTAAAAAGTGTCATTTGTAAAAGAGACAGGGAAATCATGGAGCCAGCTTATATTGTCTCATGAGAGCCAATTGTTAAATTTTCAATATGATGGTTTGCACCTCAGAAATCAACAAATGTTACAAATAATGGTTTAATTATTTTTGTGTGTGTGTTGTTGACTGCCTAGATTTAAGAAAGTGATGAAGAAAGTTTTAATAATGCAGATTAAACTATTTGGTGTCTTAAAGAAACATTTTCCCCTGAGAGCTAGTTGTTGAAGATTTACCAACATACTTCTGAAAAGGGGTTAGTTTTTGGTTTTTTATTTTTCTATTTGTCCCCAGAGGACAGAGTTACAAGTAAGAGATAGATGTTACAGGGAAACAAATTTCAATTCTATATAATAAAATATTTTTAAGTACGGTAAAATTCTTGCTGAAATCTATAGGAGTCTCTTTTTCTACAAGTCTAAAACTGTTCATAAAGGAAGCTAGGAATTAGCCAGATGGTACAAAGAATAGAGCACTGGGCCTGAAGTCAGAAAGAACTGAGCTTAAAATTATCCCTAAGACACTGTTTGACAACTGTGGAACCCTGGGCCAGTCAGTCAACCTCTGTCTGCCTTAGTTTACTCAAATGTAAAAATGGGAATAATAATAGCCCCTACTTCCCAGGGTAGTTGTGATGAAAAAATGATGTAATATTTGTAAAGCACTTACTTAGCACAGTGTCTGGTTCATAATAGGCACTTAATACATACTTATTTTCTTCCTGTTAAAAATGGACATAAAATTATTCTGACTTGATTTCTTCTTGATAAACCCATGCTGGCTCATAGTGATTACCACTTTCCTTTCCAGACACTCATCAATCATCCTTGATTCAATGCTTTATAGAATTTGGTCAGAAATTGAAGTCAAGCTCATCAACTACTTGCTTTACCCTTTTTCAAAATGAGATCACATTTATCCATGTCCAGGTCCATGACAACTAATTTCTTCTTCATTCTTCTTGATTAATCACTGACAGTAACTCATCAATCCAATCTTCAGGTCCCTTAAATACCCTTTCAGTGATTGTTTGAGGAGTGGTAACTTGAATTAATGGAGGTACCCAGCTTGTAGCTGGGTATTCCCTTTCTATTTTGCCACTTTCCTTGGGTTTCAACCCATAACATTTATTAGCTATTTTTAAAAATAATGCTAATGATAAAGTGAAGCAACAATACATATGGTAGGCCCCTCCTACCCAGCTTAATCCCTCTACCCAATCTTTGATCCAGTGATACTGGATTCCTGACTGTTCTACAAATAAGATATTGCATCCTCAATTCTGCCTACTGACTTCCTTCGCTTCCTTCCTTCCTTTCAAAATCCCAACTAAAATCCCACCTTCTATAGGAAGTCTTCTTCAACTCCTTTTTATTCTAGTGTCTTCTCTCTATTAATTATTTCCTATGATCCCCATCTTATTTGTGTATATTTTTTTTTGCAAATCTGTCTCCTTTAGATTGTGAGATCCTTGAGGGCAAGGACTATCCTTTGTCTTTTTATTTCCTGTATCCCCAGCATTTACCACAGTACCTAATGGTAACACTTAATAAATCTTTCTTGGTTGATTGATATATTATTCACTTTGTGTTATAGTAATCTCTGAGTCTCATCTTCTAAATAGAATAAAATTCAGATTAGCAGGACACTAGTTTTATCTCTCACAGCATGTCTCCCGTTATTTTGCTATCTATATTTCAGTAAAATGATAGCTAATATTATTAATATGGCACTTAATGTGTTCCAGGCAGCTAGGTGGCTCACTGGATAGAGGGATTGGCCTGGAGTCAGGAAGACCTGAGTTCAAATGTGGCTTCTTATGCTTACTAGCCATGATTTCCTGGCTAAATCACTCAATCTGTTTGC
Source organism: Dromiciops gliroides (assembly GCF_019393635.1). NCBI lineage: Eukaryota > Metazoa > Chordata > Mammalia > Microbiotheria > Microbiotheriidae > Dromiciops > Dromiciops gliroides. The sequence goes on from NC_057861.1 coordinate 255,866,144, forward strand.
CTTAATCCACTAGAGATGGAAATGGCAAATCATTCCAGTATCCTTGCCAAGAAAATTCCATGGATCACATTGATGTGTTATGGTCCATGGGGTCACAAAGAGTTGAACATGACTGAACATGTTCCAGGCACTGTGCTATATGCTTTATAGTTATTATCTCATTTGATCTTCACAATAATCCTGTGAGGTAGCTGTCATTATTATACTCATTTTACAAATGAGGAAACTGAGAGATTACACGGCTTGTTCAACTTCACAAAGCTACTAAGCATCTGAGGTAGGATTTGAATTCAGGTGCTCCTGACTGCACAGACTCCATACCACTGTGACAGTTTTCTTTTGTATTTAAATTGGATGTGTTTAAAAAGATTATTCTGAGGTGTCCATCGGTTTTACCAGACTGCTAAAAAATTACACAAAAATATGAGGAACCCCTTATTTCAATGTATCTTGGCATAATGGGTAGAGTACTGTATGTGGAGTCATCAAAACTAGATTTTGAATTTCATAACAGACACTTTCTTGTTCTTAGATGGCGCCTGGGTAAATTCCTTAGCTTCTCTCTCAGGTTCAAGATCCTCACCAATGAAATGGATATAATAATAGTACCTAACTCCCAGAGTATTTGTGAGAAAACAACAACAACAACAACAAATCTCTATATACTGGTCAGCTATTTTCTATTTATCTTTAAATATTTATCAAGCAAACATGAAAGGTTGTTTTTTAATTTAATTTAATTTTTTATAAATCATACCCTGATTCTGCATAGTATAATCAGTCCCAATTTCTTAGTAGAGTTCTTTTTTTAAAAGACTAATCATTAGTTTAAAAGATTCCAAGCTTTGGAAGTTTAAAAGCTCCCAAGTTTTGGAAGCAAACTTGGTCACTGAAAATGAATTATAGTAGCAACTAAATGCACTTTACCTCTGACTGACTATAATGGACTCACTGCCCTGGTGCTTAGACATGACTGATATTTTGTCTCAGAACAATAAAAAAGACAAATACTGTTTTTCTTTGCCTCAAATCTAACAGGGGAATGACATTTGGGACCTTTTCAACAGAAACACATTGTCTGACTGTAAAGAACTTAGGAATGACACCTACTGCCAGAGAATAGTTCCCAATTTCTAGAGGGGGATTTCCAGCTCGGAAAAGTTTAATTCTTTCAATTCTCTCCCTTCCCCAGGGTGATTTTGTGGTGTTTTAGAGCCAATAGCTGGTTTAGATGATAACTCTAGCTTCACCCAATGGTATGCATTTAACTCTTCACCTGAATCCCTACCAGCCCCCCCAAAACCTTATCATGGTTTCCCCTGACTGCTGCTTCCTTTGTGACTTTGCTTCCTTTTGCTGCTGGCCTGATGACATTTGAGTCAGAAGCAGACTCCCGTGTCATGTTCCTCAGCCCTCTCTTTTTCCTATGCCACTGCCTGAATGGCTACTTATTCCCCAAAGCCTGCCTGCTAGCATAGCCACATTCAGGGCATGCTCCATCCCAGCTCTGAACCTATGCTCTACCCTCACCTGGATCACCCCTAGGGCCATGCTTTTGTTCTTTGTTTAGCACATAATTCCTATTGTGTGATGTCATGGATACTGATGATGTTACATAAATATTGAGAAATAATCTAGATACTGGAAGAGGACATTCATTAGGATATTGGAAAAGGGTATTAGTCAAAGATTTTAAAAGGGGAAAAATACAAAGAAATGGACTTAAGCTTGCTCATTATATGAAAACAGCAAAAGTGTGAATGGGTATATGCATGCATTTTTCTCTTCTTCTTGGTAGTCTTGAGGATTCTAGAAACTCCTAGGAGAATTCAATATCTGCTTCTTATCATACAAGGATTCTTTCATTAGTAATGGGTAGTGTGAATAGAGCATTAGACTTGGGGTTGGGAAAAACCTGAGCTCAATTCGGGCCTTAAATTCTTATTAGTGGTATGGCCCTGAGCAAATTGTTTAACATCTATATGCCTCACACCAGTTATCTCTGATTCTATAGATTTAGCCACTATGCCTCAGCTGCCTTTTGACTTACATCCGATGGGCCCCTTTTTCATTAGTGAGCTCTTCCTGGAGCTTCTATTTTGGGGAAGGGTCTCCAGAGCAACCATCGGCCATTTTCTGGACTTAACCACCATGCTCCCAGCTTTGTCAGGTGCCTTTTTATGTGCCGTTTTCACCCATCAAAATGTTAACTCTTTGAGAGGAGGAGGGACTGTCTTTCTTTTTGCTCATATTTGTACTCTCACCACATAGCACACTGTCTGGTATATGCTAAGTGCTTAATAAATACTTGTTGGCTAAATGCCTTAACTTCTTTGTGCCTCAGTTTCCTCATCTGTAAAATGAAGAGATTGAGTTAAATATGGCCTCTATGTATCCTGTCAGCTCCAAACCTATGATTCTGTGGATGCTATAAAATTATGTTTATTAAAATTTTAGACCATTTGATTCAATTCAATAAGGCGCCTATATTGTGCCCTATACTGCAGGGAGGGCTAGTTGGACATATAAAGACAAAAGCTAAAAATAAAAACAAGCAAGCAAAAAACTATGGCTGTCCTTAAGGAATTTACCTTCTATAGGGGTTTCCAAAATATAAGAAGAAAAGAAATAGACGACATTTGGAGGAGAATGAGAGCAGTAACAACTAAGGAGATAACAGAAAAGGATCCTTAAGAAGGCTCTAAAGAGAAGTATTCTGGTATTTTGATCACATTTTGTCTTTTAATGTCAGTAACAACACACACCTTGATAACAGTGCCTTGTACTTCCTTTGATTCCCCAGTTCAGTCAAACATTCCATTCTCCTTTTCCTCCTCTTGCAACATCAGATTCCAGCACCTTCTATTTCTCTTCCCAACTTCATCTGCTCTTTTCCGTTTCAGTGCTTTGTCACAATGACAAAGGGAAGGTTGCACACACTAATACCCAAAGAAGGAATACTGACAATGGCTCAGTGGTTTCTTGCTTTTGTGTTATCCCTTCTTCCATTTAGTAAGAGATGGAATATCTGAAAGGGCCAGCCCAGGAATTAGGAAAATGGGAGAAAGAGCAGGCAATAATGAGTTAGAAATTGGGGCCAATATTGATTAAGAACTAATTGTGTCAGAGGTGATAGGGAGGTGGGAAACCATACCACATTTTTAAAGTGAATCTATCTTATCGACCTAAGGAAAAAAAATTAAATTAAATGAAGATATCTTATGAAAAACTCTCCAATGAGCAATTAAGCTGGCTTCCATTAACCCCTTGCCTCATGCCAGGCTTTGGTGTCTTCAGAGTATTTTGGCCAAGTTTATAAATGGGTGTTGCTTTAGCTGCACAAGGCAATCATTGCACTAGTATGGAAGTGTTTTCCCCTAACCATTCACAAATGAATGAAAATATGTTCAAAGGAAGGGCTAAAAGGAATGGGGCAGGATGTGAAGGAGTTCTAGAAAGATAGTTTCAACTATTTTGGCTTGAAGAAGTGTGGTACTGGGGGACATTGCTGTATTTGGGGTAAGTGCACCTGAATTCCTATCCCGACTCTGCCACTTACCACCCTTGTGACCTTGGGCAAGTCACTTAATTCCTCTGGCTTCAGTCTCCTCATCTGTAAAATGAGGGGATTGGATTAGATGACCTGTAGGCCCCTTCCAGATACAAATTATCCTATGATGATCCTGGGAATATGGAAAAAGAATGTTGAATAGCAGTGCCATTAATTAAAGGAAATTGAGATAGAGTTCAAAATGGTAGAATACCAGGATTTCAGAGGCACAGCTCTAATGCTAGCACTTTCTTAATTCAAGTTCAGTGTTGGAATGCAAATAAAGCACTCACAAGTCATTGAATATTTAACACAAGGTCTGTTGTTTAATTGTGTCCAAATCTTCATGACCCTGTGGACCATAACACACCAATATCATCCATGGAGTTTTCTTGACAAAGATACTGAAGTGATTTGACATTTCCTTCTCCAGTGGATCAGGGCAAACAGATATTAAGTGACTTGCCCAGAGTCACACAGCTTATAAGTGTCAGGGGTGAGATTTGAACTCAGGTCTTCCTGACTCTAGGCCCAGGACTCTGTCCACTGAGCCACCTAGTAAGTAAGTAGAAGGTTTATTTTGCCCTAAAACAGCAAGAATATGCAACAAGCATTCAAACAGTGGGCCCTTAGATTCCTTAGATGGGTACTTTCATCTCTAAATGGCAGTACTTCTGGTTAGTAGGACAGTGTAAGGTAACTTGTTCCAAGGAACCTAGATTCCATGTAGCTGGGAATTTTTATGTTCTTAGTTAACCAGAAAGCTGCAATAGGGAAGCTGGGACCAATGAAGTCCCAGGGATAGTTTCTTTCTAAGCTTATCCCATGTTGAGGGAGAGGAGGGACCATGGAGGGAACCTGTATCATAGACCAGGCCAGTTATGGAGGCCAATTAGGTCTTGGAGGCAGCTTTGTCTTAATACAGGTAAAGTCTCCCCTATGTTGTGGGTGGAAGGAAAAAAAAAGTTAAGTCAGGGAAATGCTTGGATTATCCCATCAGAAAATCAGTGAGCTATAGTAGAAGGAATATTTGATTTTGAGTCAGAAAATATGATTCTAGTACTTACTAGCTGTATGATCTTGTACATGACTCTGGGCTTAAATTTCCTTATCTGTAAATTTAGAGGATTATAATATTTAAGTTGCCTTGTGAATAGCAAATGTAATAATGCAAGTAGAGTAAGTCATACACATAAACTGCTACATATGCTACATTATTATGGTGGACAAATCTACCACATGATATTTATATTTATGTTGGAAGGGGGAGAAATTAAATGACCTTGTAGTTACATACTTTAAAAATAACTGAAGTGAGAGGATTTTGGAAAGTTGGTGGAGTAAGATGGGAAGCATCAGGTTCTCCAGGAGAGTCTGACAAACTAGATAAAAAATATTACCTAAAGGGAATTTTGAGTGACAGAAATAATTAAATATCAGGGTAAAACAGTTGTCCTCCTAAGACAACTTAGAAGGACCTTAGGAAAGACTCAACCTCTAGGAACAGAGGTTTGGTCTTATTTTGAAGTGCAGAGACCTCCAGGCTGACTCTATTGAATCAACAAACAAAAAGCTCTTAGAGCAGGCATCAGCCTCAGCTTTAGGACCTGAGTTGGGGAAAATTGAATGACCCTCCACAGTTGCAGGAAATCAGACCCAGTTGTATTGGTCTGACTGGTCCTGGGCTGTGGCTGTGGGTGAGGAGGAGCAAGCATGTGCCATGTGAGTGTGGTCACAGAGGGTAGGAACCCTGCTGGCTATGGGTACTTGCAGGAGAGCAGTGTCCCTGGTTTGGTTTCAGTTCTAGGGCAGAGGGGTGAGCTGAAGTTTGCAGCTATTCAGTAACTGCGTTGTTGGGGGCCCTAGCGATGGCTCAGGAGCAGAAAGAAATGCCAGAGGTCCAGACTCCCACACAGAGCTTACAATGGTTAAAACCATAAGCCTGAGGCATTATGCCCACACAACTCTGGACTAGAACCTGATTATAATAATAAGCTGCTAAAAGTAATAAGAACAATGAGTAAGCAAAGGAGAAAGAACCTGACTATAGATGGCTACTATGGGGACAGAGAAGATATGGGTTCATGCTCAGAACAAGATAGTGAAGCTAAAAAACCACCCCTACTTCAAAGAAAAGTCTCAAATGGCCACAAGCCAAAAACATGGTTCTAGGAAGAGCTTAAAAAAGGACTTTAAAAATCAAATCTGAGAAGTGGAGAAAAATGGGGTGGGGGGAGCAGGGAGAAGAGCAATCAAGAAAATTATGAAAAGAAAGTAAACCAATGGGGAAAAGAGAACCAAAAACTTAAGGAAGAAATAACTCCTTAAAAACTATAATTGGTAAGGGGAAACTACAAATATTATAAGACACCAAGAAATAATAAAGCAAAATCAAAAGAATGGGAAAAAATAGAAGAGAATGTGAAACGTCTCATTGGAAAAAACAACTGGTCTGGAGAACAGATGCAGAAAAGAAAATATAAAAATTGTTGGATGACCTGAAAATTATTATTTAAAAAAGGTCTAGATACAATATTACAAGAAATTAAAAGGAAAATTACCCTGAAGTACTAGAACAAGAGGGCACAAGAGGTACCACTTTGTGGTACATGCTCATGCCATCTTTGTGTCTTAGATTATGAGTTTCTTAAAAACAGTCATAGTATTTACTTTATGTGTCATGCTTTGGAATAACTTTATAAATGTTAACTAATGGGAATTTAATATTATTCCTATTTTTGAGATAAGGGAACCCAGACTCCTAAAGATGAAGTGATTTGCCTAAGGTAGTACAACTAGTAAAAGTATCTTAGTGGATATTTGAACTTAGGTCTTCTTGACTCCAACCTCAGTGATCTCTCTACTATGCCACCTAGCTCTTTCCTGAATAAGGGGATACTAGTTTTTCTCTGCTTTATCCTCAGAAGACCACTTTTGAAGTATAGTCTTCAATTCTGGATGCCACAGTTTAAAATGGATATAGATGAGCAAGGAAGCATCCAGAGGAAAGTAACTAGTTAGTGGAGGGTCTTGAGGCTATATCTTGTGAAGATAGGTTGAAGAAACCAGGAATGTTTAGTGCAGAGAAGAGAATAGTCTGGGAGGAGGGATACATTCTATTTGTCCTCAAGTATTTGAAGGGCTATCGTGTAGAGACAGGATTAGACCTGTTTTGTTTTGCCTGCAAAGGGCAGAAGAATCAGGAGCGGTGGGTAGAAGTTGTGAACAGACCAATTTATGCTTGATATCTGAAAAAACTTCCTAACAGTTCCTAAGGTGGAATGTGCTGCCTTCAGAGGTTTTGGGTTTCTTATGAGAGAGATTTAAAATAAATGAACAAATGAATGAAAAGTCATTTATTAAGCACTTGCTGTGTACAAAGCACTGCATAAGTAACAGGGATACAAACTAAAAGGCAAGCCATTTCCTGTTTTCAAGAAGTCCACTTCTTGAGAGAGAGAGAGAGAGAGAGAGAGAGAGAGAGAGAGAGAGAGAGAGAGAGAGAAAATATATAGAAAGTTTCATTTGCAGATGATGTAGAAAGTATCAATTGTCCTTTAGGTTAAGCAGCAAAGTATATGCTAATGAATATTCTTTAATGTCATTTTCATTGATAAAACTATAGGTATTTCTTTTAAATGGTGCACAATTTGAAAGTGCTAAGGGCTAATGAGTACTTTTCAGATCTATTATGGTACAGATTTTGGTGGGGGTGAAAGGATGGCAGGGTAGGGAAGTAGATAGTCATTCAAATCCCTTCTAGTTCCCAAATGCTATGATTCTATGTATAGATGATTATTTAAATTTAAAAACAAACGACGGATTTCTGCAAAAACAAACAAACCAAAAATATAGTGGACCAAGGGAGGAATAACATTAAAATGAAGAGAGAGTACATGGCTTATAGACTTGTAGTTCTGAATCCTTAGAAGATGCCCTGATTTCTTTTATAAACATGTGCATTCCCAGAAAAAAATCTTAGGCTGCCAGAGGGCATGAAACAAATACCTGAGGTTTCCAGGCTATTGCCTCAGAACAGGGCTGAAGTTTCTCTTTCATTCCATGATTTTCAAATTTGCCCAAAGATGTAATAATAATATTAAAAAAGCATGGAGAGCCAAGGAAAAGGTATAATAATTTGCAATGGGTAAACAGTTCCTTAGGGGAATCATGTTGAAATGCTGGGCAGATAAAGAAACAGAGCCTCTGCTGTCTTCTTGTCCCCAGAGTGATGGAAGGGTCCATATTCTTGGCTGCATTTTGGCTCCTGTATGTCCAGGCCAACAATTAGAAATGATACTTTTTTATTGTCTTCTCTAACCTTCCAATTATCCCTTTCAATGTTTAAACAGGGTGGTAGAAATGTTACTTTTTTCCCCCAATGGTTTTATGTTTGCCAAGGAAAACACCATTTGACATTTCCCCAGCATAACGGTTTATTCAAGAAGTAACTGAGAGAGAGAGAGGGGAAAAAAAATCTGAGAAAGGAAGGCAAAGATGAAGTTCAGGCAGAGGTTACATTGATAATGTAGAAAACTCAGAAAGAAATATGGCAGTAGACACCCCCTGTCCTGACCCAAAACTTTGTTAAATTAATCTAGTTTCTCTCATCAGAGGGTATACGATCATGAGGGTGATACAGTATTCCCCAACCATTACATGAGGTAATTAGGAGCCCCAGCCCTGGCATGTTATTAGACAGAAGTAAGCTGGCTGAGCAAGGAACAACTCGTTGTTTCTCCTCATCTGAAACACACATCTCTCTCTGTCAGCTAAGAGTCACCATGGAGAATACCATTCCAGTTATGCCATGCTCACAGGAAGAGGGATGAATGCAAGGCTTGCTCTCATTTCACCTCACTCCTGGTGAGCAGATGCCATCATCTGATACCTCAGTTTAGACCTTTCCCTTTCTCTTATTCCCCAGGAGATTCATGGTACATTTTGAGAATTTGGTTTATGGAGTTATTGATAGTTTTGCTCAGGTGTGTGTATACACACTAGAGATTCATTCTTTCCTTCATTCATTTAGGAAAGAAAGATGTGAGGTATCGTCCTTTCACTAGTACATAGTGTTCTTAACTTTCTATGTCAGGGACCGCTTTAGCACTCTGGTGAAGCCTATTGTGCACTTCTCAGAAGAATGTTTTTAAATGCATAAAGTAAAATACATAGGTTTACCAAGAAAACCAGGCATGTTGAAATGCAGTTACCATGATTTAAAAAAAATAAATTTGTGGCATAACAATCTAGCAGAAGTTCTAATAGCTATAGTGATTTCAAAATAGTAATGGGCATCGATGATATTTAAAGATATTTGCAACAACTTTAATATGCTGCCCAAATTTTTGAGAAGTACTTCTAATAAATACTGCTCTGGTTTGTAGCCACCATACATCATAGAAGAAAATTATTTTATTTTCCCATCTAAGTTCACAGATCCTGAAATCTATGGACTCTGACCCAAGGTAAGTCACTGTAGAGTAGAGGTTTTTACATCTTTTTTTTTTCCAAATGCAGTTTGCTCACATCACTGGCTGGCCTTCTTTAGAAGACAGGCAGAAGAGCTGGGCACATGTAGGCCGGGGCAGTAGGGCTGACTGAAGACTACAACGGCTGCATTCCATACCTGCAGGTGCCAGCTCCCCCTCCTTCTTTGTTCCAGAAGCTAACGCCAAGCTCAGAATCATGACCAAACACACCCTTTCCACCTGGGTGGATAAGGTTAGACAGGTGATTGCTATTTTGTAGTCCTGCTCTTACAGGTGTCTACATTCCTGAGCGCTTCCTCACATCATCGGCACCCAGCTACAGAGAGTATCTTTTCTTTCATTTTCAACAAAAAGGGTGAGAGGTTTGAGGGAGCAAAGGAAATGTGGCTTATAGAAGTATTAAATCCAGGAAAAAAAGGTCTCCTTATTCTTGAATTAGAGTTTAGAATTAACCTTGCTGCTGTTGCTGCGTAAGGAAGGCAGCTGTTTAGTCACGGATAAAGGAATATTGATTGAGTAGAGAGGGATAGGTTAAAAGAAAAATGAGGTAGAAAAATAAAGAAGATTATAGATCCACTAAAGAATAATTTTTAATAAAAAATTTGACTTATTAATTATGAGAAAGTAAGCAATCAGAAATTTAGCTCTTTTTGTAGGTTAAAATAATCTAGCATAAAACAAGTAGCTGGTATAACAGTACATCTGTATTTCTCTCTTTCTCTTTTTTTCTGGGGCATTGAGGGTTAATTGACTTGTCCAGGGTCACACAGCTAGTAAGTGTCAAGTGTTTGAGGTTGGATTTGAACTCAGGTCCTCCTGAATCCAGGGCCAGTGCACTGCACCACCTAGCTGCCCCAAATATGTATTTCTCAATGGCTCTCCATTGGCTTTAAGATAAAGTCCAGTCACCTAAGCTGGGCATTGAAGACCCTTCATGACCTGGCCTCAGTCTACCTTTCCAGTTGTATTCTATTCTTGATACCTACTTCAGCCCACCTAGCTTATTCACTGTCCTAGAAAGTACCTTTAACTGTTCCTTTTCATGTACCAAACCCTATTGTGTTCTGAGACTCAGTTTCTTCAGCTGTGAAGTGCAGGTAATAAAACTCCCTCTAGGGTTGAGATAATATTTATATATAAAATGATTTATAAAAATTTTTAAAGCCCTATATGCCTGTCACTTATCATCTTCCTCCTCCTCCTTCTCTTCCTCTTAACCCCCTTCCTCCTCCTTCTCTCTTAACCCTCTTCCTCTTCCTCCTTATTCACTTCTTCCTTAAAGCCACCCCTAGCTACCCTAGCCTGGAGTGAGTTCTCTTTCCTCTGAATTTTTCCGGCTTTTTCTGTCTCTACTATTGTCTTTTGAAATGTCATCTAAATATTGCATTATTCTTGAAGTTTTTAGACATCTGTGTCCTTTCTTTCAAACAATCTTTAATTGATGGTAGGGACTGTGTCTTTTGCTTAGTTTTTTTCTTTCTTTTTCTGCAGTGGGAGTCAAGCACAGTGGCTTGAATATAGTATATATTCCATAAATATTTGCTGATTGAATCCTCCCTCTTTTTTTTTCTATTTCTTTCTGGTGCTCTTAGTTTTGTTTCACTCAAAATCTGATCCCTTTCATTTTTCTAGGTATCATGTTAAATGGGGATATGATACATATCCTGCCAGCTCTGAAGATGTCAAACAACCACCTGTTTCTACAATGTTCCAATATTCGTAGACATGAATCATGGAATTTCTTATTCTTAGCTGGGTTGTACGCAGTCTACTGGCAGTTTCCCTCTTTTGTGGTCTGTAGTAGAAAAAGCTGTTGCAATATTTTTGTGCCTCTGTTGAGGCAGCACATTGGTGCAGGAGGCATGATGGATCTGGAGTCAGGAAAACCTGAGTTCAAATCTGGCCTCAGACAAGTCATGTAATCTCTGGTTTTCTCAATTTCCTTTTCTGTAAATAGTAGCACCTATCCCTCACAGTTGTTTTGAGGATAAAATGGGGTATTTGGAAAGTGCTTTTCAAATGTTAAAGTGCTATAAATAAGTGAATGGGTTAAATACTCAACTATTTAATTTTCCAAGTCCAGGGCACTAGCCACTATGCCATAACGCTGCTGTGCCACTCTTGTAGTAGGTAGGATCTTGGTGGGGGCTGGATAGCAGCTCCTTATTATGATTATGTTTGTTATTATTATTATGTGCCAAATTAAAACAAAAGGGCATTGAAACCTAAAATGTGTTTGTGCATTAAAACCATGTTATAGGACATAAGAATGTTCTCTCCAAGAAAGAGAAAAAGAAACAGAGAGAGAGAGAGAGAGAGAGAGAGAGAGAGAGAGAGAGAGAGAGAGAGAGAGAGAAAGGAAGGAAGGAAGGAAGGAAAGAAGGAAGGAAGGAAGGAAGGAAGGAAGGAAGGAAGGAAGGAAGGAAGGAAGGAAGGAAGGAAGGAAGGAAGGAAGAAAGAAAGAAAGAAAGAAAGAAAGAAAGAAAGAAAGAAAGAAAGAAAGATCAAATAGAGACAAAGTTCATGGACAGTAAATCTTAGTTTAAGTTGGAGAGAAAATTCCAGACATGTTTATTATCAATTTGTACTTAGCTGACTTGTACTTTAGCAGAGGAGTAGAAAGTTGTCCCTTTTAAAGGAAGATGTAACTCACTTCAAGTTCAAAACTCTATCCAAACAAAAACAGCTGCTTCCATATGTTGCTAGAAAATTCTTTTCTAAATAGGGACTTCATAAAGATAAAGTTGTGTGCTGAAAGGAAACCCTCCCCAAAGAGTGAGATGATTAAAGACTCAATTGGCTTCTTCCATGGGAAAGATACATTTTAGTTTTAGGTGACATGGAAGGTGCCTGAGCCAGATGAAGTGTGAGGATTGGTAGCAGTGTTGGCTAAAACAGCCACTGGGATTATGTCCGAGAGTATGGAAGATTCACTGATCTTTCCAATTCTAAGACCAGAACTGACCAATTCCAATCAGGATGTCATAATTCCCCTTAAAACCTATTATTCCTTTTAAAAATGGATCTGAGATTTCATTGGTAGGAGTTCTTGATGAGGAAGCTTTCTCTTCCTGGGCAAGTCCATACCTTTTCTTTAACATTTAATCACAGAACATTGCTTGGGGCACTGAGAAGTCAGTAATTTCTTCAGGATCACACAGCCAGTTTGCATCAGAGGTGAGATTTTAACCCAGATCTTTCCTCACTCTAAGGCCACTATGCATGGTTTGCTTAAAATTTACTAGAGTGAAAACCTCATAAAGTTTCTAAAACCTACTCCCTTCTTCTTTACCTTTATTTTTTCTGACCATGATGTACAAGACCTTGCATGACAAGGTGTATACCAGTAGCAATCTTTAAAAAAAACCCAATATTTTTTAATTAAAAAAATTGAACTTCATAAAGTAGGAGCTTGAAAATGTAAGGTTCATGAGTTTATTTCTGATAGACCTCACCTCTTTACCTTCTTTTTCACTCTCCAGTAAATGATTTGTGTATCTTTTACCTCCAAGACCTGTATTGTATACAAGGATATACCGTTGTTCTAATTGTGAAAATCTGAAATAACCTAAGTTTTTAGATGAGGAAAATGAAGTTCAGAGGAATGATGCGAACCTCACACAGCCTCTTGTTGTTCAGTCATGTCTGACTCTTTCTAACCCCATTTGGGGTTTTCTTGGTGGAAATATTGGAGTGGTTTGCCATTTCTTTCTCTGACTCATTTTACAAATGAAGAACTGAGGCAAATGGGGTTAAGTGACTAGTCCAGGATAACAAAGGCAGTAAGTATCTGAAGCCAGATCTGGACTCAAGAAGAGGAGTCTTCCTGATTCCAACTATCCATTATGTCACCTAGCTGCCCTTACCACCTAGTTCACACATCTAGTAAGTGGCAAAACTAAGACTAAGGCTTGGTTCTCTTGATTCCTAATCTAGTATGTTTTAGGTTATTTACATTAATGTTTGATTTATTTCCCCATGTTAAATGATCACAGGAATGGAAAAGTTCATCATGCCTACTCATTACATGTCTTTGGAGTTGGGGACACTGGCAGTTGGGACAGAACTATGCAGAAACTCTAGGTAATTGGTCTTTCCAAAGGCATCTAGGTTAGGGGATTTGGAGAAGAAAGCTTTTTCTGTCAGGCGAATGGATAATCTCTAGGGTAAGGGTATAAGATAGAAGCGGGGCTTTTGTAGTTTGTAGGATTATAGAGAGCTGAAAGGTACTTAGTAGACTTTGAGTGCATCAGCCTAATGTTACACATGAGGAAACTGAGAGCTCAGAGAGTTTAATGTCTTGCTCAGGGTCACACAGTTAATAAGGGTCTGTGGAGGGGGATGATATCAGGTGTACTTGATTCCAAGTCTAGAGCTCTACCCACTATACCAGGCCACTCTGGCAGCAGGTAGGATCTTTGTTGGGGCTAGATAGCAGCTCTGGTTATAGAAATATGAGCAGTTCCCAGGCTACTCATACAAAAAGGTAATACACAAATCCTGAACTTCAGTAGGCGCTTACATGTATCTGCATTAGTTGTCCCTACTGTACTATACCATTGTCCAGATTTTACTTGAGAGTAATTTATTATTCTTTCAGTTCGTAAAATAGGACTTTAAGTGAAAATTTTTCTTGGTTAGAAAATCTCTATGACATCTTTTAAAATTCCTAGAGCAATATAAAATGGGTGCTTTGTTTTTCCTTGCTACACAGTCTTGTTGTTTGTTTTTTGCAGGGCAATGAGGGTTAAGTGACTTGCCCAGGGTCACACAGCCAGTAAGTGTCAAATGTCTGAGGCCGAATTTGAACTCAGGACCTCCTGAATCCAGGGCTGGTGCCTTATCCACTGTGCCACCTAGCTGCCCCCTGCTACACAGTCTTAATGCTATATGTGGGTATAGTGATTCATAGTTTAAATTCTTTGTGCCCCAATTTTCCCATTTGTAAAATTGAGATAATACTAAATAAGGTCTCCACCTATCTGTCCCAAAGGGATATAAATTAATTTATGTGATAATTTAGTCTCAATATCTACTCTGAGAGAATATAGGATAATGCTTTCTCCCCAAAACTGAAATCTTTTATTATTTCTGAAAATGTTTCGAGCAGCATCTTTAATTTATTCAGCCACATAGGTCATTAACTGTTGTCATTTGAAAAAAGGCTGCACCCTAATGAAAGTTCCTTTTCTAACTCATCAGCAATTCAAAATCAAAATGTGCCATTTGAACTCAGGTCCTGATTTTAGAAAATGCTTTTTTATACTTGAGTTTATAAATGGAGGTGGAGGGAATGAAGAGTTGATATATATATATATATATATATATATATATATATATATATATATATATATATATATATATATACACATATATGTACTTATATTTTTTCTCAGCTTGCTTACATGAGCACTGCAGAAATGAAAAAAAAAGTGCATGTGAGGTGAAGGAGAGTGGGAATAAATTTGTGTTCTTTGGGCCCTCTATTCTTAATTAGATTTAACTAGATTTTGATTTAACTAGATCTGTGTCTCTACCATGTAAAAGAACTTATACCTGGTTGTATACAAAGAGTGATTAGAAAAAAACCTGGGGAAATTGGCTAGAGTAACAATGAATGTTTAAAAACAATTACTTTGGGGGATTCCGATTTGTACTCTTTGGGTAATGAAGAAAAATTTAAATGCCAGCTCTGAACCACTTGCCAAGGCTACTGAAGCTCAATAAATCCTGAACATAGGCTTTAGCATCTTCAATTAAAACTTCTTTTCACATACTTCCCTCTACCTCCCTTTAACCTCCCAAGTTTTATCCTAGCCTCCGGCATTAGAATCTATAGGGGGCTTTTTTTTTTTGTTAAACATGTTGTATACGAGGGTATGGGACTTATCATCTCCTTGCCTCATTTACTGTGAGACTTAGCAGCTGCTTCACAGCCATGTGATACATTGGGCTTTGTATAATAGTTCACTTGAAGGTCTTTGCACAGTTCAGGCATGTCAGCTGAGTAACTTCAAGCGGTGCAGGGACTTGTAATTAGACTGGCCTGAGGCTGCTATCGTCTCTGAGGAGGCTTTGTTTCCTCTTGCTTGGCCAATGAGCGTCCTGTTTCCATAGAATATGGCTCAGAATGCCCTAATGTGGGGGTTTGGGTAGTTTGGGGGGGCACACACAAAGTATGTGCAGAAATGAAAACAGGTATGGTTTTTCAAGTCTGGGCAGGAAGCCTCGTTAGTCATTTTATCATAACGTGTGCAACACCTTGCCCCACTGTTAGTCAGAGCAACAGGTAAAGAAAGAGCGCCAGTGTCTCCTTGAGCTTCAACCCAGAGTATTTAGTTATGTGTCATTCTGTTTCCAAAACAAATAATCTGGCAGGTTTTCCATTAATGATTTTCCTCCTCACATCAACTGCACATTTGATGCATAATAACTTAGGTAGTATAGCTATAGGTTATGAACCACAAAATTGAAATTCATTCACTTACCAAGGTGTTTATGTTAATGCATAGAAATCCCTGAATACCTCTCTCCACCACACCTCAAGATGATGATTCTTAAATGGAGGATATTTTCTTCACAGATCTCTCTTTTTCTTTTTAAGCAGAGAGGGTGTGAGATGGAGGGAAGGAGCATAATATCATTATTCAGATCTGGAAGAGAGCTTTGATGTGATTTAGTCCAAACCCCTTATTTTTGCAGAGCAGGAAACTGAGGCTGATAGAGGTTAAAGATATGCATAAGGTCAAACAGGTAGTAATTGTCAGGAGTAGAATTTGATCCTGGGGCCTTATTTTTTTTCCTGTCAAGGATAAAATGATCATTTTAGTTTATCTTTTGAAAACATTACATCTTGTCCAATTTCACTTTCTCATCATGCTTGATTATACAGTCTCACAAATGTTTTTAGACATACATAGGAAACATGAATATTCCCTACATTCTCTACAACCAAATGGGTTCTGGCTTGGGAAAAGGGAGAGAAGATATTCCATATATTTCTCATTGCAGTGGATATTTGTCTATAATATGTGACTACATACCACATCTGTGACTATGAAATACTGAGAAGGTTTTTTGATATAGGCTAGTATGGGAGATGGGTATAAACTACTACATGTCTTACTGATGTTACTCTCTGACTTTTCCATTACTGACAGAGGCTGAAAAGAACTGAGAGAGTTCTTTCCTGATAAGGAAAGATGCTAAACCTCAGTCACTATTACTTGCCAAACTACTTCAAAAAATGAAGAGAATCTTTAGCTCCTGAATTTATGATGAGCCAAGCAACCTAACTAAAGAGGCTTTTTCAGGAACCAGATTCCTTTTCCATCCTAGAAAAGTAAGTCTTTATTTTTGGCTGGCAAGTGAGAGGGTAGCTCTTTATACATGTCAGCGGATGCTCTGTCTTCGCCTCCTCTCCTTTGATGGAGGATGGTGTGGCATAGCATGGTAAATCACAAATGGAAGTCAATTAATGTGTGATGAAGGGTTTTAAAGAGAGGTTTGGAAATATGGTAACTCATTATTGCACCATTTTATTACTATTACTCTCTGGAAAAAATCCTCCCACACTTTAAAGAAAATTACTATGTTCATAGATAAAGATCAACACAACTGTTTTTAGTTTGTTCTTACTCCATCAAGCAATCCAGACTTTCTTCTGTTCACTCTTTAGCTTATACTACACATCAAAATTGAGATAATGTCAGAAGTAGGGAGAGAAAGCTAGTTTATGGTAAAGAGTGTTGTTATTGATTAAAAAGGATAAATCGTCTACCCTCCCGCCCCCACCTTGTGTCCATAAGACTCTTTAGTCTAATAATAATCTCTTACATTTTTGTGCCTCAGTGATTACCTATGACCGGAGGACTCTAGGCCCATCCTCTTATATTGTTGTTATTGAGTCATTTTCAGTTGTGTCTTGTTCTTCATTACCCCACTTAGGTTTTCTTGGGAAAATATAATGGAGTGGTTTGCCATTTCCTTTGCCAGTTCATTTTACAGATGAGGAACTGAGGCAAGCAGGGTTAAGTGACTTGTCCAGAATTACACAGCTAGTAAGTGTCTGAGGCCAGATTTGAATTCACAAAAATGCATCTTCCTGACTCCAGGCCTAGCACTCTATCCACTGTGCTGCTAAGTTGTCTCTCATTTCACAGATGAACAAATTAAGATCCAGAGATGTCAAGTTACTTGGATAAAATCCTATGTCTAATAAGTGACAGAGCTTGGATTTGAACCCAGGTCCTTCTATTCCAAATTCATCACTTCCCCTACTATACTACTATGATGAAGACCAAAAAAAAAAATTATAGTTTTTCTCTTTACCTTTCATTTGAGTTCCTGATTCATCTTCAGATGTCTACTAGATATTTCTGCTTATACATTTGCCTTTACTTAAGATCTAATATGGAGAAAATTGAAATTGCAAGATGCCTTCCCCAATGTCTATACCAATTACCTCCCCTATCTTCACTCTTTGTCAATGGTATCAACATTCTACAAGCTTTTGGTCTTCCAAACTGTAGATCATCTTTTTTTTATATATAGACAAGACCTATGATTTCAGAAGAGTAGGGGAGCTCTTTAGTGAGGAAACTCCCTTTACCTATGTAGATAGGCAGTATTTCTTAATAGTATTTTATTTTATTGTGATTACATGTAAAGATAGTTCTCAAAATTCATTTTGTAAGATTTTGAGTTCCAATTTTTTTCTCTTCTCTATTCCCTCCCCCCACTCCTGAAGCCAGTAAGCAATCTGATATAGGTAATATATTACAATCATGTTAGACATATTTCCAAATTAGTCATGTTGTGAGAAAAGAAAGCAGAACAAAAGGAAAAAATACAAGACAGAAGAAACAGAAAAACAACAACAAAAAAGTGAAAATAGTATGATTTGATTTGCATTCAGACTCCATAGTTCTTTTTTTTCTGGATGTGAAGAGGATTTTCCATCATGACACCTTTGGGATTGTCTTGGATCATTGTATTGCTGAGAAGAGCTAAGTCTATCACAGCTGATCATCACACAATGTTGCTGCTACTGCGTACAGTGTTGTCTTGGTTCTGCTCATTTCATTCAGCATCAGTCCACTTAAGTCTTTCCAGATGCTTCTGAAATCTGCCCATCATTTCTTACAGCACAATAGTATTCCATTGTATTCATATGCAACAACTTGTTCAGCCATTCCCCAATTGAATATCCTCAATTTCTAATTCTTTGTCACCACAAAAAGAGCAGCTATAAATATTTTGTACCTGTGGGTCCGTTTTGATGGTCAATATTTCTATGACATGTGTCTAAAAGGGTAACTTGGACCCTGAGAAATTAAGTGATTTGCCCCTGTTCATAACTCAGTATGTGTCCAAGGAAAGACTTGAACTCATGTCTTCTGAGTGGCTATACCATGAAGTTTCTCCCTCATTCCTTATTTATGCACTTCAACCTTTATATATTTTATATTACACCTTACATCTCACATAGCTCAGATGTTTCTGCCATTATTTTTACCTTTACCCCTGTCTCACATGAAAATATGACCCTTCTCCTTGCTAGGGCAAACCCCTCTACATACAAGTGATCCCATTCCATACTTTCTTCTTTAGCAGATTGCTTTCTTCATTATTGTCCCTCTTCCTTATCCTCAATCTTTCCTTATCCATTGGCTGCTTCTCTACTGCCTATAAACATGCCCACGTCTCCCTCATCTTCAGAAGACTCTCACTTCCTCACTTGATCTTCCCTTCTCACTAGCTATAGTCCTGTATCTCTCCTCCCTTTTGCGTCTCAACTCCTAAAGAAGGTTGACTACAATGAATGTATACACATCCTTTCCTAACTCCCTACAGTCTGGCTTTGGATTTCATTAATTAACTGAAACTACCAAAATTCTCAATGGTCTCTTGATTGCCAAATCCAATGGCCTTTTCTCAACTCTCATTCTCCTTGACCACTCTGAAGTCTTTGACACAGATAATCAACTCCTTGATAACTATTTTCTCTCTAGGTCCTCCACCTATCTGTCTGACAGCTTCTTCTCAGTCTTTCCTAGATATCTGCCCAGATCATACCTGCCAATCATGGATATCATTCAGATCTCTGTCCTGGGCTTTTTTTCTTCTCCCTCTATATTATTTTATTTGGTTATCATAAATGACCATCAGCTCCCAAGGTTTCAACTATCATCTCTATGCTGATGATTATCAAATCTACTTATCCATCCTTCCAATTGCCTATTGGAAATCTTGACTTGAGTGTCCCATAGATTTCTTAAACTCAACATATCTAAAACTCAGTTGATTATCTTCCCCCTTCCCAACCTTCCTCTCTTCCTTACTTTCCTACTACTATTGAGAAGAACACCATCCTCCAGGTCACCCAGAAATCTAGGTGTCATTTTCAACTCCTCACTTATCATGACCCCTTATATCTAATCAACTTCCACGTCCCATTAATTTTAACTTCACAACATCTCTTATATATATATCCCTCTTCTCTCCTCCAACACTGCCACCATCCTGGTACAAACCCTCATCACTTCACACCTGGACTATCATACCTGGGCTATTGCAATTGTCTTCTGACTGGTCTGCTTTCCACAAAAACACAAGTTTCTCCCCACTCTAGCCCATCCCCCACTCAGCTGTCAAAGTGATCTTCCTAAGAGCAGGTCTGACCATGTCACTACGCTACTAGATAAACTCCAGTGATTCCATATCACCTCCAGAAGCAAATATAATCTTCTTAGTTTAATATTCAAAACCTTTTCTAATGTGTTTCCCTACCTTTTCATTCTTTTAAAATTCATTTTCTTTTCAATTAATGGAACAAAACAAGCATTTCCATAACACAGTACATTCTTCTTACAACATACCTATACCTACATGCTCCATGACACTGGTCTGTTTACTGTTCTTTACGCCAGACACTCCTCCCAATTCTGGGCATTTTCACTGGCTATTTTCCATGCCTGGAATTCTCTCCTGCCTCATATCTGCCCCCCAGGTATCCTGGCCTCCTTGAAATCCCAACTAAAACTTCATCTTCTATAAGGGACTTTTCCTGATCTTATTTAATGCTAGTATCTTCCCTCTACTGATTATTTCTAAGTTATTAAGTGGACTACCTCATTGAACTGTGATCTCTTTGAGATCAGAGACTATCTTTTGCCTTTCTTTGTATCACTGATGCACATAAGTTCTGATACATAGTAGGTGCTTAACAAATGTTTTTTGACTGACATATTGTGTATTATATATTATAGTCAATTCTTTTTTTGTCACCTTTTCTTTCCATTTCTACTGTTTTCTCATCTCTCTACCTCATTTCTTTATTCTTTTACATAATATTTTATTTCATCTTCTAAAAATATTTCATTAAAATATACCCTTTCGGGGCAGCTAGGTGGCACAGTGCATAAAGCACCAGCTCTGGATTCAGGAGGACCTGAGTTCAAATTCGGCTGTAGACATTTGATACTTACCAGCTGTGTGACCCTGGGCAAGTCACTTAACCTGCATTGCCCCCCCTTCCCCCCCCAAAAAACAAAATAAAATATACCCTTTACCCATACCATGCCCTGGCCAAGAAACATAGAAGTTCTCCATTTCTTTTCATATCAATTCTAAACTCTTCAACCTAGCTATTAAAGTCCTCCACAATATCATTCAGCACAGATTTTTTGTTGAAAGGATATTTAGAGGTTATCTAGTCTAAATCACTAATTTTACCAGTGAAGAGACAAGGCCCATAGAAGTTGAGACTTGCCCAGTGTCAAAAAGGTTGTTGTTTGTCCTTCATTCTCAAAGAAGACCATGACAGATGTCATGACTTGCAATGAAATTGGATTTAAGTGAGGGAGGGCTGTTAAAGGAAGCCAGCCTCACTTTCTCCTCTAGAGTCATCTGGGTCCAGTGGAAAGATACACATTTGGATGACTGGAGATGGCCCCAGATGTTTTGAGGCAATTGGAATTTAGTGACTTGCCCAGGGTCACACAGCTAGTAAGTATTTGAGGTGAGATTTGAACTCAGGGCCTCTTGTTTCCAGGGCTAGTGCTTTATCAACTGTACCACCTAGCTGCCCCATGTCACAATGGTAGAGAATTTTGGGATTCATACTTAGAGATGGAAATGATGCTGAGATACTTTGAGTCTGGGAAGCTTTCTTCTATCTTCATTACACTGTTGGAAAGTTTGTATTTTGTGTCAGAGCACCTGGATTTATTGTTACCTGTGTGATCTTGAGAAAGATCCTCAAACTTTCTAAGAATCAGTTTTGCCATCCATAAAATTCAGCTAAATGGCACAGTGGATAGAGTGCTTGGCTTGAAGTCAAGAGGGCCTCAGTTCAAATCTTGCCTCAGACACTTACTATCTCTCACCTAATCTGTTTGCCCCAGTTTCCTCAGTAAAATTAGGATAATAACAGTACCCACCTCTCAGAGTTGTTGTGAGGATCAAGTGAGATCATGATTTTAAAATTCATAGCACAATTCCTGGCACATAATCAGAGTTATATAAATGTTAACTATTATTAATAATAACATTCACCTCCCAGGTTTGATTTGAGGGTGAAATGAGACGATATACATAAAAGCGCATTGCAACTTTAAAGTGCTATATACATGGTAGTTACTGCTAATTGTGACCTCGAGAGTGTCTCTCAACCTTTCTAAGTAATAGGTTTCTCATCTATAATTTGATCTATTTTCATGGGGTTCTGTAAGGATAAAACAAATATATAAAGTGCTTTGTAAACCCTAAAGCACTATATAAATCCTGGCTACTACTACCTCTACAACACTGAAAAAAAAAATCTCTCACCTCTCCTAAGCCTTAAATCCTCATATGTAAAATGAGGTTAAACAGATGATTGCTCCCAGCTTTGAATCATATGTCCTTGTTCCACTCATCTGACATTGGCTCTAATTTCTTTCCAGGGATGAGCCCTAGGCGTCCATCGGGCCATTCTCCTGAGTCATATATTGTGCTCAATCTTGCTTTTATGCTTAGACCATGCAATAATAATAACTAGCATTTATATAGTGCCTTACAGTTTACAAAGCATTTTACACATTATCTCACTTAATGCTCACATCAACCTAATAAGGTAGGTACAATTATTGTCCCTGCCTTAAAGATGAGGAAACTGAGGCTGGCAGGTTAAGCGATTTGCCTGGTACCACACAATGCATTTCTGAAGCAAGATTTGAACATGTCTGCCTGACTCCAACTCCAATAATCCATTAATTGCATCACCTAGCTACCTATACAGCTTCACATGTATCCTCCCTAGTGTCCTACTGGTGATGTCCTGCAAACTGTGAGAATACTCCCTTAATTGGACCATAGACTTGGAAAGTTCATTGTGAGTAAGTACACAGTCAACTTGAGAACTTCCAGACATACCTGCATGATCATAGGTCAAAAGGTAATCTTGACTTGTTATGTATACTCTCAAACCAATATTGATAAACAAAAGCATCATAGATAGTTCACAGGTAGGCATTCAAGAAATATTCTATTTTATAGTATGCTCTATCATATTGATATATTTTGGTCTGGGGGCAGCTGGATGGTACAGTAAATAGAATGCTGGGCCTTGAGTCAGGAAGACTGATCTTCCTTTGTTCAAATCTGACCTCAGCCACTTATTAGCTATGTGAACCTGGGCAAGTCACATAACCCTGTTTGCCTCTGCTTCCTCATGTAATGAGCTGGAAAAGGAAATGGCAAACCACTTTAGTATCTTTGTCAAGAAAACCTCAAAAGGGGTCATGGAGAATCAGATACAACTGAAACACCTGAACAACAATCTTGGTCTGTTGGACAATCCCAATTATTATTTTTGGGGGGCAGGGCAATGAGGGTTAAGTGACTTGCCCAGGGTCACACAGCTAGTATGTGTCAAGTGTCTGAGGCTGGATTTGAACTCAGGTCCTCCTGAATCCAGGACCAGTGCTTTATCCACTATGCCACCTAGCTGCCCCCACTCTCACCCCCGACAATCTTAATTATTAATGAGAACAAAGTTCTAATGAGACAATGTGGAGATATTCCAACCTACCTGGAGTTGATTCATTTGAGTTCCTGTGATAAGGACAGTGACTGTTTCCTACTGACTGAGTACTTATAATATTCAACATATAGGTACAGTCTGGGTACCTGGCTGAATAGACAGAAAAGGAAAACAGAGAATAGGGGAGCTGTGCTAATAGTTATGTGCTGATGACAAACATTGATTCTTTATAAGTTTGCTTAAGGCCAGTACCTAGATATCTATGTTTGTGGGTTGTGGCAAGGGCTAAAGATATAAAGTGATCTTAAGGAGTGGCAAGACTGAGAAATTCTATTTTAGATCTGATGCCTTAAAGTCTTTTAGGATTTTGAGTACAGAGAGAAATTTCATTACAAATGAAGGGGATATATAGGCTATTATTTCATTAAGATTTTACTGGGAATCTACTATGTTCAATCTTGTTTTTAAATGCACAAATTAAAAATAAAGGACATATGAAGAAAGATGCTATCTGCCAGAGAAAAAACTGATAAATTATAGAATAATTTTACATAAATACATGTAGACATACATATATACATATACACACATGCATATACATGCACAATACACAAATACATGTACATTTTTATATATTACATATATGTATGCATATACATATATACACAACACATATCTGTGTCTAATGGTAGTCATCTCTAGGGCAGGGGAAGGAGGGAACAAAAGAAAAGAAAAAAAGAAATTTACATGATAGCTTTTGTGTATTTGGAGGGAATAGCAAGCTGTATGTGGTAGATTTGCAGTTTCATATGCATTCATCTTTTTTTAATTGTACTATATTATGGATATGCCTGCTTTGTTTCATGAATTGAAAATAAAATTAATTTTAAAATTAAAATTATAAACCATGCTGCCTACTTAAAAAAAGAAATTATTAGAAACATCAGATTGAAGATTTATTTTGTTAGTTTGATCATCAGAAAAATAGAAACATTAGACGTATGTAGTTGCACCTAAAACAATTGTAAGGGTTAAGCAAAGTGCCTTAAAAGTTTCTCTTTGCTACTTGGGGAAAACAATACTCTTTTGTTCTCTGTGAATAAAATAAAACCACAGAAAGCAAGATTTTAAAAAAATGTACAATGTCATATACAAAAATATAGAATGTAAGAGTTTCTACCTTTAACACACCTAAAAGGTAATAAAGGATATCAGAAAACTATACAAGTTGAAGTTCATTTAATAAATACTGGTTTAAATTCTTTTTATATGTAAGATACTATATTCTATTTTTGCTGAATACTCTTTCCCTTAGTAATCTCATTAATTCCCAGTGGTTCAATCATGAACATATATACAGAAGATTTACATTTATATCCATATCTACATCTATCTATCCATCCATCCATCCATCTATCTATCTATCTATGTATCTATCTATCTATCTATCTATCTATCTATCTATCTATCTATCTATCTATCTATCTATCTACCTATCTATCTATCTATGTATCTATCTATCTATCTATCTATCTATCTATCTATCTATCTATCTATCTATCTATCTATCTATCTATCTATTTCTATCTATCTATCTATCATCTATCTATGTTTATGTATATGTGTATATATTTCTCTATATTGACTGATATGGCTATAAATATGCATATAGATTTTGTGTGTGTATCTCCAATCCTAGCCTGTATACTAAACTACAGTCACAGATATGCTTCTTGGACATCTTTATCTAAATATCTCCTATACATCAAAAACTCAGTATGTAAAAAAAAAAAAATCTCATTTTTTTTCTTCCCTAAGCCTCCCCATTTCCAAATTTCCATATTACTATTGAGGGCAGCTCCTTTCCCTCAGTCATCCAGACCCACAATCTCTGTGCTTTCTCAGTTCTCTACTCTCATTCACCCCACATCTAATCTAAGTGCCCAAACTGGTCACTCCAGCTTTTATAGCATCTTTCATGTATGTCCCCCTTTCTCCATTCATTTGGCCATAATCCTAGTGTAGTTCTTCCTCACCTCTCATCTAGACAACTGCAAATAGCTGCCTAATTGCACTCCCTGCTCTCTATTCCAGTCCATTTTGCATTGGCTTTTGAGGTGATTTTTCAAAATTATAGGTCCATCTATGATACTTTTTGGCTCAATGAGCTACAATGGTTCTGAGCTTTATCACTTTTAGGATAAAATATAAACTCTGTTTGGCATTTAAAGCTCTTGATAATCTGCGCCCTTCCTATTTTTCTAATCTTCTTATATTTTACCACGTCCACCTCAGAATTCAACTACAATAGTCCATTTGCAGTTCCTTCAACAAGATACTCTATCTCCCCTCTACATACCTTTGCGCTGACTGTCCCACATATCTGGAATGCTCTCTCTCATGTCTTCTGTCTCTTAGTTCACATGACCTCCCTCAAGACTCAAAATCCCACCTTCTTCAGGAAGCTTTTTCTGGTCCCCCCCCCCAGTTTTAAAGACTTCCTTTCAGATTACCTGCCATCTATTTTGTATATATCTTTTATAAACATAGTTACTTATGCTTTTGTTTCTTGAATTGAAATGTACACTAATTAAGGTCCAAGGACTTTGGGGTGTTTTTGCCTTCCTTTGTACCCCCAGAGCTTAGGACAATGCCTACATATACAAATGCACGAAGTACATCCCAAATGCTTGTTGGCTACCTGGATGACAACCAGGTCAAAAGAGTAAAAGTAGAGGATCCATTTCTTAAAGCACAGATTAGTTGATTTGCAGCAACATTGCTATGTGTCCGTCATTAAAGAAAACACCTGTAGACTCCTTCCCCAAATAACTGACTTGGGACAGATAGAACTGTACTTTCTTTTATCTTCGAGGTCAGGATTCATTGTACCAAATGAATCAGGATACTGGCAACAGCAGCATCACTGAATCAGGGCATAACAAAATATATAATACTAAAATTACAATCTTTAATATAAATGCTTATTTCAGATTCTCTACTCTCCTCTGAGATGTTAAGGCATTGAAAATCACTGTTTAAGTCACATACTCAGTACTGCAGTAGTTATAAAGCAGTAACATAATGAGTACTAGTGAGTACTACTTTAAAACCATGTAGCTATCACCCAAATACATGAAATGATCACTGAAAGAACATGTTGGTCTCTTTTTTTGTTATATGATTAAGATGAATTTGAAAATCTAAATGCAAGATGTAGCAAAGACAAAGTCCAGCTGTTTCTTTTTCCTTTAAAAATAACATGAAATCTTGGATCAGTATCCATTGTGTTTTGAGGCACATCCTTTGGGAAAAGGTACATGTGATGAAACTTATTGACAGCCTTAAGCTACTCAGACCTTCTTTCATATTGAAAAAAAAATACTACTTTGTTCCTAAATTAAATTACTTTCTTTGAATAGAAATGTCAAGGACTAGTCAGTGACAGAACAGATTTTAAGGCATGAGGGATTAGAGTCTGAAAATTATTCCTGGTGGTAAATGTTCTTCCTCTGAATCAATTGAATCAAATTGTTGTCAAGGAAAATTTGCCTTTAGTGGTTATCATAGCAGATTGAAGCTATTTTCTATCATGTATATCTTTTTGATCAGTTGAGAGGTTTAAGGACTCTGGTCTAAAAGTAAGCCATCTTGGGGAAAAAGAACAATTCTACATCATTTCAAATTTTAACATTTTTTGTTAAAAGTGGCCGGCTGACACTCAATGCTTTAATCTTGACTTTATTTCTCTGGGATTGATAAATTAAAGAAGCTTCTTTTCCCATTAACTGAATTGACAAAGAAAGCCTGGCCAAGGGTGTCTTTAGAGAAGACTTAAGAGACACAACTTTCTCAATATATTTTTGATACCTTTGTGTTTTTTCTAATCAATAAGTTCCTTAAAAAGCATTTAATAGGCTTTTTACTATGTTTCAAGTGTTCTGTTAAACCCTGGCATATAAAGAAAGGTAAAAACAGTCCCTCAAGGAGCTCCCATTCTATTGCCGTGAGACAAACGTGAAAATAAATAGGTACATTTAAAATATAAACCAAGTAGATAGAAAGTTAACCTCTGAGAGGAAGGCATTGTTCACTTGGAGAAACCAGGAAAGGCCTCTTTGCAGAAGGTGGAATTCAAGCTATATAAGAATGAAAGAGGAAATAGTAGAGAAAGGAGTCTGAGCAATGTAAGATAAACAGGAGGGGGAAGAGGGAACTTTCCAGTAAATGGCCTCTAGTTTTTCAGTGAAATATATGGTGAGGTCCTTAGCAGAGAATATGGGGATGAGGGAGTAGGTTCTGTGGGAGACTTGAAAATAGATTAAAAAAAGATTTGGAACAGTTGTGGAAAGTAAAATAGTCATTTGAAAAGGGAGGAGGAAACAAAGTAATGGCAATATTGTAAGATGATCAGCTGTGAATGATTTAGCTATTCTCAGCAATACAATGATCCAAGACAACTCTGAAGGACTTAGGAAAATTTGATCCATCTCCAGAGAAAGAACTGATGGTGTCTCAATATAGATTGAAATGTATTTTTAAAAGTTTCTTTCTCTTAAGTTTTTTGGTCTGTTTTTTTCACAACCTGAATAATATGGAAATATTTGCATGACTATACATGTATAGCTTATATTGAATTGCTTGCATTCATAAGGGGGAAGGGAGGAAGAGAATTTTTAACACAAAGCTTTAAAATTGTTTTTACATGTAATTGAGGAAAAATAAAATTCTAAATAAATGAAAAAAGATTAAAAAACCAAACCAAAACAAAAGGGAGGAGAAAATGATGGCTTGCTGTAATGAGGGGTCAATTGACATTAGATAAAATTAATTTCTTTCAGATATAATCAGTATGGTCTTGTGATATCTCTAGGAACCATTAAGCAGTATATGAAATGTGAGAGAAAGAAACAGATTGTGAGTGTAATTCTGGACCAGGGTTTGGTAAAGAATTAATTATTGGCCACAGGACAAAGGTACATACATGGAATTTAAGATTAGAGAATAGTGTAGAGTTGAAATGGTTCACTAAGGGATCATGATACAGAAGGAAGGTAAGTATAGCTATTGCAGGGTGATGGCTTGGGAAGGACTGGAGAGTAGAAGGAATTTAGGTTATAAAGAGGGCACACAATAAGGAAAACTGTCTTGATAAAAGATTATACAGATAATCCACACTGGAAAGTATGGAGAGAGTAGCAGTATTATTAGGAGGGAGCCAGATCTTAGCACCAGAAGAGGGAAGGAGTGAGAAAGAAAGAGTTTTAAGATTAATTATGAAATAGATATCCAGAAGACACAGTGGGAGGGTAGGGTAAATATTGTAGAGGCAAGATTGAGAGAAATTGTGAGTAAGGAAGCCAAAAGTTACAGATGGAGATTGGGGGTTCTACATTGACACACTGGGGTATAGAATCATTGTAACCACTTAGGAATGGATTTAGGCACAGTATTAAGGGTTGAAGAGAGGTCCATTGAGGAGAACAAGAAGAATAGATTATTCAAGGTCCTCCATCAGGGAATGCTTAAAAAGTCCCCTGATGACTAAAATAGAAGTCAGAAGGTGCTTCGAGGTATTATACTAGGGTGGCCACCTGAGCTGGGTTGGAGAAGTCCTTGACAGCCAAAGGGAACAATTTACATACATTTTTTTCTAGATCAATGGTTAATGTCATTGTTTCAGCTAAATTATAGAGTGTATAAAATTCATTAGCAGCTAAATTCAGGGAAACAAAGGATGTGACTGAATAATTCAAATCATTTTGATATATTTTTTAACTGACCAGAAGCAGAAAGCAGCTATAGTGTTCATCTGATTAAGATAAGTTTTGACATGATGACATTTGAATAATATCTGTACTTGTCATTATAAGTTCATTAATAGATCTAAAGGCCCTATGATAGTTTGGAGTAGTGACAATGGTAAAAAAAGAAAAAAAAACATATCAATATCTGCATGTATATAGATGAAAATTGGGATTTTTTTTTATAATGTAACTTTGAGTTGCTACACAAGTAGAGTGTTTCTATGGCTTTAGTGTCAAATTCTAACCAAACTATGAAGTATCCATAATATTTTGAGAGCTCTCTGTCTGTATATAAGCTAAAATGTTTCTTATTGGTAACTCAGTACATTGTCACCTGGCCAATTTCTTTTCCTGAATAACATTTAATGAAACCCTGCAAATCAGCAGTATGTGGTTGCTTATATTGCTAATGTACTTTTTTTGAGTTAAATATTTTGGGTTAAAAATGTTCATCACAGCAAACTCCTCTCTTCCTCAAGGTAACACTAAACTCAGAGAAAATATCTTTTCCAAGGAAAATGATTTTTAAATGTTCATTTTTTTTCTTTGAAATGGCTGAAAAATGAACAATTGAACTCTGAGTAAATTTTAAATTTTTGTTAGCTAAACGTCTTCATCACATATTGAAAAACAACTATTTATGTTAGTCCACTATATTTTTAAGTTTAAAAAGAATGATGTTTTAGGTATATTTTTCACATGGAACATTGCCCAAGTGGATGAGGTATTAATATGAGAAACTATAAACAAAATGTAGTTTTCTAAACTGCAGCAGAGTGATGGTATTAATTTGTTACTATACACTGCCATCTTGAAAACTAAACTTAAGCATCCAAATTAAACAGAAGATGTAAATATTGGCCAGATGTTCCCTGGTGTTTGAACCCTTTTTGATTCTTGAATTGCATTAAATGGAGGTACAACTTGGGGCTGACTTAATGAATTCTCTTTCAATCTATGGACCTTTGCTAGGGACTTTTCTAACACATGATAATGACATCATCCTTTCAGGTAAGCGCCATGTGATGGTGTTCAGCTTTGGCAGGTCGCTGGAGTGTCAAACATGTTAGCTGGGGGGAGTCGTTGGTCCGACTGTCTTTATGTGGGTAGGGAATATGCTACCTCTTTAGGAAATGCCAGCTGAGGCTGAGATTTCCTATGCCAAGCTAAACAGAGCCCTGACCACAGGCTGAAATGCTGTAAGACTCCTTAATCGTTCTGTCAAGTGGAACTGTAACACATATTTTTCTCTACAAGTTGCAATAGTTTTCTGGGACAAATTGCAGCTGGTAAAATGTTAGTTTGGATGACATCAAAAAGGAAACAGGAGCATTTGACCTGGGTACTGCCTGATGATTAAAGGTGACCAAGGTTTGCTGATGAGTTAGAGGAAAAAAAAAAAAGACGTTGGTCCTGTCTTTTTGGTTTTAAGGCTGCCAAACTGATTACTACAGCCCCCAGCAATTTAGGACTTAGCAAGTACCAAAGAGATATTTAAATATGATCCAGTTTATAATTACATATTGCAATACTTTGATGCAAATGGAAAAAAATCAAATAATTCAGTAGGTAAACCTAATTTTTTTTTTTATTCCAGCTACCAGAATCCTCCTTTCCCTTACTCACTTGTCAAAATTCCTCTCTTCTTTGTGAGATTTAACAACTGAAGGGATGCCCTAGCAGTTGAAGAATAGCCAGCGTGAACATGACATTTTTGTGGTATCCAAGCTTCTACATTCAAGAGAGGATATTGTAAAAGGCAGGTCAGATGGAGACAGATGGTTAAAGCGCTTGACTTAGGTGAATGACATACAAAGGTAGGTAACATGATGTAGTGGAAAAAGCATTGGAGTTAAAGGGCCTAGATTGCTATGTTTTATAACATTAGATATGCTATTTCTTCTCTGTAGGCCTGATTTTTCCTGTTTGTATGATGAAAGAGTTGGACAAGATGACCTCAAAACTCTCCTCTAACTCTACATTGTATTATCTTTGTCAAGTCCTCTCAATCAGCTTTTCACCGACTTATTCCTCTGTCTGTTAAAGTATTTCATGATGATCTATTCATCAGCAGAAATTCTGAGGTCTTAGGTCATTCAAGGTCCTCTTGGACCAAGGCCTATGACAAGTGGAATTTTTCTGGAAAAAAGGCAGCTCTGACATGCTTTGCCTCTATGAAGGGGAACACTGTGGTCAAATGGTCTGATAATAGGAACTGATACATATTCTTCTGTCTAATGTGTAGGTCTAATTCTGAGTCTTTCTTATGAATCAGTCCTTTCAACTTTGTTTACTTGGATTTTAAAGAAGTTAATTTCTACATCTTTGTAGATATTAACGCTGAAATATGGTTTAAAACTTAAGTCATCAAGCAAAGTAAACTGTGGAGGCAGCAGATTATAATAAGGAGACAGCCTGAGGGCATGAAAAGAGCATTAGATTTAGTCAGTAGACTTATTTGAATCCCACTTATTCTACTTACTACATAGGTAACAATGGACAGATTGCTAAACATCTCAGGACCCCATTTTTCTCACCTCAAAAAATATGAGGGTTGGACAAGATAAAGGGCTATTAATACAGTATCTGTGAAAAAATACTGTGTATGTATATGCATACATATACATGCATACACATAGATAGGTGTATATATATCTATGTACCCATATATACACATACATGTATGTATACATACATATATACACATGTGTGTATATATGATGACTTAATTTCATTATGGATAGGGGTATTCTTCCTATGATTTGCCTTTCATTTTCTTGCTATATCAGGAATGAATGAATGAATGAATACTCATTCATTAAGTAGAAACTTCTTGTTATTGTTTGTCCTTTGTTTTTGAAGAGCACCAATGACATCATGGGGTGATATCTTGACTTTTGCATGAATTGTATTTAAGTGAGGCAAAGTTGCACAAAGTCATCAGCCTCTCTCTTCCAGAGACATTTAAGTCCAGTGGCAAGACAAAAGTCAGGATGACTGGTGAAGGACTGAGATGAAGTTGGGTGATCTTGCTGTCTTCAATGTCTGAACTAGCTCTAAGCATTCCACAGAGCCTCCTTCAGCTGCCTTCCTGGCCATTGATAACAATTGTTCTCATCCATCCATTCTGCTCGGGGAAGTCTTAACATGATTGGGATAGACCAACATTGTATACCCTATGCCAAAATTTTGCTGTTATTGTTGATTTTTCTCCTGTGTTCTCAAAGAGGACCATGACATGGGGGTGATGTCATGAGTTGCAGTGAGTTGGATTTAAGTGAGAGAGGGCTGTGCAAGATCACCAGCCTCACTCTCTCCTCCAGAGCCATCTGGGTCCAGTGGTAAGATATATATCAGGATGACTGGAAATGGTCCTGAAAATGACTGCATAAGAGCAACAAAACTGAACCCAACATACAGTCTTTCAGTAATTTCAGTAGAGAACCAGTTCTGAGGAGTGAGCTGTTTGACCCTACCCAGTAGTGAATTGACCCAACTATTGAGACACTGCATCCTACAAGCATAAAAAGCACCTCAGCCACACATGAGCTTGATGGGATGAATATCTGTAGCAACCTTTATAAAATTAGATTATAGCTTGTTGCTAGACCTCTTTTGATGCTCATAAGGTCATAGCCTAGTCTGGTCTGTCAGTGAAATACATTCATCAAAGATCAAGAAAGAAGAAACAAAACCGAGATAAATGAAACTAGAATTGCCATGTATTTGCTGCTACATAATGAGTAGGTGGAGGAGAGGGTAGGCCACTTCCTTCTCATTGGTAAACTGTAGGGAGAGAATATATTTTTCATCCATTTAAATCTTTTATATGTAACTAGGTATTTCCCAGGACTAAACTCAGGGTCTTATTCTCCATCTGAATTTCACTTGGTGATCTGCACTCATGGATTCAATTATGCATATGCTGATGATAATCAAATAAATTTATCCATTCATAATCTCTCTGCTAACCTCCAGTCTTGGACACCTTAGACTAGGTGTACTGTAGACATCTTAAAATTAATGTGTCGAGGGGGCGGAGCCAAGATGGTAGAGAGGAAGCAGCAAGCTGCCTGAGCTCTCCTTCTGTTCCCTCAAAACGAACATTAAATCAAGCCTCTGGATGGATTCTGAAACTACAGAACCTGCAAAGAGACAGAGAGACACAGTGCTCCAACCAGAGATAATTTAGAAGACTTCAGGAAAAGGTCGGTCTGACTCGGGCAAAAGGGAGGCCCAGCGCAGGGCAGCAACCCAGCGCCAAGGGGGTCCGGGCAAGTCAGCAGGAGCTGCGGGCCACAGCCGAACAACTGAGGCTCCCGGAACCTGGTTCAAAAATCTGGTGGCCAAGAAGGACAGTGGAAAAACCTACCTGCACCGGCCGAGAGGGCCACGAACAGCGGGATCAGACGCCGGGGTCTGGCGCCTGGCTGGCTGAGCACAATCAGACAGGAAGTGCAGGGCGGGGATCTCCACACACCATAAAGGCCTCAGAGTAAAAGCCCGGTCACACAGCACCTATACACCTGCACAAGAAGCCCAAAACAGGGACCCTGGTGCCCCCAGAGCAGACCTCAACTTAAAGAATAAATAAATAAGCTGCAATAATGAGTAAGAAGCAAAAAAGAGCCCTCTCCATTGAGAGCTTCTGTATCAATAGGGAAGAAGCCAACACAAACTCAGATGAGGACAATAGCCTCAAATTGTCTACATCTGAAGCCTCACAAGGGAAGGTGAATTGGTTGCAAGAACAAAAAGCCTTCCTGGAAGAGCTCAAAAAGGATTTTAAAAATCAATTGCAAGAGGTAGAAGAAAAAATGGGGAGAGAAATGAAAGCAAAACAAAAAAACTATGAAAAAAGAATCAGCAGCTTGGAAAAGGAAGCTGAAGAAAACAAAGCCTTAAAAAATTCATTTGGCCAAATGGAAAAAAAAGCTACATAATCTCACTGAAGAAAACAATACCTTAAAAAATTAACTTGGCCAAATGGAAAAAAAGGTGCATAATCTCACTGAAGAAAACAATGCCTTAAAAATTAAAGTGGGACAGTTGGAAGATAAGGAATCCATGAGACACCAAGAATCAGTCAAGCAGAATAAAAAAAATGAAAAAATAGAAGAAAATGTGAAATACCGCATTGGAAAGACAACTGATCTGGAAAACAGATCGAGGAGAGACAATTTGAGAATCATTGGACTGCCAGAAAGCCATGACCAGAAAAAGAATCTAGACACCATATTCCAGGAAATTATTAAGGAGAACTGCCCTGATATCATAGAATCAGAGGATAAAATCATCATTGAAAGAATCCACCGATCACCTCCGGAAAGAGACCCCAAAAGGAAAACTCCAAGGAATATTGTAGCCAAATTCCAGAATTATCAGGTGAAGGAGAAAATACTCCAAGCAGCCAGAAAGAAGCAATTTAAATATCAAGGAGCCACAGTCAGGATTGCTCAGGACCTGGCAGCTTCAACATTAAAGGACCGCAAGGCTTGGAATATGATATTCCGGAAGGCAAAGGAGCTTGGATTGCAGCCGAGAATCTATTACCCAGCAAAAATGTGCATTTTCTTTCAGGGGAAAAGATGGACATTTAATGACATTGGGGACTTTCAATCTTTCCTGGTGAAAAGACCAGAACTGAATAGAAAATTTGATCTCAACATACAAGACTCAAGAGAAGTTTAAAAAGGTAAACAGAGGGGGGAAAAAAAAGTTACCCTATTAGGTTAAACTGTTTATATCCCTACATAGGAAGATAATACTCATAACTCTTAAGAACTGTAAATGTATTTGGGCAGAGAGAAGGACTTTATATAGAGGGTATAAATATAAATTGTCTTTGATGTGATGATACAAAAGAATTAAGGGGATAAAAAGCGAGTCTATGGGGAGGAGAGGAAAGGGGAGGTGGAATGGGATGAATTATATTATATGAAGAGGTGGAAAAAACCTATTACAATAGAGGGAAAGAAAGGAGGGGGGAACATGGTTTCAACCCTATTCTCATTAGATTTGACTCAAAGAGGGAATAACATATACGTTCATTGGGATAAAGAAACTTAACTCATTCTTTAGGGAAACAAAAGGGGAAGGGAAAGGGGGGGACTGATAGAAGGGAGGACAAAAGCAAGGGAGAAAAGGGTAAAGAAAAGAGAGGGGGGTGATAAAAAGGGAGGGCAGATCGGGGGAGGCAGGGGTAAGAAGTAAAACGTTGGTGAGGAGGGATAGGGTGAAAGAAGGGGGGAAAAGTACCAAAGGCATAAATAGAATGGAGGGGAATAAACAGTCAGTAATAATAACTGTGAATGTGAACGGGATGAACTCTGCTATAAAACAGAAGCGAATTGCAGAGTGGATTAAAAACCAGAACCCTACAATATGCTGTTTACAAGAAACACATTTGAAGCAGAGAGATACACACAGAGTAAAGGTAAAAGGCTGGAGCAGAATATATTATGCCTCAGCTAAAGTAAAAAAGGCAGGGGTAGCAATCCTTATCTCAGACAAAGTGCAGGCAAAAATAGATCTCATTAAAAGAGATAAGGAAGGAAATTACATCTTGCTTAAAGGTACTATAGATAATGAAGTAATATCAATATTAAATATGTATGGGCCAAGTGGTATAGCATCCAAGTTCTTAGAGGATAAGTTAAATGAGTTACAAGAGGAATTAGATAGTAATACTATACTAGTGGGGGATCTGAATCTCCCCCTCTCAGAATTAGATAAATCTAGCCAAAAAATAAATAAGAAAGAAGTGAAAGAGGTGAATAGATTACTAGAAAAGTTAGACATGATAGATGTCTGGAGAAAATTGAATGGGGATAGAAAGGAATATACCTTTTTCTCAGCAGTACATGGCACATTTTCAAAAATTGACCATGTATTAGGGCACAAAAACATCATAGTCAAATGTAGAAAGGCAGAAATAGTAAATGCATCCTTCTCAGATCATGATGCAATAAAAATTACATGTAAGAAAGAGCCAGGGAAAAGTAGAATGAAAATCAATTGGAAACTAAATAATTTCATTCTAAAGAATGAATGGGCCAAACAAGAAATCATAGAAACAATCAATAACTTTATCCAAGAGAATGACAATAATGAGACAACATACCAAAATCTATGGGATGCAGCCAAAGCAGTGCTTAGGGGAAAATTTATAGCTCTAAATGCTTACATGAATAAGAAAGAGAACGAGGAGATTAATGAATTGGGCATGCAACTTAAAAAGCTAGAAAAAGAACAAATTAGAAATCCCCAATTAGACACTAAATTAGAGATCCTGAAAATCAAAGGAGAAATTAATAAGATTGAAAGCAAAAAAAACCCTATAGAATTAATCAATAAAACTAAGAGCTGGTTTTATGAAAAAACCAATAAAATAGATAAAATATTGGTTAATTTGATTAAAAAAAAGAAAGAAGAAAACCAAATTACCAGTATCAAAAATGAAAAGGGTGATGTTACCACCAATGAAGTGGAAATTAAATCAATAATTAGGAATTATTTTGCCCAACTGTATGCCAATAAATTTGACAATCTAAATGAAATGGATGAATATTTACAAAAATACAAACTGCCCAGGTTAACTGAAGAGGAAATAAAATCCTTAAATAAACCCATATTAGAAAAAGAAATTGAACAAGCTATTAATGAACTCCCTAAGAAAAAATCCCCAGGGCCAGATGGGTTTATGGGTGAATTTTACCAAACATTTAAAGAACAATTAATTCCAATATTATACAAATTATTTGGAAAAATAGGTGAAGAAGGAGTTCTACCAAATTGGTTTTATGACACAAGTATGGTGGTGATATCAAAACCAGGCAAAGCAAAAACAGAGAAAGAAAATTATAGACCAATTTCCCTTATTAATATTGATGCTAAAATCTTAAATAAGATATTAGCAAGGAGATTACAGCAAGTGACCACCAGGATAATACACTATGACCAGGTGGGATTTATACCAGGAATGCAGGGCTGGTTCAACATTAGGAAAACTATTAACATAATCAACCACATTAATAAGAAAACCAACCAAAATCATCTGATTATCTCAATAGATGCAGAGAAAGCTTTTGACAAAGTATAGCACCCATTCCTAATAAAAACACTAGAGAGTTTAGGAATAGGACGAGCTTTCCTTAGAATAATAAACAGTATCTACCTAAAGCCATCAGCAAGTATTATATGCAATGGAGATAAATTAGAGGCCTTCCCAATAAGATCAGGGGTGAAACAGGGATGTCCATTATCACCCCTATTATTTAATATTGTTCTAGAAATGTTAGCTTTAGCAATCAGAGAAGAGAAAGGAATTAAAGGAATTAGAATAGGCAAGGAGGAAACAAAACTATCACTCTTTGCAGATGATATGATGGTATACTTAAGGAATCCTCGAGAATCAAGTCAAAAATTACTTGAAACAATTAACAACTTTAGCAAAGTAGCAGGATATAAAATAAATCCACACAAATCATCAGCATTTCTATACATGACCAACAAAGTCCAGCAGCAAGAGATAGAAAGAGAAATTCCATTTAAAGTAACGGTAGATAATATAAACTACTTGGGAGTCTACTTGCCAAGACAAACCCAGGAACTCTATGAACACAACTACCAAACACTCTTCACACAAATCAAATCAGATCTAAATAATTGGAAAGATATCAATTGCTCATGGATAGGCAGAGTTAATATAGTAAAAATGACAATACTGCCTAAATTAATTTCCTTATTCAGTGCCATACCAATCAGACTACCTAAAAATTATTTTATACAGCTAGAAAAAATAATAACAAAATTCATCTGGAAAAACAAAAAAATCAAGAATATCCAGGGAAATAATGAAAAAAAATTCACAGGAAGGTGGGTTAGCGGTACCAAACCTGGAGCTTTACTATAAAGCAGCAGTCATCAAAACTATCTGGTACTGGCTAAAAAATAGAGTGGTAGATCAATGGAATAGGCTAGGCTCAGGAAATGCAGTATTAAATGACACTAGTAATGTAGTGTTTGATCAACCCAAAGACTCCAGCTTCTGGGATAGGAACTCAGTATTTGACAAAAACTGCTGGGAAAACTGGAAGATAGTATGGCAGAAATTAGGCTTAGACCAACATCTTACACCTTATACTAAAATAAGGTCAAAATGGATACATGATTTAGACATAAGAGGTGATACTATAGGTAAATTAGGAGAGAAAGGAATAGTGTACCTATCAGATCTTTGGAAAGGAAAACAGTTTTTGACCAAACAAGAGATAGAGTATATTATAAAATGCAAAATGGATGATTTTGATTATATTAAATTAAAAAATTTTTGTACAAATAGAAGCAATGCATCCAAAATTGGAAGGGAGGCAGAAAGCTGGGAAACAATTTTTGAGGCCAGTGCTTCTGATAAAGGCCTCATCTCTAAAATATATAGGGAATTAAATCAAATTTATAAGAATCCAAGTCATTCCCCAATTGAGAAATGGTCAAAGGATATGAACAGGCAGTTTTCTGATGAAGAAACCAAAGCTATCTATTCCCATATGAAAAAATGCTCTAAATCTCTAATGATTAGAGAGATGCAAATTAAAACAACTCTGAGGTACCACCTGACACCTATCAGATTGACTAAAATGACAAAAAAAGAAGATAATAAATGTTGGAGAGGCTGTGGGAAAATTGGAACACTAATGCATTGTTGGTGGAGCTGTGAGCTGATCCAACCATTCTGGAGAGCAATTTGGAATTATGCCCAAAGGGCAATAAAGCTGTGCATACTCTTTGACCCAGCAATCCCACTTTTAGGTCTTTTGCCCAAAGAAATCATGGAAGGGGGAAAGGGACCCACATGTACAAAAATATTTATAGCTGCTCTTTACGTGGTAGCAAGGAATTGGAAGTTGAGGGGGTGCCCATCAATTGGGGAATGGCTGGACAAGTTGTGGTATATGAATACAATGGAATACTATTGTGCTGTAAGAAATGATGAGCAGGAAGAGTTCAGAGAAACCTGGAGGGTCTTACGTGAGCTGATGATGAGTGAGATGAGCAGAACCAGAAGAACATTGTACACAGTATCATCAACATTGAGTGTTGATCTACTGTGATGGACTATATTCTTCTCACCAATGCAGTGGTACAGAAGAGTTCCAGGGAACTCATGATAGAAGAGGATCTCCAAATCCAAGAAAAAAAAAAGAAAGAAAGAACTGTGGAGTATAGATGCTGATTGAACCATATTATTTCTTTTGTTTTGGGTGCTGTTTTTTTGTTTTTTGTTTTTTTTTTTTTCTATTTTGAGGTTTTGCATCACTGCTCTGATTCTTTCTCTTGTAACAGGATTAATGCAGAAATAGGATTAATGTTATTATGTGTATATACATATGTGTGTGTATATATATCTATATCTATATCTATATGTATAGAGATATATAGATATAACCTATACCAGATTACCTGCTGTCTAGGGGAGGGGGGAGGGAGGGGAGGGAGGGAGAAAAATCTGAAATTGTAAAGCATGTATAAACAAAAGTTGAGAACTATCTTTACATGTAACGGAAAAAATAAAATACCTCATACATTAAAAAAAAAATTAATGTGTCCAGAAACCAAAATATTATCATTACCACCAGATTTTCTAATTTACCTTTTCTTAACTTCCTGTTACTATGCAAAGAATCTACATCCTCCCAGCCAACGAGGCTCACAACTTAGGTGTCATTTGCAACATTTACTCTTTCAACCCTCCTTCCTCCAACTTTGTCCAAGATCTTGCCAAATTCTATTGATTTTACCTTAACAACATTACACATGAACACACACATACACACACACTCCATTCTCTGACATTTAGTTCTGACTCAGCAGCCAATTAAAAGGTTTTTATTCATCATGGTGTAAGCCAAAAGAAACAGTTAGATGATATCTCCGTCTTTTCTGAATTGGAGTAGAGCCTCTCCAGGAAGGCATTTCCAGAAACAAGCTCACTAAGCCCCTCTGTGAGTTATCATCACCCAGAGCATATGTTCTAAGGATTGTATCTTCATTGACTAGTCCCCTAGCTATAAACATATATGTTGATGGGTAAGAGAGAAAACAAAGTATAAAAAATATACAGCTCATTTTTTAAAAAAATTAATTTTTAATTTATGGAATAAAATAAGCATTTCTATAACAGTATAATAAAAAGATGATTTCACATGAAACTGAAAATCTATTACATACAATTTGTTATTTCTTGTAAATATATAATAAAGCTATTGTGTTAATTTCTTTTTTTCTCTCTCTTTTCTTCCTTTCCCAACACTCCCTGCCCTAGAGATGGCTACCATTAGACACAAATATGTTTATTTTTTCATTTTTAACTTTTCATTTTAACTTTTGTTGTAGTTTTCATTAGATGGAACATTTGTATGGAATTAGCTCATTTGCAGCATCTAGAAAGATAGCAAGAAAATGCGAATATTCCTTGTTTGTCAGAGAAGAAATTTCAAGTATTCAAATGAAGACAAGAATCTCAGAAATATTTGGCTGAAGAAAAAAAAGGATAACAAAGAAAAAAGACTGCATAATAATCAAAATAGTCATGTTGACTCAAAGTTAGTATTGTTGGAAAATTCAAGCCAACCATAGGATCTAATGTTGGAAGGGAGTTTCAAATTTATTTAATTCCATTTTCAAATTTTATAAGTGATAAAACTAAAGCTCAGAGAAATGAATGGCTTTTCTAAAGATGTTAAGGTAGTAGGTAACAGAACGGTAATAGCTAGCATTTTTATAACACAGAGAGATTTTCAAAGCATTTCACAAATGTCTCATTTTATCCTCAGAACAAATCCTGTGATGTGAATGCTATTATTATTTTCAATTTACCCATGAGGAAGCTGAGGCAGACAGAGATTGAATTAATTTGCCATGGGTCACACATCTAGTAAGTGTCTGGGGCTGGGTTTTAACTTAGGTCTTCTTGATTACACATCCAGCCACTGAGCCACTTAGCTAGAATATTACCTGAGGTCTCTGACTCTAAATTCAGTAATCTTTCCATTATCCTCCAAGGGGAAGGCATGGCATAAATTTATTATGCTTACATGATTTATTCATTGTTATAGAGGGGTAAGAGCACCAAACTGGGGATTAACTAGTCAGCCAGTCTAGGACAGGTTAAAAATGTTAAATAGCATGAGTCCAAACACTGATTCTTGGGATCTTTATCAAAGACCTCTTTCCAAATTGATACCCAATTCACTACTCCTTGGCTGCAGCCAAGCAAGTAGTTCCAAAGCCAATCAGTTATTATTATGTAGGTTACATCTCTTCATATTGTCTACAAGAGTCTTTGTAAAATGCCTAGCTAAAATACTGGTAAACTAGCTCTACAACCTTCTCTTTATATAAATATAATTTCCCTGAGAAGCAGCATAGCATAGTGGACACAACATGCTGAAGAGACGATGCCAATCTACAAATTGTTATTGGTAGATTAAGTGCCTCCTCTGGACCATCATCTACACCAATTAACTCAGTTCTGGGAAAAGCAAACAAAACCGGTAATATACCTTGTCAAAAATGGAAAATAATTTGGTTTGGCCTTATTTATACTTTCCCCACACCTTTTTATGTCAGGAAACAACTCAGTTTGTGTTGTGTTTGCTCTCGTTCTGAGGCATTTAACTCTTGGTCTTATCAGTTGTTCAGTTGTGTCTGACTCTTTGTGACCCAGTACACTTTACTGTCCTTGGGATTTTCATGGCAAGAATAGTAGTTTGTCATTTCCTTCTCAAGTGGATTAAGGCAAAAAGAGATTAAGTGACTTGCCCAAGGTTGCACAGCTAGTAAGTGTCTCAGGTTAGATTTGAACTCAGGTCTTTCTCATTCTAAACCCAAAGCTCTGTCCAGTGAACCATCTAGCTGCCCCAACTAACTTAGTGATCGCTGATTCTTTCCTAGATATTAATTAACTATCCCTTAAATAATTTGTTTTACAGTTTTTCAAAGACTGGAGTCAACATAACTGATCTATAATTCATAGACTTCACTCTCTTCCTTAAAAAATATACTTAGGAGGCAGCTAGGTGGCACATTGGATAAAGCACCGGCCCTGGATTCAGGAGGACCTGAGTTCAAATCCTGCCTCAGACACTTAACACTTACTAGCTGTGTGACCCTGGACAAGTCACTTAACCCCAATTGCCTCACCAAAAAAAATTAAATATATATATATACCTTAGTATCTTCTCTTTGGTCTGTATCACCTCCCCTGTTCTCTATCATCTTTCAAAAATCGCTTACCGTAGATGAGTAGTCACATCTGACAGTTTACTTTGGGGGCTGGTATGTGTTTTATCTGGACCTGGTACAAACTTATAAGGAGCGGCTAGATATTGTTTTACTATCTTCTTCATTATTTTGGCTTCAAGTACCTATTAGTCACTTTTGTTCTGTATTTCCTGATTTAAGGCCATTCTCCTTGGAAAAAGAAACAGAAACAAAGTAAGACTTGAGTAAGTATGCTTTTTTCTCATTTGTTATCATAATCCTATCCGCCCTGAGTAATGGCCCTCTTCCTCCTTTGATCTTCCTCTTATCCCCACTACAGATAAATCCAACCAACCAAAAAGCCAGATGTTGTTGTTGTTGTCTTTAGCATTCCTTGCTGTCTTTATCTCATGCCAATCTTTAGCACTCTTAACACTGTTCATGACATGATTTTTTGTTCTCACTCTTGTTACTGGCTCTTGTTTCCATCTTCTAAACATCTCTTTCTTTCTTTTTTTCTTTTCTTTTCTTTTTTTTTAGTGAGGCAATTGGGGTTAAGTGACTTGCCCAGGGTCACACAGCTAGTAAGTGTTAAGTGTCTGAGGCCGGATTTGAACTCAGGTACTCCTGAATCTAGGGCCGGTGCCCTATCCACTGTACCGCCTAGCTGCCCCCCCCCCCTTTTTTTTTATACATCTCTTTCTAAAATTGAATTTAGAGGTTAAGTTCCCTATTGATTGAACTTATTCAATACCCACCCCTTTTTACAAAATCATACAATGTCAGAATTGGAAGGGACCTCAGATTCCATTTATAATTGAACAAGAAGATCTTCTACAACATGCCCAAAATGTAGTCATTCAACTTTGCTTAAAGACCTTGGAAAGCAGGAACCCCTTAGGCAGAACAATTTACTTTTGTAAATCTGTAAAATGTTAGGAAGCAGATGACTGATAATGAAGCATACTACTTACTCATGACATAGATAATAATGGGCAAATATGCAGAATGAGACACACATTTTTGGACATGGCCAGTTTAGGCATTTGTTTTGCTTGATTATATTTATCTATATAAGGATTTTGGTCTTCTTTCCCTGCCCCCAGCCCCAAAGGGAAAGTTTGAGGGGGAGGGAGGATAAATGCTGGGAAATTATTTTTTAAAAACCCAAAATTTAATTAAAATAAATGTTAAGCATTTTTTTCATCATATAATTTGCCTTTCTGCAACTTTTACCTATTTCTCATAGTATTTCCCTCTAGGTCCAAGCAAAACAAGTCTGATAATACTTCTTATATGGGATAGACCTTCAAATACA
The DNA here is from genome assembly GCF_019393635.1 of Dromiciops gliroides. Lineage (NCBI taxonomy): Eukaryota > Metazoa > Chordata > Mammalia > Microbiotheria > Microbiotheriidae > Dromiciops > Dromiciops gliroides. The sequence continues at coordinate 255,909,600 of NC_057861.1, forward strand.
TGACTATAGTTACATTATCTCCATAGTCTTCTCCAAATAAAACATTCTCAGTATAGCATGATTTCCAGGCCCTTCATCATTCTGATACCCCCTACCTCCCCTATGGACCCTCTCTATCTTATGGCCTTCTTAAAATGTAGGGCTACATTTATCATCTAAATGCTTTTTCTTTCTGTTTCAAAATGTCCTTTTTAAAAAAAGGAAAAAAATGTCCTTCTTAAAAGCTTTTCATCCCTTCTCCGATGACTTTCCTTATAGAATTTTAGTTTCTAGGACTCAGACTTTCTGTAGAGTCTTTGAAATATGATCCCCACATTTCTCAGGTGCATAAGAGAATATGCTCCCCCAAAACTAACACTAGAAAATAGAAGTGCCCACACTATAAATAACTTAGTACTGATTTGCAGTGAAAAGTCAATGGCCAGTCATAAAACCTTCAATATCATGCCTATTGCCAGGAATCACAAATTGTCCTTCAGATTTAATGGCACTGCTTCAATATTGCCTTCAAAAAGTATTTCTTTGCCTTTATAATATGTAATTGCCCTCGTGGATATTTCAGACATTCCAAATAGAAAGGAAATAGGAATGCATGAGCTCATCGTGACACCTTCTCTGTACTCAAAATTCCTCAGTAAGCGATTACACTATTGCTGTATGCTAGTGGACCTGAGCAAGGTATTAGAGAGGTTCCTCTTGTTTACATCAGGCTTTTAGCTCCAGTCCACAGACACTATGTGCAAAGAGATGAGGAAACTAAGAGAAAATAAGAATTCTAGGAGGAATTTGTCTAATAATGGAACCAATTTTAAAACTTCCAGTTTAGAACTATCAAGTATATTCTTCATCTTGGACTTTGGATATTTTGCTAACACTTTTTGTATTAAGATATGAGAAATAGAAATTCTGAGGTGATTTCCACCCTCAACAGTCTATTATTCCAATCATACACATGAATCATCATAAGATAAAATGTATATCACAAATATTGAGAAGTGTTAGCCAGCATAAAAAAGATAATTTGACATTAGAATTCATTTAATAAAATTCATTAAGTTTCCACCATACACAAGACTCTGCTAGATTTTGGGAGTACAAAGACGAAAATCCTAAGGAGCTTGCATTCTATTTAAGGAAAACAGCATGTAAAAACAGCATAGGACAATGAAACAAATACTGCCTCCAGAGTCAGAGGACCTCCCCCTTTTGATTGTATGACCCTTAAGTGGGTTGCTTAACCTCCTAGGGCCTCAGGTTCCTTGACTTTAAAATTGGGGAATTGGGCAAGTTGGTCTCTTGGTTCTTTTTTGCTTTATTTCTATCATCCTATAAAGTTCTATTATCCTAGATACAATTATAATAGGTAAGTTGAAGAGAAAGAAAACATTGGGAATCTGGAGAATCTGGCAGCAATTTATAGAAGAAGGGGTATCTTAGCTTGAGGAAGTGTTTAAAAAGCTTTTAATGATGATAAGGATTTTGAAAGGTAAAGAAGGGAGTAAATATATTTCCAACATAGGGAACAGCTTATACAAATGAAGAGAAGTATTAGAATGTTGAGTTTAAGGAACAGCTGGTAGTTCAGGATAGCTGGAATGTAAAGGGGGAGTAATATTAAATAAGGTCGAGTAAATAGGTTGTATCTAGATTGTGGAAGGCCTGGAATGCTAAGGAGTTTGTATTTTAATTTTGAGAAAATAAGAAGTCAGTGAAGCAGGAGAATGATGTAGTCTGAACTATGTAGTCTTAAGGAAGTTTACATGGGTACCCAAATACAGACAGATTGGAAACAATACAGAAGAGAATCAGAGAAACCAAATAAGAGGTTACTACAATGGTCTGAGAGGGAATTTAGAACTAAGGTGATAGGTTTGTGAGTGGAGAGAATAATGTAAAGGCAGTGTTGTTGGAAAGTGTTTTGCTATGGAAAGTGAGGAAGAAGGAAAAATGAAAGATATACCCAAGTTTATAAAGCTAAGTGACTAGGAAAATTTCAGTGTCTTCAGCATAAATAGGGAAGGTGGGAGGAGAGGACAATTCAGGGCTTGAGATGTTAAGTTCCTCCACAAAAGTTCTACCGTAATAACATTTTTAGCATGGAGGTGAGTGCTTCTCTTAAAGACTGTGGTAGAAGAGTACAAGCTCTGACAGTTTCTATCAAGCTGAATGAATAGCTCTAAGTATAGTCCTGGCTCTAAAGGCTATTTACTGTGTGAAGACCAGCCTTGCTAGGTATGTAGAGGCTAGTCACCAGCAATTTGGATACTTATGATGAATTAATGGACCAGAGAAACCCATGAAATAAAGACAAATACAAAATTATTTTCAGTCTGGTCTACTAAAAGTATACCTTTATATTTCTTCAATAATATTAGCAGAAAATGGACAGTATGTGCTAAATCTCAAAGTATTTCTGGATTATCTACACACATCAATTTGACTATTGGCATTTCAATTGTGAGATCTTCATCCACTGACTGAGTATATAGACAAGTGGAGGATATGAACCATATCAATAGTAATATCCATGCTCTAAATAAAGTGTTCTTAACCTGGAGTTGATGAACTTATTTTAATTTTTTTCTAATATATGGATAACTTTTAATATGATTAATTAACTTTGCAATCATATGTAATTTATTTTATACATTTAACATCATGATGAGGAGTCCATAGATTTCCCCAGATGGCCAAAGGTTCTGTGACACACACAAAATAATCCTGCTCTAAATTAACCAGCAGATAAAAGTAAGTTGCACTCCAATTAAAGGATGTCTTACAAGTTCTTTTTGGAAAGACAAACCAAGGAGTTTATTGCATGGGGTTTCATTGTGTGTCCCCCAAACAATTAGAAACATCATTTCCCAGGACATTTTTGTCATCTCTCTTTTCAGTAATCATGTTGAACATAAGGAAAATTACCATAATGAAAATAATTCCTTCTTAAATGACAATATCTGTTGTAGAGAATGAAGAGGTAGAGAAGTTCTATGAAAAATTTGACAGACTTCACCAGAATAAGTCAACATAGGCTTTGCCACTTAGTGACATCAATATGAAGATGGGTCTATGAAAAGACTAGGTAGAAAAAAAAAACCCATGTAGTTTAGGTTTCAGAAATGAAAAAATCTCATGCAAATTTGGATATAACAAATACTTTCTTTAAGAATACAATTTTTTTTTTTTAGTGAGGCAATTGGGGTTAAGTGACTTGCCGAGGGTCACACAGCTAATAAGTGTTAAGTGTCTGAGGCCGGATTTGAACTTAGGTACTCCTGACTCCAGGGCCGGTGCTCTATCCACTGTACCACCTAGCTGCCCCTAAGAATACAATTTTTAGAGGTTCTAGACATGGTAAACTTTGGATAATATTTTGAAAATGAAATTAACTATATCTTAGCAGACATTTTATATAGTGAAACATACTATCAGGATCCATAATTAATTGAAAGTGTTGGATAATACCAATTGCATAGTTTATTGTTTCTGAAAACATTTGAATAAGTAGAACACAACATAATCACCCTAAAAGATTTTCTTGAAAAAGTTTATCACCCATGAACATATTAAGATTAAATAAAATTCAATTGGAAGAAAGCCAGGGGTGTAAGTGAACTGCAATGATGATTTCTTTATAAGCTGTGACATGAGAAATATCCAGGAAAAGTATATAAGAAAAAATAGTTACATAATGAGAGCAAGGGATTCATATGAACGTTCTGAGTGTTATACTAGTTCCACCGAATCTTAAAATACCTGGAGAAAAGCCTCTTTTATATATAGAATGAAAAGGCATAGGTGTATAGTCATCTGTACCATTAAAGAGTGAGATCACATTGATTAGGTCATAGATGCATTAAAGTACTATGGTATTAAAATCATCATTTGACAAGAAGCTAGGATTAATACACCATTACTCAGAAGAATTCTTTGAAAAGGAATGTATGCCTCTGAATAGTGTTTTACTCATCTTTGTTTCTTGGAAAATAAAGTCAAATCATGCATTTCTGAGAATCCTTTTATATAAGATATCTTCAATTTTACGGATTCATATCTCCTTTTTATTGGGGTCAAGTGACTTGCCCAGGGTCACACAGCTAGTAAGTGTTAAGTGTCTGAGACCGGATTTGAACCCAGGTACTCCTGACTCCAGGGCCGGTGCTCTATCCACTGCGCCACCTAGCTGCCCCCTCATGTCTCCTTTAAAAATGTTTTATTGGGGCAGCTAGGTGGTGCAGTGGATAGAGCACCGGCCCTGGAGTCAGGAGTACCTGGGTTCAAATCCGGTCTCAGACACTTAACACTTACTAGCTGTGTGACCCTGGGCAAGTCACTTAACCTCAATTGTCTCACTAAAAAAAAAAAAAGGTTTTATTGATTCCTTTTAAAATCACATTGCAGTGATTTTGGGGGAAAATATATATCCCAACCACAAAGAAACACCAAAGATGCCATCCCCCGCAAAAAGAAAAAATAATTTCCCTTCTTTCTGGTCAAGCAAAATTATCTGACACAATGAAACATTTACCCTGTTTCCAACATTCTCTCTTGGTAGAAGGGAGTTATGTCTCATTAGATATTTTTGGTTTTGTTTTTGTTTTTGTGGGGTAATGAGGGTTAAGTGACTTGCCCAGGATCACAAAGCTAGTGTCAAGTGTCTGAGGTCAAATTTGAACTCAGATCCTCCTGAATCCAGGACCGGTGCTTTATCTACTGCACCACCTAGCTGCCCCCTCATTAGGTATTTTATTAAGGCTTCAATTTCTCTTTTTTCAGCTTCCTATAAATGGCCTTTCAGTTTACTTTGTGTTTTTGTATGTATGTATATATATATATATATATGTATGTTTGTATGCATGTATATATGCCTTATCATATTATCATGTTATATAATTATGATGTAAAATAATGATGTTATAACATAAAACATATACATACATTTCATTTACCTATTTTACTGTATCTTATCAGTTCATATACCTCTTCCCATATTTCTCTGAATTTCTTGTAATTGTCACTTCAGGGCACAATAATATTCTATTACTTTCAAATATCATAGCATGCCTGTCTTGTACCATATCCCTTCCAAGACAGATCATTGCTGTTTTTCTCATTTTTGCCAATTTGTATGGTATGACATGAAATCTCAATGTTTTATTGGTTTGTAATTTGTGACTAGTGATGTGGGGCATGTATCTATGTGGTGATTAAAAAAATTCCATGTTATTCAATAATATATCAGATATTCATCTTTTTCCTGAACTGACTCCTCTACAAATTAACTAATTCTAGTGTCCAAAAGGATTGGAGGAATTTAATTTTCCAAATAATTTATCTTAATCAAATAATATTTATTATACCAGTTTTTCCAAATGTACAATCTATCTGTTATTTGTGAATTTGAACTTTTAGGAATTCCATTAGGTTATTTTGCATTACTAGAATGCAATATAGTAAACTTTTATATTGGATAGCATCTTGAAAGCTATAAAGCAACTTTGATAATTTCTAAAAATGCTCATGGAGAGCAGCTTTCTGGAAAAAAATAAACTTTATTCAGTAAATATATTTATGCATATGAAATAATTTTGCTTATGTTTCAGATTCTATGTCTGAATATGTAATAATTGTTGTAATAACATACTTCGAATATACCTACATGCATATAACTATAATTGTATAAACCCTAAACATTTGATCTTGTATGTATGAATAGCTGATATCAAAGGGAAACTGAAGCATCTATGAGCAGTTCTATGAGAATAGAGTTCTTTTGGTAAAATTGGAAGGTAAACTTTTAGTTTTGAATTATTTTTTATCTATGTGATGGGGACAACTGTTACAATATATCTTAAAATGTTTCCTTTTTCCCCCTGACCACATTAGTAAAGGGGCTGCTAAGTGATATGGAAGTACATCATAAAATTGGGTTAACTGACTATATGAAAGATTAATATTGTCTCATTTGGGTCTCAAATGATGTTCAAAAATTCTTTTAAAAATTAATTTTAGTTGAATTACTATCAAATTGTTCACAATGGATATTCTACTTGAGTCTTCTCTGTAATGTTGCTGTCTGTAAGGTGGCTAAAATTCTAGCTAAACTGTCCAAAAATCTGAGTGGTCGTCATAAATTATAAGCTTTAGCAAGAGTTTAGACTTTTAAGTATTTATTAAAGAGCATAAGAATTTGGTGAAGAGAGAGAAAGAGGCCAAGATGCCTTCATCTATCTATCTAAGGGAGCCAGCATCTCTGCTCCGCTCCACATGAGGTCCCTGCAAAAGAAAGAGCCCCTTGCTCCTTCCTCCTCCCAGAAACCTCTCATGAAAAAGGAAAAAGGGCTATCCACACACACACACACACACACACACACACACACACACACACACACAGCTCCAAGCTAATTGGCTGATAGCTTTGATCGACAGTACCCACGAGCAAACGTCAATTCCTGACGCCAAGGCCACATGGCTATGTCCTTGGTCTAGAGCTCACAAAATGTTCCTCCCAGCAGGGGGTGTTATTTCAACTCTCACATCTCAAAACTTCAATTTCATGGTTTTCTGCCTCACCCTGCAAATGAATCAGTCTTCTACTTTATTGAGAATATCAAGTCATCAGATAGACATTTACTCAACTTTATAGAATAATCAAATTTTAGATTCAGATGTCAGTATAATCCCTACCCAGATAATCACTATACATACAACATGACCAGTAAGTTGTGATCTAACCTCTACTTAAATACCTATTGCAGTGAAAAATTCACTTGAACCTGAGGATGACCACTCCATTTTTGGTGGCAGCATAAATTGTTAGGAATATTTCTATTCAAGGTAAAAAACTATTTTCCTATAATTCCCTATTCTCTCCTAAGCCTTTTTTGTTTTTTTGGTTTTTTACACAAAGCATTTCTGGTTCCATCAATTGGTTCTGGTTTGGTTAAGTTTTTAATCCCCTAACACTCCTGGACACCAACTTCTGGAATCACTCCAGTTTCTTAACATCTTTTTGAAAATGTAATACTCAGGCCTCTATACAGTACTTTAGGTGAGGCATGATTATGGCATGGTACAATGGAACTCTCTTTACTTTGGATATATTCTGTTAATACATCTTAAGATCTCTGCGTCTTTTAGCTGCCACATAATCTTGCTGTCTAAAATTGAGTTTGAATCTCATTAGAATGGCTATGGTCTCTGCACATAATTGATTTCCAGACATATCTTCTACAGCCTGAACTTTTGTGGTTGCTTTTTGTTAAGCCAATGTGGGACTATAATTTTATTGGTATTCAATTTCATCTTTTCTGCATCATAGCATTGTCTCAGTCTGTTGAGATCTCTTCCCCCTCCACCCCACCAGGGCAATGAAGGTTAAATGATTTGCCAGGGTCACAGAACTAGTAAGTGTTAAGTGTTTGGGGCCAGATTTGAATTCAGGTCCTCCTGAATCAAGCGCCAGTGCTTTATCCACTGTGCCACCTACCTGCACCCTTGTTGAGATCTCTTTGAATCTCAATTCTGTCTTCCACCGTATTAGTTATCCCTCCAAACTTTGGGTCATTTACAGATTTGGCAATACCTAAGTATTCATTCATGTCGATGGTCTTGAGGAAAGAGTTGTATGTTTGGCAACATTTAGATGGTGTCCCATGGCTTCCAAAGGTTCTTTGTCTGCTTCACCAGCCACTTCATCATCAGTATCAGGTCCAGAAGAGCAGTTCTCTTCATGTAGGATAGTCTACTTAAAATGCCTCTTGAACTTTATTTAATTTAATGCAACAAACATATTAAATGCCTACTATAGACAAATCAATATACTAGTGATACAAAGACAAAGAAAAATAGTCCTTGATTTCTAGAAGCTTAGATTCTATTTATCTGCATTCTCTAAAGTTAAAGTGCTTCTGTATTGTTAAATCCTATTATTTGTCATAGAGCCCATCCCAATTTTATTTGCTCCTGCCTTCATCAATTTGTACTTCACATCCCGTTTAGAATATTTAATCTTTCCCTACAAAGTAGTTACTGTCAGCATAACCCAAAACATGCTCATATCTTCTTTGCCTTAAAACAATGGCAAAATAGCTCACACCTATAAAAATCCTTTCCTCCATGATCTAATATCCTTGAGTTACTGTCAAGCCATTTTCCTTCCATTTCAATATCATGATTCACAAGAGTAGTGTATATTGAATTAATTTGTTTCTTAGTCGCTTGTAATTTGATTTTTTTTTTAGTGAGGCAATTGGGGTTGTGACTTGCCCAGGGTCACACAGCTAGTAAGTGTTAAGTGTCTGAGGCTGGATTTGAACTCAGGTACTCCTGACTCCAGGGCCGGTGCTCTATCCACTGCGCCACCTAGCTGCTCCATTGTAATTTGATTTTTTTTGTCCATAGAAGGCATTAAGACCCTACAGTATCTGTTTTCTCATAGGTAATCAATGACCTTTTCATCATGTTTCTAGTCTTCATCTGCTTTGACTTTTCTACTGCATTTAGCACCATTTGTAATGGCTTCTTTCTTAAATTTCTCTTTTGTTTTGCCTTTCATAACACTACCTTTTCCTTGTTCTCTCTCCTTTCTTTTTAAAAACATTATTTTATTTTTTATTTATGGAATAAAATAAATATTTCCATATCATAGTATAAAAAGATGATTGCATATGAAACTGCAAATCTACTATGTACAGCTTACTATTCCTTTTAAATATACAACATTGTTAACTTGTCCATTTCTTTTTCCCCCTTTTTTCTTCCCTCCCTCCACCCTGCCCTAGATATGGCCACTGTTAGACACAAATAAATATATGTATATATGAATATGTATATGTATAGATATAGGTATAGGAATGGGTATGGGTATGCTCATAGGCATAGATATATGTATATATTTGTATGTATGTGTGCATATGTGTATATATATATGTGTGTGTGTGTATATATATATGTAAACTTATTCTATACATACTTCTATTTTTCAGTCCTTTTTCTGAATGTAGATAGTATCTTTCTTCATATGTTCTTTATAATTAATTTGGCTATTTATAATAGTCAAAATAACCTTTTCATTGAAAATCATTCTTAAAACAATATTATTGTTACTATATACAATGTTCTCTTGGTTCTGCTCATTTCACTCTTCATTTTTTCATGTAAAATTTCCATGTTTTTCTAAGATCACCGAAGTCATAATCTCTTATGGCACAGTAGTATTACATCACAATCATGTATAGCAACTTGTTCAGACATTCCCTAGTTGATGCACTTTCCAGTTCTTTGCCACCACAAAGAGAGCTGCTATCAACATTTTAGAACATACAGGTTCTTTTCCTTTTCCCCTAATTATCTTTGGAAATAGACCTAGTAGTGGGACTGCTGATTCAAAGGGTATAGGCAGTTTAATAACTCTTTAGGCATAATTCCAGATTGCTCCATGGATTCCCTCCTTCCCAGCCTGGAAAAGGCTGCCATATGTAATCCTCCCTATCCTTTAAGATCCAGATTAGGTAGTGATTCCTTCATGAAGCCTTTGGTTCTAACAAAAGCTAGATGCAATGCCTAAATATCTCCTTAAATTCTGACACATATTATTTATTAATATCACCACTAGACTATAAACTTCCTAAGGGCAGAGACTTGTGTGTTTTGTCATCTTTGTATCCTCAGTGTGTAACAGTTCTTTACATATAGTAAGTACTTGATAAATGTTTTTTTAAAGGAATAAATTTTCATAGACATGAAACCATATAAGACTGGGCCAGATCTTTCTGATAAACATACATTACTGATTGAAATTATTGCCTTGAAAGGACAGAATACTAACTCATTGTTGAAGTACATATAGCACAAATCTCTAATGTCAACATGCTATGATGAACTTTGCGTCCAATCAAATGTAATGATTCAGCTAGGAGCAATGCAGGCTGTCTGTCTTGGAAGTTCAATTTCTTTAATAAATTGTAAGCAGAAGAATTACAAGTAGGACATGGTATATGTTTTGTGTTGAAAAATTGTCCCTAAGAAATGGAAGAGCTAGGAAACCGCTACTCTATAATTATATTTTGAAAAGTTTTTCGGTAATGAAGTTATATTATGACCATTCTCTACCTGACAATTACATTGTATTGGGATGTTAAAATATTAGTTTTCCTGATAATTATGGCTTATTTTTGCTAGTCATCTAATTCTAAAGGCTTATATGCAGTTTTGAGTTTCAGAATCACGAAAGAATCTTACTTACAAAGACAAAGATTATTCCCTTTTTTGAGACTTTGAAACATTTGTAGGGAGGTATAAAGATTTAAAAATACTCATTTAGAAAAGACTTTCCATTAAAAACTTATTTAAGTTCCCATTGGACCCAGTGTGACATAATGGGAGAAAATACTACAGATTAGGAGACATAAATAAATCCTGGTTCTCTCTTCTGATTATGCCATTAGTTTATTATGACTGTGGACAGGTTACTTAATGTTTCTGGGATTCAGTTTTCCCGTCTGTAAAATGTTACATTATAGATTTTATAAGATTCTTTCCAGGGCTAATATTCTGTGATTCATTCATAAGAAAATAAAAGTTAGAGCTTTAAAGAAATGTGTGCTTTCCCCTTAATCCCTGTTTTGATTCTGACTTAAAAACTTTAAGCCATGCTTGCCTCTTCAGGATTGTGACTATGTGCTTAGTTGCAGTACCATTACAAAATCCAGAACCAATTGGTAGTCTTCTTTTTGCATAAGGTTTCATTACCTGGGACAAAAAAATATAGTCAAGAAGCAGAGCCACAGATGACTGAGTATATTGAAAGCCATAGTCATTGGAGTTCTGTTATTAATAATTAGCATTCACGTGCTATAATGCCCTTTTAGTCTTTATAATAGTAACAGTTGCTATTTAAATGGTGCTTTGTGGTTACAAAGTACTGCATATAATTACTTGACTTGCTATGTATAATATTCTTGTTGCTTTGGTAATATAAGCCTTGTTACCACTGTTTTCAGATAATGAAACTGAAGTTTAAGATAGTAGGTGATTAGTCCAAGCTCACAGAGATAGAAAAATAGTAGAGCCAGGTCTTCATAATTCTTGCCTAAATACATTTTGCACTGTACCATGGCATTAATTCATTAAAAGAGATAGTATAGGGAGCAGCTAGGTGGTGCAGTGGATAAAGCACTGGCCCTGGATTCAGGAGGACCTGAGTTCAAAGCCGGCCTCAGACACTTGACACTTACTAGTTGTGTGACCCTGGGCAAGTCACTTAACCCTCACCTGCCCCACAAAAAAAAAAATAGTATAAAGGAATGATACCGGAACTTAGCATGTTCTGTTGCGAGAAAAATAAATAAAACTTTCATTTTGAGATTTCAAAATGAGCTTATTCTCTTTACTAAATGTAGGCCCTAATGTTGGATTCTATTTCTAGTGGTCATCATTTAGCTTTAATCTGTTTTCAAATAATTTGCTTGGCTGAAATAAAATGTTTAAGCTTGGGAAATAGTCCTAAATAACAAATTAGCCTCATCATCAGATTGTCTTACTGAATTACCTATTTTAAGTATATTTAAATGGATTTCTATTATCAATATATTATAATTGTAATGTGAGAAATAAAATTTCTATTACTGTATAAGCTATTATAAAATAAAGAATAATATGCCTTGTAATCTAGAATCATTATATCAAAACATAGATTTTAAATAATATTCCTAATATCTCAGTGGAATTGATAGGAAAAGGTGTTGCCTAATTTAATATATAGAAGGCCTAAGATATCAAGAAGTTATCTAAAATGATCAGTATGACTGTGTTTACAAATAAAAACTAGACATTATCCCATATTGGCAAGAAATTTTTATTATATGTGTGTGCATAAATACATACATATCAGTAAAATGATGTCAGAAACATTTTTACATATATACACAAAGTGTCCTAAAATTATGAGTACAGTTTTCATGCTTCTAAAAACAGAAAATCACACTAAGAGTTTTGGGACACCCCATATAGTAAGAAAAGTACAATGAGAATGTTACTTTAAATTTAATTTTAAAAGTAACTACAGGGGGCAGCTAGGTGGCACAGTGGATAAAGCACTAAAACATAGTAAAAGGATTTCAAGTGTGAAGAGGAAACTCCAGTGAAGGGTTTTCTACATTTGTCCTCTTGGTACATCTCCTAAATTCTCACTATGCAATGTAGATAAGAATAACTGAGAGGGCAGCTAGGTGGTACAGTGGATAAAGCACTGGTCCTGGATTCAGGAGTACCTGAGTTCAAATCTGGCCTCAGACACTTAACACTTACTAGCTGTGTGACCTTGGGCAAGTCACTTAACCCCAATTGTCTCACCAAAAAAAAAAAAAAGTAACTATCAATCGGTTAGCAAGTTCTACTGTGATGCCAATACATAATTTATCATTGCAATGCAATACAATGCAAAATGGCATGGTAAATACGATATGATACACTAAAGACCTCAATAATATGGAATTTTGTTCATTCTACTATTTTCAATGTTGACCCTTTAAACAGCTTGGTAGATACTTTTCCAAAATGCTTGTGGTTGAAAACAATCACCACTCTGTGGTTATCATTGTGATAAGCCTCTCCAAACTTTTCCAGGCTGTCCTTGGACTGTACAGTTTTAGAATCTGCTAGCAGATACATGCTTGGAATGTTTCTAGGTTGGTTGAACCCTCTGGAGTTTGTGCTTCTCTCTCAGAGCATTAAAAAAGTGAAGAAATCAAAAACAAGAAAAGGCAAATAAGCTGATCTCTACACTGTGACAAAGTGTTGTAGAACATGGTGTCATGCATCAGTAAAGCAGTACAAATCGGCAAACATCATCTCCTAAGAACACTGCTAAGTGCTGAGGAGATAAGCTTTATATTAGACATTTTTCCCTATTGTCAAGGGTCTTATAATCCAAAAGAATGGCAAGGCTCTAAGACAAATAACTATAACAACTGTAATGATGGCATGCTAATTACAATTCATATACTTAATAAAAAACACTGAGTGTATACTATCTTTTAGAAACTGTGATAGGTGACTGAGGTATACAAGAAAATGTAAGATAAGCCCTGCTTACATTTTAATGGGGGAAGACAACACATATAGGAAACTGGTAGCCAGAGAAGGCTCAGGAATCAGAAATTATGGAGAGAGTCATGGGTCAATTGATTCCTACATCCTTCCTCAAAACAATTGTAGTATTAATTTGATGACTGTTTCCACAGCAAAGAATTACAAAGTAATTAAAAAGAGGGGAAGGAGAGACACTAAATATAAACAGGTTTCTCTGGGAAAAGGAAGAAAGCTTTGGGATGATAACTCAAGGAGATGCCAGATGTCAAGGCAAAGTTCTTTAAATATGGTGATTGGGGGGGGAGGGAGAGGGAAGGAGATCCGGGAAGAGCAGCAGAGAATGAGCCAATATATTGGTAAAGTTGCATGAAAATGAAAGGGATATTTTGTCATGTGAATCAACAGTGTAACATTCTAGGAAAAAAAATAAACCAACCAATCCAATCTTAGACCCCATTAGAAGAGACATGGGGATAAGAGAATGATTTTGCCATATTCTGTCCTAGTAAATACAAGTCTGGTATATTTTGTTCAGTTCTGAGTACCATTGTTTAGTGTATTTGGAGAGCATTCAGATAATGAAAGGTCTTAATTCTATGAAAATCAGTCAAAGAAACTTGGAATGGTTAAACCAGAGAGAGAAGACTCTTGGGAACATAATTGTTTTCAAATATTTGAGGTCTGTAATATATAAGAGGGATTGGACTTGTTCTATTTGATACCAGGGTCAAAACTAGTTGTAATGGTTGAAGTTGACACTGTCCTCCTTTTTATTCCTTTCACAAGATACTCCATTTTCCAATCCCAAGAATTTTCAGTAGCTGCCCCCTGTACCTGGAATGTTCTGCCTCTTCATCTTCATTTCCTCTTTTCCCTGGCTTCTCTCAGAACTTAGTTTAAGTCTCACCTTCTGCAAGAAGTCCTCTTTAATCTTGTTTAATCTTGGTGTTTTCCCTTTGAGCCACCCTCCACAATTTATCCTTTATATTTCTTGTTTGTACACAGTTACTTGCACGTTATCTGTCCCAGCAGACTACTGGTTCCTTGAAAGCAGGGATTGATTTTTGACCCCCCCTTTTTTTGTATCCTCAGCACTTATTTGCCCATGACTGTCATGAAATAAATACTTGATAAATATTAGTTAACTGACTGAATGACACAAAGCAAATCTAAATCAGGAAGATGTATTATATGCTTATAAATTCTAAATTCTAAATATAACATGCTGTGCTGGACAGGGACTTGCATCTGGAATCAGAAAATATCTTTGGGTCCCCTTTCTACCCTGTTACGTACAAGTAAAATAATTTCTTCATTGATGGTTCACAGGCATTTCTCTTGACTCACGTAATTCATCTTTCTGTTCCACTCATGCACTTTGTATTTCCTCTGAACTTTTAAAAATATCTTTAAACAAAATAATGCAACTTAAAACAAAATTGTACAATGATTTCTTCACAGTTTGCAAGAGATATTCAACGTATTTCTAGTACTTAACATCTGGTCCATTAGAAAAGGCCCAAATCCAGCAATGGAAGAACCACTAGTATTGAATGAAATGTAAACATGTTTCTTTTCCTTGTATTATTTAGCTCAATATTTATAAGTCAAATATTTGGTAATTTCATGGTAGTCATAACTTTTATTTTCAACTTTTCTTTTATGACTCTTATAAATGTTTTTGCCCTGTTTTCAAATATGTAATATACCAGCAGTTGAGCTATGTTGATCAGGGTCAGAGTGAGGATATGATGATTAAGTCATTCCTTTTTGGGACATACCTGTAGGGAATAAAGGCACCATGTGGTGAGTCTCTACACTTCCTGTGGCACCCCTGCTGATCTTCATTATTTCACCCCACAAATCTCCAACTGTGTTCTAGGATTCATGTCTTCTGGTTCTTACAATAGCCAGGGTTATATTTATCTGGACTTGGGAAGTTTAATTCAATGTGGGTAGCTAGATGTTGCTTGACCATCTCGTTTTTGGCTTTCCACTCCTTATTAACCACTTTTATTCTGTCCTTTGCATTCAAACGGCATTCCCCTTAGAAGTGACAACAGAGGCAGACAAATTTGATTACCATCCTACTGATTACCATCCATTATCATCATCCTATTTGCTCCAAACATTGATCATTGATCTTTTCATTTCTTTGCCTCTTCTCTTGCCCTTTAACATAGCTAAAGAAACCCCTTTTGTTATCTTTGGTATAAATCATCAGTTGTAGCTCTTTTTGGTCCTAAGAACCCTTGACAATAATCTTACAGGTCTGTGCTGGTCTTTTGTATTCATCTAATATCTTTTTGTCCTTTCTTCCATATTTTAGACATCTTTCCATAACTTACTTGGATGTTCCTTAAACCACTTCAAGATTTTTAGGTATTGTCTTCATTTCTTGCTCAACAGAATAAGTTTTGTTTGGGTCTTCAGAGTTCTTGAGTGCTCATATCCCTTCTAGGTCTATTCCCACAAAGTAATGGACTTGTATATCTTACTTTTCCTTTCTCTGAACCATTTATAATCTGTTCTTTTGAAATTTAGAAGGCCTATCAGAAGCATGCCTGGCTTCCCTTTCCTTTTCTGTACAGAATGCAACAATATCCTAAATGCTTGATGCTGGTGTCCCTGTCTTTTCTCTTTCCTTTCCTCCTTGTTAGTCAGGATCTCATTCAGCAATTTCCTCTTATTATTTCCTCTGCCTTTTGAAGGATAAAACCATCATCTCTAGGAGGAGAGAAAAACAAGAAAGTTACATGATAGCTTCATTATATATTTAAAAGGAATAGAAAGTTGTACACAATAGATGAGTAGTTTCATGTGCTTTTTTTCTATTCTACTATGTTCTGAAAATGTCTGCTTTCTTAAGTTCAGAAAAAAATAAATCAAATTTAAAAAAATAAAAAGTTATCATTAAGGCAAGTCAAGGATTCATCAAATGCTTCCCTTTTGGCAGCAAGAGAGCTACAGCAGGTGTCCAAACAGTTGAAGTCCCTCCTCATCATAATATCTGAAGGCAGGCTTGAAATCTGTTTCCTAAACTTTTTCTTTAATTCCTTTTAAAATTCCTTTCATTTAATACTTTGCAACACTTTACCCCTTCTGTTTCTAGCTTTCTTTACATGATGGTAATAATAAGAATAGCTTCACTTATGTAGTTCTTGAATAGTTCTGGAACACTTTAACAGTTAATAACAGCTAATAGCAGTATCTAACATTTATATAGTACTATTGTGTGCCAGGTACTGTCCTTTACAAATATTATTTTATCTTCTTAACAACTCTAGAAGAAAGAGGTTATTATTATTATTATTATTATTCCAGTTTTTCAGATGGGAAAACTGAGATAGAATCTAAGTGACTTGCCCAGGGTCACACAGTTAAGCAAGATTTGAACACAGGTCTTCTTGACTTCATGTCCAATACTCTATTCAATGTATTCAGTACTTTGCTAACTACATCTTCTTAATATACAAAGCTACTATGCTACCCTTTTATCTATTCTTTGCCTTTTGATAAGGTATTTACTTCCAAAGCCATGGTATAGTCATGAGTCCTATTCTACTGAATCAGTAAAATATACAAGTAAACTGTATTTACCTCTTTTTATAAGTCTTATCAGATGAAGTCTAATTAAATCAATGAAGTTAAATTTGTCTGCTTGCACTAAGTTCTTTCTTTCTTTCTTTCTTATACTTCATGCATTTGTATAAAAACATTTAAGGCTTTGGAAGATATTGCTAGCCAACTTCTTGGATATTGTTTCACACTTGAATTACTGATTTTCTCTTTGTATGTTGTTCTTCCTACTTTGAACTGCTAATATTTTGGTACCAAATTTTTAAAAAGTCTATATGGATAATTATCTCCCCTCTTCCTTTTGAATGGAAAGCTCCCTGGATGAAATTTTCAAGAGCCCAGGCCAATGCTTCCATGTATAGGGTATACTTCATCCTGGCTTAAGAACCCATACTTCTTATATTTTAAGCTATATCCAGATCATATGTATGATAGGTATGGAAATGAATAAAATATCACCATAAATAAACCCAATTAAAATGACAGTGGCATTTTTGGCCTTTTATTTCTTTCATGAGAGTGGGTGGGTAACATGACTTACCAACCAAAGATGACAGACTGGCTAGAATACTGAGGGACAGATTCTAGGTCTTTTGCAGTTCAGGGGTAGTAAGGAATACTAGACCAGAGAGGTTAAATAATGGACAATGACATCTCTAGAGTGGGTCTCTAAAGTTAGGAGAGTGATCACTGAGCAGGAATGGGCAGGTAGGTGAAATAAAGGAGTCAAATCTCCATTTTTCATTATTTCACGGCTTAGTATCAGAATGTTTCTGGCTAAAATTATGTGATTGTTATTTCTTTTTAAATTAGTCAGGGAATAAGTGGTAGGGATATAAACTGCTATCAAAAATTTCATTATTGAGAAACTTTCTGTTACCAAATGATGCTTATTTAATTTAATACTATTAGGTGCCTATTAATGTTGAGTCAGTTTGAAGTGTTCTATGCACTGTATAAATCTCCTTCATTAGTTGATTATGTATTTACTAGGAAAAAAAGAAAATGTCTAAAGCCTCAGGTTTCCTCACCTGAAAAATGGGAGGCTGGACTGAATGACATGTAATATTCCTTTCTTGCTTTCAGTGATGATCCTATGAAACTTTCAGGCAGCTGAGTGTTTATATGGGTGAGAGAAAAGTTTATTTCCCAAATTTTAGAAATAAATTGGACTAACAGTGTATCACATACATTAAATATCTTTAGTATTTATCCTCTGAACAACTTAATGGTAATGCCAGGAAGTTGACTTGCAATCTACTATTCTTCTTTGGATTTATGACCTCATCTTTGAAGGATCTTATGATCCAATATTTAGTCCAACACATGGTTATAGTTTCATGCAGAATAGAAAATCAGAGACAAGGGACCATTAGGCAATAAGAAGAAAGCAGCACTACTCACAGGCTGTGGGGAAAGTTGTTTTTTTTTTTTAAACTCCAAGATAGGTTATTAAATGGCTTCTAAATTAAGAGTATGCCTTTATTTGGTAAAGTAAAATGTAGGCCTGAAGAATAAGCAATTTACTTTATACAAACAGATTAGCATATTATATATACAGAGAGACTTTTGCTGCTTTTAGGCCTTCTTAGGGAAAGGATCTGCTGCTATAGGTTGATCTGCCTCTCTTAAATCTAATCTCTAAATTTCCTCCATTTACGTTTCCATGGGGACATAAACCCTAGCTTCTAAACCTCATTCCAGATCATTCTATAATTTATTTGGTCCTAGATGATGGCACTTAAAAAGATCACACTCTAACTGGTTATCTGGGCTATTTGATGAAGGAAAAATGTTCTAAATATAGTCAGTAATACAGCCTTACTCTGTCTGTGGGTAGCTCCCCTAAAGGCAATGAAAGATGAGCCTAGAAAACAATTTGTTTATTATAAGCAGGTCAGTTCTACAGGGAACTCATGGAATCATGCATGGGAGAGGACAATCGCTGCACTCAAATGGTGGGTAATTTTATTTGTTCCACTTGCTGGTCACAGTGGCATCATGCTGGTCAATTACCCTTGAGTCAGCAGGTTTCAGAGGTTAAGACCCCCCTCTTGTGTTCTTCAGCACTGCAGGCAAAATATTTTGGCCGAGACTAAACTGCTCCAACCTCTGAGACGCCAACCTTCTTAGGAAACTCTCTCCTCTTCAGCCCCCACCCCCATCTGCATACAAAAGCAAATATGTGATAGAATAGACTAGTGTCTAACACTGAGACAATATACTTGTTGAGAAGGAAATAAGGCCAACATCAGATAAATGAAGGGAGAATCATGTTGCCAGGGTGTCTGGCCACAGTGTAGAGGCATGAAATATAAAAGCATCCTAGACTTAGATGCAATTTCCAGAGAAGGATCATTTTTTAAAGTAGCTTTCCATGCCAGAGACCAGCCAACATATGTTGACTCTTCACAATTCAACCTCCCTGTTTGTCAGGGGAATGTCTTAAGTGACTTTCTTCTGAGATTTGAAATATGCCAAAAAGAAGAAGAGGAAGGAAGGAAGAAGGAAGGAGGAGCAAGAAAAGGAGGTGGGGGGAGGAGGAGGAGGAGAAGGAGGAAGAGGAGGAGGAGGAGGAAGAGGAAGAGAAGAAGAAAAGAAAGGGAGGAAGGAGGGAAGGAAAGAATACAGGAAGAAAGGAAAGAAGGAAAAAGGAAAAAATAGGACAAACAGGTTAAGGAAAAATATAAAAAGTCATGTAAAGAAAGTTGAAAATCAAAAAAAAGGAAAGAATAAAAAGGTAGAGAAAATAAGCTTAACAAAGCTATTTCAGTGGTTGTTAAAGCTCTATGACATATTTTTAAAAAGAGATCTTTGGGTTGAAATGAATCTGACAAATTATCTAGTGGAAAGAACACTGAACTTAAGAGTCAAGAAGACCTGAATAGAAATCCCAACACAGACAATTACTAGCTGTGATGATGATAATAATTATAGTGGTGATGAAGAAGAAGAAAAAGAAGATGGTGGAAACTATGAAGGGTTTATAATAATGGTCTCTAGACAGTTTTTTCCTAAGTTTTGCAAATAGACAATTCAAATTTTAACACTAGCATGGCCACAACAGGAAGCAAACACTTAAAATGGATTAAAATGAAATTGTAGGTATTTTTCTCATCCTATATGTAGATTTCAGTTTCAAGAAACATTTATTAGTTTGTACAGATCACTGGACTAAGATCTAGGGAAATATATAGATTTTGTGAGACAAAATATCTTCCCTTATGGAGCTCTGAGTCCAGTTGGATGATACAGCACATGTAGAAATAACCATAAGAAAATTGATAGATGACAATGAAAATAATAGATAATTCATAGATCACAAAGTATACAGTTTTCTTATAATCATCCAATCAGTTGCTAATGAGGGTGTGCATTAGGGTAATTGCAATGGGAATCAAGGGGATATATTTCAAGAGATGTTTTCAGAAGCAGATTGAACAAAACAATAAAACTGAACAGAACTGTTTGGGAGGAGGGAAAAATGAAAATAAAATACTTGTAAAGAATTGATTGTGGATGAGTAGATGAATGATTGTACCACTTTTAGAAATAGGGAAGTCAGAAGGGGCACTAAATTTTAGGTGGAAGATAAAGTGCTTTGTTTCATTACTATTTCTTTCCCAATTAAAAAAAAAACAGCAACAGTTTGTATGTTAAATAGCAATGAGTGCATAGTTAGAATTAATGATAGTCAACTCAGAAGGAATCCTGGTCAAACAAATTTTAATGAATCCTTTCAACATTAAAATTATATTTGATCATGAGTGTACCATTTGTGGCTCAGCTTTCCACCCAACACAAATTTTAGGTTTAGAAATGGACCTCCCAGATAGGATGGATACCCAACATTTTTGGAAACTCCTGATGATTTGAGTTTAAAAAAAAAAAACAGATGGAAAAAAAATCTCTGAGAAGAATTTCTTTCTTTTCTTTTTCTAGCCAGGATTTGAGCCTGTTTATCTCTGACCCAGGCTGGCACCTTACACCAAAGAAAAGGCTTGATGGAAAAAGTGAATTAAATGTTTTTGGTTTTATTTCTGAGTGAAGGATTTAGGGGGAATTGGAACTTTATTTCTTCTTTTTATTGGAAACAGTTTACTCATCTCCCTGGATATGTGTGAAAACAAAAATATCTTCATGGTTGATGGTCTTCTCTTCCAGTTTTGTATGAGTAGGTAGGAGTGAAGGAGACCACAGACAGGTGTAGATTTCAACATTCCAGCCTTTGGTAGTAGCCCAAACTCCACAACCTTCAGAGGTTTGGGGAGTTTAAAATAAACCACCCACATAGAATAGGATTTTTCATAACCTTATAAAAATGATGGTGGCTCTAAGTTAGAATCATGGTTCATGATAGTCTTTGGGCTTATCTTTTGTACCCAAAACATTTTGTTCAAAACTGAGAAAAACACCAAAACTGGTGATACTCCTCTTTCTTCTTTTCTTAAATGTTTGATGGCTTCTTCTTAATTTCCTTTATTGCATCATCAGCTAATGTCTCCCCCACATTGTATATATACCTCAAGACTCTGTCCTTCTACTTATGTAGCCACTACTGTATTCCAAGGCTTAAACTTTTTCCACTCTCCACCCCTTTTCTCCTGAGAAATTTTTACCCAACCGAGTGTATAAAGGTATATAAAATAGGTATACATAATCTTTTACTGTTGCCAAATTTTTCACAACCCCCACATTCAGTTACTTGACCCCATAAGGGGTTATAATCTATAGTTTAAGAAGCTTTGCCTTTATCACCTCCCACCCGAATTATTGCAGTTACCTCTTAATTGTTCTCCCTGTATCCAGGCTCTTCTCTCTCTAATCAATGCTTCACAAGTCTGTAAAAATAAGTTTCTTATAACACAAGTCTGATTTTGTGACTCCTCTGCTCAACAGTTTCCTATAGATCCCTATGGTTTCTAGGATAAAATATAAACTATTTTCTTTGATTTTCAAAGTCCTATATAGTTTTGCTCCAGTCTACCTTTCCAGACTTATTTTTGCTGTTCCTTAATTTTGGCATTTTCTCTCATCTTCATGCATTTGCACCTTGAACTGGTAATATGATCATTCTTCACCTGTCTCAAAGAATCTCTTCTTTCTTTCAAGGTTCAGTTTGGTCCCATATTCTTGGGGAGTTTGGATCCCTTTACTTGGTAGTGTTCATGAAGTTCTCAAATTATCTTGTATTTACTTACCTGCTACATGTTTTATCTCCAGTATAATGGGCACTTTGAACATAGTGGGCACTTGATAACTTTGTTGAATTGAATTAAATAAATTGTTAATCTCCTGATCTATTTCTCTTGGGGAAGGGGCCAAGGAAAATCCTTGACAAAAGGTTGCTATTATTTTTCATTCTGGGACCCAACCCATCAAATTTACAAAATGATAATACCTAGTATCTTGTATTGCTTTAAGTTTTGCAAAGTGCTTTACAATATTTACCTCATATGCTCACATCAAACCAGGGAGGTAGATGCCAATTATCCCCATTTTTGCAAATGAGTAAACTGAGGTTGAAGGAATTTAAATGACTTCTACTTCATACACAGTTAGTCTTTGAGGCCAGATGTGTATAGCATTCCATTCACTCTGTCACTTAACTGCCTATATGCACACGTACTTGTATAAACATATATACACATATGTGTATATACATATATATATATCTGTGTATACATCATATATATGTCTATATGGATCTCTATATATCTACATACATGCAATAAAAGAATTGCCTATAATACTTTTATTATGAAATAATTATTCTTTGTATCATTCCTCATAGACCATTTATGCACATACCTAAATGAACACAATTTAAATCCACACTGTATAAGAAACAAGCTGAGTTGGAGATATTTAAGCCTGGTAAAGGAATTTTTTGAGGAGGTAAATAATGTACTTTCCTTTGGTGGGATGTATTCTGTTACCTTCTAAAGTAACAACTTGCAAAGTTGGCCTGAAGAGTTGTCTATGGTGAGATCCAAAATGCAATGATGATAAATGTAGTCTGGGTCAAGATAATCTTCCAATCTGAGAGAAAATGGATCAAGAGAACACTGTTTATTATCTGAGACATTATTGTGGGTTTTTTTGTGTTTTTTTGTTGTTTTTTTAGTGAGGCAGTTGGGGTTAAGTGACTTTCCCAGGGTCACACAGCTAGTAAGTGTTAAGTGTCTGAGGCTGGATTTGAACTCAGGTACTCCTGACTCCAGGGCCGGTGCTCTATCCACCACGCCACCTAGCTGCCCCCTGAGACATTATTGTTTGACCCAACAGATTGAAAACTTTGGATAAATCTTGTCATTCTGTCTATGCTTCTATTCTTTTTTTCTACTTTTCTTTACTTCCCACCTCTGGAGATGCTAAGTCCCAAAGACATCCCTCCCCATTTCCCTCCTCAGTCCTGTGTCTCTCTTTTTCTGGAAATTCAAGGGCTTGGGTGAGGAACAAGTAGGTAGGAGGAAACTGAGGCACAGTGGAATTAAGAGTCATTTAATCACACAGATCGGTCAAAAGAAGGATTTGAACCCAGATTTCCCTGACTAAATTAAGTTCTATCTCTACTTATTTTATGCTGTTTTCATGGCAGCAAATGAGAATAGACAGAAAAGGGTAGTCCATGGGGACTTTTACCCCCACTAAAGTTACCACTGGACTAAAGAGTTTGAAGAAACTTTAAAATTAAATCCATTTTGAGCCATTTACTTTTCCTCTGTCCTTGTTACTCTCCAGATATTTCTAGCAATATTTCAGGATACCCTACTGGATAGGAATTCATCTCAAGTCTACTAATAATTTACAGTCAGACCAAAATAAAAAAGTCTAATTTCTTCCTATAGGGATAGTAGGAGCAAATCACAAATATTACTAGACTTTGGAAGTATGCTTGAAAAGAGATGAGAAACAGTGGGTGAGGAGAATGAATGAGGCACTGTGGCTTATGAAGCGGCGGCACATGGAGCATTAGTGGCTGAGTGCTCACCTGAGAAACCAGGCAATCTGGGCAGATGTCCTATTGCCACCCACGCTTCTGTCTACATGAATTCAGTAATTGCACTGCAGGCCTTTATGATGAAGAGCTGCATCTTGGAGACCTGGTCCAATTAGATATGCTTTTATAGAAAATGTATTTTAGGCTCCTCCCAAGACCTGGGTGCCTGGAAAAGATGAGGATTATGCAAATTATTTTCAATCTGCATAATTTATTCAGAAAGAGGGTAGTAAACTGCATTCTGCCCTTCAGATCATAAATAATGCATGAGGCCTATACAAACAGGACTCCGGGATTTAGTTTTAATGAATCAAGTCCTTTTTTTATCCCCCCAAAAATGTTTAAATTTCTATCTTTTCCAATCAAGCTTGTTTGGAATACTGTGCTAATAACTTCATTTAGTTCTCTTGTTTTCTTGTGATTCTAGAGTCATATTATTGTTCCATAACCCAAGAATTCTCATGTGGAATAAACCAAATCTCGGAAGGTAAGGATTTCATTAGGATTAAATTGGATTAGAAGAGAAAAGGAATCAGCATTTTATCTATCAGTTACTATTTCCTCATCATTATGAGTTCTAATTTCGTTAAAAGTAAAATAGTATTCATTTTAAATTTTCTTTTCATTTATAGATCTACCATAAAAGTTTGGGGTATTTGAATTTTTAAAAAAAGCACACAATACAGTATAAACTAAATCAAAGTACAGGAACATTAGTGTCTATGCATCTATTGACAAAAGACTTTTCAACCAGGGTGTCCATGCCTTTAGGCTAAAACAATTCCAGTGGCAGTTTGAGTTTAGAAGGGCTTTTGCTTTCAGACATTCAAGGGTGGACTCAGCAAGATAGAAGGCCTCATCTTAAGTATGAGTAAAGTTTAGGGAAAGCACTCTTGAAAGTCACTGCAAGCCTTCAAATTGCATCATGTCATTTCTGTAGGCACGTACACAAAAAAATATTATTAGGAAATGCATATGAATGATTATGTGTCAAGCCCCCTCCTTTCAGTTATATATTGCTGACTGAAAAACTGAGATAAAAATGAGTGATTACTAGACTTATCCAAGGTCTCCTAGCAGAACTGAGGTCTCTCTTCTGAATCCTGGTTCAATGTCTACCCAGTCAACCACAAGTTGGAATGAAATGAGCATATTTTAAGGAATACTTAAGGGAACCCTTGGAAGAATACTACAAAAACCAGCCTCCAACCCCCTGTGGTTTTTTTGAGCTATATACTCTGTAACTTGCTATGGGCAAAATCCTCTCATCAGTCTGTGGGATAAATCCAAAATGAGTAGCAGAAATGACAACTTATCTCTATTTCAACATGGAAATGTGGTTTGTCCAGATGTTTCCAATGTTCCAAATAGGGATTTCCAAAGCTTGAGCACTGCATCTAGGCCATTGGCCTAAGCAGCCCTTCAGAATTCAGAGTGCTTCTGTTCAGAAAGGATAATAGGCAGACACTTACACCATCGATAGGGATAGTAGGTCCAAAAAAAAAGTGTTGAAATGAAGGTGGGTGATTTGAGATGGAACACTATTTTTTATCCTGAGGAAAGTAACTGGTATGTGTTAGGTACTGCATAGACACAGATAATAGACAAATACCTCATGTGTAGGACCGTTAAAAAGTATGAAAGACACTAAGCAATCCAGAACATCAAGTGGTTGGTGAATCACTCTGGGGGCTGTTTTCCAAGACCACAAGAAATCAGGGTGGCAGTTTATAAGAAACATCAACTTGCTCCCACAGCACAATAGGAAAATTATATTCACGATCTTCATTTTAGTTTACAGGGTAGATTTTCAGCTTGAAGAAACTTAGATGTATAGGCAGATTTTTTTTTCTCTTTTTTGGCGGGAAGGGGAGAGGGAGAGAGTCTCCTTTAATGATACCTTTAAAATACAATTATCTGTGAGAAGATTGATGGAAACAGTGGTCAAACCTTGAGGGTTTTAGAAAAATACTTTGCTCTATGTACTTTTTTTTTCAGTTCTTTCTTTGGGCTACTATTGCTATGCTTGATACACCCATATATCACACATATATTTGAAAAAATGTGTATATATGCACATGCAGGTGTATAAATACACACATACACAAACATACATATACACACACATATGATCTCCCTGATGAATGTGCTGTTTCTCATTATATAAATGGGCTTTAATTCAGGAAATGTTTATTAAAAGCTTGCTGTAGGAAGAGCTTTATGCAAGGTAGTGGAGAAGATGCAAACATTAAATAAGGTATAACCATGCCCTCCTGTCAGTTGACATTTCTTACAGTAGTTTGAGAAGGTATGTTACAGCGAAAGGAAATGAAACTATGCCAGATAAGCCATGTCAATATATGAAAGAAGAATATATTAAACAGTACTTGTAGATGTTTGTGACTGTATCTTTATAAATGGATATAATTCCCCTTGATGAAATAGTTCATGAAAATGTTCAATTAAACAATCATTTGGGGGGTGCTTACTATGGACATGTTTATTGTCCTATTAATTAGGATTATAAGGCAAAGCAAAATTTTCTATGCCCTCAAATAGCTTCTTCTCTACTGAAAGTGGGAGAAGGGATTACAATAAGTTCAGAGTATAATAGAAGTCACTGAAGAAGAGTAGTAACAACAAGGGTTCTCAGGAAGGTGACATGTTTAGAGAAGTTTTCCCTAGAGAAATCTCTTGAACTGAGAGAGAAGATAAAAATTATGAAAGGTGAAGGTGAGATAATGTCCCCTCACCCCCACTCAGAACATGCCCTTTGTAAATTCAAGGATTTGAAAGATGGAGTGGTGAGGCCAGGAAACTGTATTCCCATTTGGCTGGAAGACGCAGTTAATGAATAAGGAGAACAGAATGAGAAGACCTGAAAGGTAGAGTAAGAACTAAATTGTCAAAAGATTCATTAATAGGCTAAGGAACTTGTCTTTGTTACTAGAGTCCCTGAAAAGTTACTGGAAAATCCCTGAATATTTTTAAGTAGGAGGTAACAGACCCAGACCAAAGTCTTAGAAAGATTATTGTGTCAGCCATATTGAAACTGAAATGGAGAGAAGAGATCAGCAGTAGAGACCAATTAGGATACCACTACAATAGTTCAAGTGAGAGACAAGAAGTGAAGATTTGAATTAGGGTAGTGGCTGAAGGTTGAATTAAAGAAATGTTGTTAGGTAGAATTAACAAAACTTGGCAACTGATTGCATATGGAGTGGAGTGGGGTAAGGAAGGAAGGAGAGTCAAAGATGAGATGGGTTACCAGTTAGGGTGATTAGGATAATGGTGATATCCTTTATAGAAATCTGGAAATTTAGAGAAGAGATAGATATGGGGATGGGGGAAGATGATATGATATTATTTGGATATATAAACAAAGCCAATATGTTTCATTATATTCAGGAAATGTTTCCAGTAAAACATTTCTTTGCCATCAGGAAAAAAATCTAACATAGTTAACTGAAGATGCTATGAGACCTCTCTTACCAATTGATGTAGGCTAGAAAAATTTCATTAACAAATGCAGAAACATTATCACTCATCCACTCGGACTTCTTGAGTTGAAACAAGAGGCCAAGTCAGAGTCCCTGATTGCTTGTATCTCTTTTATACTTCTTACTCCCCCCCTTTCAATCACGAAAGATCTTTATTGTATCTGCTGATATTAATGGAGACCCCTATCCTGAGCCCAAATTGACCTGAAGGTTAGCTCATGGTTGACTTTATCCCACTAGCAACATACAAAATAATTTTGTTAGTCACTTTTTGGATGATAAATAGTCTAATTGTTAACAGAGAACTTAGAATGTGAGGTGATATTGTATAGTAGATATGAGTAGGACCCAGGTTTGAATATTTGCTCTGACAACTAACTAAATAAGTGATCTTATATAATAGGGAGGTTGTTCATAATTGCACTACCTACCTCAGAGGTGAGTTGTGAGGAAGGTACTTTGTAAAGGTGCAATAAAAAGGTGAGGGCAGCTCAGTGGTGCACTGGATAGAGTGCCAGGTCTGGAGTCAGGAAGACTCATCTTCCTGAGTTCAAATCTGGCCTCAGACACTAGCTGTGGTAAGTCACTTAACCCCCTTTTCTCCATTCCTTATATGTAAAATGAGCTGGAGAAGGAAATGGCAAACCATTCTGGTTACTTTGTCAAGAAAGCCCCAAATGGGGTCATGAAGAGTTACTTCATTGTTTATCCTAGAGCTCTACACTTTAAAAAGGTTATTAACAATCTACATGAGTGAAAAGATATGAGAAGATATCCCCAGCCCACCACTTAGTGGAGGTGGGAGTTATTGCACATCATTATTACACGTTTTTAGACTTTTTCAATGTATTAATTATCTGCACCTTTTTCCTTTCTCTTTTTTCTTTGTTCTTTTTCTTGGTATACTATTTGATCTATGGAATTACTCTCTTGCGGGGAGGGTCAAGGGAACTAGGGAAAACAATGATGATATAAAAACAAAATACATCAGTTAAAACTTATTTTTAAAAAAATCTATGTTGAGTCAAAATGGCACAATAGAGTTAAAGGATATTTAGCATTTTGGACATGACCAAAGTATTTGTGAGGTAGGTAGATGTCTTGTGTCCTGGTTACTTATTTTTCTTTCAACATATCAATAAAACCTATAGGTAATAGAGAATAAATCAGAGCACCACCACCACCAAAATCTTTATTTCTTGGCAAACGTTGTAATAAATTACTTACTATGGACTTGACAAAGTACAATCCTGTGATTAGATAAAAAATTTTTTCTAGCCAGTGAAAACAATGTTAAGGTTTTCACACTGTTCTCTGAGTTTTCCCTGTATCTGATGCTCTACAAAGTTCATATAAACTACATCTCACCACGTCTCGAAATTATATTGAGCTTAGGGAACTATAAGACTGACAATATCATACAGTAGTTAGTCTACCAGTTGGAGAGGCTAATAAGGTACCTCCATAAGTCCTCAAGTCAGCCTCTCAGTGGAGGGATAAACTATATTGTTATTGAATCCCTCAGGACTTTATCTGATGAAGAAGAGAGGAAGAGCTGAGCATGAGCTCATGGAAGAATGGCTTCAGCTTTTTAGTTCAGTTGTCCCCTATATCTTGATGTTCACTACCTCATTGGGTAGAGATGCTGTAAATGATGGGACCATGCATGGAAGCCAGCCAATTCTCAGACAAAGCAAAATGCTTCCCATGTTTTAGATAGGGATAGACATTATCACTTGTGCAAATGGTATGACTGAGCAGGACAGTGGGTTTGGGGCCCCACTTTCCAGAATGGTCTTGCTTGCTCTGTTACAGTTGCTGCTCTGTGCAAATGTTGACTTGGTGCACCTGGGGGCCTTCAGTACACAATGTAGGCAATCACTGGCCTTCACTTCAACATAAGAGCCTGACAAGGTCCACCTGAAGGATACAGTGACAACTGATAACTCTGTCAGGCAATTAGCTAGTTTCTTAGTGGTAAATTCCATTAGTCCTTGATATTTATGTCTTTATTGTCTACTTTGCCTCAAAATACTTGTGTTTTCAAGTACATTTTTCAAAATCCTCCTGATTATCTGTCAGATAAATTTCTACCTACTTCTATGCTTTGAAAATTCTCCAGGAAATAAGGAGAAAGTACAGAATGAGACAGGTGGGCTATTTCTGCCTATAAATTTAGCAGAAAGTGAGGAAACTGAACAGATGTGGATAATGGTACAAAGTCTTCTTTCTACTTGTCCATGGACTATTTCGTTAATGACCAGCTTTCTGAATACTCTAATGCTTTGTATACCCAAGGTAACCCCACCTCAGATGATTGTAGCTTCACAAATTATTTCATATAAAATGGTAAAGAGACAGCTGGGTTATTTTTGAAGAAAAGGACAGAAGTTGATGTCACCAGACATGCTTTCTATACCATATTCCCATTTTTACTGGCTTTGTGATCTGGGCCTGTTGACTTAGCCTTGCAAAAACTCAGTTTCTTTCTATAAAATGGGGTAACACTTGAACCACCAACCACATAGGCTCGTGAGAACCAATGAAGCTAAAGTGTAGACAGAATTCTCTATGCTATTAAAATGGCATATAGATGTTAAGTAATATGGTAGAATAATAAGCCTTACAGTCACAAGGAGACAGAAGCAATGTGACACAGCAGATAAAGCACTGAGCTTGTGGTCAGGAAAACATGAGTTAAAAGCCCATTTTTAACACCTCAAGGCTGCATGACCCCAGAAAAGTCACTTACTTTTTAAGCCTCATGCAAATTCCTAGGGACTGACTTACTAAGGTATAGCCAAGGTATTGTATATTTTGGTAGAGGAAGTTTCCTACCCTAACACATCTCCTTCCCTCATCTGTATCTATAGCCTATACATGCATACATATGCACAGAGTGAAGTGAAATTCATAATAATTCATAACAGTAGTTAATATGTAACATTTATATAGCTGTCTAACATTTGCCAGTGGTTTTACACATATTATCTTGTGTGATCCTCATTAAAAAAACCCTCAGAGGTGGGTACTATTAACATTCCCATTTTGCTGATAAGGAAACTGACAAAGAGGAGTTAAATCAATGTTTTCTTCAGGGTCACATAGCCGAAGAGTCTGAGGCAAGATTTGATCTCAGGTCTTTGTGTCTCCAAATCCAGCACTTTATCTACTCTGCACACCTACCTTCCTCTATATTATATCTAAAATCAATAAAAACAAAACAAAATAAGAAGTTTATTTGTCCTGTGGAAGAGAGATTTTTGTTGTGTTGTATACGACTCTACATGACACTATGGGCAAATGTGGCAAAGACATTGGAGTGATTTGCCATTTCCTTCTCCGGTGTGTCCACATTTTATATATGGGGAACTGAGGCAAATAGAGGTTAAGTGGTCTGCCCTAGGTCACACAACTAGTAAGTGTCTGAGGTCATATTTGAACTCAGGTCTTCCTGACCCTAGGCCCAGTGCATTATCTACTGAGCAACTTAGCTGTCCCTGGAAGAAAGATCAGATTTGTTCTTTTTGGACCCAGAGGGCAGAAGGGGAAATAATTATAAGCTAAAGAAGCAAATTAAAGTTTGAAATCAGGAAAATCTTCCTAATAATGAGAGTTCTCAAAAGCAAAATGAGAGATAGTAGGTTCTTCCTCATTAAAAGTCTTCAGCAGAGCTGGATAATACCAGTTATATTGTAGTGGGAATTCTGTGTCATCTATGAGTTGGACTATATGGCTGCTTGCCACTCTGTGATTCTGTGAGGGGCATGAGAAAAATCATATCTCAGAGGTCATTTAGACCACACCCATATCTGAAGAAAAAAATCCCTCAATAAAATATATATTCAAGTAATCAACAAACTTGCCAGCACCTACAGCCTCCACCTGAGGAACTTTCAGACATAGGATCATGGGATTTAGAGCTATAAAGGACCTCTGAGGTCATCTATTACAATTTTCTCATTTTACATACAAGGAACCTGAGACAGCTAGATGGTAGGTAATAGATAGAGCAATGGTCCCAGAATCTTGGATGACCTGAGTTCAGATCTAGTCTCAGATACTTACTAGCTGAGTCAACTTGGTTAAGTCACTAAACCAGTTTCTTCCTCAGTGTCCTCATATGTAGACTAGGGATGATAATAGCACCTGCCTCCTAAGGTTGTTATGAAGATGAAACGAGTTATTTTTAAACTACTTTGTCACCTTAAAGTGGGAAGCTGGTGGTGCAGTGGATTGAATGTTGGACCTGGAGTCTGGAAAACTTATCTTCATGAGTTTAAATCCAGCCTTAGACACTTACTAGCTGTGTGACCCTTGGCAAGTCACTTAACCTTCTCTGCTTCAGTTTTCCTGTCTGTAAAACAAATTGGAGAAGGAAATGGCAAACCACTCTCATACCTTTGTCAAGAAAACCCCAAATGGGGTCACGAAGAATTAGACTGAAAGAGCTGAACAACAAAAACAAACTTAAAGAACTATATAAATGCTAGCTTACTATTGATATTATTGAATACCATGTCTCAAACCACACAAGTGATAGTTCTGGGATTTAAACTAAGCTTTGCTCAGGGTTTCCATATACCTTCCATTAGAGACTGAAATGAGGTACTTACTCTGTCATGAGGTTAGCTCATTCCATTTTTGTTTGTTTGCTTGCTTTCTTTTGTTTTGGTGAGGCAATTGGGGTCAAGTGACTTGCCCAGGGTCACACAGCTAGTAAGTGTTAAGTATCTGAGGCCAGATTTGAACTCAGGTCCTCCTGAATCCAGGGCCAGTGCTCTATCCACTGCACCACCTAGCTGCCCCAGCTCATTCCATTTTTGAATAGTTTTAATATTTCTTGAAATATCTGAATGCCCACAGACATTCTAGGTTATTAGCACAATTCAGGTACTCCTCTAGGCATAGTGATTTGGTTGTGCTCTTAATTTATTAAAATGGAGGGTGTGTGTGTGTGTGAGTGTGTGTGTGTATGTATGAAAAATCTCTCCTAAAAGAGATAACCATACTGATAACTCAATTTTTTAAGATATAAGGAAGAACCATCCCCATGTCTCTATAATCAATGGATATATGAACATTTTACACAAAGAAAGAGGGGAAGAATGAACTTTGCAAGGTCGATTTTAGCATGGCCTGGCTTTTCCTGAAGACATACAGTCTCACTGATTTGTATTTTTTTCTAAGTGTCGTAAATATTTTTATTACCCACTGTTTGTTGTTCAAAATGGGCCTAGGCAGTTAGTTCTGCTGGACAACTGAGAATGCAGTCCCCTTCTTTTATGGCTTGAAATTTGAAAACCAGGGTGGCTGCCTTTAAAATCAATTAAGAAACCTCCATGGAAAATTACCTGGAAGGTTTCATCATTGGCAAAAGCAAAGTAGGGAAGCTGGAGTCACCTGAAACCTTATACAAATTGCATCAGATCCAGCCCCAGTACTCACTGGCAAGAGTTTGGCCCTGGAATTGTCAAGATTTTTCTAAATGGTAAAAATCTCAAAGTTACATTTTAAGACTGTCTTCCTACTAATTCTTTTTATTGCCTTTTTATTGCCCTAGGAAAGCAGCAACACAAAAGATCCTTTTACATCCTTTGATTAAAAAAGCAGAATCTGAGAGATTGGCTTGTCCGGCTATGTTCTGCAGAGAAAAGGCTGTAGCAGATCAGCCCAGGCCTTACCAGTAAAAGTCACAGCAATCATCATAAGTTATTGGGACGGTGTTACAGGAAGTGAGCTTATTCTTTTCCACTAATAGACCAAGGAAAACAATTCCAAGTCCTAATGTATGAAAACTATGGACCTGGATTCTCACCCTGGGTTGTAGAAAATTTATAGAAAATCTCTCTCTGTCACTGTCTCTCTCTTCTCTGCTTCTCTCTCCCTTTCTGCCTTTGTCTCTCTTCTCTGTCTCTTTCTATGTCTCCTTTAGTCTCTATCTCTCAATAAATTAAATATACACATAATTTGGACAATCCTAAGTGTGTCACCCCACCACACACACACACACACACACACACACACACACACACACAATTAGGTGCTGAATCTATTTTGCTTCATTTTCTGCTCTAAGATGAGGCCCCTCCTTTTGCCACTTCTTCTAGTATGTGTTACTCTTCATAAAACAAGGGTTAATTTATGCTTCATACCATATTTTATATAAAATAATTTAACTGTACTAGTTCACATGAGAGGAGTCTGAAGTCATTCAAAGATTAAAAATGAAGAAAGAACCATTTGGTTACCTTTTAAAAAGAATTCCCTTATTTCCCTTTGGTGCAAAGTAAATAGTTTTCTGTAAAGGTAGCCTTGGCATTATGACTTAGATGCAAATAACCTAACCACTGCATGACTTACACATATGATAGGACCCCACAACAGGAATATAGGCCACCATTCTCATAATTGACCTTCTTTTCTTCATGAAACAAACATCTCCACTGCTATTGACTAAGGAAGTGTTCTTAAACTGCAGTCAGTAATCTTGCTTTAAAAACAAATGATAACTGCATTTCAATATAATTGGCTTCCTTTTTATTCCTGTAGCTTTTATCTGAGAAGTCAGTATATTTCGCCACTCTGTCCAAGGGGTCGATGATACAAAAAGACTTAAGAACTTCTTTACTAGAACCTCCACCCTTTCTACTCTTCAATAGCTCCCCCTTAAAATCACTTCCATTGCCCTTGGAAACTCTGTTGCTCTGGGAACGACTTTAATGAAAACCCAGTACCTGAAATCCTAGAGCGGCTGGTCCCTGGTTCTGTTTATCTGGCAGATATTCTAGTTATCAAGGCAGAAGTTGATGAGGGAGCCATTTCTCTCACTGAGAACGTACTAGGATGAGATTATCTCTATTCCAGCTATTGGTCAAGAGGAACAGTAAATTCTTCCTTATTAAAATGGCTGCAGCTGAGGTTGAGAAAGATAATTCAACTGGGCAATTCACATCTGCCCTTTGGTACTCAGTTTCCTCATTTATGAAATTGAATTGGATTAAATGAATTCTAAATTTTTTATAGGTTTAAGTCAAATGAATTCTATGATTTTAACAAACTTTTTTATGGCTTTTTTTTCTATATGATGAAATACTGATGTCACTATTTAATCCTTTCCTATCTTCTGCCCATTGTATCAAAGAAGCAAAATTAAGCAAATCAAAGCAACACATTGTCCATCTGACAATTTAAGTCTTTTTCCATACTTATGGTCCATCCCCTCTATTCCAAGAGGAAGTAGATACATTTCACTGATTGATGTCTGGGTCAAGATTTATCATTGTACATATCAAAGTTATAAGAATAATATCAATAACAATAGCTAGCATTGAATGTTTCAAGTTTTGCTAAGTGCTTTACAAATATAACCTAATTTTATCATCACAACTACCCCAAGAGGTAGGTGTTATTACTATCCTCACTTTACAGATGAAGCAAACTGGGCCAGACAGAAGTCAAGTGATTTGACTAATGTCATACAGCTGGTAAGTCTGAGGCTGGATTTGAACTCCATGTTCAGTGCTATATCCATTGTGCCACCTAGCTGCCTGTAGGTAACAAACATTTATTCTGCACATATTATTTTATTTTATTTAGTTATTTGTTTTTAATTTATGTAATAAAGCAAGCATTTACATAACATCATATAATAAAAATGATTGCACATGAAACTGGAAATCTATTATGGACAACTTGCTATTCTTTTTAAATATATAGTAGAGTTACCATGTAAATTTCTTTTTTTCCCTTTTTTTCTTCCCTCCCCCACCACCCTAGAGATGGCTATACACACATGTGTGTATGTGTATATGTATACACACATATGTATGTATACAATATATGTGTGAAATTATTCTATATATACTTCTATTTATAATTTTTGGATGCAGATAGCATCTTTCTGCATATGCCTTTCACAGTTAATT
The DNA here is from genome assembly GCF_019393635.1 of Dromiciops gliroides. NCBI lineage: Eukaryota > Metazoa > Chordata > Mammalia > Microbiotheria > Microbiotheriidae > Dromiciops > Dromiciops gliroides. The sequence goes on from NC_057861.1 coordinate 255,944,702, forward strand.
TGGGTATTTATAGTAGTCAAAATGACATTCTCTCAAAGTCTTCCTTAAAACAACATTGTTGTTACTGTATACAATGTTCTCTTGGATCTGCTCATTTCTCTCTTCATTACGCATATATTATTGATGTCAAAAACTTATTCATCATTTCTCAAATGTCTTAGAGCAGTTCAAAGCTAGCTTCAAACTGCCCTAAGACATTTTTATGTAAGCAAGCTGTGGATTAGAAAAAATGAAAAGAACAATGATGACTGTGGCCTCAAATGGCTTATGGCTGAATACAGGAAATGGAGGGGCATTGAAAATGTATTCTAAAATTCCAAGGGTGGGAGAAATGACTTTCTGTTGGGATTTAAGGGGAGCATGAGGATCAGAAAGACTAAATGGCCCATATTCACACAGGTATGGAGTCGCAGAAGCAGGAAACTAAATCCCTGGTTCTTACAGCCATATAAAATTGTTTAGACATGCTGAACCTGAGTGACTGAAGGGAAGGTAATGCCAACAGAAAGAGCGAAGTTTATGATGTTTTGAGTTGTAAGTCAGGACATATTTTTCCTTTAGAAACTATGTGATAGAAAATGATTTGGTTTCCTAATACATTTTGCATCACCAATATTGATGTGCCTACCATGTACAAGGCATTGGGAAGTAGCACTGAACTTAGTAGGATACAACTCCATTTTTTATGGTTCAAAAGGATTTTGTGGGTTCTCCTAATCTGGCCACCATTTATAATGTCATTTCTATAGCAAAATATCTTCCAAGTTCCAAACACCCAACTTACCAACAAGTTCAAAGAATTTAACAAATACATAAAGGTCACATATTTCAGGAGCTTTGGAAATGGAGTGGTCAGTTCAATTCAGTTTGCATACATATTGGATAATTGCATGCATCTACATGAGTTTTGATCTTTAGAGATGTTTGCAATTATTCATTATTGTAGAAATCTAATATTGCAGCTCCTCCTCCTTCTTCCTTCTCTCCCCACAGTTTCCACCTCACTCCTCTTGTTTCCCAACAGGGTAACAGTCAGGGAGTGTCAAGTCTTTCCCATTGAGGCCAGTCATGCCAGTCTATAATTCTATACCTTGCACACAGAGACAAGATTTTTAATTTCATTAGTATAAGGAAGCTTCCTGGTGAGAAAAACCCCTCTATTAGAGCAGGTCAATGCCTTCTCCACAACTTCCAATCTCAGAGAGTTGCCTCTGGGGTAGTGAGAGATTAATTGACTTGGCCAGGTCATAAAGCCAGTATCAGAGAAATGACTTGAATCCAGGACTTCATGGCTCTGTGTCCAGCTCTCTATCCTTTATGCCATACTGTGTCTTTTGAACATAGTTTATGCCCATATCTTATACAGAATAGGTGGGGCAGTTAGGTGGCACAGTGGATAGAGTACTGGCCCTGGATTCAGGAGGACCTGAGTTCAAATCCGGCCTCAGACACTTGACACTTACTAGCTGTGTGACCCTGGGCAAGTCACTTAACCCCAATTGCCTCACCTAAAAACAAAATAAACAAACAAAAAAACCAAAACAGAATAGGTGCTTTAAAATGTTCATTTAATTGAATTGAATGGTCATTTCCATATAAAGTATTCTTATCTGTGTATTCATCCCTAAACTCTGTCCTGAATTCCAGGACTATAGTCAGTTATCTATTTTATATCTTCACCTCCATAACTGTTTATAAGTTATTGTCATGTCTTACGGATTTATTTAGAACACTGACATATTAAGTGATTTGCCAAAGGTCATATTGCCATTATGTGTTAGAATCAGCATTTGAATCCTAGTTCAAAACTCCATCAACTCACCCATCATCACTGTCCTTCATACAGTGTAAGATTTTTTTTGGGGGGGGGGCAATGCGGGTTAAGTGACTTGCCCAGGGTGACACAGCTAATGAGTGTCAAATGTCTGAATCTGAATTTGAACTTAGGTCCTCCTGAATCAAGGGCCAGTGCTTTATCCACTGTACCACCTAGCTGCCCCCTAATGTAAGATCTTTTAAGAGAGACAATCTGGTATTTGTCCCTAATTCGGGGATCGTCTCCCTAAAAGGTATATTTGACGTTTAACAACAATACCCCTGTCTGAGAACATTACAGAGGAATTATTTTTAAAAAATTCCATTTGATGAAATGACAAAGTTAAAACAAGTAACAGTCTTTAAAATTCACAAGAAATCTCACTGCTGAGATAGTTAAAGCAATTTGAAAATGCAGGTCAATGAGAACACTTGTCACACATAGGGTAAGTTGCTATCAAAATATGTTAAACTGTCAATTCTTTTATCAAAAACTTTGATTTTTATCAGTACAAGGAACTCCCTGGCTATGAAACTTTGTTTGTCAGCATATATTGGAAACTGTTCTACAATTTATGTTTCTTCTCAGTCGCCGGGGGGACTAAGAGGTTAAGGGTCTTGCCCAGGGTTACACAGCTTGTATGTGTGACAGAGTCAGGCCTTGAACCCAGGTCATTCTGTCTCTGAAGCCAGCTTACTCTTCATTACATCATATTGCTGCTCTTTGAGCCTTAATGAGTTACAAATGAACATGATTCCCTCCCTGTTTATGCAGAATGGCTTTAAAATTCAAAGAACCCAGATACCTCACAATAGGTGGCATGCTCTGTTCAATGAAATCTACATTCAGAGACTAATCAGAATCAGTTTAAACTTCATTTCTGTTAGTGTGGTAGGAAATATGACAAAAGATCTTCAATTTCCATTAAACTTCATTGTTGTACATATTATTGGTTCATTTCATAGGATCTACATCTGATCATTGGTAATTGAAGACATATTAAACCACATGCTCATGGGTACATGTGTGGTCAGTTGGTTTGGTTCCTATTTCTTAATCACTAGTCTTATCTAAAGCCAAACTGCATGAAAGCTTTTTTCATGGCATAATTTAAAATCATTTTAAAAACACAACATAACACAACAAAGCAAAAAAACAAAACAAAACAAAACTGATCTGAGTGGACAGTGCCAATTTTCTTAGGCTACTGATAATGGAATCATGCTCTAAAACTAGAATCAAGAATTAGAAGGTAAACAAAGGCTGAATTAGTTAGAAAGCTGGCTGCAGGGATAATTTTTCTTTCCACAATTTTAAGAAGAAGATGTAATTTAATGTTAAAATAGAAATTATGACAGCTCAGCTTTTTCTAGTGCTTTATAAATCATTTTCCTCAAAACAATCTTCAGAGTATTATTATATTGTACATATTTTATACATTTGTGTATACTTTTATTTATACATATCTCCCCAATAGAAAGGGAACTCCTTGAAGGCAGCAACTATTTAACTATTGCATTTCTTTGGTCTTTATATCCCCATTGACAGTACATAATAGGCCTTTAATAAATGCATTTATTCATTAATTATTCTTTTTTTTTAGTTGAAGAAACTGAGTCTCACGAAAGTTAAAGGTCACTAAGTGTTATCCAGATTAAAAATCAGGTCTTCTGAATCCACAGTTAGTATTCCTTCCCTTATAATAACACTGGGTACTCCCTTTCATTAAAATGAAATTCTATTAGGCATCTCATCCAAGGTGTTTCAGAACAGAGGGAAAAACCCCTCTGCAGAAGAATAGTAGCACTCTTTGGAGGAACAAATGACTGGAAGCAAAATGAGTGTCCATCAGTTGGGAAATGGTGAAACAAATTGTGGTATGTGAGTAGAATATATTATTGCACCAAATGACAAATATTACAGATTCAGAGAAGCATGAAGGAAAACAACTGGGAAAGAACAGGCCACTGATCTCAAATCAGCAAACAATTCAAAAGCAGCAAACTTCAAAGGACTGATGATGAAATGTATCTCTTGACAAAGAGGTAACAGTGTCGATATAGAATGTGACAGGCATTCTCAGGCATGACTGATGGGCTGATACAGTTTGGTGGAATATTGACTTCTAAGGTCTCACATCTCTAATACTGTGATCTTAAGGTTTTCTGTTGATAGAGGTAGTTGCTGGTCTTTTTCAGCCCTTGTGCATTGTGGTAACTACTTTACATTTGTTAAATGTCTCTAAGAAATAATGATAAGGAGCTCATTCCTTTATTTCTATACATTTCCCATTTTAGAAAATCTGGCAGCTTGTTTGAGATAAATACGCATAAGTGCTTTATATAAACTTTTAAAAATCATACATGTGTCAGATGTTGTCATTGTAATTACTTAAAGAGGTCCGTCTAGAAATGCTATAATTATACATATTGTCATTTCAGCTTTTATTCTTTCTTCTATCTGAGTATTTACTTTGACCTTTTTTCTAACCTGAATTGACCTAATTGATGGTGATAAGACCATTACATATCAAACCAGTAGTTTTCCTGTTGAAGACATCCTCAGTTTTGTTTTGAAAGATATCACTAGGTACTAACCATGCCCAGGGCCTTTCTCTTCAGACAATATGATGTCTAGGGAGCAGTATCCTGAGTAATTTACAAAAGTTTGATTGACCTTTTATTTCTTTGTCCAGAATTCTCTTTATATAGTTTATGCTGTTCTTGGTTTCCATCTTCATACTTTCCATACTTTGTAAACACTTTATTTTGAATGATATGTTAACTTAGTTTGGGGAATCTTGTAAATTTCTTCATAGAATTTATCTCTTCATTTGGCCTCTCTAACATAAAGAAGATATATATTTTTTTAATTTTAATTTTAATTTTTTTTAGTGAGGCAATTGGGGTTAACTGACTTGCCCAGGGTCACACAGCTAGTAAATGTTAAGTGTCTGAGGCCGGATTTGAACTCAGGTACTCCTGACTCCAGGGCTGGTGCACCACCTAGCTGCCCCGAAGATATTATTTTTATATAATTTATTTTTATAGAAGGGACTATGATTTTTATGGCTTGCTTAAGCTCATCATGATGAGATGACCAAATGTCTGAGAAATTTTTCATTTTTAAAAAATTTATAATGAATCTGGACTACTAGGTGGCAGAGTAGATAGATTACTGGGCCTGAAGTCAGGAAAACTCATCTTCCTAAATTCCAATATGGCCTTAGACACTTACTAGCTGTGTGACCCTTAGGATTACTTTCTGTGTGCCTTGTAGCTGAACTTTAGTTATGTGTTTTGTCTCCTCAAAATAGAGTGTGAGGTCATGAAGAGCTATTTTATTTTCTATTTGCCTCTCCAGGACTTAGCATGGTATTTGTTACATAATAAGTAACTACTTACTAAGAGCTTTATCGTACATTCATTAATGTCTCCCAATAGCACAGGCTTGGCATAGCATAGCTCCTTAATAAATATATATTAAGTGAGAAATGCACTGGTGCATGAAAGCTGTCCTTGCCTTATTCAAGTGATGCTTTATGTATAACATGTCTGACATTTTTGGCATGGCATGACATAAATGTGGATTGGTAGGGCATAAACACGAGGTGGCATGTAACATGTAGGCTCTAAAATGGTGTGTACACACACAGGGCCTCATGTGACTTAAACATGTCGTGACATGTTATGTGTTGTTGCATTTCATGGGATAAATAATACACACATGGCATGGCATGGTATGTGATGGGGTGTGACATGATATGATATGTACAATGTGTTATGAAACAAGCATGCCATGTGCATGCCATGGCTTATAAGTGAGGTATATCATGATGACATTGTAACCTGGTATGACATAAACATTATTTATATATATATATATATATATATATATATGAATGCTGTGATATGTGTTGTGCCATGGCACTTTGTAGGATATGATGTGAAATATAAATGACACATGTTATATGACATGATGTGATACAGTATATTATAACATGTGTAATATGGTATTGTGACATACAATGACATGTGCAGCATATGTGACATGATATTATATGGCTTATACATGGAAATCTTATACATATCATACAGATATGTATATTTAACTGTATATATGCCTTTAACTACATATTTATGAACCAAAATTTTCATTAAAGTCAATCTACCAATCAATCAACACACATTTATAATGCACTCATAACCCAAGCATTGTGTTAAGCACTGGGAATACAAGACCAAAGGAAAACCAACCTTGCCCACAAAGGTTCTTACATTCTAATTAGAGATAACATGAACACAGACTTATGTGAGTCCTTTAAGTATGCACATATGTATGTGCATACAATACATACAGAAGTAGATATCAGGTAACCTTTGAGGGGAAGGTAGTAGCAGCTGAGGAGCCTACAGGAAAAGGCCTCCTATAGAAGAGGGTGTTTGAGCTGATTCTCAAAGGAAATGCGGTATTCCAGGAGGCAGAGGAGAGGAAGGATATCCTGGACATGGGGGTAGACAAAAGAATAATTGAAAAGGGAGAGTGAGTGTGTGTGAAGCCAAGCAAGTAGCTCAGTTTGGCCAATCCTGAAATGTGTAGAGGGGATAATGTATAAAAATTTTGGGAAAGTAGGAAGGAGCGAGGTTATGAAAAGCTATAAATATTTAGCAGAAGAGTTTAGATTTGATGCTAGAGATGAGAGAAGTCACTTATCCTCTATAGATTTCAATTCCTCATCTGTAAAATGCTAATAATAATATTTTTACTACCTTCTTTACAGGGTTATTAGGAGGCTCAAATAATGTAATGTATCTGAAGCACTTTGTACATCTTAAAGTCATCTACAAATGTCATCTCTTATTATTACGCATAGTAGGTCCTTGATAACTGTTACTGGAAGTAATAAGGGAGGCCTATATTATTATTTTATGTTACGGCTTTTGTACTTTGTTCAATTTGTTAATGTCTACATTTCATAAGTGACTACTATGTGCAAAACAATATATATTAAATTCCTTTAGCATAAAGAAAGATGAAAAAAAGCAACAAAATAGGCCTTGCCCTTCTCTGCAGAGACATGGGGTACTACAGTGATTGAATGCTTTACACACAGGCAGATATTATGCTTTCTGATTTATTTATCCATTTTCCTATTGTTTTTCTTGATTACTAATGAGGGTTCAGTGTTTGATGCCAATTTTCTAGTTGAAGACATTGAGCTTTAGGGGGTAGGGTGCTATATTCAGAAATGACTATGTTGGATAAACAACAATAACAAATCAATAAAGCTTTTTTTCCCTTGGAAAAGTCACAGAAATGAGAAAAGGGAGAGAATATGGGGGAGCAGCTTATAAATCAGGTCATCTGGAATATAGAGAACTTGAAGAAAAATAAAGCAGAAGAAGGCTAGAAAGCTCAGTTGAAGGTAGATGGTGGCATATTGTAAGAAAGAAATTAGTTTGTATTTTCTTCTATAGGTAAATAGAGGCCACTGACACTTTGTGATCATAGAAGTTAAATGGTCTGACCTCTGTAAAAGAAGAGTTACTTTGGTAGTATTGAGCAGGCTAGGAGAGAAGGGAGAGAGGGACTAGATCAGTAAGAACATTAACTAGCTCATAGTAGTACAGGTGCCAGGGATTGCCTCACCCAGACTGAGAGGGTGAAGTGCCATTGAGGGGTTGGTGATGAGAGATATTTACTGTGCAAGTAGAATTGAAAGGACTTAGCAAATTATTGTATGTGGTTGGGTGGGAGACAGGGAGGAATCTTAGATGTTTATGTTTTGAGTCTGAGTGATTGGGAAGATCGTGGTGCCATAAAAAGACAAAAGAGTTGAGAGGAGATTTTTTTTGGGGGGGGGGTGGGGAAGATGTTACATTCAGTCTTGGATATATGGTGTTTGAGGTGCCCTTGGGACATCTGGGTACTGATGTTTAGCAGTTAGCTGAGAGACATCAGAAGAAAGGTCAGGGCTGGAAATGTGGCCTTGAGGGGGTCTTTTCAGAAAAGTGATGATGTGAGTCACAGTAATGGGTAAGATTGCCAAGGAAGACAAGGCAGCAAGAGAGAGAGAGAAAGAAAGCTGGTGGGAGAATAGTAGTAGATACAACCCTTAGAATAAGGGCAGGAGAGAAGGGTGAACTAATGAAGAAAGCTGAGGCAGGATTAGCTAGGTGGGAGGTGAACTAAGTCAAAGCAGTGTAACAGGAGCTCAAAGTGGAGAAAGGAGAGGGAAAAGTAGAGCAAAGAACAGCACTCATTAGCAGAGGATGAAAGCTGAAGCTGTAAACAGAGGATCCTAATTACTTTTTAAGTGAACTACTACACTATATAAAGTATATGAACTTATTCAATCTCTTATTCATAGTAGTTCTGCCAAGGCTTAAAAAAATCTTATTCATCCCTCTGGAGACAGTAGACAAGGCTGTGCTCCTAATCGCTTTTTGTTCTGGGTGTTTGGCAAGTTGGTATGTTTGAAGGACTGCCATGTTTGTTCCTTCTGTACATGTGTACTTTCCATGAAGTAATTACTACCTCCTGCAGGGTTAAGGACCTAGGCCAAACTCCCCATTAGATTGACTCCTTCAGTTTCAAAAACCCTATGGATTCGTTGGTTCTAGTCAAATGGATATTTTTTCCCCATGGGGGAAACATTATTGGATCAAGTGCATCAAGTGATGATCAGCAGTGTCTGCTGAAAAGGAAAAGGACTCCAAGGGAATAGCTTTGTATCTGTATAACTATTCTTTTGTCTTTTGGATGACAGAACACCTTCATTGTCAAACTAGTTTTTGCTCAAAATTTGAATACAACCTAGGTAAATGTAGGCTGTGGATTTGTGTCTTGGCCAGGAAAACTTTGTTTCCTACTGAATTATAACTAGCTCATTTCACCATAGAATGTCTACATTTTAGTAGTGAATGAAATGACTGTTTACCTTGGAAGGTTTTTTTTAGCCTAAGAAGATAAAAGCTGGGGAAAGGCCTGGGGGTGTGTGGGGAGTGATAATGGTCTTTGAAAAAGTGAAGTGTTATCGTACAGAGGATGGAGGCCGCCTGGTTTTGATCTCCAAGAAGGACCGAACCAGAGGAAATGGACTGAAATGCACCAGGAGAAAATCAAAAGAATTGTAAGGGTGAGTTTAGCCACAGTGAGGATTAAATAGCTATTTCTAATATAATTTCTTGTAATTAATTGGGAAATTGATGTGGGAGCATCCATATTGTTACACGTGCATTGGGTATTCCCTCAATTGTTTATGATCCTCAAAATAAAAGGGTAAAATATTTAATTCCCAACTTGTCTTCACCATCATCATCATTTACAACAAACATTTCTGGAGTGTCTCTAATTTGTAAAATATTGCACATGAAGGAATATTTCTAATCATCCCTTTGGGCATTTTGCATGTGTCTTTCTTCTCATATTTTGGGAGTTTTAGCATAGATTGAAAAGCCTAGGAAATACTTTTGCATGATATTTCCCTGTCAGAAAGCTGCAAACTCCTATATGGTGGTCACCCTGCATGCATATGACACATTGAAACAAATCACCTTGAAATAACCTTCAGAATCTGGTTTTTATTCACTTTCAAAGGTAACAGCTGTCTCCAGTTTGGTTATCATTATGATTTGGCACCCTTCAACTGTCTGTAAATGTGACAAATAAGAAATCTCATCATCTTTTGTTATTATGTTTATAAACCTTGAAATTTATTATTATTATTAATTGAAATTATTATTATTAATAGTTATCATTTTAAAAACAGGCCCATGGAAATACTGTCCAGTCTACCAAGTTTGCATTGGTCTTACCATTTCCTCTGCCTTTAAATCTAATTTCCTTCTACTGGATTCCACTTACTAGTTTAAGAGAATGCCAACACTTTGCCCCTCAGAATCCCATCAATACCCAAAACAATGGGAGCAGGTTGAAGGGGAGGTTCATTCAACTTCTTTCAGATCTGTTACTTGATTTTCAGCGGGTCCTCAGTCAAATTTCTAATACTTCCAGATTTCCATCTACTCCATTGCATTTGGTCCAAAGTGGCTTCATTCCATTAGGGAAAACCAGTATTTCCTTAACTTAATAACCATTTGGAGAGGCCCTGATATGTAGTCAGAAAGCCTGGCCCTATATCTTACTAGAATTTCTGTTTTCTAAAATGTGTTTTCATTGGTATTTGATATTATATTACCAATAAAATCATACCTCTCAGTATCACAGTTGTCCCTTAGAAAATATTTCATCTTCTTCTGTACACTATACTTCAGACCAGAGATTAATTCAGAGATTGCTTGCTTTCTAACTTCCTATAATCCTTAAAGACACTTGTGTCTCTGAATTAGAGAAGAAGAAAGTCTGTCCTTCCTCATTAGAGTGGAAGTGGCCCCTCCCCTTAGCATGAGTGGGGGAAGATGAGGGAGGTTGTATGTTCCTCACTCCTCTGCTGTGCTGAATAGAGTGGACCATTAGGGGTGCTATTGCAATAAATGATTCTTCAATTGAGTTCATAAGTATCCTGAGATTTTCCCCCTTTTTTGAAACTAATTATTCTCTTCTGATTTCAGCTCCTTTCACTGAAACATTGGTGTTCATTTGTCTAAGTCTGGAAAGTCTGAATGCAGGACCAGTGGTGTCTTACCATGAGAGAAATGGGAAGGAAATAGTGAAAGTAAAACTTTTGTCCTGTAAAAGGGAAAATGTTACTATTAATGCCTCACAGAGTGGGCATGCTTGAAGTTAAATCTTGACTTCAAGACAGGTAACTGTTTAAGCTTTGGTCTGGAAAGGGAAAGCTGACATAACCAAATGCTTGCCTGGAGATCTACAGACTTCAAAGGGAGTTAACGGGTATGTGTAGGTCAATAGAGTAACCACATGACACATTTCAAAGATGTTTGATGCCTTCGTAGAAGCACTCACAAAATGCTTTTCACTCTTTGTTGTCCTGGAAATTGTCTGGAGGCCTCACTATCCATTCTTGCTATATCAGGGACTCCTAAATGAAGGCAGTGCTGATTTCTGAAAGTTGAGACACAACATTTTCAGTTAAACCAGCTGTGGTCTCGTATCCAGAAAGTATAGTTGGAGTTAATTTTGCCTCTCTGAAATGTTTTGTGCAGAGGGGGTAAGACCAAGCGAAACTAAAAACCAATATTCTAATTGTGAGCTATTTCAATCTGATTACAGGCCCATGTTACCTTGGCTACAATTTATTGAGCTGGTTCAGTCGAACAAATGGTGGATATTAAGTCATTGGGATGCGAATGATGATTTGAGTTCTGACTAGTCCTGTCACTTTCTCTGGCCACATAAACTGTCTTCTGTCTAACTTATGATTTGGGAATATTTGTTGCTGCCCCATATTTACATCAAGGTCCTAGTGTGAAAAAATAAAATCTCATAGAAAACTCTCTCTCTCTCTCTCTCTCTCCCCATATATATGTATATATATATATATATGTATACTGAAAGGAAAAGTAATAACCACATATTTAAAGTAATCATTGGAGACTGCATTAAAATCAGTGTAATACTTTTAGGATCTTATTTTTCTTACCAAATTACCATCCAAAGTTATCCCAGTTTAGCAGTTTTAGTGTAGATGCAAATGACCATAGGAATTGTTAATTTGGCATTTCTTGTTGATAAATTGGCCCAAATAGTTAATGGTTATTTGGCAATAGCTAATTTCCATATTGTCACCAGTGTATATAAATGTTTAGAATTTGTTGATTGGTTTTACTGAAAACCTAGGTCCTGACATCTCATATCTATTATCTATCTATCTTCATATAGGTACATATCTGTTATTTCACTTTTATGTTAAACCCTCATATAAAGATTATAATATATAAAACATGTATATATAATATATATACATAAACATATACATACACACACACACACACACACACGCACGTAGAAGATAGGCCTTAAAGAACCCTTAATTAACTCAACTTCAATCAACACATTTATTACAAGTTGTTCTACTCACTTCCTCTGAATTATTGGATCTAAATTATTCTCTGTCATGAAAAGTAAGTTTGTTTGATTTTTTTAACGTTACAATCACATTTCTCTCAAGTTCTTCATATTTTCAAATTTTCTCTATTTAAATTTCCCATTTTTCACACTTCTAAAATTAAAGCCACCTTGTATTATTTAGAATCTCTTTCTAAAAAGGTTATAAACTAACTCTATGGGCTCCATAATATGAGTTGATAGTGGTTTGATTTTTTAAAACTAGTATGTAGTGAAATTAGTAGTCATTAAAAGTATTCTTATATTTTATAACCTGATAAATTTTGACACTCATCAGAAGAGAATCTTCTATTAATTTTTCACCATAGGTAGATAACAGTGAGTTCCTAGATTTATTGTTCTTTCCTGAGTTTGAAAGTATTATGTGCATATTAATTATAAATATTTATGTATCTATAAAGAGTTTTATTATCCACATCTATCATCTAAAAGCCAACTGTCCTTTCCACTGATACTTTTAAGAGGTCACCTTTACTAAATAAGCTAAACCATGCTTTGCTTTGGGTGTTCCCTCTTAATGACAAATCAAATAAAGCCTCTGTAAGTAATTACAACAAACAGATTTTTTTTCTCAAAAAATGTTTATTGTAAAAAAGTGACTAAAAAATTGTAGAAACATTTAATGTCACACAGTCTTCAAGTTGCCTATAGATGTGACCATAGGCAACACCACACGTTCATACATATCCCATTCAGTCATATAAAAATAAAAAAAAATTTACATTATATTCATGGACAATTAACAAAAAGGCACTTGAGGGGGGTAATGCTGTAGATATTGCATTTTCTTTGTGCATTTTTAAAAGGAAAAAAAAGTACATAGTTGAGCTTCTAAAAATCCCCTCTCTTGCACTTATTCCCGTTTTGTTTTTAGCTTTTTTTTAGTTTTAGAGAAAAATGAAAACCTATTTTGTACTAAAACATGGGTCAAGCATGCACCAGGAATGTTCAAAGCTAGTTTTTCTTTCCCCTAAGGCACATACTGTTTATGATAAAACATGAAATACATTAATACATTCTTTTCTATTTTTCTTCTTTGAGTGTAAAGCATTGCAGATAATCAACAAAGGTCTTATTTCAAAAATAGCGACCAGTAATATTAGGAATTTCAAAAAAGTAAACTTGGAATACTTTGTAAGGCACCTGAGATAGATGGTGTCGGGCAGATTCTCTTGCTCAAAGAAACTCTTTATTACAAGTAATACTGTTTGTTCTCTATTGAAATGATTTGGCAGGAATGTAAATCTTTGCACTCTTTTCTTTGCAAGAAAAGAGATAGTGTACTTTGGGCTTCATCTCTGAAGAAAGCTCATTTTGCTTCTTCCTTAGGTTCTAGTTGAAATGTTAGTAGGTATGGCAATTTTGAACTTCCCATGGAAGTGAGTAACCTGAAACCCTTATGGATTCTATGGTCTTGAACCTTAAAAAAATATACATCATTAATTTGGTTAGAAAGCAGGAGAGAAAATGCCTTTGGACTTGTATTTATCATTTGGAATAGGAGTGAAGAAATGCATTCAGTTCGAGTAAACAATGATTGCATCACTTAGTGTGCTACACAGCAGCCTGATTCCTCATGTTTGTGCAGGAGAGACATTCTGGAGAAAGTTTTGGAGCAGTTTTTGCATTGGTATTTCTTTACATCCGAATGGGTCTGGAGGTGAGCCCTCAGATTTGACCTGTCTGCAAACGCTCTGTTGCAATGAGGGCATGAAAAAGGTTTCTCCCCTGGAAAAAAAAAATAGACAAGAAGGAAGAAACATGTTAGTGATTTCCACAACAAAAAGAGAAAGCTAGACAACTCTGAAAGACTGACAGGCACTCTGAGCTCCAAGAACCAAAAATAGTAAACTTTGGTATTGCCAGTCTGGATTCAAATTCACAAAGTGACAGTTATTAGACACCTGCTATGTACAATTTTCAAGTCTGCCACCTTAAGATAAAAGTGAATACTGCCAGACAAACTGAAATACTGCTTGTTGCTCCTAGACTTGAGGAAATATTCTGTTGTATCAGGGGACTTGTTTCGTAAAGTTTTCTGATTCACAACAGGTGCAGCTAACGTTTTTGGTCGAGGTTTTCCAAGCATTTGCCTTTTTTTTCGCCTTTACTATAATTTATCCTATATTAGGATCTACAACTATATTACAAGACTTCCCCCAGCCCTCCCCTTTGCAGGATATTGTGCCAGGAATAATAAATGCAGTGGGATAGGGGCAGGAGTGAAGGGCCTGAGGGATGGGAGTCAGCCTTTAGGAGTATACTAGCTATGACAGCAAGAACATGTTTAACAGGGGCAGGAAAAAAACAAACAAACAACCCTAAACTATAGGTAACCTTTTCATCTATTTACTAAATCAATTGATTAAGATAGCAACATTTGTACTCACTGATTACTGGTGGGGCTTGGGGGTGGGGGTGAGAGGCAGGCACACAGAACACACATTCTGGGACAACCTTTGCTGCTTTTTCTAATTGATCTTTGAGACCAAACCCCCAGCACGCTGAGAGTCCTTTCCAAAGTCTAAATGCATGTTTGCAATCATCAGTGCAGAGGTTGTTAAGGAGAAGCTGAGCATTTTGTGCTGTAATGACTCTTTGAGGGAAGCCAGGAAGCAGCTATAAATTAATGTCAGTCACATTTAAGAGCACTGATGTCATTTACCTAATGTAAACCCCAAAGCTAACATAAAGCTTCATTCTATTATAAAGTAGCATCTGTGCCTTTTTTAATTTTAATTTTTCTTTTGCTTACCAGTGTGAGTTCTAATGTGTCCTTGAAGCAACCAGGGCCGTGAGAATGCCTTGCCACAGATCTTGCAGACACAAGGTAAAGTGTGGGTCCTGATGTGCATCTTCAGGGCGCCCAGGCTCACATATTCCTTGTCACAGTACTTACAGCTGAAAGATTTCCTAGACTGGGCATCACAGTGCAGCTGCTTATGCTTGGCCAGCCCAGAGAAAGTGGAATAGGTTTTGTTGCATAAACTACACTGAAACTTTTCTGCTTCAATGGCATGGGGATCGGAGAGCTTGGACTGGATTCTTTCCTCTTCATCACTGATGGGGCTTTCTGAGCCACTGTGGTCCTTGGATGAGGTGTCTGATGCAGGAGGGGGGCTCACTCGGCCCAAGGATGAAGGATATCCAGAAAGAGGGGAGAGGTCATTGGGCAATGGTGAATGGAACTGAGCATTTGTAGTCCACACAGTAATGGGGTTGTAGGCTACTGAGCTGAGGATCTCTGGTTGTGGTATGACAGGCACTGGGTAGCTTTCATAGAGATATGGGGAAATAATCACTGGCAAAAAAAAAGAAAAGAAAAGAGGATTAAGGTAAAGTAACTGGAAAATCCTACTAACAGGCTATAAAATAATGCTTATAGGATTTCACAGTGTACAAGACAGATGCCCAGAGGAGACAACAGAGGCATTTGTAAAGCAAATTCAGTTTAAAATATGACACGCACATGCATATTGTATTTGTGTACATGTACATTCACTAGAAATACCCATGACAGCACCTGGAAGATTAGCAATCAGTGCAATTTACATACTAAGTTCTAAAAGCCTCATCGGTCATTACCTTCATCTCTTAAGCTGATGTTCAAATTCCTACAACTGCCTACATTTGCACACAGGGAAAGTTTTCCATTGCCATTCTTTATGACATAATGTTTTCTTTCCAACATGTGTATTCTATATTTCTACATAATTCTTATTTATCATACAACTTTATAAAAGGAAAACAACCTCATTCCATGAAATCTGTTTTTAAGTAGTTGCACATCAGGCTTCAAGAAAATGCTTTAGAATAAAAATAATAAACTGAAAAGAGACAAATCACAAAATCCTTTTACAGAAAATAAAAAAGTGGTGGTACGAATTTCTAAATTAAGCTTTTCTCCAAATAGGGAAAACAACACGGAAATTACTTCAGCATAGCGATGAAAAAGATAGACCAAGCAAACAGCAGAATTACTGAAATCTATCAAAAGCCATTTTGGTAATGGGGAACAGATTTCTTTTTCTTTCTTTTTCTCTTTTTCTTTTTACCTGTGTGTGTGTCCAGTTCACTATAATTTGGCTTCTTGGATGAATTGAAATGTTTCTTGACCAGGAAAGATCGTGGCATTTTGAAGTCAGGACTCTGGAGTTTTCCCAAAATGTCTTTTGCTTTAGAATAACGGTCCCCAGGTTCCGTGCAGGATCCCAAATCACTGCTTGCACATTGGTCCCTCTAGCATTGTCTACTCCGCTGAATCCATGCAGTGAAGGAAAGCTACAGCAGGGCAGAGGCTCCTTGCAAAGTGCTGTAAATACCCACTATCAGGTGCAGGAGGGTAGGGCCACGGTTTCTGTCGGTCCAATCACTTCTGAAGCTGCTCCGGCTTTTTTACACACTGAGCCAGTTTGGCTGGGCGGGTTCTCCTCCCTTTTGGGAGAAGGGATCCAATCACTGCTTCGAGGTAAGGGTTTGGTTCAGGTTTCAACTCCTCCCCCCGGGACAGCTGTGAACAGAGTCTGTTGTCAGACTAAATTATTCGGGTTCAAAGTGGCTGTATGTTGTTCCTCGGAATTTCAGTTGAGTATTTTTTTTCAAGTGTTTAAGAATTTTCAATAGAGGTAATTTGACTTATTTAACTCCAGTCGTTATTATTCTTACTCACACAAAGCTAGATAAGTCATAGGCACTGCAATTTCTTTCTGGAACAGGTCTGGCTTCCAGATGTTTGATAAAACAAATACAATGGAACAAAATGTTCATTAAGGAAAGGAAAAAGGGGGGGGTACGATATGATAACGGGTCAGCTTGCAATGTTAATGAAAGCCTATATTTGGAAGTGGCATCTTGAATGATTTTTACTTGTAGATTAACCAAGTCATTAACTCTTGGCTTTTGAAAAGGAAAGGTAGGAGAGGGGAGACAAAAGCTTCTGTGAGAAGGGAAGCTCCTTCACAGTAGGGAGGTTCTTTTGGTCTGTAAAACTTGTTGGAAGCAGCATGCCATTCACATTCTGATTGCCGTTGAATACATTTTATATCTTAATAGCTTCAGTAAAGGAAGAATATCGCATTTCCTTGTAGAAATTGAATAGCCTTTTCAATGTATTAGTTGCTGTGGCTTGAAAGAAATGCTGTCTTGCTATGAGAGATATGATTATTTAAGGAAATGGAAAAACTGCATACTTAATAAGGAAAGATGCCCAGCTAACAGACACAACAGTTAGGTAAACTGTGTCAGGAACAATGGAATATTATCCTCTCACATATCAAATGATGACAATTTTTTCTCTATCATGTGTCTTGATGTGACTTTATAGAAAGGGTGGGGAGATTTCTTTAGAGACACGTCAAAGACTAATCTCTTTTATTTGGTGTTATTTCCTTAAGGATTAAAGTAATCTAAATCCATTTTAGATCAATTGATTTCCTGGACTGCGGTAGAAAAAAAGAAACAGTTATGGACAAAGAATTCTAAAGATTAAGAGAAATTGCCTATTCAGAAACTTATAAAAATATCTTCAATTTTTATTGTGGGTTTAAAAATGTGAAAACAAACAAACAAAAATCTCCTAAAACAAACAAAAACCTTCCAAAGTGGATAATTTGTTTCTGAAGCATGACTAGTGTCTTCTCCAATGCTTCAGCGCACGTCAAAAAAATTTTTTTTTTCTTGATCTCATCTGTAGGCTGCTCAGAGAACTGGTAAATAGGGAACATGTATAAAGACCACCCCAGCTTTGTCTCTAACAGGTGCTGGAAATGTGAAGAAGCAAATAGCAGTGGTTGTGTTAAGACTTGTAAAAGTAAAGTGCATTGTCAAGCTGCATAACTTCTTAATCTTAGGATGCCAAAACAAGTGCAAGAAGATGGGGGGGGGTGGGAAGTTCCCTAGTTTCTTGGTCTAATTTCTAATCTCTCTCTCTATATAAAATGCATACATACATACATACTTATAGTCTCTAACTTTAGTGGTGAATAGTAAAGGAGATTAAGATGAACCTCTTTAAAGGAAATGCACCAAGGGGAAACAAGGAAAGGTGAAAGGCACCATCAGAGCCTTAGGGACTTAGGTTTTCCCCAACAAACTATAAATCCGAGTGTAATGTAATGCATGTTTTCTGAGTTTCATGCTTTCTATGAGTGGAGGTAGAGATTTAGGAGTCTAGTTTATTGAAGCAAGAGTCCTCCTTGCCCTTTTCACCCTATTTCCTGAAAAAAGCACAATTTGTTAGAGAGAGATATAATATACAGTTGAGTAAACACAAATTGTCATGAGCTTCCATTTCCTCCTTTGACTCCCTGGAAGATATGAAATTCTTTTCTCATAACTTCAGAGCCTATTCATAACAGCAAAGAACTATAAGGACAGTGTTGCAGATAAAATATGTTTATTATAGTTGCTTTCTAATAACATTGATAGATTTTCATAAGGGTTGTACATTCACATAACTGGAGAAGATAGGTATTTACATTTATTGTCTGTGTATGTGAATTTTTGAAATTGCAGTTGACTCTAATTGTAAAAGCAGAGAAATTGACTTATTTATATTCACATAAGGAAGCCTAGTCAAACACTACGTATGTACACAGGGTACATCACACAAATCACACAGCCGTGACATATTACCGCACTTACTGGAAAGAGTGAATGATGTTGGGAACAGCGTATGAGGCATGTTATTACACAGATCTGAAAGGTTACTAGTCACACATACTACCTGAGTGAGGTCTGCTGTCAAAAGTGGGAGAGTCTGCAGGCCGACTGAGTGAGTCAGTCTCAACAGGTGCTCTCCTTGTTCACTGCTAACATGGTGGTGAGGGGCTTTGGAGCCCAGCAAAATGTGCAGGAAAGGAAGAAGGATACGAAGGGAAATGCACTGAAGTCAGCTGCAAGCCAGGGCTAAGACAGAAGATTTCCTTTCCTTCTGGATGCCAGAGATCTCAGTTAGGTAATGTTTGCTGTGGTCACTGACTCAGCTGAGGAACTGAAATATTTTTCCTGCATGAGAAGAGAACTCATGTCTGGTACAACTGTAATAGCTTGAAAATACTTCATTTTGAAAGCACAGAGAAGGTAATCATCAGTTACAAAATATGAGTCTCTAAAGTGGGTAACCTCTTTGCTCCTACAGGGAATTTGGAGGACCCTGGGGTGGTTTGGATGACCTATTGGAGTAATGTTCCCATTTTCATCATCCTATGGGTTATGAAAAATAAAATGATGGTAAGCAAATTCTAACTTTTGAACTGCCCTGAATATATAAACTTTGCCTTGCACTGAATAGTTAGATGATAGAGATACCTAGATCTACATCTAGATATGGATATGGATATGGATATGGATAGAGATAGATATGGATATAAATTAAGTAGTTCCTGTAGCTTTAGATACCCTGTAAAAAGCTAAAATTGATAGGAAGTGCATTTGCCTTTAAGAAGCTTACACTCCAGTGGTGGAGATGAAATATGCATACAAAAAACTTTAACATGAAGCAGGATGTGATGTGTCAACAAAGTGCCATGGTGTTCAGATGAGGCAGAGATCATATCTGTGGCAAGAGGGGATTTGGAAAAGCTTCTCATTTAAGTTAGACCTTTAGGATAGATAGGATTTCAGAAGGTAGAAGTGAGAGTGAAGACATTTAAGGCAAGGGGAATAGCATGAGCAAACACCCATTGGTCATAGGAAAAGTAGGAGATGTCCTGAAGACACAGCAAGGAATCCAGTCACATATTACATGTAATATGTTGGAGGAGTAATGAGAGATAAGGCTGGAAATGTAGGTTAGGGCCAAAGCACAGAGGAACTGAAGTGATCAACTGACAGGTTTGGATTTCTTTGCATAGGTAATAAGGAAGCATTGGCAGTTTCTGAGGAAGGGAGTGTTATGATCAGGCATTTTGCCTTGATTTACCCAACTGTAATGATGAAACCTTGGTAAATAAAATTTATGCTTTCCCACACAGAACGTACAAACACATATATACTACTAGTGTCTAAGTAACTGACAAGAATGGTCTCTTCGGCTATTCACTCCTATATCAACAGGTAAAGATACTTTATTACTCAGATGATCCTACAGATTGTATGATGAAAAATTTATCTTTTCTTACCACATGGGCAAATTGAGTAGAGCCACAGGAGACATTGAAATGTGTAACAGGTTTTAGGTTACTTCATTGTGTGATGTGAAAACATTGTATGATGTATTAAAGAAAAAAAGCATTTGGAATGAATGAAATATTCTGCAATCTTGGCTAGTTTTGGAAATCAACTAACCCCTGCCCCTCTTATAAAGACATTTTAATAATAAAATATTCAAATAATAAATTTATTAATAATTGTGTCTGGGGCCTTCTAAAAGTAAACATTTCTATCTCATTTAAGTGTGGAATATTGGCAGAATCAAACAGTGGAAAATGAGAATTAGCTGTCTGAAATGGTACCTTAATAATAGAATGGAAACAGATTTGGCTTCTATAATCTAGATTACTTTCTAATTTGATAGTACTATTCTATACAGAAATGCCTTTCTCCAATATGCATCTGGATTAAGAATGACATTGTTTAGAATTATGGGTTATATAAATTGAAAGTTTAATGTCTTAAAAGGATCAAATTCTAATTATCTTGAGGGGAAGGGAGAGAAGGGAATAACCATTTATTAAGCACCTATTATGTACCAAGCACTATGCTAAGCTCTTTTCAAATATTATCTCACAATAACCTTGGGAGGTCTTGGTGGTGGTTTTTTTTACTGATTATATATTAATGGGTTTCAATTGTTTAAAGAAAGTACTTGCAAATTCTAAGTTGTACTTCAGAGTCAGTAAGGTAGCTTGGCATAACAGAATTCTAGGGTTGGAATCAGTGTCCTTGCTCCAAATCCTGTGCCTGACACAACTGTGTGATCTTGGGTATATCACTTAACCTCTGTGTCTCAGGAAACAAATCTTATCCATTAAGTCAGAGCCCCTTGCTACTGGGGCTAGTGGGGGGGGGGGGGGATTTACTATTCTCCTGGTATTTCTATACTGATAATTTTGAAGAATTAGTCATGTTAGAGAATTGTTCAAACTAGTGGCAAGGGCTGAAGTCCATGACCCTGTGTGTATTTATCGCAGAATTAGCTTGATAAATTTTCTCCAGAGAATGTGTACCAACTAAATTGAAAGCCTGACAATGGTATAGGAAAGTACAAAGGCTAAGTGATGCCAACAAGACAGGAATGACTGTCTCAGAAACAGAGAATTTTAAAAAATCAGATCGAACTGGAAAACACTTTGGAGGACATCCAATCCACCCCTGGCCCATGAGCCATTGAATAAATCCCTTCTACAATATCCCTGAAACCTATATTTTTGTAAAGCTATAACAATAACTATCATGGGTTTCTGCAATGCCTTCAGAGACCCCAGTATTATCTACACTAGCCTATAATCAAGGTTAGACCAAGTGAAGAAAAAGGGATAGGATTTTTTAAAAAAATGACCACAGCCTTTCTGCTGAGAATTCCCCATCGTGTCCTATTATATCCCCTGGCAACAGACACCTGCCTGATAAATGCCATTTTGACTCTTTGGCCCAGGTTACAATGCTGTTAGCCTCACAGGCTAATAGAGTCCTAAACTTACTTCTGGCTATAGTGCTGACTAAAGGCCTGTTTGGTCCTAGCTCTAATATTAACTAAATGGATTCCTAGTCTATGATCAGTAAGCACTTGATGATTACTTCAAAAAGAAAGACTACTTAACACCTAACAGTATTTACATGAGATTTTTTTTTGGTAGTTTTTGCCACAAATAGCCAATCTATATTGCCTTCTGCTCCTCTGGACATATTTTCTATTTGAGTGGATACAGTACTAAGTATATACTGAAAAAAGTTATTCATCTCATCACAGCTAGGCTATTTGATTATCTACTGTGATATTTATGTGCCCTTTGGGGATTTTCTCCAGCATCTCATCTGTGGTGTGATTGAACAATAAAGACTTTTGAAAATGTTGGATTGGTTTTACAGGTTGCTGCTAAGTAATTTGTGGTGATCAAGGGACATCTGCTGGACATTGTGAAAAGAGCATCATTACAACTTGCTTTCCTAGTTCTGCTGATTCAAGTCTGCCACCTGGTGGAGAATGTGTGGCTAATCCAAAGAGCCAATTTCCAAGGAGATAATCTCATTCTGCACCATCTAAAGCAGGGTTTCTTAATTTTATTGTGTGTGTCACAGACTCCTTTTAGCATTCAGGTGAAGTCTATGAATCCTTTCTCATAATAATGTTTTTAAATGCACAGAATAAAACATACAGAATTACAAAGGAAACAAAATATACACAAATGTAGTTATACTCTGTCTCTCCCTGCCTCCCTCCTCTCTCTCCCTCCCCCTAGCTCCCTCCCTGCCTCCCTTCTCTCCCTCCCCTCCCTCCTTCCTCTTCCTCCCTTCAGCTTCTTCCCTTCATGCTTCTGCCTCTCTCTCTGGCTCCCTGACTCTCTGTCTCTCTCTGTCTGTCTCTGTCTCTGTCTCTGTCTCTCTCTGTCTCTGTCTCTTTCTGTCTCATCTATCTTTTTAAAAGGTCATGGATCCCAGGTTAAGAATCCATGACCTAAAACAATTTTTGCCTCCTTTTTTACACTTAATCTCAGAGGAAAGCATTTTGAAAAATCAAAACAATAAAGGGCAGCTAGGTGGCACAGTGGATAGAGCACCCGCCCTGGAGTCAGGAGTACCTGAGTTCAAATCTGGCCTCGGACACTTAATACTTACTAGCTGTGTGACCCTGGGCAAGTCACTTAACCCCAATTGCCTCACTTAAAAAAAAAATCAAAACAATAGTGAAACTTGAGAGTCAAATTCTGTTGCTGGGTAAGATAAAGAGCCACAACAATATATAATATTTAGCTATTTGCATAGTTTGAAGGCAATTGTAGAGTTATCACTATTTCAACCACATATAAAAGTTGATCAGAATCATGAATCATTATAAAACTTTCCTCACTTCAGGAGTTTCTGTGATAATTTTTAATCTTTTAAAAGATCTCCAGTTGCTTCAAAAAATCCTCATATGGAATGAATAAGAGATCCTTTACCATCCTGGCCACTCTTCTCTGTAGTCTCCTATTTATTGTCTTTCCTAAAATGTGGTTTACAGAACTGAACAACAGGACTCCAAATGTGGTCTGACCAGGAAAAAATAAAGAAGGATGATTACCTCCCTAATCTTAGACAATATACTTCTTTCCATCCAGCTAGAGATTGCAATAGATCCTGTGGCTGCTATTTTTAAACTTGCTTTTAGTTCATAATGACCTTGCAGTCAATTAATCAATCAACTAGCATTTACTAAGCCCCAACTATATGGCAGGGACTGTGCTTAGTACTAGAGATACAAAGAAAGGTAAAAGACAGTTCCTGTTCTCAAGGACTTCACAGTCTAATTGGGGAGACAACAAAAAACCCCCACAAATATGTACAAATAAAATATACACAGAATAAATTACAGGTGGTCTTAGAGGGAAGACACTAAAGATTAAGGAGGAATGGCAAAGACCCCTTATATAATGTGGACCTTTAACTAAGACACGAATGAAGCCAGGAAGGAAAGAAAACATTCTAGGCATGAGGGAAAACTGATGAAAATGCTTGAGGAAGAGGAACAGAAGAACTGTTTTCTGTTCATTCACTCTCTTGCTCTGTTCTGTACTGGTGAAAGTGATTTTGATCTTATTAGAGTTAGCTTCCTATCCTTCCTATCAAGACCTTTTTGGATACCATTCCTGTTGTTTGATGGGCTAATTATTCTGTCTTGCTTTACGTTACCTACAAATTTGATAAATACATCTATATCTTAGTTTGAATATTTGGCAAAAATGATTAAGCAGCTCAGAGCCAAGCACAGAACAATAAATCACAGAAACACAGAATTTCAGATTTGAAACAGACATTAGGGGCAATCTAATCAAATCCATACACAAAACATTAACTACATTATAACATACCTGTAAAGTGATGATAGTCCAGCTTCTGCTCAAAGACTTCTAAGGAATCCATGACTTATCTAGGCCACCTATTCTACTTTGGGATATCTCTAATTTTTAGGTAATTTTCACTCCCATCAAGCATAAATTTACCCCTGCAACCTCTACCCATCACTCCTAGTTCTGCTGTCTGGGGTCTTAACAGAACAAGTTTAATTCCCCTCTTCACAACAGTCCTGCAGATACTTAAAGACAGCTGTGGATTGCTTAGAGCTTAGTCAGGCAGGCAGCAAGGATGCCCAAGGACTGCCTACTGCAGTCCAGGCCATCTCTAGTCACCCTAACTTTTGTCTTGCCACTGGACTTCAGTGACTCTGGAAGAGATAGTGTTTGACTTTGTGCTGCTCTGTCTTACTTATTTCCAAGTCATTGTGTCCCCTTTCAAAGGAAGAACAACAAGCAAGATGAATGGCAATGGCTTAGTATGCTGTGGATGACCTTGGGCTCTGACGCCTGATTAAGTTCTAAGCCCCACAGCACCTGCTTCAGCTGCTTTCATGGCTGTGGGAACAAATTGTTCTCATCTGTACATTCTGCTGGGGAAAGTCTTCACATGTTTGAGGTAGACATTCCCCTAACTCAAGATGGATTTGAGCTTTGTTGCTTATTCTCAATCTGGTTTGGTTTATCTGCTGAGATGATTTTACCAGGGTCTGACTACTGCACATCTTCTTGGAGTCAGGTGAGAGTTGGGTAGCAGGTGGAACCCAAAGGTGGATTAATAGCCCTGGAAAGGGCTTTGCAAGCCCTTTCACCAGAGGTGTTAGTCCTCCCTGAAACACCCAATAGACCTTTGCTATAATATTGTGAAAACATGTCTACAATATCCCTTTGACATCTCTAAATTTTCTCAGAAAAAAAAGATTAATCAGGAATGACCTCTTCTTGTGGATATACTGTTTTTGTAATCACTACCACCTTTTCTAGCTTTTCATTCACTATCTCTAATTTCCTGCCTTTCTTGGGGAATGGGGAAATGTGATTACAATATGACTAGTTTCCTATATCTGGGGCAAGAGGAGAAAATGTCATACCATCATACTAGGTCTCCTGCCTTGTCTCTTTTCTCCCTCTAGAAGAGGAGAAACACCATTCCAACAAGCACCAAACTGGCCTCTTCCAAAGAATAGGAGAAAGGCCATCAAGTCTCAGATTGGTCTTGTGTCTTGGGGGGAGGAATATATCACCTTCCTTTCAGCTCCAAGTACCTATCTTTTCACTTGAATTGCTCAATGCTATGAAAGAGCTCTACTCTTGTCATGATTGCAAGACAATCCTTTTATTCTTCTCTAACTCACTATCATATTCACAACAGCAGTTCTTCCAAACATTTTATCCCTACTTAAACCTTACATTCCTTCCCCTTCCTCCATACTCTCATTTGAGATTCTTGTCTCATATTGTACTGAAAAAATTGAGGTCATTTGCCAAGAGTTCTCACTTTTTCTTTCATCTTATATTGCAAAGATGCCTTTGGCCACTATCTCCTACTTCAACCCTGGTTCACATGAAAAGGTATTCCTTCTCCTTATCAAGGAAATCCCTCTCCATGAACAAGTGATCTTATTCTATCCCATCTTCTTCAACTGGTCTTCCCCTCCATCATCCCCACTCTCACTTATCTTCTTTCTCTTCTTGTCTGTTAGATGATTCCCTAATGATTACAAACGTGACATACTTCTTCTATCTTCAAAAATCCTTCACTTAATCTGTCCATCCAGACTAGCTATTGTACCATTTATGTTTTCCTTTTTGTGGCTAAACTTTTGAGAAGTCTGATGACAATAGATGCCTCCACTTCCTTTCCTCTCATCACTTCTTAACCCTCTATCACTTGGCCATGACTTCATCATTCAGCTGAAGCTCCTGTCTCCAAAGTTATTAATGATCTCTGAACTGCCAAATTCTAATGCTCCTTTCCACAATCTTCATTCTTCTTGACCTCACTGCAGCCCTTGGCACTGCTGATCCCTCTTCTTGACCATTTCTTTTCTCTAGGTTTCAGTGACACTGCTCTCTCCTGGCTCTAACTTTCTGACTGCTTCTTCTAAGTGTCCTTGCTTGATCTCAATCAAGATTATACCTGATAATCAAAGCTGTCCCACAAGGGCTTAGTTCTACACCATCTGTTCTTCTCCCTCTATATTATTTTCTTTGGTGATCTCATTAGCTTTCATGGTTTCAATTATCATCTGTATGCTGATGATTCTCAAAGCTACTTATCCAGCTCTAACCCCACACCTAACCTCAGGGTTCACGTTTCCAAATGCCTATTATACAACTCAAACTGGATGTCATATACACATTTGTGAATTATATTTTTAAGTTATGAAATAAACCAAGCATTTTCATAATATAGTACAATAAAAAAGATGATTGTACATGCAAATCTACTATGTAAAACTTGCTGTTCCTTTCAAATATACAACAAAATTATCATATAAACTTCTTTTTTTCCCTTCTCCCCCCTGCCCTAGAGATGGCTACAATTAAACACAAATACACACACACACACACATATATACACATATATACATACGTGTAAAAATATCCTATACATATTTCTATTTATCAGTCCTTTCTCTGGATGCAGATAGTGCCTTTCTTCTTATATCCTTTATAGTTAATTTGGGTATTTATAATAGACAAAAAAACTTATTTGCTCAAAGTCATGCTGAAATCAATATTTATGTTATGGTATACAATGTTCTCTTGGTTCTGCTCATTTTGCACTTCATTATTTCATGCAAGTCTTTCCATTTTTTTCCCTAAAATCATAGAGTTAATCATATCTTACAGCACAATAGTACTTCATCAAAACATATACCATACATAACTTTTTTAGACATTCTCCAATTTATGTCATCTCCACGATTTCCAGTTCTTTGCCACCACAAAGAGAACTGCTATAAGCATTTTAGAACATATAGGTTCTTTTGCTTTTTCCCCAGTGGTATTCCTGGGTTTTAGGGATAATTAGTTTAATAGCTGTTTGGGCGTAATTACAGATTGCCCTTCAAAATGTTGGGATCAGTTCACAATTCCACCAATAATGAATTAGTGTCCTATTTTTTTCCACATTCTTTCCAACATTTATCACTTTCCCCTTCTATCACTTTAACCAATCTGGTAGGTGTAAAATGATATCTTAACGTTGTTTTAATCTGCATTTCTTTAATCAATAATGACATCTTAAATTCAATACAAGTAAATTCATTTTTTTTTCTTCCCCAACTCTCCCCCTTCCATATTTCCCTATATGTTATCATCCTTTCAGTCACTCTGCTTACAATTTAGGAATGGTCCTCAGCTCTCACACTCTCTAACTCCACTCCCCAAATCCAATAAATGGCCAATTCCTATCAATTTTACCTTTGTAACAGCTCTCATATATGCATGGCCCCCTTCTCTCTGACACTGCCATCATCCTTATGTGGGGCTTATTACCTCACACCTGGATTATTGCAATAGCTTGATGGTTGTTCTACCTCCCTCTAGTCTTTCATCACTCCAGTCCATCCTTACTCACCTGTCAAATTAATCTTCTTAAAGCATAGATCTAAACACGTCACCTCCCTACCCAGTAAACTCCAGTGACTTCCTATTGTCTTTAGTAAGGAATATAATTTACCCTGTTTAGTGTTCAAAACCTTTGACAACCTGATCCTCTCCTATATTTCTAATATTCTTATACTTTATTCCCCTTCATGTACTCTGTCATTCAGTAGCCCTGGCCTCCTTGCTCTTCTTCACACAAGACATTATATCTCCAGATTCTGGATATTTTCAAAGGCTTTTTTCTTGGAATATTATTTCTCTTCATCTCTGCCTCTTGATTCCCTCTTTTATGAGAAGCCTTTCCTGATCCCCTTTAATATTGGTTATTATCTCTGATTTATCCTATATATCTTGTTTGTACATAATTATTTTCATGTAGTCTCTCACAGTAGACTGTGAGCTCCATGAGAGTAGACTGGTTTTTGCCTTTCATTTACAATTGTTTAGTACAGCATCTGACACATACTAGGCATTTTATATATGCTTATTGACTAAATAACCTTAATAAATGAATGGGCTCTAGAATTTTACAATTCAAGATCATTGATATATAACTTGCAGATTCCATTTTCTCTTCCCCTTGTCCCTCTTTAAAAAAAAAATAGATAAATAATATAAGCTACCATTTTGCCTTTAAATAACCCTATAGTATCTCGAACACAATCCATGATCTCCCAAAGGCCACTGACTGTCTCACCAATCACATCTGTCAGAAATCTTATCAACCATATTGGAAATAGTTCTGTTGACAGTTTTGAAATAAGAAGTTTGATTAGAGACTGAACACAAATAGTTCATAGAGTGCTGGTCCTGGAGTCAGGAAACCCAAGTTCAAATCTAACCTAAAACACTTACTAGCTGTGACCTCGGGAAAGTCACTTAACTTCTGTTTGCCTCAGTTTCCTTATTTGTAAATTGGGGATTATTATAGCAACTACCTCCCACAGTTGTGAGAATCAAATGAGATAAATTCAGGGTAATGCCTAGCATATAGTAAGTGCTATATAAATGTTACCTGCTATTATTATTATTGTTGTTTTTGTTGTTGTTGTTAGTAATAGTAGTAGTAGTAATATTGAAATTAGTGCAGCAAATGTAGGCATAATTTTAAAGATAGGTATTTTTGAACTTTATATGAAAACTGAAGGTATGATGTTTAAAATCTAAATAGTGGTTGCCTTAAATTAGAAGCTTTAGCACCAGTCTTTGGGCATTAAACATTTATTAAAGCATACAGGTATTCACATGGAGTTCAGAAATTTAAGAAAAGGCCTATCTAGCCTAGATTTCCAGCCTGGTTGGATTCTTCCTCAAGTCCTCTGCCACGAGCCTGCTTCAATCACGAACTCTCTAGCAAATTGATTGTGGAAGCTTTTTATAGGTCTGGAACAGAGGTGGTCCTTACACACTGCTTGAAGGTATTCTCAAGTAAAGTTCAAAGTCTAGCTTCTGAGAACAATACCTTCTTAAGGGCTAACCTGGTGTGATTACAATCTAGTTAACTTTTAAGTAGCCTAATCAGCAGTCAATCACTCTCACTTGATTGAATCAGTTTAGATTAATCTCCAGGTGGGTCTTTGAGTATCTGCTAAATCCCATTATTTTATCACAAAGGGAAGATAAAGCATTTTGTTATATAGAAAAGAGGAAAGAAAAGAGAATATAGCTGACCTACAAACATTTCATTATCATTAATCTAGTTGTTGTTTGTCTTTCTTTCTCAAAGGGAACTAATGGCATCAGGAGAGTGATGTCTGACTACAGAGTCATCAGCCTCACTCTGTCCTCCAGAGTCATCCGACAAGATGACAAGACAAAGGTCAGGATGACTAAGTGATAGCCCTTAAAGAAGCAGTAGGGCATTGTTGAGAGAGTACTAGACTTGGAGTTAGGAACACCTGGGCTTATATCTTTTTTTTTTTTTTTGGTGGGGCAATGGGGGTTAAGTGACTTGCCCAGGGTCACACAGCTAGTATGTGTCAAGTGTCTGAGGCCAGTTTTGAACTCAGGTACTCCTGAATCCAGGGCCAGTGCTTTAGTCACTGCGCCACCTAGCTGCCCCTGGGCTTATATCTTACCTTGGACACCTAATAACTTAGTGAAATCGAGAAATCATTTAAGGTCTCTGAAAGTTAATTTTCTCATCTGCAAAATTTAGATTACTACACCACCTCTTTTATAGGATACATACATACATATATATTTGATTCGTATCAGAATATATATATATATATATATATATATACACACACACACATATACACATATACATACATATGTGTGTACCCCATAGAGAAGCAGCATGGCTTAGTGAATAGAGGGCTGGCCTTGGGCCAGGAAAACCCAATTTCAAGTCCTGCTATTCATAATACTGGCTATGTGATCCAGGATAAGTTATTTAGTCTCACAGTTTTAGAGGTGACTCTCTAAGATAATAGGCTCTAGAGAAAGTGATACTCTCTATTGGTAGAAGGCGTTTCTTTATCTAGGAGTTCCTTCTGCTATTAAAAACATCAATCCAGTCCTTATCTCCCAATGTATACTTATATAATGAAAACTTATGTTGCTATGAAATATTTTCCCTTTAATTATGGATGAGGAAGGATTTTCTTGATTAATGGTTACTGTAAGATATGAATACCTTGCTTTAACCTGACAGATTTAAATGTAGCAAAGTACTCAAGCAATGATTTCATGAATAGCTTTCAGGGATGTTGCAGAAGTATTTCCTACATTGAAAAACAGTTTGGACCAGATGACCTCTAAGAGCTCTAAAACCCGAATTCTAAGTGTTTATTTGATCTATGCACAACTCTGTCTGTAAAAAGATTAAAAAATAATTGTGACATTTACCAGCAGATGGCATGCCACACTATTATGGTTGATCCATCAGTCTGTAGTCATCATTCATATCTGATCAATTTTCAGTGATATTTTAGGATTGTTATTACTCCTGCCACCCAAGGTTCTCTCCATTTTTCTCTGTATGTTATTATTGGGAATGCCATGACATAGGTAACAGGCCTGAGCAATCATGCCCATAAATATGCACATGTGCTTATTCTGCTTTTCTGAACAAGGACCGTGGATCATGCACAGGAATCTTATAACTTGCCATGTGGTGAAGGAAAGACCTCTTCAAATGGTGGCTGAGCCCCAAATGAGCATGCATTCAAAAGACTCCTAAGTGGTCAATTTGACATTCATTCCTGGTCTGAAATCTAGAGAAGATAAACCATAAGTCTCTGGGTAGAGACTGAAGCCCCTCATTCCCACCATGTGGCCCACAAAGATGACACCTCTATTCTTTGCCTATTTGTACTTTTTCTTTTTTCATCAAAGAAAATACATACATGTAATATTCAAATGCATATTTTCTTATATATCATGAATATAGTTTTGTCATTATGGAAATTTCATCCTAGGTTCCATTTTCTCCTGAATAGTAAAACTTTTACATATGTCTATAGGCACACATACATAATATCATAGCTCCCAAACTGTACAGTCAATCACTTTCTCTTTACATCTGAAGAAACTGAGGACCCCCGAGTTTAAGTAACTTGCCTATGGTCAAAGAGGTGTTAAGTATCAGGGGTAGTATTTTCATCTTAGGACTCTGACCCTAATGATAGATCTTTATACCATGGAGAGGGAGAGAGGAGAAATATACCACACACACACACACACACACACACAAAGAGAGAGAGAGAGACAGACAGACTATGTCTTGATGAATTCTAGGCAACTTATTTAGACCCAAATTTATAGATGAGATACTTGTCTGTAGTAATGGAAAAAATCCCATACAGTTTTAAAATCACAGATCTGGATGATGATGATGATGATACCAAAATAAAGATTATTTAAAAAGATATCACTATACTTAATGTTAATAAACTTTAATCATTGAATGAAAAACTCTAAAAATAGTGGAATAAATTAATGAAATGTAGGGATAGTATGAACTACATATCATTTGTTAGTCATTCAACAAGCATATTGGCTTTTCTTTGTGTCCCCAGCTCTTGATATAGTGCCTGGAACATATTAAGTGTTTATTAAGTGCTTATTGATTGATTTATTAAGTATTCTCTGTATTTCAGAAACTGTGCTAAGAACTAGGTAGACAAAGAGAGGCAAAACTACATAGTCCCTACCATAAAGAAGCTCATATTCTAATAGGAAGAGATAATAAGAGAATAACTGTATACATATAATATATGCCCAGATAGATGGAAAATAGTGGAGGGAAAACATTGGGAAGAAGAGCACTTTACAGCCTTCTGCAGATGAGATCTGAACTGAGACTTGAAGGAAGCCAGGGAAGCTCAGAGTCAGAAGTGAGTAGGGAGAATATTTTAAGTGTGGAGCTCTTTGTACTTTTTCCTTCCTTTTTTTTTTTTTTGTGGGGCAATGAGGGTAAAGTGACTTGCCCAGGGTCATACAGCTAGTGAGTGTTAAGTGTCAGAGGCCAGATTTGAACTCAGGTGCTCCTGAATCCAGGGCTGGTGCTTTATCCACTGTGCCACCTAGCTGCCCTCCCCCCTTTTTTTTTTTAAAGTGAAGGAATATTAGAGATGACTGCAATATTGTGAGCTTTGAAAGGTTGGCGAACATTTCAAACCAGACCTATAAGAGATGTGGTGATGAGAACACATGACAGAGTTTGTTATCTGCCAGAAAAACCCTGTAGGGCAACCAGAACTCAGAGCAGTAGCAAATTCTTCCTGTAGCCAAGATTCTGGGTCCTACAAAAAGACTTGTTCATTGACAACATTGTTGTTGTCCAGTTGTTTTCAGTCATGTTCAATTCTTTGTGAACCTGTTTGGAGTTTTCTTGGCAAAGATTACTGTGATGTGCCATTTCTTTCTCCAGTTCATTTTATAGTAGAGGAAACTGAGGCAAACATGGTTATGTGTTTTGCCCAGCATTACACACATATGTGTCTGAGGCTGGATTTAAACTCAGGAAGATGAGTATTCCTGGCTCCAGATCCACTGTGCCACTAGCTGCCCTATTGGCAACATCATCACATTAGGAAAAGAACTTAGTAGAAGGGGTGGATATTTAATAGAATCTACTTTCATTTTGAGCTCATTATTCTCAGGTCCACTGGTGGTTAATTTGCAACAGGAGGAAATTGTACTTCTGTTCTTGCCATATCTTCTCAATAACTATCCCTTTTGTGATAACTTAGGATAGTTCTTGTGGTAATTTATATGAATTATTTGATACTGGGGAATTAATCACTGTTGATTCCTATTGGAGGAACATACTACAATGGAGCCACACCCACAGTCTCTCAAGGTTTTTCTAGTGTCATGAGGGGATAGGATGGTCTTGCTCAGGGATCCAGATCATCACTGAGAGTTGAAGTTGACATAAAGACCCTTAGAGTTTGTTGACTATAGGGCATTTCAAATGCTAAAATATGGAGGCTACTATTTTTTTTTCTTGGCTTAGTAGAGGACATATGATAGTATTTCATAGGGATGTGATTGGAATTTAGCCTAGTAGTGTCAATCTTTTCCTTAACCCTTTTAAACAAAGTTCTCTAAAACTTCCCAAAATCCTATTTTGTTTTGCCACTCAGAAACATTCACCTATACAAAACACAATTCAGTGGAGGGCATATGGTTACTTTGCATGAGCATGCTTGCCTTACATCCCCAATAGTTTCTTGACTTTATGGGCTACAGGTCTACTGTTTGGTGTACAAGATCTGTGACACAGCACATCTACCACTGGCCAAAAAGATAATAGAATGTCAAACTTTAAGGACTCTCAGAGGTCATCTGGTCCCATCCTTTTATTTTTCATTTGGAAGGCAAGAAGATTTTATGCTGGCTCTAAAGCAGCTCAAAAGTCAGGATTTGCTTGTTTGTTCTTGTCTTAGCAATTTGAGACATATATGCATAATAAGGGCAGGAAAAACAGTCAAGAGGCGGGAGAGTAATGACCTCCCATTCTGAATTTAGTGTTTTTGCCTGCTCACCTTCATTTACATTGCAATCCAAATTTGGGCAAAGCTCTGGTATTTTCTGCCACAACCATTGCCTGGCTACCTTGTTTGTGTTTGGTTTTAGGCACAGGCACCTAAATGTGTTTTGGTGACCTAGCATAATCACAAGGAGTTAAATAGAAGTTACAAGGATTTTCTAAACTTAAGTCAAGGTTATATATCTGGAATCACTTGGCTACTTCCATGATTGTAAGTCCTGCTTCAGCAATCTGTATTATTGGAAAGAAAGCAAAACCAGCCATGTCTTGTTTTCTCCTAAAATATAGCTTGAGAGGGAAAGAGACAGAGACAGAGACAGAGAAAGACAGACAGAGACAGAGAGACAGATACAGGAAGAGACACACAGAGAGACAGAGACACACAGAGAAACAGAGAGACAGAGACACACAGCGAGACAGACAGAGAGACACACAAAGAGACAGACACAAGGAGAGAGACAGACACACAGAGACAGAGACAAAGAGAGACAGACATACACATATAGAGAGACAGAGACAGGTAGAGAGACAAAGACAAAGAGAGCTAGAGATTGAGAGAGCCAGAAAGTGAGAGGAGCAAGAAAGATACAGAGAGAACAAGAGTGAGAGATCAAGAAAGAAAGGACTTTGGATTTGTAAAATTTTCCATGTACATTGTCTCATTTGGTCCCTACAGTTCTGAGCTAAATGCTTCAGTTATCATCCACTCCATTTCAGAGATGACACTAGGCTTCAGAGATGCTTAATGACTTCTGTGTGGTCAGCACAGTTTTATAGAATCCTAGATTGTGAACTGGAAGGGATGAAAGATGCCATCCAATCCAAACCCCTCATTTTAAACATGAGGAAACTGAGTCTCAGAGAGGTCAATGGAATTGCCCAAGGACACCAGTAGGGACTGTCAAATGTGGGACTGGAAGTCAGATCCTCTTAAAAGAGAGCTATCCCTTTAGTAAATGATAGCAGCACAATTTGAACTGAGCATTCTATCTGGTATACCAGACTACCTCTCACATGAATAGTTGAATCTTTTTTTTTTCCCCTCCACTAAAGTGAACAAACTTAAGCTTTAAAGAGTTCTGGAGAATTAACAGTGGCAAACAGCATCCATTAAACCTGTCATCCTTAACTCTGTTTGCTCATTCATTGCAGAGAACCATAGAGCCATATATCTAGAACTGGAAGGGACCCAAAAGGTCATCTAGAACATCTTCTTTGTGTAGGTGTGGAAATAGAAGCTCAGGAGAATCCTCTATATCATTCTGACAAAGGGTCATTTGACATCTGTTTCAAGACTTTCAGGGATGGCTGAGCCATGGCTGTACTGACAAGGAAGTCTTTCCTTACATGGAGCCAATCTGTCTTCGGCTAACATGTACCCACAGACATCTCTAAAGGCTAAGCAAAAAAATCTACTGTCTTTGATATAGGGGGCACAGTAGATAGAATGCCAGGCCTGGAGTCAGGAAGACTTCTCTTCCGGAATTCAAATCTGGCCTCAGACACTTCCTAGCTGTGTAACCCTGGGCAAGTCACCTAACCCTGTTTGCCTCAGCTTCTCATCTGTGAAATGAAGTGGAGAAGGAAATGGCAAACCATTCCAATATCTTTGCCAAGAAAACTCCAAATGAAGCCATGAAGAATCAACTGAACAAATCTTTGATATGATAGTGGCTGAAACATTTAAATTCAATTCAATTTAGCAAGTACTGATAAAATGCTAGTAGGCAGAAGTCATGCCTTTGAAGGCAAAAACTCTCTGAGTTTTTTTGGTAGATCAGATATTTTCATTTCCTTTAACCAGTACAACCACTGATGACACACTGGTGTTGGAAGTCAAGATCAGTCAGTATTAAATCTAGCATAAAAGGATTAGCCATGAGAATGAAAAAGTGAAGCTCTGATGAGTTGTAATTGAGTTGAGTGTAGGAATTGAGTATGTAGTCAGTCTCTCTGGGTTATTAACTATTCTGATGAGACATGCTGGCAATATAACCCAAACTAGAACAGGTAGAGATCAAATTTGCTTTCAGACTAAATGGAAATTGGACAGCTATAGAGTGCTGTGGGTAAATTAAATTTATAAGTCATTCAGTTGTAAAGAATCAATTTAGAAGTGAGTCCTAGGTAGTAGCACCAAAAAAGATAATATGTAGTTCTGTTTAAGAATGTGATTAAGCAAAAATAAAGAAAAAAATTCAAAATATGCTTAATGCTTTGAGAAGCTATGTTGGACATTTCCATAGGCAATTAGTGAACACTTTCCTGAATTGCTTTAGAGTATAGTTTAACCTGAAAATTAAAGTTAGAATTATTGTTATTCTTAACACGGTCAATATTAACAATCAATAAATGACTATTTATTTGGTTATGACATAACAAGTACTATGCCAGGAACTAGAGGTACCCTTGAGGAACATATAATCTATCCAGAGGAGATAACATGGACATATGTGTTTATATATATATGTGTGTGTGTATGCATATGTATATATGTGTGTATGAGTATATGGATGTGTATATAAATATCTATATATCTCTATGTGTAGTAGGCATATATAATGTATATATATATATATATTACATAGTAATTGGTAGGGGGGGCAGGAGAATTAGCAGCTGGAAGAATGAGGAGCAGCTTCAAGTAAATGTTGATGCCTGATCTGAGGTTTGAAGAAAGCTAGGGATTTGGAGGCAGCTAGGTGGCTCAGTGGATAGAAAGCCAGCCCTGGAGCCAGGAAGACCTGAGTTCAAATCTAGCCTCAGATACTTACTAGCTGTGTAACCCAAGGCAAATCACTTAACCTCTGTTTGCCTTAATCCACTGAAGAAGAAATAGTAGCTTTGAGAAGAAAATCCCATGGATAGTATTAGCATTGTATGTTCCATGAAGAACTGGATACGACTGAACAACAACACCAGAGAGTCTAAAAGGGATAAAATAGGACAATGATATAGTGGAAATTGGGTACGGGTTGGGGTTGGGGTTCTTGGGAATTCCTCTTTAAAGAATTACACCCTCTTGCACACAAAACTTAGTTAGAACAAGGTGATAGTTTATTTAGGGCCAAGGGAAGGGAAGGGTGGGGGGAGGGAACAAGGTGATAGTTTATTTAGGAGCAAGGGAAGGGAAGGGTGGGGGGGAGGGAAACCATGAAAGAAATCCTTAGACTTTTCATGGGGAGATTTGGCATAAAGCACATGGCTCAGAGGTACCAAATCTCCTCGAACAGGAGACTGGAAGGTACTTTTATAGAGGCCTGATGGGGGTGGACCATCTGCCTGTGGAAAGTTCCTTTAGTGAAGGTGGACCATCCCCCACTAGTAGTGACTAGAGGAATTGGGTGAGGGGTGGCTACGGATCCCTCTTCTGGACACAAAGGCCGCAGTCACACCCAAACTTATCTCCCCAGGGTAAGGGAGACCAGAATGAAGGGTAGGAATCCCAAGCTAGCTCAGTCCAATTTGGTTCCTCTAGGCGTTATCTGTCCTCTGGTTTAGTTTCTCAAGGAGAAGATTCCTCGGTGTGCCCCAGAGAAATTCTGGGGTGCTCTGCGCCCCATGACATTCCCCACTTCTCTATATATAAGGAAAGGGGACGAAGATTCTTCTGAAACTGCTTCATGCTGACCGGGGGTCGAAGAAATCACGGCGCAAGGGAGGGGGAGGGGAGAGAAGTGGAGAAGGCCTGGAATGCTCGGAGTTGTGAGGGGCCCAGAGAGTCCAGAGGCAACACGTAGGCACAGTGTCATGAATCCTTGAGCCTAGATGGAACAGACTTAAACAAAAAAATTAAAACTGACCAGAGCAAAAGGGAAAAGGGACTTTATCAGATCAGGAGTCAAGTGGGACCTTTTTTTTTTTGCAGGACAGGGTGTGGCCTGCTTTACAGGAGGGAGTTCAAGCCTAATTCTGTGATAGGCAGTGTCTGTCTACATTAAGGGTCCCTTTTATCCCATCCCTACTTTGTGCCTTGATTGCATGCTAGGACCTGAACCAGAGAGTAAGACAGAGGTCGCCCCAAAACCATTCCTAGGCTTGCCTCCTATGTCCAGCTTGGCCATAGGCCTGACAGGATGCTGGTCAGGAGAGCAAGCTGCAGAGCCGATCTCTTGGGTGCTGCCCTGGGGACAAAGAGGTAGGAGAGCTGACCTCACCTTCGTGCGGCGTCCCCCACTTCTGTGTCCCGGTTTACTGCAGCTGCCAGAATCTCGGTCAGCCAGAGTTCTGCTGGTAGCAGATGTGGTGATGGCTGCTGCTATTATATGAGCTTGGTCTATGGAGTGGGCACGAGCCATCTTTTCTCTCTCTTTGGCTACTGCAAGGTCCCTGTTATTAAAAATCTTAAAAGCAGTATCAAGGAGTTGTGAGGATGGGATCTGGGGACCCCAGTCTAACTTCTGGAGTTCTCTCCTAATGTCAGGAGCAGACTGGCTGATAAAATGAATATTGAGGACAGTAATTCCTACATCTCTTTGGGGGTCTAGGTTGGTATATTTCTTCAGAGAGTCTGCTAAGCGGCTCATGAAGACAGCAGGATTTTCATCAGACCCCTGTGTTATCTCCCTCACCTTTCCATAATTGACCTGTTTCTTAACCCCCCTTCTCATTCCCTCAACTAGGCAGGTGACCATGTGATTTCTATGAGCCCTATCTTCCCTGTTATCATAGTTCCATCTCGGTTCTATGACCGGGACAGCTGTAAAACCAGGGACCCCAACCCAATTTCCAACCTGCGAGTGTTCATCCCCAACTTGTACTGCCAGGTCCCAAATCTGTTTTTTCTCATCAGGGGTACAACAGCTGGCAAGAATAATTTGCAAATCAGTCCAGGAAAGGTCAAACTCCAGTGTCACAGACACTTAAAGCCATCTATGAACTTTGTGGGGTTCTCTGAGTAGCTCCCCAATTTCTCTTTAATCTGAGATAACCTGCTTATAGAAAAAGGGGCACGCCTTAATGTTGTGCCCTTCCCAATGGGAAATTCCCTTAATGGAAGCAGGGAAGTAGTGGGAGACACTGGTAAAGACCTGGGTTGAGGAGATAGCTCAGGTGGAGACAGAGGATTGGGCACAGGGCCCAGTGGGGGAGGGGTGACAGCCTTTGACTGTGGAGTAGGTGGGGGAGGGGAAACAGTCTTTGGCTGCAGCATGGGTGGAGATGGGGAAAGGGAGATAGCCGTAGGTGACTGCAGATTAGGTAAAGCAGATGGGATCGGCTGCTGAATGGAAAAAACAGGAGAAATGGGAACATATTGGAGTTCCCCCCGATTGTAAATGGGATAGAGCAGGATAGAAGGAGACTGATATGCACTCCCCGTGTGGCACAGGGAATTGGTTCTGAGATCAGCCGGTGGGCAAGGAGAGGTCTCAGTCATAGAGTGATATGACTGTGGTTGACCCATAGGTACAGAAGCAGGCGGAGAAGGAGTGGAACGAGAAACAGGTAGGGAATGAGTTTGAGGAGGAGGGGAGGCTGAGGTCTCAGAGTAGGTGCCCGAAGGGTTAGCTAATTGCTTGGGCTTGTGGTGATTCTCAACCGGCAAGGGGACCTCATCCTTTCCCTTTGACTTCTGGCTCAAACTCATAAAAGCCGATACGTATGGAATCTCTGTCCATCTCCCTTCACGCTTGCAAAACTTGTCCAATTGCAAGATGGTATTATAATTAAGGGTGCCGTGTACAGGCCAATTTCCTTCACTTCCTAGAGGATAATGTGGCCATAGATTGTTACAAAAATGTATCATACATCTCTTTCTTAGGTTTTTAAGTTCCAATTTAGTCCAATCTCTTAGGATGCACCCCAGAGGTGAATTTTTCGGAACACTCCCTTTCTGTCCCATAACTACTGTCTAAGGAGAATAGTCTGAACCAAGAGCAGAGAGCTGGTAAGGGATAGACACATAAGCATAAATGTTCTTACCCAGAAACGTGTAGTCTGAGAGTCCGAGCGTGGTTCGGACATCTAGGAGTCCCAGGCTGCTCTCTGCTGTCCTGCAGACGCCAACCGTCTCTACCTCTCTGTGACTCAAACGGGAGGTTGAGTCCGGTGGGAGAGGGAGAAGAGAAACCCAGAAGGTAGGGCCTTACCTCCAGGTTCTGTGCCAAGCGTGGTCCAGACGTCTGTTTGAGCTTTCAGCGAGGGAGGGAGACTCAGGCTGCCCTCCACTGTCGCGTGCGAAAGCTGACCCTCTCTCTACCTCTCTGTGACTCAAACGGGAGGTTGAGTCAGGTGGGAGAGGGAGAAAGGAAACCCAGAAGGGAGGTTCCCACCCCCCAGTTTTGTGTGCTAAGAGGAAAGAGGAAAATCCCACGTCCCTACAACGTTCGGGCGCCAGATGATATAGTGGAAAATGGGGTACGGGTTGGTGGGAGGGGTTCTTGGGAATTCCTCTTTAAAGAATTACACCCTCTTGCACACAAAACTTAGTTAGAACAAGGTGATAGTTTATTTAGGAGCAAGGGAAGGGAAGGGTGGGGGGAGGGAACAAGGTGATAGTTTATTTAGGAGCAAGGGAAGGGAAGGGTGGGGGGAGGGAAACCATGAAAGAAATCCTTAGACTTTTCATGGGGAGATTTGGCATAAAGCACATGGCTCAGAGGTACCAAATCTCCTCGAACAGGAGACTGGAAGGTACTTTTATAGAGGCCTGATGGGGGTGGACCATCTGCCTGTGGAAAGTTCCTTTAGTGAAGGTGGACCATCCCCCACTAGTAGTGACTAGAGGAATTGGGTGAGGGGTGGCTACGGATCCCTCTTCTGGACACAAAGGCCGCAGTCACACCCAAACTTATCTCCCCAGGGTAAGGGAGACCAGAATGAAGGGTAGGAATCCCAAGCTAGCTCAGTCCAATTTGGTTCCTCTAGGCGTTATCTGTCCTCTGGTTTAGTTTCTCAAGGAGAAGATTCCTCGGTGTGCCCCAGAGAAATTCTGGGGTGCTCTGCGCCCCATGACAACAAACTGCATTCAAGGCATGGCATAGAGATCAGAGATGGAATTTCATGTTTGAGAAACAGTTAAAAGGCTGATTGTTGGCATGCATGAAAGGGAGGAATGAAAGGTAGGTTGGCATCAGATTGCTACTAAAAAGTTAATAAAAAAAGACACTATGACTGTATTTCTCCAATGAATTCTGTTATAATTCATTGTGATTCTCTTTTCATACTCATAACTAATCTTACATCTCAGCTGTATTTTATACTTCCCTTTCCTGGCTTCTAGAAACACTGTGTCATTAATAGTTTGATTGGGTGAAGGAACTTGACCTGTTTGGTATATTTAGGTTACAGCTTTCTATGTGGTGTATTTAAAAGATTTTTAAAAGATTTGTAGACTTTAGTTCAAATTTGGGATCCATCACTTAATTACTTTGTGAACTTTGGCCTCAATGTCCTCATCTGTATAATGAGGATATCCCAGGTTTCTCTAAGCACTTATTAAAATGAAGTAATTGATTGTGTGACTTAGATTCAGTCACCTCAGAAAGACTTGATGACATTGTGTGTGTATAATTGCCTCAACTATTTAGTTCACTTTGATTGTGGCAAGAGGAACATAGAGTTATAAAGCTGAACCAAATTAGAGATTGAGTAGCTAAACATCCTTGTTTTACACATAGTAGAACTGAGAGCCAGGAAATTTAAATGAATAATCCAATGTTGTTTAACTAGTTAGTGAGAGTTGGGAATTGAACCACCCCCTGACACTTTCTCCTAGCCATATTCAAAATGCTAGAGGAAGAAAAGTCACTCAGATTATTCTAGTAATTATAACTATATTCCTTCATCTCTTTTTAAAATTCTAATAAATATTTTTATTTAAAGTTTTGAGTTCAAATTTTATCCCTGCTTCCCTCCCTTCCCTTGCCTCCCTCCCCCCTCTCTGAGGCACCAAGCATTCAAATACAGGTTATACGTGTACAATTATGTGAAACAATAAC
The DNA here is from genome assembly GCF_019393635.1 of Dromiciops gliroides. Lineage (NCBI taxonomy): Eukaryota > Metazoa > Chordata > Mammalia > Microbiotheria > Microbiotheriidae > Dromiciops > Dromiciops gliroides. Next base: position 255,986,117 of record NC_057861.1, read on the forward strand.
ATTAATTATTTTGTATAAGAAGACTTGAATGAAAGAAATAAAGTGAAAAATAGTATGCTTCAGTCTGTGTTCAATCAATTTTAGTTTTTTCTTTGGAGGTGGATAGTATGTTTTATCATTAGTCCTTTGGGATTTTCTTGGATCATTGTATTGCTGAGAATAGTTGTCATTCACAGTTCATCAAACCATATTGCTGTCACTGTACACATCATTCTCCTGGTTCAGCTCACTTCACTATACATCAGTTCGTCTAAGTTTTTCCAGGCCTCTCTGAAATCATCCTGCTTGTCATTTCTTATAGCACAATAATAGTTCATCACAATCATATACCACAGCTTGTTTAGCCATTCCCCAAATGATGAGCATTCCTTTAATTTCCAATTCTTAGTCACCACAAAAAGAGCTGCTATAAATATTTTTGTACAAATGGGTCTCTTTTTTTTTTGGGGGGGGGGATGTCTTTGAAATATAAACCAGCAGTGGTATTGCTGGATCAAAGGGCATACAGTTTTATAGCCCTTTGAGCATAGTTCCATATTGCTCTTCAGAATGGTTGAATAAGTTCAAAGCTCTACCAACAGTGGATTAATTTTCTTACTCTGTAACTAGTCTGCAACCTGCAGGCTAGAGGGCTACTTATTTCCATTGTTACATATCTGGGAATCTAGTAAGGGAACATCATGACTACCTATATAGTCATGGAAACAGCAGACAAGGAAATGATTCAGAATTTCTAGTAAAAGCAAAGGCATTCTATTGTTATTTATTATCATGTGAGAAAGGACAATGACCCCTGACCACTTAGACTTGCCCAGGGGCCCAAATGAGGCTTCTAGGTTCAGTTTCAGGTGGGGCAAATTCCTTCCCAGGTTACAACTTCTTAGGAACAGATATGGAGATGTGCTTTGTTTGTGTATTGATCCAGGATTTGGGTAACAAGATTATCAGTGGATACCATGAAATACCCTGAATACTTATTGTTGATTAAGGATACATCTTATATAATCGCTTCTTTTCTTAAGTGACTCCCTTAAGTGGTTTATGTTATTGGAAGGGAAAGCTTTTCAAAAATCAACAAATGGGATAGTGAGAACCCAACACCCACAGTGTTGTTTTGGAAACATGTGAGTTGACTTTGAGGGGCTATGGTCTAAGGGTAGAACTAATTATAAAAGTATTGTTTTTGAAGCAATTCAACCCAGGTGGCTGTAATATTGCTCAGAACTTCTTTAAAAGCAGGTCAGTCTGCTTTCAAGACATGGGATCTTTGTACTGATATGTCTTCCTACACTATAATGGGGTATAAGATGCTTGCATCAGAAGTTGCTGGTATAGTAGAACTTTGCCAAATCATCATTCAGATGTGAGTATAGGTGTGATGGTAAATGCTTAATAACTGATCCTCTGGAAAAAAGAAAAAAAAGTATACATAACATGTTTTAAAGTTTAACCTTCTTCATTAATATTTTCCCCATCAATCAATAACAACAAAAACAAAATAAATCAAGCCTGATTAGTAGTATCTGGAGATGTCTGAGGTGTAAATTCTCATACGAAAATCACTGAAAATTTAACAAGCAGGCCTCTGGAGTCAATTGGAGCTGACTCCAACATAAATTGCATATCAAACTATGCACCTCAAAAAATAACAATTGCAAATGAGAAATATAACATGCTTAGTTTATAATGAAAGTGTTAATCTCATTTTCTGGCAGATATTAGAAGATATGTGTATTGTATTAAGATGTAGTAGCTGTCAACTTATTTCATTCAGGCATGTTACACTGAAAGGGATTAAAAGAATTTTCTTTATTGGGAAATTTATTATTTAATTTTGCTAAAAAGGTGAGGTGGAGGACAATTTTACTTTCTTTCTGCTGTTATTTCCAAGGATCAGAAAGACTGATCCTTGTGTTTTCCATGTGGAAAGCAACATGATTCTTTGAAAAAAGCATCTAACTCCTATGGCTAAAGTTAGTAATTAAGTCCTATGCACTTCATCATTTTGTAGAATGTAAGATAGTTATCTGAGCGTACAATGTTTCATCGCTTACTAGACTGTGAGTTCTTTGAGGGGATGGGTTTTGACATTTTTTCTTTGTCTCCCTTTTACCTAGAACAATAGTCTGTGCATAGGAAGAAAGCATTTCATAGCTGCCTAACCAATAGATGGATGATAAAACTTATTGGCATGGCAATAAAGTCTTTTTTCATATGACTTATTTTCTATAAAACAAATATGTATATGTTAGGAAATTTGGTGTGTAGAACAACAATCCTTTTCCACAATTTGTATATATTTTTGAATATATCATTGCAGTGAACAGAATGTAACTTTCTACTTAGTCTATGTAACTATACTTGTATATGTTGATTTGTAAAGGTTAAGGTACAGGTTGAATGGTATAATGACTATAGAGCTTCTGGCTTTGGAATCAGAAAGACCTGGGTTTAAGTTTTGTCCCTTACATATACCAAGCATTTGACTCTGGGTGAGTCATTTAGCATTCCAGTTCCCCAGGAAAATGTCCAAGAATATAGGTTATAGGTGAGTTGCTTATTTGTAATGGTAGGAACTAGTCAGTCAGTTAGTAAGCATTTATTATGCTCCTACTATTTGCCAGGCATTGTGCTAAGTGCTTGGGATATAAAAAGAGGCAAAAGATAGACCATGCTCTCAAGGAGCTAATAATCTAATGGGGAAGACAAAATGCAAATTAATATGTACAAAGAAGTTAAAGTGCAGGTTAAATAAGAAAGAATCAATGGGGTGATGGCACTAGAATTAAGAGACATTGAGAAAGTCTTCCTGTAGTGTGTGGGACTTTATTAGGGTTTTGAAGGAAGCCAGAGAAGTCAAGAGGTAGAGATAAGGTGAGAGAAAAAGAACATGTAAAATGGTTTTTGGGGTCCATTCCAAATCTAAATCTGTAAACCTATGATATTTTAATTAAGTAGATGATGATCTAGACTAAGGAGAGCTTGTACTGATTGTCATTCAGGACCAAGAAATCAATTTAATTAAATTATTTATTTATTTAATGAACTTCCCCCCTCCCCCACCCTCCTATATAGGACTTACTCAGATTCTCAAATACATCTGTGGAAGTTCCGCTTCAATGATGCAGGTAACCTATCTTTGCCTGCCTGAACTTGATGACTCTCATCCATATCCTTCCACAAATTTACCACTGAGAGTTCAAACAGCATGCTAGAAACTTTGTTTTCTTTCTTTTGACATAATGAGGATGAAAAATTCTAGTTGTATATCCAGAAACCCTTGCCCTCAAGTTGTCCCCATCACACCTTCTCTTCCTGTTTTGCAATTTCTTTTTGATCTCTTTCGTCCTGTTCTTCCTCAGAGTTCTTCATTGATTATAATATAACTGTTCGTCCCTTTCATATTCTTTTACTACTCTCTGGGTAATTCATTTTTCATTATTCATAGACCATTTTACTCCATGTCTAATACCATTAGAATATTGATATTAAAAAGATAGGAATTGGGGCAGCTAGGTGACTCAGTGGGTAAAGCACTGGTCCTGCATTCAGGAGGACCTGAGTTCAAATCTGGCCTCAGACACTTGACACTTACTAGCTGTGTGACCCTGGGCAAGTCACTTAACCCTCATTGCCCTGCAAAAAAAAAAATCCAAAAAAACAAACAAACAATAAAAGATGGGAATTTCCTGAAGGCAGTTCAGCTATCTGTCCTCCACCTATTCAACTCTGGGTCCAATTTCTTGTCCATCTGGACTTGTATATGTGTTTGACTGGATAGCCAAGTAAGATTCCCTCCTACTCTCAAATTCAATGATTTGTAATAAATGTCCCCTCAGCTGGAAAATGATCAAAAATGTCCTCCACTCTTTAATATGACCAGAGCCTTTGCTTAAAATAGTTAGGGCATATTGAAGAACGTTATTTCAGTTAACTTGCCAACTGGGACTCGTATCGTGAGAGGTGTGGGAGGTATAAAGGTGCTATGGGAAAAACAAAACAAAACAAACGTTATCCTTGGAATCAGAAGACTTAATTTGGGATTCTATATTAGGAGCTACAGTGTGACCATAGGCAAGACAGTTTCACTCCTTGGAGCCCTAAGTTTTCTCCTTTGAGCTTTAATAATGTTTGTACAATGTATTTCATGGGGCTATTGGGAAGAAAGAACTTCTAAAACTTAAAGCAGTTTAGAAATATAAACTATTATTCTTGTAATTAAGTTATCTTGAAACTAAAAAAATAAAGGATTCTGAACAGATGTGTCTTGTGCTCTTAGCCTGTTTTCTATGGTAAGGTAACTCCTAGGGCTAAGGCATTTGACTAAAGGGTATATGGAGTGTTGAAAGAGGATTAACACTTTAGTGGCTTGCCAAGCTCTTTTCAGGACTGCTCATCCACCTTGTTGTCCACTTGCCACCCAGCTCTCATCTGTGGTTCCAAGAAGCTGTAGCATGTGCAGTGACCACATCTTGGTAAAACTGTCTTGGCAGATGGGTTAAACCAGGTTGAGGGTAAGTGACAGGCTTCAAACCTGTGGGTGAATTGGGGGGTGTCCACCACAGGCGTGTGAAGACTTCCCCAGGCAGAATGGGCAGATGAGAAATATTTATTCCAACAGCCATGAAGGCAGCTGAAGCAGGCACTGTGTAGTGCTTACAACTTGGTCAGACATTGGAGACACCAAGGTCACCCACTGCATCCCTGGCCATCACTGGGGAAGATCTTTTTGTCTTGCCCCTGGACTTCAATGAATCTGGAAGAGAGATTGAAACTAAAGATTTTGTGCAACTCTGCCTCACTTAAATCTAATTTATGTGTAAGACATCATTATTGTTATTGGTCCTCTTTGAAATGAAGGATGAACAGCAGGAGAAATGAAAATGTACTTAGCAGCACCATCAATCATTCTAGAATTTAAATTTTATAAATGGGCCTAGCTGCTTATATGACAGAGCCATATCATTAGCTTCATCAATAAAATTTTGGAGATTTTTAACATTACATTTTGAATTTATTTTTCCTTTTATTGAAGTTCTATAATGGCATATGTAACCTGAAACAAATTTGACATTTATAATAAGACAAATTCATAAGCAGTGTTAGCATGCTCTATGACTATTCTGTTGCCATGCTATCTGAATATCCTGATGCTAAACCATCAGATTAAACTAAATGGGAGTTCTACTTGCCTGCAGTGAGTGGCATTCTTTTTACTTCACATCATAATGCTTCCTGATGCTAAATGTCCATTTTCAGAGATCATGGTTCTCTGCCTCCTTATGCACTCCTTTGATTATCCACTTAGACTGCCTTCTAGTGATGCCTTCCTGGACCTTCTGTGTACTCCTCTGACAGGTCTATAATTTCTGAGTCTTCACTATTTGGCATAGACTGACTGGCCCCTGAATCTGAAACCGTTCTGCATCTTTTCCACTTTCCCCATTTGAAAAAAAATTCTGAACTTAACCATCAACTAAAATGAGCAATTCCGTATACATAGTAGAAGAGAAAGATAGGATTATAAATAAAACTGTAAATCTCTATTGTGCACATCTCATTTTTCTTTTAAAATATATAAAAATTCAACATGTTACTTTTGTTTCTGTCCTTCTTGACTGTGATTCCTTCTGGTTTTGCCTTCTGTTCTCTTCTGTACATTTCAGACATTTTTTTTTCAGACATTTTTGAATGACTTTTTTTCTTTCTTCTTTTCTTTTTCTCTTTTTGGCAACCTCATCCCTAACTTCTCCTCTCCCACCTCCAATCAGTATTGATTAATGTTCAGAAATCACTCACATATACCTAGATGTCAACAAAAGTTGCACAAGTGCTCAAGCCAAATAATGGTAAGCTAATGAGAGAAATTATTATTCCTCTTATATTAATAATCAGTTATTGAGGTTGGGGATGATTGAAACCTCCAGACCCATCAGCATGGTATGCCTTGGCAGTCAGAAAATACATTTAAACTGAGGACTGTATAAGAATTGTGCTTAATGATACATTTGGGGCTCTTTATATGACATTTAAGAAGCCATTAAGAGCTCTGACTCACCTGAGTTTTTTAAAGATTCATTATTGTAAGGCACTGGAGGAAGTCACTTAAAAATCTCCCTTCACCCTGATCCCTCAGAGAATTTTCCAGAAATGGGGATAGCAACAGATATACCAAAAGCACCCCGGGTTGCTTTGCTAAGGACAATGGATATTTAGCTATAGGGAGAGAATAGTAGGGACAAACAGGTAAGCTCCCTGATCTTCTGTACCCTGAGCTACTTCAAAGTTGTCACTCCCTTTAAAGTCTACCGAGTGTCACTCCATGTTAACAAAGGACTTAATCATCTTTAAATGATTAAAAGAGAGATATCTCAAGATTTAATATTTAACTCAACCATACCTATCCAGACTTTTCCCACCCCCCAATTTTAGTAGTATTTTATTTTTTCTCAGTTACATGTAAACATTTGTTTTTATAAGATTTTGAGTTCCAAATTTTTCTCCCTATCTCCCTTCTCTCTCCCTTCCCTAATACAGAAAGCAATCTGATATAGGTTATATATGTTTAAACATATTTTCACATTAGTCATGTTGTGAAAGAAGAATCAGAACAAAAGAGTAAAACTTTGAAAAAACAAAACGAAAAAAGTAGAAATAGTATGGTTCACTCTACATTCAGATTCCATATTTTTTTTTTCTGGACATGGAGAGCATTTTCCATCATGAGTCTTTTGGAATTGTCTTGGATTGCTAAGAAGAACTAAGTATATCACAGTTGATCATTGCACACTGTTGCCGTTATTGTGTACAGTGTTCTGGTTCTGCTCACTTCATTCAGTCTCAGTCCACTTAAATCTTTCCAGGTTTTTCTGAAATCTGCCTGCTCATCATTTCTTATAGCACAATAGATTTCCCTTACATTCATATGCCAGAACTTGTTCAGCCATTCCCCAGTTGATGGGCACACTCTTGATTTCCAATTCTTTACCACCACAAAGAGCTACTAGGAATATTTTTGCACATGCAAGTCCTTTTCCCTTTTTCATTATCTCCTTGAGATACAGACCTAGTAGTGGTATTACTGAGTCAAAGGGTATGCACAGCCCCTTAGTTCTTCAGGTATAGTTCCAAATTGCTCTACATAATGGTTGGATTAGTTCATAACTCCACCATCAATGCATCAGTGGTCCAATTTTTCCACATCTTCTCCAAAATTTATTATTTCCTTTTTTTGTCATATTAGCCAAACTAATAGGTGTGAGGTGGTACCTTAGAGTTGTTTTAATTTGCATTTCTCTAATCAGTAGTGATTTAGAGCATTTTTAATATGGAAATAGATTGCTTTGATTTCTTCATCTGAAAACTGACTCTTCCCTTGAACATTTCTCAATTGGGGAATGACATATTCTTATAAATTTGATACCATTCTATATATATATATATATATATATGGGCAATGGGGGTTAAGTGACCTGCCCAGGGTCACACAGCCAGTAAGTCAAGTATCGGAGGCCAGATTTGAACTCAGGTACTCCTGAATCCAAGGCCGGTGCTTTATCCACTGCGCCACCTAGCCGCCCCTATATATATTTTTAAAATGAGGCCTTTATGGGGCAGCTAGAGGGTGCAGTGGTTAAAGCACCAGCCCTGGATTCAGGAGTACCTGAGTTCAAATCCGGCCTCAGACACTTGACACTTACTAGCTGTGTGACCCTGGGCAGGTCACTTAACCCCCATTGCCTGCAACAACAACAAAAAAAAAACAACAAAAAAAACCGAGGCCTTTATCAGAAACACTGTCTATAGAAATTGTTTCCCATCTTTCTGCTTTCCTTCTATTCTTGGCTACATTGCTTCTGTTTGTACAAAACTTTTATAATTTAATGTAATCAAAATGGTCCATTTTGCATTTATAATATTCTCTATCTCTTGTTTCCTATCCAGACTTAATGACAACTTCCAACACAAACATGAGCATCAATAGACTCTTTTGTTTCCTCACTTAACTATTCATTAATTGTTTAAGCACAAAAAAAATAATCATTTTGAGAAACCTAGATGAGATGGGTTTCTGTCAATAAAACCTAGTCATAGGGTTTATATCTTACAAGGTCAACTATGCAGTCAGGAGTCTGATATCACATTAGCCAGCTGCAAAGGTGTTCCTGTCAGGGTAACTTGACAAAAATACAATAATTAGATCACCGCTGCCCCCCTCCCCCCACTCCAGGACTATATGGCATTAACATTCTGGCTATGCTTCTAGAAAACTCTCAAGCACCATAAAACAAAGGAAAACAATGATTCATTTCTGACTATGACAATTGCTGAAGTGGAGTCATCTGTCATTACTTTTTTTTTTTTCCAGGGCAATGAGGGTTAAGTGACTTGCCCAAGGTCGCACAGCTAGTATGTGTCGTGTCTGAGGCCAGATTTGAACTCAAGTCCTCCTGAATCCAGGGCCGGTGTTTTATCCACTGTGCCACCTAGCTGCCCCCGTCATTACTGTTTAATGATTACTTCCCCAAAACAGAGACAACATCAGAAAAGGGCATCTCCTCTTTACTCTTGGCTGAACAATTATGTTAGCAAAGGTGACGGGTGTTATAGATGCCAAGGGAGTACTGTGGGTCAATCTTCTTTTTTTTTTAAGAATAAAAATTATTTCCATAGTTTATTCCTAGTAGCAATTTAAAAATAACAATAGCTAGCCTTTTTAGGTATGCCAAGTGCTTTAAAAATATTAACTCATTTTATCCTCATCGTGACTTTGCAGGTAACTATTATACCCATTTCATGGATGAAGAAACTAAGGCAAATAGCAGTCATATACCTATGGATATTGGGCCTGACTTGAATCCAAGTCTTTCTAAATCCATTTCCAATATTCTTTCCATTGCACCATCTAGCTGCCTTTAATTTACAGTGAAATCGGGATGGATTCATAACAATAAAGGATTACTTTGTTGAAAGCATGTTTCTTTGTCTGTTTTCCTTTTTACTGCTTCCAAATACTTTTTTCCTCCACCAAATGACTCACTTTATTGTCTTATTTTATTGTTGTTTCTTCATGTTATTTTCAATCTATTTATACTTAAATATTTTCTCTCTTTTTTAGAGGAAATGGTGTTATCTCTTGGAAAACGCAATTCTCATTTCTTCTACTATTCAATCTAACTCTTCCTCTTCTTTTCATTAAAAGAAAAATCACTTTATAGCTGATACTATAAAGTATCATTTATTAAAAATTGCTTTTCTGAATATTTTTGCTCTTGTTAAAATTCACTTTGGATTTCAAAGAGAATAGAAGAGCATCTCAGACAGTTACTTTTTGGCAGATTTCCCAAGTTGGCTGCAACGTAGAGTTGCCTTTGTATCTTGTCCAGTGAGTCAACCCTTGCAGCTGTTGTGAAGTGCCTAACTATAATATTCAACATTATACCCTTCCTTCCATTATTTTTCAATTAGATTTTTTGCTTTTCGGGGCAGCTAGGTGGTGCAGTGGATAGAGCACTGGCCCTGGAGTCAGGAGTACCTGAGTTCAAATCCGGCCTCAGACACTTAACACTTACTAGCTGTGTGACCCTGGGCAAGTCACTTAACCCCAATTGCCTCACTAAAAAGAAAATGAAAGAAAAAGAAAAAAAAAAGATTTTTTGCTTTTTATAATGGGTCACATCTTTCTTGGTTGAAAGATTAAGAAGGGACCTCTCAGCTTTAGGACACTTGGAAACAAAGCCATTAGCAGATCCCCCCAAATATGTAATCTTTGGTACTTTACTATCCTACAGCTAAGGTATACATGCTAAGGGCCTTCCCATCAGTCATAGATTGATCAACCCCCTTAGAACAGCCTCAGCTAATTAATCTGCTTTTGCCTCTCTACTTGACTTGTCATTATAGACCAACTCTAAGGACTTGAAATGTTCAATTTATCTGTTTGTGGGATGAGGGAATGAAATGGGCCACATTTGTTTCTGGAAGCTGGGACTGGGTGGTAGTTCAGACAAGCAATAGGGTCTTGATCATCAGAGTTCACTTCCAGTTTAATCTTTTTTAGGTTAAGAATGTCAATAAAGTCAATTAATGAAAAAAGGTATTAATTGAGTACCATCACATATTCTACCCTGTCTTCAGCACTACAGAGTATATTGAAGATGAAAATTCTACTACACCTGCCCTAGGAAGTTTACAATATAGTTGGGGAAAGAGTATGTAGATATTAAACAACTACACATCCATACAAGGCAGTAATTAAGTGTTAAGTTATATGATCTGGGCAACAAGTATTTCACATTATCATACTATCACGGGTTTTGGAACTAAAAAAACAACCAAAAAACCCCACCCCAAAACCTTAGAGATCATTTTGTCCAGCCTCCTTGTTTTTCATGTGAAGGAACCAAGATCCAAAGAGGCCTTTCATATGAAGGGAACTAAGATTCAATGACTTGTCCAAGATTGCCCAGTAATGGAATCAGAAGTAAAAGAATCAGAATTTGAATCCCAAAATAATGATAGACTCGGAGTTAGGTGACTTGTATAGTGTTACTAATTATCTGTGAGACTTTAAATAAATCACTGTATCTCTCTGGTATTCATGATCACTTCTGTAAAATAAGGGACTTGAATTAGCACTGTGTTATGACTATGTGAGAGAAATAAAGCTCAGAGTAATTAGAAAATCTTTCTAGATGAAAAGTGACTTGGTTTGGCATTTGAAGGATAAATAGAATTTGGGGGCAGGTAGTAACACAGTGGATAGAGCACTGGGCTTGGAATCAGGAACCTCATCTTTATGAATTCCATTCTGGCCCTGGCCAAGTCACTTAAACCTATTTGCTTCAGTTTCCTCATCTGTAAAATGAGCTGGAGAAATAAATGGCAAATCACTTTAGCATCTTTGTCAAGAATACCCCAAATGGGGTCACAAAGAATCAGATGCAACTGAAATGGCTCAACAACACAAACTTCACCACCAATAGCAATGGGTTGAAAGCTGGACATTCTAGAATAATGGAAATTGTAGATTTCAGAGGAATTTATGGTTTTGTTTGGGGTTTCAGTAGGAGAGGCTAACAGAAATGTTAGAGAAGATCCTTCCCAGTTCTCCCTGAGATTATATTCATTTGTATGCATATTCTGCTTATGCCCATATATAAGCATGTTAAAGTAATGTAAAGTAGCATATCAGTTAGAAATGCATATTTAATCAACTCCAATGTAAATCATATGTGAAAAGAAACATCTAGATCTGTTTTGTAGATTTTGGTGCCACTAGAAAACTTGGATTTGAAACTATATTACACTAATAAACAAATATCTGAGCAGCTTTGATTTCTATTCCTTACTGTTTTCTTTGCATTGTTATTGAAGTTCTTGTTCTTTTTATGTTTTTTTTTTTTAATGGGTGCTTCAGTAATGAAAAAAACACCACACCATATACAACACATTATATTTTGCCCTGGGGAAGCACCAGAAAACTAATCATTGCTACCCTCTGGTTTCTATAACTTAACAAAAGTATATGAGGTTTGCTGGGAGAGCAGACATGGGTGACAGTTTTATTATTTACTTTTCCACCTCTGTACATGGTTTTTAAACACTGCCTTCTAATCAGAGTCATGATCCTAAACGTTCTACTTTTCCATTGCTTTGGGTAAAGCAGAGTATCAGGATACCAAATTCCAAATGACTTCCCAATGGAAATCTCCAGAGACTTTGAAACATAAAGGTTTATTATTTTTAAAAATCCAAAGGTTTTTACAATGAGATAGTCAGGCAATATAATGCTTGCTTCATATTAGGTTAAAATTACATTGCTATTTCAACCACTGAAAGTGTAAGGTAAGGAAGATGAAAAAGAACTGAGGATAAAATGAAAGATAACAATTAAAATGTAAAACAAATGTCCATAATAATGGAAATAAAATGGGAGCAATATTTATAGGAAAGTAAATTGGATAAATACTTAAGGAACAACCAGAATGAGTTAATGGGAACAAAGTGTGTGAAATCGTGTCAACATGATGATGATGACGACAATGACAACGATGATGACAAAAATTCTTTCAATAATGGAGGAAAACATGACAATTGAAATAGAATTAATTAAAATTCAAATGAAAACTAATGAACATGTTTCACAATTTAAAGGGTATTTTAAATGCCTTGTTTTGTTGGGAAAAATCAGAAAATTTAGAGAAAAAAATCCAAGAAAAAAGATTTTTATATGGCACTTAAAAACTCCCATAGTCATTGTTCCTAACATTAAGTTTTCCTTATTTCTATCCCTTCTCTATCTAGATTACATCTCCTTTCCCAACATAATTTCTTCTTCATTCTTTTTCTGCATCTACTTCTGATAAATATACCAAATGGAATCATGAATCTTTATGCATGTCACATGGCAAAATTTAAAAATGAATTATTTGTTTGGATCTGAGACCACAATTGTTCAAGTTCCTCCAAAATCTAGTAAAAAATGGATAGCTAATATACTATGTGTTGAAATACTATTTTCCTAAGCAAGAATAAAATTCTAAAGGATATGGAAAAATAAGTTCCCTAGCACCTTTCCGTCCAGAGGCTAATATTCAAGGCTCCCCATGGTTGACCATAATTGAAATTAGTTTTATAAGTACAATTTTGTCCTCAGTGGATATTTGACTCAAGTGTAAAATTATCACATGGACATTCTAGCCTAGTGTAGCTAGTATATTTTAGCACAAAGAAGTCTCTGTTCAGTAATAAGAAGAATTTTATAGGTGAGAATAATTCCCTTTGGGGAGAAAAAAGTGATTGAAGGTTTATACAAGACATTTTAGCTTTCCCAGGCAGGAAGGTTATTTCATAAGGTAAAAGTTGACATTCTAACTCACCTAAGGAAAGTCAATAAGACAGAGTTGCTTACATCCATATCATTATTGGTATGTGTGTATATCATATATATATATATATACGTGTATATGTATATATGTGTATACATATACACACACTATACACACACACACACACACATATATATATATATATATGTTCCCATTTAAAAAATAATAGAGATGGGCACCTAGGTGGCACAGTAGATAAAGCACCAACCCTGGATTCAGGAGGCCCAGAGTTCAAATCCGAGATTAAACACTTGACACTTACTAGCTGTTTTATCATTACCATTTTAAAAGGGCCATTAGAATATCAATACTTATCAACTAGCTGTGTGACCCTGGGCAAGTCACTTAGATCTCATTGCCCCACAAAAAAACAAACAAACAAAAAACAAAGTCCCTTTAGGGGGCAGCTAGGTGGTGCAGTGGATAGAGCACCAGCCCTGGATTCAGGAGGACCTGAGTTCAAATCCAGCCTCAGACATTTGACACTTACTGGCTCTGTGACCCTGGGCAAGTCACTTAACCCCATTTGCCTCACCAAAATAAATAAATAAATAAATAAATAAATGAAATAATAGAGTATTGATATTCTAATTACCATTTTTTTGAGGGGCAATGGGGGTTAAGTGACTTGCCCAGGGTCACACAGCTAGTAAGTGTCAGGTCTCTGATCTTGGGTTTGAACTCAGGTCCTCCTGAATCCAGGGCCAGTGCTTTATCCACTGTACCACCTAGCTGCCCCTAATGGCCCTTTTAAAATGGTAATGATTTTTTTCAAGTCAATGCTAAGCACTGGGGATACAAAAAAGTGGGATTAAATATTTCAGTTATCACAAGGAACTCAAAGTCAAATGTGGTGGGGAGAAACATACAACTTTGCATAAATAAGATATAGATAGGATAATATGGAGATAATCTTAGGGGGAAGGAAATAGCATTAAGGTGGGGGGGTGGGATTAGGAAAGGTTTTGTTTTTTCCCCCAGAAGGTAGGACTAGCTGCAATTTGAAGGATGACATCAAGCCAGAAGTGAGGAGGGAGGAAATTTTAGGCATGTATTACAGACAATCAGTGAAAATTCCCAAAGTAGAGATACGGAGTCTTGTGTGCAAAGAACAAGGAGGACAGTGTCACTGGATCGAGTACATGAAAAGGAATAAAGTATAAGAAGATTGTAAAGTTAGGAAGAGGAAACTTATGAAGTACTTTAAAAGCCAAACACATGATTCTATATTTTGTCATGGAAGTAATAGGTAATATTTGGTATCTTTCTCTTTTATAGATATATTGAAAATTAATTCCTCAGCACTCAAAATAATAGGAGCTCCAAAAAAGACTTATTCTGTGTATGCTCATTTTGGTCCAGATGCTATCCCCATCTCTGCTTTCCTGGATACCATTTATAATTTTGCAGGCAAGATTATCAGATTGTGAAGTTAGAGTCTAAATGTGAAGTTTACATTTATAATAAGTGAGAAAATAAAGAAATTTTCATGGATCTTTTCTATTTGTTTGTTGCATAGAATAGCACAATTTAATTGAATATTTGAAACTTGGTAAAGCAGCATTGTAAACTGGATAGTTGACTTGGATTTATATCCTAACTATGACTCATGATGACTGTATGATCCTCAGAAAGTCACTTAGCCTCTCAGTGACCCAGGCAGTTGTGTAACGGATGCTGACCTAAGTTAGTAGCAGGGAGTTTCTTTATTAAAAGTTCCCTACATCAATTAAATCACAGGTTAGAAAGAAAGTAATGAAGGACAAAAGGAAGGAAGAAAGGAAAAAGGGAAGGAGTGAGAGGATTGAAGGAAGGATGAAGAAAAAGAAGATAGGAAGAAAGAGAAAGAAGAGCAAGGGAAGAAAGAAGGAAGAGAAAAAAGAAGAGGAAAAATTAAGAAAGGAAAGAAAAAGAATAGGGAAAAATAAAAAGGAGAGAAAAAAGAATATTAATAGTGAATAATTTCTGTGTCTTCTGATGATGCATACACTATGCAAGTTGTAAATAATAAGAATCACCTTCTAGGGCAGCTAGGTGGCACAGTGAATAAAGCACTGGCCCTGGATTCAGGAGGACCTGAGTTCAAATCCGGCCTTAGACACTTGATACTTACTAGCTGTGTGACCCTGGGTAAGTCACTTAACCCTCATTGCCTGCCAAAAGAAAAAGAATTACCTTCTAATTTGACATTGATTTTAACCATTTGATGATATGACTTTACAGCGACAGAAACATGATATATATAATATACATATATATATAGTACAGAAATTATCTGAAGATCTATTATGAAATTATCACTACATCTCCAATCACTCATTTTCTGTCCAGATATAGTCAATTTTGGGGCAGCTAGGTTGGCGCAGTGGATAGAGCACTGGCCCTGGATTCAAGAGGACCTGAGTTCAAATCCAGTCTCAGATACTTGACACTAGCTGTGTGACCCTGGGCAAGTCACTTAACCCCAATTGCCTCACCCAAAAAACAAAACAAAACAAAAAGTCAGAGAAAGAAAAATGTAGGTCTGACCAGATATAGTCAATTTTATTTTCTGTGATGTTGTTCTATTGCCATGTTTAATACATTTCACTTTTTTCTGCAGGAAAATATTCATCATGAGGCTTCTGAATAACTACTGAGATGATTCATCCATAGAGTAGATGATTCTAGTACATATTAGTCTAATAGTCCCCAAATGGTGTATAAAAGAATATTCAGTGGCATCAATTTCCACAGGATTGCAAATAACTTAATACTTTAGAAAAGTGGTTGAATCTCCTAATTTTCTGATGAATAGATCATTATTCCTTTATCCTGACATTATTCAATTGATTAACCATAAAAATGCTGATATTTACAACAATCTCAGTGATCTTAAAAATCCTCTAAAAATTTTATTTTATTCTGCTGCAAATGATCACTGGACTCACTGACATTTAAATTGCTGTGTTTAATGCGAATAATGTGAAATATATTCTTTGATTAGCAATTTAACACAATACAATTCAAGAAATATTTACTATGTGTTAGGAATTGTGCATGGGCAGCTAGATGGTACATTGTATAGATTGCTGTTTGTGGAGTCAGAAAGACTACTCTCCCTGAGCTCAAATCTGGTCTCAGACACTGACTAGCTGTGTGACTCTGAGCAACCCTGTTTGCCTCAGTTTCCTCTTCTGTCAAATGGAGAAGGAAATGGCAAATCACTCCAGTATCTTTTCCAAGAAGTCCCTACTTGGGGTTGTGAAGAGACATACAGGACTAAAACAAATAAATGGTAAAGCCAAAAAAGAACTGTGCTAGGGGAAAAATATGAAAAATGACATAATCCATTGAAGATTCTTTTGTATATAGGCAGTTCTTGATTACCATAAGTGGACCATTCCACAAATTTCCTCTGCCTCTTAGGGAGCTTGGTGTTTCTCCTTCTGGCAGAACAGTCCACTTCAGATCCTTGTAGCAGAAGGAGCTTAATTGCCTACCCTCACCATTCCCCCCACCCCAGCCAAAGCAGCTTCACTACCTAGAGGAGAGGACAGCTTGGTGCTGCACCAAGTGCTGTTGCCTTTGCCAAAATAGCTGCTATTGTCATGGCCTAGGGAGACAAGGAGGGAAGAGGAGAGCTCTGCTGCTCCCATGCAAGGGAGTCAAATTTGTATAATGTTGTGAAATTTCTAAGCTTCAGTGGTAGACTAAGAAAAAAACAAAGTCTACAAGCCATAAGAAAATAGGTTTATTGAGAGAGGGATTGTATCTCTGTGAGAATCAGAGTGCCACCCTGAGGAAAAAACATGTGATTAGCATCTGAACACTTACATCTATTCATTGAAATGCCTGTAAGTCATGCCAATCACTGCTACCAGCCAATTAGCTTTGAGCTGTGTGTGTAGGGACCATACCTGGGTGGGCCCACAAAGAGATTCTGCTCCAGAGAATAGGCGATCCAAATCCAGCTCCAGATATAAGCCACCCCACACTGCCTGCCCCACAAAAAAACAAGGATAAATGCTTTACAGATTTCATCCCTTCATATTTGTTTCACACCTCTGCCCTCTGTTTAAGTATATTCCTTTCAGCTTCCCTCATACTGAGAAAGTTCTTATGACTTAGAACCATAATCTTTGCATGTAAGAATGTAAAGAGTTTATCCTTTTAATGTCCCTCATGATTTCTGTTTCCTGTTTATCTTTTTATGGTACTCTAGGGTCTTGTATTTGAAAGTCAAATTTTCTATTCAGTTCAGGTCTTTTCATCACAAATGCCTGAAAGTCCTCTTTTTCAATGAAGTCCCATTTTCCCCCCAAAAGATTATACACAGTTTTGACAATTTTGCTGGGTAGGTGATTTTAGGTTCTAGTCCTGGTTTCTTTGCCCTCTGGAATATCATATTCCATGCCCTCTGGTCCTTTAATGTAGGTAGATGCTGCTAGATCTTGTTTTATCCTTACTGTAGCTCCACAGTAATTGAATTCCTTTTTTCTAGCTGCTTGAGATATTTTGTCCTTGACCGGGGATCTCTGGAATTTGGCTATAATATTCCTGGAAGATTTCCTTTTGGGATCTCTTTCAGGAGGTGATTGGTGGATTCTTTCACTTTCTATTTTACCTTCTGCTTCTAGAATATCAGGGCATTTTCCCCGACAATCTCTTGGAAGATGATGTCTAGGCTCTTATTTTGGTCATGGTTTTCAGATAGTCCAATGATTTTCAAATTATCTCTCCTGGACCTATTTTCCAGGTCAGCTATTTTTCCAAGGATAAGTGAGAAAATAATAGGTTTTGGAATGCCCAGGATTATATTAAAATTGATTGGGGGAGCAGCTAGGTGGCTCAGTGAATAAAGCACCGGCCCTGGATTCAGGAGTACCCGAGTTCAAATCCGGCCTCAGACACTTGACACTTACTAGTTGTGTGACCCTGGGTAAGTCACTTAACCCCCATAGCCCCACCAAAAAAAAAAAAAAGAAAGATTGATTTTATTGACTTTGCTGATTAACTCACTTAAAGTTGACTTGATTGAAACCACACCTACTTGAGAGTCTGGCCCTCAGGGGGTGTGTTCTCTGATGTGTCATCATTCATCTGACCTTGGGCATGTTCTGCTCATGGACCACCCTCAAGTCCAGTGAACCAATGGACTTGGGTGATGCTAGCCAATTAGCTTAAAGCAGTGTGTAAGTATCGCCTCTCCTCTGAACACAGAGAAAGATTCTACTCTCAGTTTGGCTCTCAAACAGGCTCGTGGTCGAATACTTGGAATAAGAAGCCAGTCAGGTTGGAGCTCTAGGCTAGATAGGATTTTTCTTAACTTTCTTACCCAGGTGTTCTCCTTTTACTAATACTTGGTATGCTTTAATAAATTCTTAATGCCCCAAAACTTGTGCTAAAGCTTCTAATTTATAAGTAACAAATATATTAGAAACCCCAGCTAATTTCTCCCAAACTTGGGACAGAAATAAGGCAATCACATTTAATTTAAATGTTACAAAGATATTTCATATTGCCCTCTATTTTTTTATTCATTTGGATTTGCTTTACTGTATCTTAGTTTCTCATAAAGTCACTAGCTTCCATTTGTTCAATCCTAATTCTTAAGCAATTATTTTCTTCAGAGAGCTTTTGTATCTTCTTTTCCACTTGGCTTTTCAAGCTGTTGACTTTTTTCTCATCACTCTCCTGCATCACTCTCATTTCCCTTTCCATTCTTTTCTCCACCTCTCTAAATCTTCCTTCTATCTTTCCTGCTTTCTCTTCAAAGTCCTTTTTGAGTGCTTCCATGGCCCGAGACCAATTCATATTTTTTGGGGGTGTAAAGAATTGATTGTTATTTGAGGTTTTTATGCCTCGGCGCACACTGGCCTGGGGCTCTGCAAACCGCACGGTGCTCCACCCACTGGTTGTAGCCATTGCCAGGGCTCTGACACATCATCACCTCTCACCGATGCCTACATGGGCCTGGCAAAATTATAATGATTGGATGGCCGCTCTGACAGTCACATGACTCCCCTCACTAGGCTTCCAATCATTATAATTTTTCCAGGAGGACCCAGGAGTGGAGGAGATGCTGCTCTTTGTGGAACAGGTAACATCTAAAGGTGCTGGTTTAAATCCTAATGCCAAAGTGTGGCAGGAAGTTCCCCAAGGAAACACTGATGCTCCTTCATCTACTCATGGAACTGAGAGTTCTTGGCAAGAAACAGCAGCTACTGCAGGGCCTAATCCTGATGGTACCTTGGACATTCCAGATGACAACTGTAAAGAATATGATGTAATGTATTCATCTTGTGAGGCTTCACAGAGTAACACAGATGTTGAAGAATTACCTACAGATGGAATGGTTTTGTCACCAGAGGATCTGAGTTGCCAAATTTATGATATATCTGGTGAAGGCAGTTGTGTAGTTTCTGTTGAAGATTTAAAGGAATGTCTAAAGAAACAGTTAGAATTCTGTTTTTCAAGAGAGAATCTTTCTAAGGATCTCTATTTGATGTCTCAAATGACAGTGACCAGTTTATTCCAATTTGGACAGTTGCCAACATGGAAGAAATAAAAAAGTTGACCACAGACCTGGATCTTATTCTTGAAGTGTTGAGATCCTCTCCTATGGTTCAAGTTGATGAGAAGGGAGAGACAGTGAGACCAAATCATAAATGATGCATCGTCATCCTTTGAGAAATCCCTGAAACTACACCAATAGAGGAAGTGAAGGCACTCTTCCAAAATGAAAACTGTCCCAAAATGCTAAGCTGTGAGTTTGCTCACAATAGCAGTTGGTACATTACATTCTAGTCTGATACAGATGCACAACAGGCTTTTAAATATTTGAGGGAAGAAGTTAAAACTTTTCAGGGCAAGCCAATCATGGCAAGGATAAAAACCTCAAATAACAATCAATTCTTTACAGGGGGAAGCTTTGGATGCAGGAGCTTTAACTTTGTTATTATCTTCTTCTGAGGGTGTATTTTAGTCTACTTTTCCCTCAAAGAAGCTTTTGATGGTTTGCTGTTTTCTTTGCCTACTCATCTTGATCCCCTATTTCTTTGCTTTTGACTCCTTAAAGTGTAGCATTCATTCCAGGACACACTGTTCTGAGCTACAGCATAACCCAGGGGATGATTGGACTCCTTCTCAGCCTGCCTGGCCTGTGAGTAACCACAGCCTGCTTTCTCTTTGACCCAGAAACAGAAGTCTGGTGAAATCTTATTGTCTATGGTTGGAAGCTTGGCATGCCTGTGCCCCTCTCCCATTGGGTGGCTGTCCCTTGAGTTTACTTGCTGGTTCAGAATGTGAGCACCCCACCCCACTTCCAGCAGAAACCACAGCTATTTCCCCCAACCACTGGACCCCCTAACCAGTCTGTAAACCGAGCTTCAGAAGAAGCAGATGAAGATTCCAAGGCTCTGGAGGTGCTGCTTGCTTGAGGCTGGTCCTGCTCTGCAAGTTGTGCTCCTCTCTCAGCCAGAAAAGCAGCTGATCCCAGTCACCTAATTAATCCATCTTTGGCTGGAAAAGAGTCTCAATCTGTTCTTATGTGGGTTATGCTGCTCCAAGAGTTGGCTTATGGCATTATTTTTGGATGTATGTGGACAGGTTTTCCGGGGCTGGGAGAGTCACAGCCTTTCTTCTGCCATCTTGGCTCCACCCCCAGCAGCAGGATACAGAAAGAATTTGATAGGAACTTTTCTTTTCCTTCTCCCCCACCCCCAACAGTTCAGGCAGTGTTGGAATTAATTGTTCTTTAGATGGTTGAAAAAACTCACTTGCAATCTCATTTGGGAGCTATTTTCTTTGGGAGATGATTTATGATGTTTCATTTCCTTTGCTAAGATATGATTATTTAAGCCCTCTATTTCCAGTTATATTACTCTGTCCATTTTTATATTAATAAATTCCTATACATTTGAATTTAGATTATAAATGGTATTAGCATATAATTGGACAAAATTATTTTAAGTAATTTATTTAAATTTTTTTTCCTTCATTGTTGTGAAATCAACTTTTTCATTTTTGATGCTGGAAATTTGTTTTTATTTTTTAAAAATCAAATTAATTTTCTTTTTAAAAATAGCTCATTGTTTTGTTGATTTAATATTTTACTTTCAGTTTTATTTATCTCTTCTTTGATTTTCAGAGCTTTGCTTTTGTCAAATAATCAGGCATACTAAATTTGTTTTTCTAGCTTTTAAAATTTAAAATCACAATTAATAGATCCATTTTAAAATTTACTGATATGTTTGTGGAGAAATATAAATGTTCCCCTAAGTAATGTTTAATGGCATCTCAAAATCTTTCTTATGTTGTATCATTTTCATTATCTTGATTTTTCCCCCCTATGATTTGTTTTGACCCACCCTTGTCTAGGATTAAGGTATATAATTTTCAGTTGATTTTTAATTTTTACTTAGAATTTCCTTTATTGAATATATTTTATTGCATTATGGTCCATAAAGATGCATTCAATCCTTCTTGTTTTCTGCATTAATTTATAATATTTTCTGTCTTAATATATGAATAATTTTTGCAAAGCATGCACAGCTAATAAGTAGATTTACTCCTTTTCATTTTCATTCAATATTCTCAAGAAATCTATTATAGCTAACTTTTCAAAAATGATGTTCTAATTATTCCTTTTTAAAAAATTGTTGCTTTTCCTTTGGTTAATCTTATTCAGGTCTGAGGGGATAAATTGAGACTGACCACTTTGGTTTTACTGTCTATTTTTGTCACTCATTTAACTTTTCCTTTAAGAATTTAAAAACTATGTCATTTGGTGCATATAAGTTTAATTTTAATATTACATTATTTATGGTACCTTTCAGCAAAATGTATTTTCCATTTTATATCTTTTAATTAGATCTATTTTTCCTCTTTTTTTGTCTGAAATCATGATTTTTACCTCTACTTTTTTTTTACTTCAGAAAAATACATAATTGATTCTGTTTAATTCTCTTAATTTAAATTGGTGTGCATTTTTCTGTTTCAAGCATGTTTCTTGAAAATAACATATTGTTTGTTACATTCTGGTTTCTAAGCTTTTTCTTCTATCATCTGTTTTGTGGGAGTGCTCATCCCTTCACACTCACAATTATGATTGTAAACCACTTTTCTTTGATACTTTTCTTTCTCTTTGTTTTCCACCCATTCTTTAAGAATTTTTTTATGATTAATCTCTTCTTTAGACTACCTTCCTTCTTATTCTTTCTTCCAGTCAACCCCTTTGCCTTCTGTCTTCCTGTTAAGTGAAATGTATCTCTTTCTAAATCCCTGTCTGCTTTTCCCCTTCTGTCTTTTGGCAAGTTCACAAGACGGTGAAGTTCAAATATCACCCAATCCCCATTTCTACCCTTTCTTCCTTTTTGATATAAATTTCTACTTGCACACCCCAATTATGTGAGACAATGTCCTCATTCTTCCTATTCTTCTCCCCCCCCCAATATATTCCTTACATCTTCCCTTTCTTTTCTTCTGGTAAAATCATTGAAACATAGCAGAACCACTCCTGGGTTGTCTATCTAATTAGACTCTACAATCCTTAATAAAAATAGAATTTTGAAGTTATATAAATAACATCTCCAACTTTAAGAGTGAAATACTTTATACTCAGTCACTCATGCTTATCTTTGTATTGCTTTCTTATAATCTGTGTTTGTATTTTCATGTTTCTATGCAGTTCTGATCATTTCATCAGAAATGCTAGCAAATCTTCTATTTTATCAATGATCCATTTCCCCCCTGTAGTATTATACCCTGTTTTGTTGAATAAGTTATTCTTGGTTATAAGCCTAGATATTTACCTTATGGAATATCATATTTTAGGCTCTATATTTCTTTATGGTGGTGACTACTAAATCTTATATGATTCTGACTATGCCTTGCCATTACTTGAAGTTCTTTTAAAATTCTTTCGTTTTTTTCTAGAAATTCTGGATTTTATTAATAACATTCTTTTTAAAATTTTATGATTTCTTTTGTGAGGTGGCTGGTAGATTCCTTCTATTTATACTTTGCTCTTTGATTCTAAAATATCTACACATTTTCAAGATTTCCTGAAATATGATGGTTCTGCTCCCCCCCTCTTTGGTCATTGATTTCAGGTAATACAATGATTCTTAAATTAATTACCTGTTTTCTAGGTCTTTTTTATGATGTGAGATACCTTACTTTTTTTTTCAACACTTTGACTTTGTTTTAGTATTTCTTGATATCCCATGGAGTCATTAGCTTCTATTGCCAAGCTATTAATTCTCTTTCCAAAGCTATCATTTCTTCTCCATTTTTTTCGGCTGTAGTATCTTGTTTGGTTTTAAAAATATTTTTAGCTTTTAAAATAAAAATAAAACTTCTGGCTTCATTTATCCCAGGAATTTTGGTTAAACTTGTGCCCAAATTATTTTTCTTTGAGGTTTGATTATAGATATTTTGGAGTAATTTTCTTCCTTTGCGTCTGTGTCACAGTGTCCCTCTCACCATAATAGGGGGAGAGAAAGGTTCTTTTTTTGTTCTCATTTTTCCAGCATACTTCGTTGTTGTTGTTGTTGTTGTTAGAGGGAAGCCTCTGTGCACTTCTGGGGTAAATGTCTGGCCTGAGCTTTTTTCCTCTTTGCTCTACTGCTTCTTGATGTTATTTATTGTTTTGTTATTCCAGGGTCTCAGGGACATTTCTGGCTGGAAACCTTCAAACTTACTTTGCTTCCAAAGTGTCTGGGGCATAATCTCACTGCTCCCTTGGTATGAGCTTTGCAAGTTTTAACCTAGGTTTCAGTTTTATCAAACCCCTTGTGGGCTTTTCCATGTTTGGGTGCTCTTGTAGATTGCTGCTGAACTAAGCTACTATCAGCTATCTAGGAAGCTCAGCAGATTCAGGCTGACAGAACTGTAAGATTTCCTGTGTCTCATGCCCTGATTATGCTACACAAGCTTCAGACTGGACTGGAGGATGAAACTGAATCCCTGTTGTGTTCTTGAAATCAGGGCCACACAGGTTCCATTTGCTTCTGAACTTATTCATTGCTTAATACACAGTCTCCGATCCAAAACTGCTTCTCATCCTAGAATTCCACCTCTACACTCATATACCCTTCTTTTTCTACACTTAGAATTGTGTATTAAACAACAGAGTTGTTGGTGGCAGTAGTTCCTGCATCTTGCACAATTTTGGGCTCTCCCTGGGATTTCCTACCATGACAATCTCTTAGTCTCCAGGCACTGGAATATTCTGTGAGACCTGCCCCTGTTCAGATTCCATGTTTCCCTATGCTGACCTGAGCTGGAAAAACAATTCACTGTGAATTTTTTTCGGATTTCCTAATCAGGCCTCAGTCTGTTCCATTTTTTCAATTTTTGTGGAACAGTTGTGTTGGA
The DNA here is from genome assembly GCF_019393635.1 of Dromiciops gliroides. Lineage (NCBI taxonomy): Eukaryota > Metazoa > Chordata > Mammalia > Microbiotheria > Microbiotheriidae > Dromiciops > Dromiciops gliroides. The sequence goes on from NC_057861.1 coordinate 256,010,368, forward strand.
GGACTGGACTATGTTTCTTCCATCTTGTCTTTTCTGAGGCAACCCGTTCTATTTTTTCCAGGACATATGTGGAAGCATTCATTTTGGTATATGGTTATTAAATTCAGAATACACAATTAGAACAAATAATATACATGGATACTAAGTTGCATCTGTTATTATTGTTTCCTTTTTCTACCAATGCAGATTGTAAAATCTACCCTATGTTCTTAAAGGTACAACTCATGTCCGTATCTTTAAATCCTCCATAGAGAATTCATGCAATGCACTAGAGCCCTTACTCTGGTTCTTTAAAAACAACAGAGGTACTAATACATCATCATTTGTTGTCCCTCCCTCCTACTATTACTTGTCTCCTTTTGCAGTTGGATATATCCTTGATTTTATATTTGACTTTCTTTCTTGCATGCAGATTACCTTAGGTAATATGCTCTAGCCTACATATGTCCACTGTACCCCTTCCATTATTCTTTGCCTGACCCACACCAGTGATTCTTCTGATGTTCCATAATCTGAAGTTCTAGAGAACCACTGGATGAAATCCAGTATGAAGAAGATGGATTAAAAAAAAACAAACAAGCAGTTTGGAATCATTAAAAGAATGGCAAAATTTTTTTAAATGACAAAATTATCAAATTTCAATTTTTCATGGTTTTCCTCCTAATCAATTCTTATGCCAGCTCATTGTTCATCTGAAGTGCCTGTTAATGAGGAATTATTAGACATTGTCCCTATACTAAATTAGCTTACATCTCATTTCAGTCTTATAGAACTCTTTTCTCATAAAATCCATATAAGGTCAGCAATGCAAGTATTATCAGACTCATTTAATAACAAATAAATAGCCTGAGACCAGGAAGTTTCCTAATTACAATATGAATTAATGTTGGATTTAATATCCAAATCTGTCATCTTGGTTCCATGTCATATTTTTTTTTTTTGCTATAACAATTCTTCACTGGAAAGACTGGATCAAATATAGTTTATATTCATCTATTTTATAATATTTACATGTATATATGTATGAATGAACACATAAATATATGGATATCTATATCTATCTATACCCATTTTAAAAAGGGAGTCCAATGTTAAGTAGTTAAATGAAAATTGGATTCTAGCCACTTAGCTTCTAAAATGGTGGGAACACAATAAGAGTTCAAGCCAGTGGTAGAGAAAAGAGACTCTTCAGTCTTCTTGGACTGCTGGAGAACCTTGTAGGTAGAGTAAAATGGAATAGGCCAGAGCAATTATCTTATACCACCTCAATCCATTATCCACTCATCTGCCAAGATTTTACTTTTTTTTTCATTTTGTTTTCCTAAAGTACAGGTCGGATCAGGCCACCTTCCTACTAACCTTCAATGGCTTCTTATTATCACTAATATCAAATATAAAGTGTTTAAAATTTTTTTCACAACCTATTCCATTCTTATCTTTCTAGTCTTCTTACATTTATTGCCCCTGCACACTCTCTACAATCCAGCTTTACTGGCTACTTATTCCTTACACACAATATTCTATCATCCTCTCTTCATGTTTTTGCATTGTCTATTCTCCATGCTTGGGATTTTCTCCCTCTCTACCTCTGCCTCTTAATTTCCCATAATTCTGTCAACAGTAAGTTTAAATCCTACCTACTATAGGAAAATTTCCTCATTTCCTGCCTTCCCCAACCCTGCCCTCCATAGCTTTTAGTGCAGTTGAGATTAGCTGTGAGATGACCTTCCATCTACTCTGGATATATCTTGGATGTACCTAGTTATTTATATGTTATCTCCCCCATTATAATATGATGAGCTCCTAGAGGGCAGGGACTTTCTACCTTTCTTTGTATCCTCAGGGCTTAGTATAGCTCCTGAAATATACTAAATACTTAATAAACGATTGTTGACTGACTGACTTATTCCCTCATTGTGAACCCTGTTTCTCTCTGTGCATCTTGATTTAAAACTAGAAATGAAAATTAATTACTATTTACTTGTGTCTTCTTAACACCTAGTGTATTCAACATCTTTAATAAAGAATCTTCTTCCCTTTGGAGCCCCCTTTATAGCCCTAACTTTATCCCTTCCTATCTGTTCCTACTGCTGTGCACCTAGTCCAATTTCGCACATATACATGAGTATACACATATATGTATATGTGTGTACATGTTTATAAGTATAGCTATATACACACACTCATATATAGTGACATAGCCTGCCTCTCTCTCTGTCTCTGTCTCTCTCTGTGTCTGTTTCTGTCTTTTTTTTTCTCCCTCTCTGTCTCTGTTTCTCTCTCTCTCTCTCTCTCTCTCTCTCTATATATATATATATATACACACACATATAGAACTGTATATATGAATACACACATATACATAGATAGATGTATATACAACCATATATATACACCCATACATTCATGCATATATGTGGATATATAATGTATAGACACAAATATATAGCTATCCCTAGCATATATCAAATTTATTTTATCAATAACCTGAAACCTAAATGAAGAGTCTTGAAAAGCAGGCAAAGGAATTGGAGGTAGATTTCTTACTGCAGGAAATGTAAAGTCATGAGTACTTTTGGAGCAAGGGAAGGTCATCACATTTTAGAAGGACTTATATGACTTGGAATACAAGAGAAATTAGTAGAGGGAGAGCCTGGAGTCAGGGAAAGCAACCTAGGGCTGCACATGTAGATCTAGGAATCATCTACATAGAAATGAGAATGGTGTTGTGATGTTTAAAATCTAAATTGTGGTCGCCTTAAATTAGAAGCTTTAGCATCAGTCCTTGGGCATTAAACATTTATTAAAGCATACAGATATTCCCATGGAGTTCAGAAAGTTAAGAAAAAAGCCTATTTAGCCTAGAGTTCCAGCCTGGTCTGGTTCTTCCTCAAGCCCTCTGCCACAAGCCTGCTTCAATCACAAACTCTCCAGCAAGCTGATTGTGGAAGCTTTTTATAGGTCTGGAACAGAGGCGGTCCTTACACACTGCTTCAAGGTGATTGGTTGGCGTCATCCAAATCCATTGGTTTTGAAGGTGTTCTCAATTTGAGTTCACAGTCTAGCTTCTGAGAACAATACCTTCTTAAGGGATAGCCAGGTGTGATTGCAATCCAGTTAACTTGAAGTAGGTTTAATCAGCAGTCAATCACTCTCACTTGATTCAATCAGTCTAGATTAATCTCCAGGTGGGTCTTTGACTATCTGCTAAGTCCCATTATTTCATCACAGTTTTCATAGGAGCTGATAAGACCACCAGGAGAGAAAATATGGAGAGAAAAAAGAAGAGGGCCCTAGACAAAAGATTCAGGGACTGTGGGCTGAGCATCACCTGGACCAAGAGGCTTTCCAGATCTTATGAATTATTCCAAATGACATACACGCTAATTAAATTCCAGGAACCATACTGTTTATCCTTAAATATCAAAGAGAGAAGAGGATCCTTAGAGAAGATTGAAGAGACTCATCAGTTAATTAGAATAGAGTTCTGATGTAGATGACTAATGACTCAGAGATGTGATTTCGCTGGTTTTCCTTGAATATACTCTTCTTCTCCGCATGCTGTATTAGGACAGGTCCTTTTTTTTGTCATTGTCTTGCTTCACATGCTGGATCTCTTCTTAAGGTGGATGGAAATTCTCTCAGCATCAGAGTTAAGGGGAGATAAGATGGGAGGAGAAGAAGAATCATATTGAGTTGGAAGACAGAGAAGAACCACACTTCTAGATTGATTACTGTTCCAATAGATATTGGGTGGGGAGGTCACAGGGTTCTATCATACTTTTTCAATTCTAAGGGAGGGATATAGAAAAAAATCTTTGATATTACATTTTTACATCATGGACCCCTTTATTTCAGTGAATGTTTATTAAAGTAGGTGCTAGAAAAGACAGAAAGATAAAAATACTATTCATGGAGTATGTATTCTAAATGGGGACACAATAGACATCCATAATTGGAATACAAAAGGGACCATGATAAATGCATAATAGAAAGATTAAAAAAGTTATGGGAGAACAACAAAAAAAAACAAGACAAAAAAAGGGGGCAGCTAGGTGGCACAGTGGATAGAGCACCAACCCTGGATTCAGGAGGACCTGAGTTCGAATCCGACCTCAGACCCTTGACACTTACTAGCTGTGTGACCCTGGGCAAGTCACTTAACCCCAATTGCCTCACCAAAAAAACAAACCAAAAAAAAAAAAGTTATGGGAGACATAACAAGAAAAACAAGCTATTTTCACCTAAGGAAAAATGAAGGAACACTTCACTGATGGTAGAATTTGATCTGATTCTTAAAGTTTCACTTGGCAGAGATGGTTGCATAAGGAAAGCCCCTTAGGAAAAAATGCTAACAGGATGTGAAGTCTGATTGGAGGAGTGAAAGAAAAGGGAGGAATGAATCTGAAATGACTCCCAGATTTCCTTCTGACAATAACTGAAAGAAGAATGGAATCATCCTAGGTGGGAGATACAATATGAAAGAAAAACAAGTAGGACTGGAGCATAGGGTACATGAGGAAGAACACAACCTAACCTTCCTGGAAAGAGAGGATGAAACAAGATTGTAAAGCACTTGAAATCCTAAACAGAGTTTTGGATTTTTATTCTAGAGGTAACAGGGGCCTCCTGAAGTTTCTGGAGCATTGAGTTACAAGGTTACAACTGTTTTTTAGGAATATCAATTTTATAGCTGCATGGGGGATGGTTTGGACAGGGTAGAGACTGGAATGTGAATAAGAAGTTATTAATAAATCTGAGAAAATGAGGAAGGAGGAGGGTGAATTTAGTGGTTATGACAGGGCAAAGAATGGTATATTCTTTTGTGAAAAGATGTGTCTTTTAGTTCTACTAATCCATTCAAACCCAGAGAAGTCCCCAAAAGAACTTGGTGGGAAGTTGGAGCAGAAGAGGGAAGTGAAAATGAATAAAACATATCTTATGTGTAAATCATTGTGCTAAATGCTGAGCAAACAAATGGAAAAAATCAGTCTCTTTTCTCAAGGAGGTCACATTCTAATGAAGAGATAACACATGTGGAACATTTTAGCTACAAATCAGATGGCAAGGTCCCATGACAAAGCAGATGTTAATGCCTCTTTAATGCCATTTACACTGAAAAAAATCTAATGAGTTTGTAATGCTGAACCATTTGACAATGTCAAAGACTTTGGTGGTAAGAACTTTTTTTTTTTTCAGAGTTGTGAGTAGTTATAGCTGTAGCACCTGCAGGAACAGATGCCAGATTGCATTTTCACAGGGGTTTCACAAGATTATGGCCATAGGCATTGGGCTGGAGTGATTTCTATCACAAAGTCGCAGGTTTGGAGTCTTGGCTATCTCTAACAGGGTCTCAAAGGAAATGGTTTTCAAATTGGTGTATGTGGTTTGACTTGCTTAGCACATACTGCCTCCTGGTGGAGTCTGGTGGGTCACTTGCTGAGATTATGGAAATGTAAAATCATATAGTTTAAATGTTTGAAGGAACCTTAGAAATTTAGTACAATCTATTAATTTTACAAATGAAGAAACTGAAACTCAGTGATTTGCCCAAAGTCACATAGGTAGCGATTGGGAAGAATTGAGATGTCTAATGGCAAATTCAGCATTCTTTCCACTGAATAAGACAATTACACATAATAACAAATGTAGGGAAAGGATCATGGTAACTGGTTTCATGGTGCTAAGTCACATTACTTTCAGGGATGATAGGAGTTGAGATATGATTTTAGAGCAGCAGGGGGATATGGTGTCTAGGGCAAACTCTTTTGCAAATGCCCTGACCCCTACCCCAAAGCAAAGCTCCCTATAGCTCAAGGTGACAGAGGTGGCAGACGCATTGCCCAGGGACCTTATGCACCCATGAGATACTCAAGTGGCCCAAAACAGGTTAAAATATAATTGGGAAATATTTAACAAAATAATATAAACGCAATACAACCTATATAATGTAAATTTACATTTTTTTTTTGTGGGGCAATGAAGGTTAAGTGACTTATCCAGAGTAATCACCATTACACCATAAAATTTTTTGTTTTGTTTTGTTTTTGTTTTTTGCAGGGCAATGGGGGTTAAGTGACTTGTCCAGAGTCACACAGGTAGTGTCAAGTGTCTGAGGCTGGATTTGAACTCAGGCCCTCCTGAATCCAGAGCCAGTGCTTTATCCACTGTGCCACCTAGCTGCCCCCAAATTCACAATTTTCTATGTGAATTTGTAGCTCATAGGGATTGTTTCTATTTGAGCTTGACATTGGTTTCCATCCACTCAAAATTTTATCTTGTGAAACTTGAATTTACTTTTACCAGTCAGTCAGAGTATACAATTCAAAGTAAAAATGTAGAAGGAAAAGTAGCAATATGATAATGTCCCTCTTTAGGCATACTCTCCCATCAATACATATGCCATCAGGGAGAATAGTGGATATTCATAGAAATCATCCATGCGGGGCTCCCAGATAAGGAACGTGTGTGGTTAAGAAATATGAATGAAGCTATGATTGATGACTCTGATGCGATAGGGACATCAGGGATTGATGTCCTTGTGTTGCCTTTATTAGGCTTACTTCCCACTGGTGGCTGCTTATTATTGGTTCTACTCCTTTCTGGGGACAATATTTCCACAGTTGCTTATTGCATATTGCAATTTCTCTCAGCTCTTCCTAGTCATTCTTTCTGCTACCAGCTTCTGGCTTTATTTCATCATGACTAATAGCACTTCAGTCTGGTAAAATAAAGTGACTAGAAAGCCTCTCCTTGACAAAGATAGGCTGAGAGATCTTTAAAAGGCCTGGGCCATAAGCCACCACACTCAACCAATGGCATCTGAATAAAAAAGAAGCAAAGTGCCTCAGATTAAGATTTAGTCCATTCTACTAGTCATTATTAGTCGATTATTATTATCTATATCTGAGACCAAATTGAATTATGTTATCCTAGATAGTTACTTGACTTAATTATATAGGCCTTGCAAACTCTTCTTTTATCCTTTATATATCTCCTCCAGATCCTATTATAAAAACAATGCATGTATAAGGGTATGTTCCACTTTCAAATTCCTCTCTGGATATGCATGTGAATTATTCTAAATAATTAATAAAAGAACTCTTAAGTAAAGGAGGCAAGGCCATTGTCTTCTATAATCTGGTTCAAAGTATCTTTAAGGTTTTTATTACCACTCCCTTGCACTAACTCTACATTCCACCAAAAGCATATTAATTGCTTTTTTTCTAGACTTGATATTCAACTCCCACAACTGGGCACTTACATAGCTATTCCTCATGCCTGGAATTCACTCAATCTTAGCATTTTTACTCTTTTTAAAGGTTTTATTTAAACATTATTTCCTAAGTGACTCCCCTTTTTTATCAAATCATTTTTAAAAAATGATTCATTCCACCATCCCTGAGACAGTAAACAATTAGATATGGGTTATGCATGTGCAATTATGTAAAACATTTCCATATTAGTCATTTTGTAGAAGAATACCTGAATAAAAGAAAAGAAATTGAAAGAAAGTAAAAAATAGTATACTTTAGTCTGTATTCAAACAATAAATGTTCTTTCTCTGGAAGCAGATAGTATGCTTCATTATTAGTCCTTTGGGATTGTTTTTTATCATTGTACTGTTAAGAAAAATCAGCCACAATTTTTCATTGAATAAGATTGCTGTTACTGTGTATACTGTTCTCTTGGTTTTGTTCACTTCACTATATATCAGGTCATGTAAGTCTTTTCAGGTTTTTCTGAAATTATCCTGCTTATCATTTCTTATAGCACAATAATATTGCATTCCAATCATGTCATAGCATGTTTAGCCATTCCCCAATTCATGGGCATACCTTTATTTTCTAATTCTTAGTCACTACAATAAGCTTCTGTAAATATTTTTGTACAAATAGGTCCTTTTCCCTTTGTTGGATGTCTTTGGGATATAGACCTATCAGTGCTATTGCTGGATCAAAGGGTATCAAATCCTTTCTTTAGACACTTTATGCCTGTTTGACTTCGGGTATTTTACTAAATGTCTTATCTTTATCTCCTTTATCTATCACAAGGAGATTTTTTAATAGTACCTACCTGACCCAGTAGTTGAGATGATTAAATCAGATAATACATGTAAAGCACTTTGTAAACCTTTAAGTGCCATATAAATTCTAGCTATTATTATCATGAGCCATCATGTAAACTCTTGAGTTTCTCTAAAGGATTTTTCCTACAAGGAATGAGAAAGCAACAGATATGGAAGCTCCTAGTCTTTGGAGCCAGTTCTAACCAATAAAATTTTCTCCTTTTATTCCTGAGGTTGGTATTCTTTTATCTCCTGTAGGTTTCTCTCCTCTTCCTTCTTTCCAATTATAGATGCTATAGGGGAATCACAAAGGCAAATCAAAGTTATGATGGTGGGTAAATAATTTGACTTGCATCAAGAACTCACTGAGGTTATATCTTAGAAGAAACTCTAGGTTGTCTCTATCTCAGGTCTTTTTTCAGCTTCACACAGAGAAGTCATTTTGAGTCATTCTCTGAGAGGAACACTGAATGAGCTTAGAGGACATGCTGGTCCTCTAGGATCTCCCAGGAGGCCTCAGCAACAGCTGCATAAAAGCTTAAGCAATTTAAAGTCTGGCATCTAGTGCTATTTATTGTTCTGCTGACTCAGGAGCCTGGCATTTGTTTTCCTTCTTCAACTTCTCCACCCTTACAGCCTCTTTGGCATTCTAATCTCTAGCTTTGGTTCTTCATTTATTTTAGTTTTCCCCCATTAACCATGGCATCTCATGTCTTCCTTCAGTTACCTATCATAACTTCAATTTGATTCCATTTTTCTTTAGATAAAATTACAAATAATTTCCAAGAAGTCCTTCTTCCATCTCCCAGATACATTTATGGACAGCTGAGCATTCTCAGTTAGTCCAATTCAAAAGCAGCAATTTGTCTGACAGCAAAGTGGAAGTTCCTAGGAATTAGGGGGGAATTGAAAATGCTGGAAAGTGGGACTCAATTTATAAGTAAAATCATTCTGAAACTGGTAAGTGAGAGGACGGATAATAAAGGTAGACTGGTCAGCCTTAAAGAAGGGTAGTGGTACACTGTGTCTAAAGATAAGGATAGTTACAGAAATAGAAGAATGTTAATATGACAAAAGTAAGATTTCATTCAAGGTGACTTCTATTTTACTTGTGAAATAGTAGACTCATGATGATGATAAAAATGTCATTCCTATTTGTTTATAAAAACAGAATTGTTTATTTATTTATTTTTTGGGGAGGCAATGAGGGTTAAGTGACTTACCCAGAGTCACACAGCTAGTGAGTGTCTAGTGTCTGAGGCTGCATTTGAACTCAGGTCCTCCTGAATCCAGGGCCAGTGCTTTATCCACTGTGCCATCTAGCTGCCCAAACAGCAGTTTCAGATTAGACATTTGACAATGGTTATTTTAAAGATGCTTATTGAGATTTATGCAATAAAAAGTACAAAATGTTATTGTTTAAACTTATATATTTACTTAGGGATAAAGGTATGAAACATATCAATTCTGTTTGCATTTATCAAAAATTTAGAAAAATACAACTAGATGGCCAGAATTTTACAAAAGAAGTTTGCTATCCTTAATAAACTAACAGACACAAATACAAATACAAACCTCCAAACATCCTTTTGAATTCTACACACAATGTGTCAGAGTATTATTAAGTCAAGAAATATTCATTAAGCACCTACTATGTGCCAGGCACTTTGAAAAGCACTAGGCATCCAAAGAAGGATAAGAAGAAAAGGAAACAAAAGCAAAACAAAACAGTTCCTACTCTCAAGGAGATGACATTCTAATGGGGGAGATGACATACAAACAACCGTGTGAAACAAGATACAGATAAGCTAAATTAGAAATAATCAATGGAAGGAGGGCAACAGTATTAAAGGGGATAAAGAAAGTCTTCTCATAGAAGATTAGGGTAGGGGTAATAAGTATTTATATGGCACCTATTATATACCAGGCATTTTGCAAAGCACTTTACAAATATTATCTTATTTGATGCTCACAATAATCCTGTAAGGTTAATTGCTTTTATTATCCTCATTTTATAGCTGGGAGAATTGAGGCAAATAGAGGTTAAGGGACTGGCCCAGGTTCATACAGCTAGTAAGTGTCTGAGACTGGATTTGAACTGAAGTTTTCCTAAATTCTTGTCCAATTCTCTGTGCCACTTAGTTGGGAAGATGGGATTTTAATTGGGACTTGAAGGAAGCCAGAGAAGCCAGGAGGGGGAGATGAAGGGGTAAATAATTCTAAGCATATGGGACAGCCAGTGAAAATGCCTGGAGTCAGGAGATGGAGTATTATTGGTGAGGAACAGTAAGGAGGCTAGTGTCATTAGATTGTAGACTATCTTCAAGGGAGTATTTGTATAAGAACAATGATTCATAAAACCTTAAGTATACTTTTGTGTCATGTCACCATGCAAAATACTCACAATCTCCTTGCTGAATGAAGTGAAAAATGTTCAAATTAGAGAGATCTAACAGAAGAAATTTTTAAAAATAGAAATGGTGTGTGTGTGTGTGTGTGTGTGTGTTCGTGCATGCGTGCCTTACAGCTTCTTCAAGCCACAGATGAGAGTTGAGTGACAGGTAAATACTCAACATGGTTGAGTAGTCCTGTAAAGGGCTCAATAAGCCTTCATACAATAGGTGCTAGTCTTCCTTAACTATCCCATACCTAGTAGTAGTAGTAGTAGTAGTAGTAGTAGTAGTAGTAGTAGGCCTCCACCAGTTGCGGATGACCATGGATCAGTGCCTTGAAGAGCCACAGGCCACAGCGTGGCTGTGTAGTCCCATATGGGAGCTATAGCTCCTGAGTGACTTATAACCGGTAACTGCCGCATCCCATGGTTGTATCTACCCCATGAGGAGTAGCTGGAGTGTCCTCTCCAGGGTGCTGGCCTGGGCGGATCAATATGGAAAACAAGCTGTTGCCCATGCAGCAGGTTTTCCCTCTCTGCAACAGTGGTGGATCCAAAGGAGAGGCAGAGCCAATACAGTTTGGCACCAGTGCTGCTGCAGGAGTTGCCAGAGTGATGTGATGTCCAACATCCAACTGCCTAAGGGACTCCGACTCCTGATTTTTCCTCGGGGTTAATTCCCGAAGCCTTTCCCATATATGGGTATAGCCGCAAGGCAGCGGATGTTTAAAATCAGGGTTCCTTCCCCTAGGCGGGTTGCCTGCTAAGGCTAATGAGCCCCACCTGCCCGAAGTGACTGGTTTTAAGGTGCCAGTGACTCGCCTTCGCCCCTTCTCCTGTTAGTGGAAACAGCTTGGTATGCACAGTTTCATAGCTCTTTGGGCATAGTTTCAGAATGTTCTCCAAAATGGATGGACTAGTTTACAACTACCCCAATTTTTCAATGTCCTCTTCAGGATTTGTTATTTCCTTTTCTGTCCTGTTAGCCAATCTGATGGGTTTTAGGTGGTATGTTACAGTTGTTTTTAATTTTAAAATTTCAAATTAATAGTAATTTAGAACATTTTTATGTGACTAAATTTTTGGTATTAATTATTCCATAAATGTCTGGTAGAATTCAGTTGTAAATCCATCTTTTCCTGGCTATTTTTTCTTAGGGAACACATTTATGGCTGGTTCAATTTCTTTTTCTAAGATATAGTTATGTAATAATTTTGTTCCCTCTTTTCTGAATCTAGGAACCTTATAATTTTTTTTTTGGTAAATATTACTGTTTCAATGAGATCATCAATTTTTCTGCATATAATTGGGCAAAATAATACCTAACAATGGCTTTACCTTCATCTTCATTGGTGGTGCATTCACTTTTTCATTTTTTGAGACAGGCAAATTGAGTTTCACCCTTTTTTTTGTTCAAATTAACCAATGTTTATTTTATTTTTTTAAAATAAAACCATCTCCTAGTTTTATTTATTAGTTCAATTTTTTTTAAACTTTTGATTTTATTAATCTCTACTTTTATTTCTTAAGGATTTTGATTTTGATGTTTCATTTGTTCTTGGTCTATTTAGTTGTTGTTGTTGTTGCCTGTTGGCTGCATTCTACCAATTTTGGAGTGTTGTCTCATTCTTGTTATTCTCTTTAAGTTTAATTATTGATCATTTCTATGATTTGTTCTTTGACCTACTCATTCTTTAGGATTGGATTATTTAGTTTCCAATTAATTTTTAATCAATACTTCCAAGGTCCTTTATTAATTTTTTTTATTGCATTATGGTCTGTGTGATATTTAAAATCTTTAGTATTTCTTTTTTTTCTTTTTCTTTTTTTTTTTGCATTTAGTTGTGAGGTTTTTATACTCTGTTACATGGTTGATTTTTGTGAAAGTGCCATTTACCACTGATAAAAAGTTATGTTCCCTTCTATTCCCTTTCAATTTTCTCCAGATGTCTATCATATCTAACTTTTCCTAGATTCTATTCATATCCTTATCTTCTTTCTCATTTATTTTATAGTTAGATTTTTCTAGATCTTAGAGGAAAAGTTGTAGTTTCTCTGGTTATCTCATTTAATTAGGTTTATTTTTGCTTTTGCTTAACCTGAGATCGTGTTCCCTGCCTTTTTTCTTTTACTTCAACTGAAGCAAATTAGATAATGTTCCCACAATTTATTTTAATTTTAATTTTCTGTGCGTCTCTCTGTTTCAAATGTGCCTATTGTAATCAACATATTCTTGGATTCTGATTTCTAATCCATTCTACTACTTGCTTTCATTTTATATGTGAATTCATACCATTCATATGCACAGTTATTTTTTTTTTGATCTACAAATAATTTTATTTAAATCACACAAAAGGGCACACAAGCCTGGCCTGGGAAAAAGAGCAACCAGCCCTTCCCCCTCTGTTTTCACCTCTGCCCCAGACTGTCTTTCTGTTACATTCACACAAAAAAGCACAGTTTGCACAGAAAGGAATTTTTTAAAAGTAATCCTAAAAAGTAAACAGACTGAATTTCTGTTTCAACAATACCATGGACATAGATAGACTATTTACAAATCTTCACATTTTAAGTTTCCCTTCTCTGGTTTCCTTATCCCCGCCCCCCTGCCCAGACAGACCCTGGAGAGCAGAAGATTGGGCTCAGTTGCCTGTGCCCACCAGTAGGAGGTGGACAGCTTGGGGGAGGGATTGCACCAGCATGATACCAGGTGAGAGGGGCCAAATCATGAAAGAGATATAGGTAAGTTTGCCAGGTGGGCAGAATTGTCTGTCTTAATGGGCTGGGGGTTAGTTGGGAATGTGCTTTCCAGAGCATATGGGCATAGGCCTAAAGGACATATAAAGTGTAATATGTGGAAACTCCCCCTTTCTCCCAAGAAAGGGCTGGTGTGAGAACCAAAGAGGCTTTTCAGGCAGTCTAGCAGGGGTAATGAGCAAGGGCCCTCTCCCCCATATCCTTGGAGTTTATGTTTTCTCTCAATTCTAGGATTCCCACTGCCCCTTCAGTTTCCAATCATACCCTAAGGACCAGGTGTGTTGTATACGTTTATGGGGGGGGGGGGGGCGAGGTTCGGGGAGGATCACAGTGTAGGAAGTGAAACCCACCTCAGATAGGGGGCCTTCTAATCCCCTTCAATTCCAGCAGGTTTGTAGTGGAATAGCTTTAAAAAATACACAGGAAAATATGAAATATTTGGAATAAATGGTTCTTGGGTGAATTAATAATAAAATTAAATTATCAATTGAGGTTCTATATGATATCATTTGGAAAATAGATCCAGGTGTAATTGAATCAATTCTGGTCTCATTTTAAGTGAAATTTATTATTATGATACTCTATCAGGAGATTTGTATAGTTTAAGCTGTTACTTCAGTTATGTGATTTGTGATATGTAAAGGAAAGTGCCCCAACAGTTTAATAGTTCATTGTATTAGAGATATTGTCAGAATTTGGATTCTTTAAATTCTTTTTTGGGTTATGAATTTAATTGACTGTAATAATGGTTTTCTGTGAAGTGAGCATAGTAAGAAACTTTTAGAATATCCTCAGCTATATTTTAATGCTTTAAGATCTAACCACATGCTCAGCAAAGTAGTGATTTGGTTTTGTTCAAATCTAGAAAAAGGAAAAAAAAAATCAGTCTCTAACCACTGTCTTAAACCTGACTTTCAAATTGTCTTCAGTTTTTAACTAGTAAGGTTAGATAATCGTCTACTTAATTGCCTCTAGCCAGCTTTTAGGATAAATCTCTAGAAAGACATGAAATATAATGTTATATAAGTATTTGATATGGTAAAAATATTGGTTATTGGTTAATGTGCTTATTAAATAGAATTTTAACTATCTCCTTGTGCTATCTAAATTGAAAACGGGGCACACCCTGTCAGCTTTCAGCCAAATTCTTTATCTGCAGGCCACAAAAGCCTTGGGACAAGAAAATAGGCTGTAAGGAAAAGAAAAAAGCCAGCACATTTTAACTTTAATTTGTTATCTGACAAGTTTCAAATGTATGGGGTGGAGGTCATAGCTCCTTAGAAAAAGGAGGAAACAAATTTTTACATAGCAGTGGAATCAATCACCACTATGTATCTTTCACAAAGGTACTGTCATGGGGAAAATGGGGTAAGGGTTTGGGGTAGGGTTTAGGGGTTTGGGGTCCTTAGGAATTCCTCTTTAAAGAATTACACCCTCTTGTATACAAAAGCAATTAGAATAAAATAGTAGTTTATTTCGGGGCTAAGAAAGGGAAGGGAGGGGAAGGGAAACCAAGAGAAATCCTTGGACTTCTCAAGGGGCGAGAGACATGGCACAAAGCATGTGGCTCTGAGATACTAATCTCCTTGAACAGGAGATTGGCAGGTACTGAGAACTGCAAAATTTACTGAGAACTGATTCCCCACCCAGTGGCCTTTTCAGAGAAATGAATTGCCTTGAGCTGACCAGTCTTTGTCATTTCCAGACTCTTGACCACTTATGGATCTCCCCCAAGCAAACTATCCCCTCCCAAAGATTCCCAAGCTTACTTCCTGGACTTTAGGTAATTATGTAAAAAGTTCATTTACATTAAATAGTTTCTGTCTGCAAGAAACTTACCTTTCTCAAGGGTAGTTTCATAGCTCCCTCTGTTCTGTTACCTCATAAAAACCCTGTCCTTGTTTCCCATCTTTGGGTATTCCTAGCTTCTGAGCTTTGTGATACCATGAGCTATAGTTCCTCTGCCAAGATTAAAGACCTTATTTCTCCTATATTGATTGTTTCCTTAATTTACAGGTTAACAGTACTTTTATAGAGGACTGATGGGGGAGGGGGTGACCATATGACTGTGGAAAGTTCCCTTAGTGAGGGAGGATCATCCCTACTGGTGGTAGCTGGAGGAATTGGGTGAGGGGTGGCTGCAGATCTCCCAAGCCATCTCCTCAGGACACAAAGGAAGCAGCCACACCTAATCTTATTGCTCCTGGGTTGAGGGAGACTAGAATGAAGGGTGGGCATGTCTGTCCTCTGGTTTAGTTTCTCAAGGTGAAGGTTCTTTGATGTGCCCCAGAGAACTTCTGGGGTACTCTGGGCCCATAACAGTACCATATGAATTAATAAATGATAAATTTTCTTTTATAAATTTGGAGTTCAAGGCCATAGAATTAAAATGTTACCATTCGTTATTATAAATTCACGGTTGATTTGATTTAAACCGAAATCTGCCCTAAAAGAAATAACATGGTCTAAATGTGTGCTCTTATATCAGGATTATTATAGTAAATTAGGATTTAGGATTTGGTGGGGCAGCTAGGTGGTGCAGTGGATAAAGCATTCCCAATAAGGTCAGAGGTGAAGCAACACTATTATTGAATGTTGTTCTACAAATGCTAATTTATAGCAATTAAATAAGAAAAAGAAATTGAAGAAATAAGACTAGGCAAGGAGTAAACACAACTATCATTCTTTGCAAATTATATGATAATATACTGAATGAACACTAGGGAATAAATTTTAAAAAACACTAGTTGAAACAATTAACCACTTCAGCAGAGTTGTAGTATATATAATACACCCATATAAATGATCATTTCTACATACTACCAACAAAACTTAGCAGAATAGATAAAAGAGAAATTTCATTTAAAGTAACTGCAGACAATATATAGTATTTGGGAGTCTACCTACCAAGTCCAAACTAGGGACTCTATGAATACAATTAGAAAAAAACCAAAACAAAACAACAAAACAAAACAAAACAAACAAACAAAACTCTTCAAACAAATAAAGATAGATCTAAGCAATTGTAGAAATATTAATTTCTTGTGGGTAAGCTAAGCCAAAATAATAGAGAGGACAATTGTACCTAAGTTAATTTACTTATTCAGTTAAACTACCAAAGAGTTATTTTATACAGCTTGAAAAATAACAATTCATCTGAGAGAACAAAAGAAATACATGAAAAAAATTGTATAGGAAATGTGGCCTAGTAGTACCACATTTCAAACTATATTACAAACCTGTAATCATAAAAACAATGTAGTATTGAGTAAAACTAAGAGTGGTGGATCAGTGGAATAGATTAGGTACAAAAGACACAAGAGTAAGTGACCATAATAATTTAGTATTTGATAAATACAGGGGCCCAAACTTTTGGGTCAAGAACTCACTATTTGACAAAAATTTCTGGGAAAACAGGGAAGAAATTTAGTAGACACTAGGCATAGACTCATACCATATACTAATATAAAATTAAAATGGGTACATGACTTAAACATAAAGTATGATTGCATAAACAAAGTAGGGGAACATGGAAAAATTTGCCTATCAAATCTATGAATAAGATAAAGAAGTTATGAACAAATAAGAGGTAGAGAGGATTACAGAAGGTGTGATGTATAATTCTTATTATATGAAATTAAATTTTATTTACAAACAAGACTACTACAACCAAAATTGAATCCACTAGTACTACTAGTGGATTTATTTCACATAGAGATCAAAGAAAAGGCAAAGGGACCTATTACATAAAGATATTTATAGCAACTCTTTTTGTGGTGGTAAAGAATTAGAAACTGAGAGGATGCCCATCAATTGGGGAATGGCTCAGAAAGTTATGGTATATGATTGTAATGGAATATAATATACTATGTAGAAAATGACTGATTAAAAAAACAAACAAACCTGGGAAGATATATATGACATGATCCAAAATGAAGTAAGCCGAACCAGAACATTATGCATAGCAACAGCAACATAAGGATAACCAACTGTGAAAGATTTAGCTACTCTGATCAATACAATAATTGAAGGAAATATTGAAGGACTCATGATGAGAATTGCTATCCACCTCCCAAATTGCTATAGAACTATTTCAAATTATATACAATAATGTCAATATAGACTGATAAAGTGAATCTGATTCTAATTTATTCCCACTCAGGTGTCCCAGAATCTAAATAACTCCCTGAGACTGAGTAGGGGATAGTGACTGGATTTATGATCTCATCTGTATGCAGAACTCTGGTAAGGAATTTCTCTCTACCAATGTCAGTTAATGGCTTCTCTTTCACTTAGATTGAGAAAGTTGCCTAGAAGAGAAGTGTCATACTTGCTGTCTACAAAATTCTCCAATGAAGCCTGAAACGGATTAAAATGTAATTGGAGGGGCAGCTAGATGGTACAGTGGATAAAGCACTGGCCCTGTATTCAGGAGGACCTGAGTTCAAATGTGGCCTTAGACACTTGACACTAGCTGTGTGACCCTGGGCAAGTCACTTAACCCTCATTGACTAAAAAAAGAAAAAAGAAAAAAAAAGAATTAAAAAAATGTAATTGGAAAGGGGGCAGCTAGATAGCACAGTGGATAAAGCACTGGCCCTGGATTCAGGAGGACCTGAGTTCAAATTCGGCCTCAGACACTTGACACTTACTAGCTGTGTGACCCTGGGCAAGTAACTTAACCCCCATTGCCTTGCAAAAAACAAAAACAAAACAAAAAATGTAATTGGAAAATACTTGATACATAAATATACAACTTAACATATATAATGTTAATTTGTAGTTTTCTAATCAATCATTTGTCAATTATTAAGTGCCCACCATGTGCCAGACACTGTGCTAAGTACCTAGGGAACACAAAGAGGCAAAAGACAATCCCTGTCCTCAAAGAACTTACAATGAAATGGAGGAGTCAATATACAAACAAACACATACAAAGCAAGCTAAATACAATATAAATAGGAAATAAATAACAGAAGAAAAGCCTAAAAAAATACTTTTAACAAAAGAAAAAAAAGAAAAGCCTAGAATTAAGAATGGTTGAGAAAGGCTTAGTGTAAAAAATGAGATTTTAGTTGGGACTTAAAGAAAGCCATAGAAGTCAGTAAGTAGTAGGCAAAGTCGAGGAGAAGGGAGCATTCTGTGCATGGGCGACAGGAAGAGAAAATGCCTTCTGGAGCCAAGAGATGAAGTGTCTATTTCATGGAATAGTCAGGAGGCCCGTGTCATTGGATCAAAGAGTACATGGCAAGTTATAAGAATACTAGAAAAGTAGGAGGGGGATAATTTATTAAGGGTTTTGAATGCCAAAAATTTTGTATTTCATCCTAGAGGCTATAGAGAACCACTGAAATTGTGTGTGCGTGTGTGTGTATGTGTGTGTGAGTGAAGTGGTTGGAACTATGTTTTAGGAAAAGCACTTAGTCATTTTAGTGTGTGAATGAGGGATGTGAATCAGGCAAGCTGTTGCAATAGTGCAGGCAGGTGATGATGAGAGTCAGTAACAAAGTAGTGTGGTGTGAGAGGGGAGAAGGGGGCATATAGCAGAGATGTTGGAGAGATCCATAGGCCTTGATGGCAGAGTGGATTGGGGGAGGGGGGTATGAGGGATAGTGAGGGTTAAAGTATAGTTCCTAGTTTGTGAGCCTGAGGGACTGGATGGATGGTGTTTTCCTCTCTAGGGAAGGTAGAAGGGAGGGTTAAGTTTAGGAGGAAAGATAATCAATCAGTTCTACTTGGGTCATTTTAAGTAAAACATGTCTACTGGATATTTAGTTTGACATGTCTAAAAGGCAGTTGGAGATGTGAGACTGGAGCAAGGTAGGGGCATAATAGATTTGAGAATCATCAACCTAAATATCTTAATTAAATCCATGGGAGCAAATTCTAAGTCAATATAGAGCCACAGAAATCCATTTTTATTTGAGTTTGAAACCACTGGCCTAGAGCACTCAGCAGCTAAGTGACTTTCCCAGTGTTCCATAGTATAAGTTACAAAAGTATGTGTCAGAGGTAGGCCTTTAATTCAGCTGTTCTGAAGCCACCTCTATCCAATACATGTCACTGCCTCTCACCACGTTCCAATTCAATTATTGCAGTAGTGCATAAATAACACCCTAGTGACTAGAAAAATTCAATATGATTATAAAGATGTGTAATTTGCTTTCACAGTAGAACTGACAGAAATACTGAGCACTATATCTAGCCAAATCAATCGTTTTCTTATAAGTTTTTAACTTTTATTTCTTTACTTTTAAAAGCATGTCCGTTTCCAAATATATTCCTCCCTGAGAGAAATAATTATTTCTCATATTAATAGAGAATTATTAAACTTGGGGAGACCCCAGCTTTTCCCCCCTGCTCTATTTCCTTGTCCAATCTCTCAAAGACAGGGCCCTAGAAGATAGGATTAACATTCACCTCATTCTGGGTACTGCTACTCTACCCAACTAGCTCAGGCTTGGGTGGGTGATACATGTAGATTCATTGTCTAGATTGCCCAAGTCTGGGGGTGGTCTGGGTATAAGGATAGTCTCTCTCTGTTCAAGAGTGAGGCTGGGTAATTGTAGTTACACAGTATTTGGTTTAGAGAAAGCAATTGTAGTTAGACTTTGTTTTTCCTTTCAGACATATTCTATATTAAGCGTTACTTAATACATTCATTACTGCAAGAATAAGACCACTTTAAAGGCATAAATGGTAGCCCCTTTAGGTCCATTAGAATGGTGTTCTAGTCAATTATGTTAGCATGACAAGTTAAATTAGATTGTCCCCTGCATCTTATCATTAAATACTTAAAATTGCTAACCCTTATCTTCAACTTTATTGCTACAAGGGAAGAAAAAGCAAGGTAAGAATACTGATAGGAATGGGAGTGGGCAGTGATGGAGATGGAACCCTGTGCTTTGAGATGGGACCCTGTGTTTTTCATCAGTTAGTAAATATTGCAATGTAGAATGAAGAATAGTATGTATCAATCCAGCGCATTTCACCCAGTTAATACATACCACTCTGCATATTCTCTGTGCCCTCCAGCCAGTTGATAAGAGCTTGCCCAGCATTCTAAGGTCTGTCTCAAGAATGGAAGGAAGAAATCCCCCAGACCCTCAATAAATCTATCAACTTTGATCTCTGCTATTGCCATTCCATTGCCCTGGCCACACATTCTGTATCCTCCTTGAATAAAAACTTTCATGCCTTCAGATGAAGAGTCTGAGCTTCCAATTCTTTGGGGGAGGAACTTATGCATACTTACACTCTCCTCCAACAATACCTAAATTTTACTGGAGTAAGTGATGGAGGAGGCTAAAAGAGTTAACAAATAACCTAAAACTTGAGTTATCAATAGTAGTCACAAGGGTTAACTGAGAAACTAAGGTTTGTGTTCTTATCAACTATAACTATCAACCAATACTATCAACAGAAGCTTAGACAGTAATCAGGGACTTTAACCATTAATATTCCTAGATGACAGGAAACAGAAACTACACCTAGAAACCAGATCTTAAGTAGTAGGCTTCCGCCAGTCTCGGATGACAATGGATCAGTGCCTTGAAGAGCCACAGGCCAGGGGGCGGCTAGGTGGCACAGTGGATAAAGCACCGGCTCTGGATTCAGGAGTACCTGAGTTCAAATCCGGCCTCAGACACTTGATACTTACTAGCTGTGTGACCCTGGGCAAGTCACTTAACCCCCATTGCCCCGCCAAAAAAAAAAAAAAAATTGTGAGAGCCACAGGCCACAGTGGCTGTGCGGTCCAATAGGGGAGCCCCAGCTCCTGCCACAATGAGGACATTGAAAAACTGCGCTCTCTGTTGCCTGTCGGTTCCTCCGTCTCATTCATTTTTCCTCCTCCAGAGCTTGAAGGCCCATCTCAGCTGCCCGCAAGCTGCTCCTGAGTACTGAACTCCATTGGGCGCGGTCCGTGGCCATCTCCTCCCAGCAGCTGATGTCTATTCCCAGAGCCCTCAAGTTTCGCTTGCATACATCCCTGTAGCGAAGCTGGGGGTGTCTAGCAGGTCTTTGGCCTGAGGCTAACTCGCCATAGAGCAGGTCTTTAGGAATGCGCCTGTCTTGCATGCGGTGCACATGACTAAGCCAGCGCAGCTGTCTTTGTTTCAGTAGTGTGTAGATGCTCAGAAGTTGCGCACTTTGGAGCACTTCTGTGTTGATGATCCTATCTGACCAAGAGATCTTAAGTAGAGATATTATAAACAGAGAGACCCTATGGCTCTGTCAAGTTTAAGCATGTATTTATGAACATGCACAGAAAAGACCAAATGGGTCCTTAGGTTCACCTTATGACATTTAAACCCCCCAAACACACCCCTGGGTAAAAAGGTATGCCCCTTGGAAGATGGCTTAGGACCCCTGGAAGTCCAAATTAGTATATGAACCTCTCTAAGGAGGAGATTAAGATAATGAGAAGATAACCTACTTTTCTTACTATACATATACATTATATATATATATATATATATATATATATATATATACACACACATAGTACACATACTATAAATATACTTACTATACATACATTTTCCTCTCCCCATTCGAGACACCTGTCACCTTTGGGTGCTTCTTCCTGTGTCCTCACAGTATTTTAATAAAACTGGAACCTGAGTCACTGAGTCTTGTAATTCATTGGAATGCCTCACAATTAAACCCATCCCTACATCAGAAGTATGAGCTATATATGCAAGGAATGAGTTGTTCACACATACTCCTAAATTATTTTTAGCTCATTAGTTAAATTCATGATGTAATTAAACAAATTATCAATTGATTATCTCTTTTTGACTTTTAAAGGACAATTAAGTAAATTACCAAGTATAGTTTCCACACGACTTCTATTCACTATGGACTAAACACCATACCAAGCTTCTTATCAAAAAGAGTTTGCTCCTCCACAAAGAGGAATTGGGTTTTCTTCTTAATTCAGTTAACTTATTGATTTCAATAACCTATTTTGAAGTTCAAGAAAATTCCTAAATTGAGAGGAAGTGAGCTGTAGTGTATGGAGAAAGCAACTCCCTGTCAGCGAACAGTGGGGTTTATAGTCGGGAAAACCTAGTTCATATCCTGCCTCAGATGCTTAATAGCTATATGGTCCTAGACAAATCACTTAACCTCTGTTTGCCCCAGTTTTCCTCATCTCTAAAGTGGGGATAATAATGATATCTACCTCACTGGATTGTTGTGAGCATCAAATGCATTAATATAAGTAAAATGCTTTGCTAATATTAAAGTGCTATACATATTATTATTATAGCATTTTGACTCTGGGCAATGCACTTAATCTATTGGTGCCTTGGTTTCTCTAGCTGTAAAATGAGAGGTGGGACTACATGGCTCCTAAGTTTCTTTCCATCTCTAAATCTATGATTCTCTTATGAGTAAAACATATGCACAGTAATACCACATTCTTTGGATGGATGAGACCTTTTATTAACTTACCACATTTCATTAAAAGAAAAGCTGTTATATTTATTATATCCAAAACAACCTACCTGGGAACAAAGATCAGCTTTGAAAGGCCCAGGAATGGCTGGTTTTTCTTTGACTGATTTTTCTTTTTAAAATCAGTAATGTTGAATTAAACAGAAGGGGAAATCTCAGAGGAAATAAAAGAATAGGCACAAGGCCTCTGATGTTTTTTTGTAGGCCTAATTGTACCTTTAGCTGTCTGGAAGCTAATTTTTTTAGTATGTCCTTTATGATACACATAAGATGAAAAAAAGGTCTATTGATTATGATGAGAACTAAGAGTTCTGGGAAAATAGTTCTTGATTTCTTGGTGAGTTAGTTCCATTTTGAAAATCCAGGGCTTTCTCCATAGGCAGTAATTTAACTCTTGTACCTTTGTATAATATGGATAATCATATACTGCAGTGCATTAAATACTATTATTAAGGATGATTTACATTCACATAGCACTTTAGGGTTACATTGTATTTACCTAAAGATTTATGCAAATGTAAATCTCAGCAGAAAAATGTTTTCCCCTCCCCCTCCCTAAGTCAACAAGCCAAAAAGTATTTATTAAATGCTTCCTATGAACCAGGCACTGGACTGAGCATTGGGAATACAAATATAAGCAGACCAAGAAACAGTCCCTGAACATTGTTATGTTATTTTATTTTATATTGTGTTAATCCTATATTATATTCTAATGGAAAAAGAAAACATAAAAGGGAGCTAAAACAGGTGTGTGTGTGTGTGTGTGTGTGTGTGTGTGTGTGTGTGTGTGTGTGTTTGGTAGGAGTGCATGGTAGAGAAAATCTAGTGGAGATGAGTCAAGAGTATAGCCTAAAGAAGAAGGAAGACATAGTTGCATGCTTAAAATTGAGGAATGTAAACGGTCTCGAAGCCAGTTGGTACAAGACTTTTTCCTCATTGGTGGAGATCAGTGCCCTGTGGAGTCAGCAGTAGTAACAGAGAGAGGTTTGCTCTCTTCAAGGTTGCTGAGAGAAAACACTATGGGAAGAAACAATATAATCAACATTGAGTGTTGACCTACTGTGATGGACTATATTCTTCTCACCAATGCAATGGTACAGAAGAGTTCTAGGGAACTCATGATAGAAAAGGATCTCCAAATCCAAGAAAAAAAAGAAAGAAAGAACTGTGGAGTATAGATGCTGATTGAACCATATTATTTCTTTTGTTTTTGGTGCTGTTGTTTTTTTTTTCTATTTTGAGGTTTTGCATCACTGCTCTGATTTTTTCTCTTGTAACAGGATTAATGCAGAAATAGGATTAATTTTATTATGTGTATATATATGTGTGTGTGTATATATCTATATCTATATGTATATGTATAGAGATATATAGATATAACCTATATCAGATTACCTGCTGTCTAGGGGAGGGGGGGAGGGAGGGGAGGGAGGGAGAAAAATCTGAAATTGTAAAGCTTGTATAAACAAAAGTTGAGAACTATCTTTACATGTAACGGAAAAAATAAAATACCTTATACATTAAAAAAAAAAAGAAACAATATAAGAGGAGATGGCAGTCTCCATCACATTCCTATTCTCACCTTGCTACACTAGAGACTTCAAGGAACTTCCCCTTGGATGAGATATAGGACAATCTTTTGGTGGAGCTTAGTTACCTTGATTCCAATGGGAGAGTTCCTTTCCTCTCTATTTTCTGGTATATATTTTCCTATGTATCATTTTTCTGACTTTGTTTTGCTCAAAACAAAACAAAACAAATCAAAAACATACAAGCAAAAATCCTGAGCTTCTTAGAAGATCCAGCCAATCAGAGGAAGAAGGTAGATGCATGGAGATATTTCCACTGTGAAAAGTCCAGGAGTGGAGTGAGTGCCAAGGGGGAAGACATGGTAGAGAGTCCTGTGGAGATGAAACCAATGATGTACCCTGGAGAGCAATGCACCCTTTCTCAAAGTTAGCCATGTGAGAGCTCAATTTTTCACAGTAATGATGATGATGATAATGATAACAATAATAGTATTATTAATAACAACAACTAGTATTTATGTAGAACCCACTGTGGTCCAGACACTGTGATAAGTGCTTTACAAATGTTTTCTCATTTGATCCTCACAACAACCCTAAGAGGCCGGTGATATTATTCCCATTTTACAGATGAGGAAACTGAGGCAAATAAATTAAGTGAAAAATCATATAGCTTTAAGTGATTGAGACTGGATTTGAACTCAGGTCTTCCTGATTTTAGGTCCAGTGCTCTATCCATTCTGCCACCTAGCTGCCCCATTATTACAAATGTGAGCAGAATAGGATTTAGAGATTACATAGTGTGGAAGCATTTTTAAAACCTTTTAATTTCCATTGAATATGTACATATATATGTATATATAGGTATATTTTTGTATGTATACAGCCTGAAGTCTTTTCCAGTCACTCCCTAATCCTCTTTTCTTAGACTTAACCCATTTTTAGCAAAATGCTTAAAAGTTTAAGAACAAAGGAAAAATGGATTAAGAGTGTTAATAAAGGTACATCTACATATATACATATATGCATATTCAAGTCTAATTAGGATAAAAGCTTTTTCTCTTCCCCTGGAGGAATTAGCTCTACCCTACCAAAGGGCAATGAACTTTTTCACTATTTCCAGAAAGGGTATTGATCAGAGGGAGGAGTTTGCTCATTATTTCAGGTCTAATACCCTCATTTTGCAAAGGAATAAACATAAGCTTTGAGAAGTTAAGTGAGTTTTATTTATTTTTTAATTTTATTGATGCCTTATGTTTTTTATATCTCAGGCACATTTTCCCTACCCACTGAACACCAGTGTAGTAGAACCTTTCCTGGTAACAAAGAAAAATGAAAAACAAAAGACGAAGCAGCAGCTAAGCAAACCTATGAAGTGATTTTCAAATCCAGGGTACAGAAATACAGACACTCAGAGTCTGAAGGGACCTTAGAAGCCATGCTTTCCAACTTGTACCTGAACAAGAGTCACCCCAGCAACACACTCAAGTGGTTTTCTAGCCTCTGCTTGAATACTTCCACTGAGGATACACTGACTACTTTGAAGGCAGCATGTTTCCTTTTGTGGTAGCTGTTAGATCTTCTTTAGTAAAAAACTCACAGATCTGTTATCTCTTCAATATGAAGGTTCTCACCAATGAGGCAGGTTGTAAGCCATCTGTAACTGCTTCTCTAGTTTAAATCTTGTACGTGCCTTCATTTAAATTCAAGACAGAGCCCTCACCCAATTGCTGGGCAAGTTCCTAGCTCTTTCCTAATACCATGAGGTTACCATTTTAGCACATGGGCAATTCCCTTGACTAGTCCACTTCCTTTCTCAATCATACATTACCTTGATGACATCCTTTATTTGTGTTCTTTCTAGTTCATTGTATATTCCTTGCAGCCTGCTCACACTCACCTTCTCCATTGCCTTCTTGATGACACTATAATTTTTCCCCCCCAGATACTATAATGTTCCATGACTTGCAATCATATATTTTATTTTGTGTCTTTGTAACTTCTTTCATTGCTACAGTTTTTCTCTGTGGAGTTAAACAGAACTAAATGATTCCTTCTTCCATGTGACTACTTATCACACACTCAAAGGTATGTGCCTCCCCCCTAGCCCAAATCATCACTTCTCCAGGAGAATAGTCCCTAGTTCCTGCAACTAATGCTTGATCCTCATATGCCATAAGCTTGAGAGGCTTCATCATCCCTTTGGTTGTCCTTTTCTATAGGTTGTCAATGTTCTTTTGAAGATGTGCTCAAGCCTGCATAGCCTATTCCAAGAAAAGTCTGACAAGGCCATGGTATAGCAGTACTCAGATGTTAAATCTAGTCCTCTTTGCACCATACCCACACTCTACCTTCAACAGTCCAAACAACAGTCCAAACTACTTGGGGGTGGGGTGGGGTGGGGGGGGGTGGTATTCAGGTTTCCTCTACCTGCTTCAAGTTGGTCCCAGGCATTAGGAAGTTTACTCATCTGTGTAATTTACCTCAGAGCATGATATAATGGCTAGAGATCTGACCATAAACCTGGGTTCAAGTCCTGCCTTTGACAGTGGTCAAATGAGTCAACATCTCAATGTTTCAGGCAATTCTTTAAGACTAGAAGTTACAGAGAAAAGGGCCAAATCACATTGGTAGATGAAATTTTCTCACTTGATAGCCCCCTATGTATTCCTATGTCCACCTATTATCCTTATGGATGGTACCTAAAATAATCCTCATCAAACAACCACCATGCTGCTTTAGGTTTTGGACAAATTTTCTATGACTTTTTAAACCAGAGTACATTTTTTTCCAGATTTGCTATTTTTTGGTATCCGTATTTAGAAAAGAAATAGGAGAAACATAGTTAAGAAATATGAAAAAGAAATTCCATTCAAATAGAAAAGACAAAAAATATTCCTAAGTAAAGATTCTATTTTAAATGATTAATTTTCTGCAGAAAATGTTGAAGGCTCAAGAAACTGGTAAAAATTAACAAAAAGACTCCGAATACTGTTATAAGGAACATGGTAGGAACAGTTGACCACAGGGGGGCAGTAGAGTCTTAACATAAGAGAAGCTGCATCTGTGAATTTGTTGCTTCTACCTTAATCTAATAATCCATGCTATAACAGATTAAAACTTTAAAAAGAATTATTGCTTTATTTTTTAGGAATATGCAATATCCCATTATTTAATGTTTGTGGCAGGTACATGAAAGATTTATATTTATTACAAGCATTAATGATCTGTGTTCTGGGGAAAAATGAGGCTAGTAATCAGGGAGAGCATGAGGCAAATACTCACTTTGATCTATATAGTCAATATATTCACTTTAATCTGGCCTTCTGGTGGTTGTGGTTGTTTTTTTTTTATCACACTCATTATTATGTTTGTAACAAATTATGTTTCCCTGAAGATGAGACAGAAAGATAGATAGATACACAAATACTGTTATTGTGGGTCCCCCCTCCCCATTTTTGTTTTTATTACTTTAGAGAACTCCCAGAATAGAATCTTGCTCTACTAATGCAGATCAGCAACTTATCTCTAGTTGTCTAGGACACCAAGAGGTGCAAAAGGCAGAGATGAAGGAATACATTCCAGACATGGATGATACCTTTGTAAAGGCATAGAGACAAGAGATAGAATCTCATGTATAGGGACCAGTTTGTCTAGAGAATAATGTGTGAAGAGGTGAAATGTTTAATCAGCTTTAAAAGAAAGAATGGAGGCAAATGTTAAAGGGCCTCAAGGACTAGATATTTTATTTTTTCCTAAAGGATAAAATTTAAATGAGCAGAGAAATGAGATGGTCAGATCTGAACTTTAGGAATATAAATTTGGCAACTGTGTGGGGGATGGTTTTTAGAGGGGATGGAGCAATTATAGGCCATTATAGTACTATTCTAGGGAAGTAGTTAAGGGCCTGGACTAGGGTGGTTGTAGGGTGAACAGCGAGAAGGGGACGGTTAACAGAGATGCTGAGGAGAAAAAACAATAAGAATTGGCAACTAACTGGATAACAGATTAATAGCCTGAATGCTGCACTGGTTCCCATGAAATATCTTTACTAAACACAAGTAAACAAACACTTAAACCAAGGTATGTCTCCAGAGCATAAGATTAATTTTCTATGGGGCATTTATAGAATGGCACTGACAAAATCCTATTGAATGAGATGATGAGGATGACTTGTGATCTATACAACTGCAGGTAATACTTGTATAAAAATTTGTTCCTCCATTGACATGTCAAAGCATTCACCCTGTTAAAGAAATGAGTAAATTGACAGTTTCTGTAACATTCCTTGTTTTTCCATCTATACATAACCATAAATCCCTCTTCATAGACTGATTAATAGCTGATGGCAAATATCCTACCCATTTATTCTCCCCTGAAATCTCTACTGTGATGCCAAATTAATTGCAAATTCTTCCAGGAAAAGATACCAGGTATTTCCTTTTATTTTAGAAAGATAGAAATAACCAGGAAAACATAATAAATTATACCCTATAGGTAATTAAGAGAAGAAATACCCTTGAGGCATATCAATTCTCTTTATGTAAGAGTTGTTTTAATTGGCTACTGAATCCTTCCTCTGTACTCATCTGGCCTGGAGTGGAAAGGAGTTGGGACGATAACACCTACTTTCTCACAAAAACATTCCTGATTTGCTCACTGTTGTGACTGTGAAATGGCATCCTGCTTGGATTCTGGACACACACCAGAAGATGCTTACAGTATCTCATGAAGTGAGTTACTTACTGAGTGGTTGCAAGGATTCTCCTCTCCAGTGGTTACAGTTCTATTTTTTACAAAATCTGTGGGCAGCTAGGTGGCGCAGTGGATAAAACACTGGACCTGGATTCAGGAGGACCTGAGTTTGAATCCGGCCTCAGACACTTAACACTTACTAGCTGTGTGACTCTGGGCAAGTCACTTAACCCTAATTGCCTCACCAAAAAAACAAAAACAAAAACAAAAACAAAATCTGTCATGGTTCACAGAGAAACTTGTTGGCCAATCATAAAGCAGTTGAAGTTTCTCTTTGGTGCAATCCTACCTCCTACCTTCTCTCTGGCTCGGTAATCTCTATCCAAGGTAGCCATTCTCCTTACCATCTCTTCTGACTTCAATGGGCTTCAACATACACCATCCCATCTCCAAACTTCTCTTTCCACAAATCATCACTTTGGTAGCAAGTAAATATCAACTAGCATACAGTTGCAGTGGATTCACTACCCTTTAAGGGTTGTTGTTGTTTGGACTGGACCTGTAATTTCACTGATACAGGGAATTTTTGCCGTTTTTTGTCCTTTGTTCTTTTTTTTTTTTTTTTAGTGAGGCAATTGGGGTTAAGTGACTTGCCCAGGGTCACACAGCTAGTAAGTGTTAAGTGTCTGAGGCTGGATTTGAACTCAGGTACTCCTGACTCCAAGGCTGGTGCTCTATCCACTGCGCCACCTAGCTGCCCCTTGTCCTTTGTTCTTGAAGAGGACCCTAATATCAGAGTGATGTCATGATTTGCACTCAATTGGATTTAAGTGAGGGGGAGCTATGCAAGGTCACCAGCCTCACTCTCTCCTCATTGGATAGACTTAGGAAGGCTGAAGATAGCCCCAGATGTTTTTTAAGGCATTTGGGGTTAATGACTTGCACAGGGTCACATATATAAGTAAGTGTCTGATGTGAGATTTGAACTCAGGTCCTCCTGACTCCAGGGCCAGTGCTCTATCTATTGCACCACCTAACTGCACCAATATAGGGGAATATTCATGGAGGAAGGTAGCTCTATCAAGGCAGACAATATCCTGGAGATTTGTGTCTTTGAGAGATTCCTGGGATACTCAGTGTTTAAGTTACTTGCTCAGGGTCACATAGTTAGTATTCAGGTCTTTCTGACCCTCTCTCAACACTTTATGTAGTATACCACACAAAGAAAAGGATTAAATAAATCTTTAAATTAAGGAATTGTTGTTGTTGTTTGTCCTTCATTCTCAAAGAGGACCATGGCATCTGGGTGATGTCATGAGGGATGGCTGTCTAAGGTCACCACCCTCACTCTCTCTTCCACAGCCACCTGGGTCTTTTGGCAAGATATACATCAAGATGACTAGCGATGGCCCTGGATGTTTTTTAAGGTAATTGGGGATAAGTGACTTGCCCAGGGTCACACAACTAGTATCTGAGATGAGATTTGAACTCAGATCCTCTTGACTCCAGGGCCAATGTTCTACCACTGTGCCACCTAGATCCCCCCAATTAAGGAATTAATAACCTGTATACAGAGCCCTGTAACATTAGAAAGCTGGCTGGAAAGGACAACCAGGAAGAAATGGAAGTAGAATGACCACTTGTCTCCAATGTATTGAACAGAGAAAATTCCTACATAGACACAGGTTGGATTAAAGGTATTTTCAATTCCTTCTAACTTTTATATTTCCATACTGATTGGATTTAGACCTAGCATTGATGTTAAGTCCTTCTAGTACAACCCATCAAGTTTACAGATGAGGAAACTGAGGCCAGAAGCATGGCTTACCAGGTAATAAGCCTCCAGTTCAGGATTCAAATAGAGCCAGTCTTCTTTCTACTCTACTACTTTGCTTCCTGTTCAGGGAATTTTATACCTGTTCAAGGAAGTAGTGAGGAAAGACTGCATAAATTAAGACTTAACAAGAAAATTCAGTTTTGCTTAATTCATTAATTACTGATTAAATAGACTTTGTACCAGAAAGTTGTGCTAAGGAGTGGAGATGCAAAAATAAACAATAATAATGGTGCTTGCTCTCAAGAAGCTTATATTTTATAGCATTCCACCTGCAAAAAAATTAGTTCATTTTCTCTAGGGGAAGGAACATAACCTCTCCTTTGTTTTGGGAATGTTCAATTCTAAATCAGTTTATCCATTCAGAACATAATGCTTTAGTATGTGTTTTTCCTATTCCTGCTAACTTTTTTTTTTGGTGAGGCAATTGGGGTTAAGTAACTTGCCCAAGGTCACACAGTTAGTAAGTGTTAAGTGTCTGAGGCTGGATTTGAACCCAGGTCCTCCTGATTCTAGGGCCAGTGTTCTATCCACTATGCCACCTAGCTGCCCCTCCTGCTGACTTTTTTTTTTTTTTGCAGGGCAATTGGGGTTAAGTGACTTGCCCAGGGTCACACAGCTAGCAAGTGCTAAGTGTCTGAGGCCGGATCCGAACTCAGGTCCTCCTGAATCCAGGGCCGGTGTCCTGCTGACTTTTTAAAAAAGCACTACATTGAATTTCAAGTACATTTGAACTGACTAATAATAATAGTCAATGAATGCACTAGCATACACTAATTTGCCAACAAAACAGCCCTTTGAGGAATGGAAAAGATGCCTGGGTTATTCTCCTTTTGAATGCTAGCATGTTCAGCACAATTATAGAATAATAGAATCTTGGAACCTGAAAGCAATGCCTGAAGTTATCCAGTCCATCCTACTTCCTCTTGATGTATAGTCCCCTCTACAACCGTGTTTAAGGGTTACAAGAATGCTATATTTCTCTGACCATCAAGAAACAACTTGATAACAACAGTTATCTCCCCCTCATCCAAGTAATTTGCTAATACTTACATTTTCACAATAGCCTTTAAATACCTCCTACCTAGAAGATCCCTAGGAATAATAATTGGCAGCTGACTACAGAGTAATTTTAAAATCCAATTTTAATGAACATTGAGACCTGATTGACAAACTAGCACCCTGCTACTTCCCTCATTAGTAAGGCTCACTAGACCACAGAAGGAAATGGCAAACCCCAAGCAAACAACCACAGCTTTTCAATATCTTAGCTCTTCAAACTCATTCTTAATCTGTGTTCTTCTTTGATGACCCTAAGACTATTAGCTCCAAAATTAAGGACTTCATTAAGTATTTATGCAGAGAGCAACATTCGTTAGAATAGTCTTCTCCTTTTATCCCTTTAGGAATAAAACCTGGAACAAGTCATTGATCCTAATGAAGAAATGAGTGGGCAGATGGTAATGAGAAACCTTTCAGAGTTTACAAAGCTCTTAACTAAACTCTTGTCTTTGGTATATTTCATTTTAGTGCTGGGTCTTTCCCCAATTCCCTGAACTGCATTCTTCTTTGCTTTATGATCCTCTTTCTGGTGCTTCCAGAAGGAGAGGGTTTGTTAATATTGGCCCTTTTTGTTTCAGAGGACTAGCTGCTATGAAAGAAAGAGGATTTGTGTTCTCTACATAACATTTATTCAATAATTATTTATTAAGATTCTACTTAATAGATTTGCCCTCTGCTTGTTCATATAGTTAGTAGACTTGTTCTTAAGTAGACTTGGTATGAGACATTCTCTTAGTCCAAAGGGCAGCAGTGCAGATACTAATCACCTTGTTGTGGGAATGCAGTGGGATCCCAAGAAACCTAAACATCCCAACCCAGAAGACCTCAGGCATGAAGTGTGGCAGGACATGACCCCTGCATGCAGATAAGCAATACTAAGGTCAGCAAGAGGATATGCAGGATATGGATAGATGCTGGTATCCTACTAATGTTATCAAAGATTCCCTCTTAGTTATCTTGCCCCAGTCTTTGCATTTCCCCTCACCTTGTAATTCCCTTCCCTTTCTTTGTTTTGTAAAGATTTGAAAGACCAGGTCTTCTTTTACTCCTGTGGGACAGTTCTCCATAATGATCTGTTCCCCTGAGCCCCCATACTTTCCTCTCCCCTAATAAATCAATTTTTATTTTAGAAGATTTGTGATGAGACTCCAATTCTTTGGGTGAGCTAGCACCTCGAAGCAGTTTGCAAGTATCCCCAAACAACCTTATGCTTGAACTATTGCAATAAGCCTGGCAGTCTGTTTCCCCAGAATTAAGTCTTTCCTGCCTCTTGTCCATCCTCTATTTAACTGATAAAATAATCCTCCTAAAGCACAGATATAACAGTGTCATTCTTCTAGTCCATAAACTCCAGCAGTCCACTATTACTTCCAGTATCAAATATAAAATCTTCTGTCATTCAAAACTTTGCACAAGGGACTCTGTTATGGGCCTAGCATACCCCAGAAGTTCTCTGGGGGTAAATCAAAGAATCTTCCCCTTGAGAAACTAAACCAAAGGACAGACACACCTAACTTGTCTCCCCCACCCCTCAGGAAGATAAAATTGGGTGTGGCTGTTGCCTTTGTTGAGTTTGGAGCAGAGAGATGGCTTTAGAGATCCAGAGCAGCCCCTCACCCAACTTCCCTCAGCCACCACCAGTGGGGGATGGTCCTCCCCCAATGAGGAACTTTCCACACTCAGCGGATCACATCATTGGACCACCATCTGACCTCTATAAATGTATCTGCCTGTCTCCTGCTTGAGGAAATAGGTATCTCAGAGCCATGCCTCTGTGCCATGCCTTCTCCCCATGAGAAGAAGTCCAAGGATTTCTCTCTTGGTTTTGTTTCCCTAGAACCCTAAATAAACTATTATTTTATTCTAACTGGAAATGTGTGCAAGAAGGTGTAATTCTTTAAAGAGGAATTCCTAAGAACCCTTATTCCAAACCCCAATCCCAAACCCTCCTGATTTCTCCATAACAGATCCTCTTTCAACTTTTGCAGTCTTCTTATATGTTATTGTCCCACATGTACTCTGATGCTGATGCTATGTATCTCCTAACCAAATTAAAACCATTTTAATTGTTCTAGAATCCAGACTCTAGATCAAATGGCATTTTGGAGTAGTGGGAGTGGTTTATACCAAATGACTGTTATTTTAAAAAATGTGTTTAGAACAATAATAATGGAAGGAAGGGAGAGGATTTTAATCTTTAAACTGTGAAGCACATTTACCTTTTAGAAAGCTTTTTTCCTGACAATTATCTGAATGGAGTTTGTAATAGTCTACTCCTTTAATTTGTATCAGTTTGATACTATGGTCATTAAACATCTCTACATGCAATACCAAAGTATTGTGATTCTATAAAAAGTGACATTGGCTTCCTTGCTATTTTTGTTGTTGTTGTTGTTGTTTTTCTAGGGCAGTGGGGGTTAAGTGACTTACCCAGAGTCACACAGCTAGTAAGTGTCAAGTGTCTGAGGCCAAATTTGAACTCAGGTCCTCCTGAATCAAAGGCCGGTGCTTTATCCACTGTGCCACCAAGCTGTCCCCTTCTTTGTTATTTCTTACAGAAGATACCTCATCCCTAACTCCAAGTATTTTCACTGTCTCTTCCCCATGGCTGGAATATTCTCTCTCCTGGCCTCTGTCTCATAGCTTCTCTGGCTTCTTTCAAGTTCCAGCTAAGATCTCACCTTTTACAAGAAAACTTATTTTACTCCCCTTAACCCTAGTGCCTTCATTCTATTGATTATCTAAAATTTATCCAGTCTATATTTTCTTTGCATATAGTTGCTTTAATGTTATCTCCTCCATTAAAATTTTAGGTCCTGGGGGCAGCTAGGTGGCACAGTGACCCTGGATTCAGGAAGACCTGTGTTCAAATCCGACCTCAAACACTTGACACTTATTAGCTGTGTGACCTTAGGCAAGTCACTTAACCATCATTGCCCCACCAAAAAAAGAAAAAAAAAAAGGAAAAAAAGAAAAGGTCCTTGAGAAACTGGATTGTCTTTTGCCTTTTGTTGTTTACTTATTATTTAGCACAAAATCTAACATACAAAATGAAATGCTTATTGATTAACATGGTAGACAACTCAAAGAGTTAGATTTAGGCTTAAAATAGAAGCTTTCAAAAATTATAGCTACCTAAGAGTGGAATGAGCTATTGATGGTGATAGTATTTTCCTTTTCCTGTGGAGTGGGGATGGATGGGTATGTTGTGGAGAGGATTCTTGTTCGGCTAGAGGGGTGGATTAAATGGCCATTGAGATTGCTTCCATCTCTGGAATCCTATGATTTTGTTCAACCAAGTGGGAAACATTTTTCTGAGCAGTGTGTGTGTGTGTGTGGGGGGGCAGTGTTCAGGGAAAAACACAAGGATAAGTAAGACATGGTCTTTACCTTCCTGGAGCTTAAATTGGGGAGGAAGACTGTGCTCCTTCTTTGTCTCCTTTCCTGGATTATCCTCCAGACTGGACCTTAGATGTCCCTCAGAGTTCTGTCCCAGCCCTTTCTTCTACCTTTATACTAGTTCACCTGGTGATCTCATGAGTTGCCATGGATTTAAGTACCATCTCTATGCTGATAATTCTCAAATCTACCCTTCCTGTCTCAATCTCTCTACTGTCCTTGAATCTTGCATTTCCAACTACCTTTCAGATGTCTTGAACTGGATGTCCAATAGATGTCTATCTTAAATTCAGTATGTCTGAAACAGAAGTTATTATCTGACCCATGAAATTCTCTACCCTCCTACCTTTCCTATTATTGTAGAAGGCAGTGCCATCCTCCCAGTCTCATTACCTAGGAGTCATCTTGAGTTCCTCAGTATTTCTCACTCCCCATATCCAAGCTGTTGCCGAGGCCTGTTCATTTTACTTTGTCACCATCTCCCAAACATGTCCCCTTCTATCCTCTGGCACTGCCCCCACTCTAGTGCAGGCCCTTACCACTTTATTCCTTGATCATCACAGTAACCTACTACTGGGTCAGCCTCAAGTCTCTTCCCCCTCCAATAAGTTCTCCATTCAGACACTAACATGATTTTCCTAAAATATAGGTCTGATCATGCCATTCCCCATCCCTACTCAATAAATTCTAGTGGCTTCCTATTGCTTTTAGTAGAAAATACAAAATGCTATATTTGGTATTCAAAGCCCTTCATAACCTAGTGCCCTTGCATATTTTCAGTCGTCTTAGACCTTACTCTCTGACATGTACTCTTTGATCTAGTGACATTTGTCTCCTGGCTATTTCATGAATAAGACACTCCATTTCTTGGCTCTGGGAATTTTCTCTGGCTATCACCCTGTCTAGAACACTCTCCCTTTGCTCTGACCACTGACCTCCCTGGATTTCTTTAGGTCCCAACTAAAATTCCACCATCTATAGGAAGCCTTCCCCACCCCCTCTTTATTCCAGTGCTTTCTCTTTGCTAATTATTTCCTATTTATAGTTTGCATTGCATATATTTATTTGCATATTGTCTCCCCCATTTGATCGTAAGCTCCTTGAGAGCCAAGGCTCTCTTTTGTCTCTTTTGTATCCCCATTGCTTAGGACAGCGCCTGGCACATAGTAGGTTTTTAACAAATGTTTATTTATCAATTATTTATTGGTTAAATATATGTAAATAACAACACAGTGCTATGTAAATAGAAGAGCTATTGCAGAATCAAATATGGAAAGAAAAAAAGGAGGTAAAAATGTTTTGCAAAGACTGAGGAAGAAAAGATGATTTTTGACTGGGAAAGTCAGTGGAGACTTTATGGAGGAGCTCTCATTTAAGCTGGGGCTAAAAGGATCAGTCATATTTCAGCAAATAGGTAGAGGGCATGCTAGTCATAGGGAATAGTGTGAGCAAAAGCATAGTGGTAGAAAAAGTACTCAAAATGTACAAGCAATGGCACATAGTCTACTTGACTGTATCTGTCCATGCTACAGTGACTATGATGTAATAGAACAAAGACGGGTCATGGCTAGCAGCCTGTCGCCATAATTGGATACTGTCACGGGCTGAAAAGTTACTTGAGACAAATGGTCATCTCAACAATAACTACTGCTTTGGGTCTGTCCAGCTCGACATTTACACCTGCCTTTGCTGGCTTTGGAACTGTTGCTATAAACTCCCTTCCTGTCCCCTTCCTGGCCTTGTGGATTGGGCTGTCCTGTCAATTGCAGAATGACTTGGTATGGCATCCCATTTGCTTTCTTGAATCACAATTAGGACCCTATCCTATTTCCTTAGAAGGATTCTTTTTCCCCTGCAACCTGTTCCATCCCGCTCCAATACCCCCACCCCCCTACCCCCATGGATTGTTAACCTCATCTAGAGAAAGGGAGTGGTGGTACCGATTGACAGGGATGTGGAGGTGAGTAGTATGAGATGAGCCTGGGTGTCAGGTGGAAGAGCTTAACTGTCAGACTGAGGAGAGTTAGGGATTATCACATGTTTGCTTCTGACTGTACATAACGCTGCCTCTTTCTAACTTCTAGTCTGTCAGACTCCACTCCTGGGAAGTTGATCTGAGCTTGAGATTTTTGCTGGAGGGCCTGGAATGGATATGGTTCCCATTTTAGACTCAGTGAGAATGTTGACCCTATTTAGGAGGCTATTATTAAACTTAGAAGGTCCCCTTAAATGCTGCATAGAATGCTTTGCATTTTTATGGCACTCTATAGTTTTTCAGACTTTTAAAATGTGCTTTCACAAAGCTACTGGGAAGTGGGTAGGACAGATATTATTAATGTATTGGAGGCAGAAAGACCCAGAATGCTTTGAAATTGAGGCAATAAAAAGTAAATAGGGTTTCCTAAATTCAATATATAATAATAGCAACTGACTTGCTTATAGAGTTTTGAGATTTGTGAAACACTTTACATCTATTAACTCATTTGATCCCCCTAAATATACCTGGGAAATAGAGGTTATTATTATTCCTATTTTATGCAGGAGGGAACCTCTTGGATCAGAGATGTTAAGTTATTTATCCAGGGTCACACAGGTAATAAGTATCTAAGGCAAGATTCAAATCTATCACTCTATCCATTTCAATAACAAGTTTAGATTACTTGCTTGATTAGTAAATGAAACTTGTTGGAAAGCGTGACAAGTTTCTTATGATTTGCTTTTTAAAATGGAACCAATGAATGGCTAGCTAGATATAATAATTAATCTCAGGTATCCAGAAATTAAATTTTTTTGCCTTTCTTTTTATTCTCAACACCTATGTATTGATGCAGTAAAAGCTTAATAAATATTCATTGCTTGACTCAGTAGGAGAATTCCAGACTGTTGTCCTAGACCCCATAACCAAGGAAGGGGAGACACTTGGATTCTGCTGTGCCTCTGAGGCCAATGAGAGAGACATTGTCTTGCTCTAGAAAATATTTGTGTTATTGTTATAGAATTGAGGTGAAGATCTACAAAAGCATACTTGATGGGAATATTTGAATTCCTGACTTCATGTAATTATAACCTTTGAGCATCATGATGTGAGAGGAAGATAATGCATCTGAGCATTCTACATTATGCCCTTTGCAAACTAGCTATGGGATAGGAAGTAAAAGTCAGGCTTAGTATACATAGAGAAGAATAGTAATATGTGAAACTCTTTTGATATTGTTTCACTCACTAAGGTGTTCTGTAGGGCATGATGATTGTTTTTGCATATATTCAGTAAGTAGCCTACTGAAAAATATCAATGACACCATGAAGATATAAAACATGCTTTGGAGATAATTCCACCTATGAAGTATGGCTTGTATGTACCTATTTTTGCATGATTAGATATGCCATATGATCATAGTTATGCATATAGATGTATACAGTTAGACATGTCACAATAGATAAGTGTATGTATATGTATGTGCATGCTGTTTGATGTGTCTCATTGACATGTGAACAAATGGTTAGTTACAGCATATTGAGACCTCTGTGTGTACACTTAGATATGCCATATTGAAAGAAGTGTGTGTGTATAGTTGTATAGTTGGCTATGTGTGTATTTGCAAAACTGGCTGGATGTACCACATCAAATCAATTGGGCACAAACAGCAATATACTTTTTGGCAGTGTAGCATGGAGGTTAAGATTTCTGGAAAACAGAACAATAGATGAACCAATAGGCAGAATGGTTCATTTTAAGCTAAGCTATCATACAATCTCTAGGGAAATAGCACAATACAGATACACTTCAACATAATTAATCCAAAGGAGATGTAGACCTCTCCCTAATCTTCCTCATTCAACTGCAAGTTCTTTTTCAAAGTGAAAGACATACTATTTATGGCTAGTTTTTTCAGATGCCATTATTTGTTGTTGTTCAATTGTACAAAACTTTGTGATCCCATTTTGGGTTTTCTTGGCAAAGATACGAGACTGATTTGCCATTTTCTTCTCCAGATCATTTTATAAATGAAGAAACTGAGGCAAACAGGGTTAAATAATGTGCCTAGGGTCATATAGCTATAGTGTCTGCAGCCAGATTTCAACTCATCTTCCTGACTTTAAGCCCAGATCTCTATCTGCTGTACCATCTAGCTGCTCCTATGTGTTACCAAGGATCTACACACACACACACACACACACAAACACACACACACAAACACATGCATGAAATGTTTATCTAGGAATATCACACAGTATCTGGAACTTACTAATTAAAATGAGTACTTACTAATTTTTAATTTTTGAGTTGTTGACCACATAAGTATGAAACTCCACATATGGTACACATGGTTATCCCTATATAAAATTCCAACCAATATAGAGAGGAGAGAATTATTTCATGGTTATCAGATACACAACTATGAAACTAACTAGATATGAACAAAGAACATTTGACACTGATGTGGGAAATTCCTAGCATGGCATCATGCCTATGCAGACTGGTAATTCCTCTTTAACCTAATGTCCAGAAGAGTTGCCTAGGACAGTCAGAGTTTAGGTAGCTTGTCCAAGGCCATTCAGACAATTGTTTGTCATTCATACTTGAAGAGGACTATGATATCGAAGTGATGTCATGACTTGCACCAAATTGAATTTAAATGAGGGAGGGCTAGCAATGGCACCAACCTCTTCTCCAGAGCCATCTGGGTCCAGTGAAAAGATATATAATCAGGATGACTAGAAATGGCCTTGGATGTTTTTTAAGGCAATTGGGGTTAAGTGACTTGCCCAGGGTAACACAAGTAATAAACGTTTGAGGTGAGATTTGAACTCAGGTCCTCTTGACTCCAGGGCCAGTGCTCTATCCACTTCACCACCTACCTACCCCATACTTGGCCAATAAGAGTTAAAGGAAGGACTTGAACTCAGGCCTTTCTGATTCCAAAGTCAGTCTTCTTTCCACTATCACATGCTTCTATAGATACTGGTCAGGGAATTATATCTAGTCCATGGTGTTCATGAAGATATGAAAAAAAAATAGCATTCTTTTTGTTTGTTGCAGGAATGAAGCTCTCAGCAACAGGAAAGAATGCCTCACTTCTACAACATTTTTTTTTTCCTTTTTTAATAATGAAATGGATTAGAAACTGAAACTGTATATGCCTTTGTTGCTTTTTAGAGAATGAAAACAAATAGTTCAGTAGAGAGAGCATATCAGTTCAAGATCATCTGTTAAACTTTGAAAGACTTAAGGATTATGATCAATATAATAGTGGATCAGTTCTTTAGAAGACTGATAATGAAGCATAATATTCAACTTCTGATAGATGCGATGAACTTAAGGAACAGAATGAGGCACATATTTTCAGAAATAAGATTTGTGAACATTTCTTTTGCTCAACTCTGTATATTTGTTGCAAGCGTTTTGTTTTTCTTATTTTGTTTCCAATTAGAGGGAAGAATCAGAGTAAGAGGGAGGATAGCTTAATTAATACAATATAATGCTATCCTATAATTAAGATAAATAAATATGAATAATATAAGCTTCCATTATGCATATACACATGTAGATACATTTGTGTATAGTATTGGATATAGGTGTATATATACTATAATTACATTTCTTTATATTTCTTATACTTGTAGAATATGTATTGTAATTATATTACATTCCATTATTCAGTGGCACAACATTACAATATGATTGTAATACAATTATACAATAACTTCATTATAGTAATTTATTCTGCAAGTATGAGGAATATAAAGAAATATGAGAACCATACAAAATAAACCCCCTCAAAAAACCCAGAACCATAAGAACAGATACGTACTCATGTTCCTATAAGAGGAAAATTGAATGTAAATAAATGTACAAAGGATCCTGATGGCAAGTCAGAGAGAGAATGAACACCTGTTGCGACATTTTATGCATTAAATTTTCTTCTTTAATGTAAATAATTGAATGGTAAGCTTAATTTTCTGTATTTGTATTTAATATTAAGCTAATAATAAATCTTTAAAAAGAAATAG
Source organism: Dromiciops gliroides (assembly GCF_019393635.1). NCBI lineage: Eukaryota > Metazoa > Chordata > Mammalia > Microbiotheria > Microbiotheriidae > Dromiciops > Dromiciops gliroides. The sequence goes on from NC_057861.1 coordinate 256,051,575, forward strand.
AAATCATTGAATAAACAAGAATCTGGAAAGACATGGATTTTTGGGTTTCTTTTTATTTTCTCTGCAGATAGTAATATTATCATTTTTCCTTTGTTTCTTACATGATCAATTCAGCTATTACCTAATTACATGGCCTTAAGCATGCACTGGAAAATTAAAAAAAAATTTTTTTCTAATCCATGTTTGTTATTTGACTCCATATTTAACCTCTGCTATTTTGAAAATTAGTTCAGATGTTTTTGACTTGATGGGATCTGTGCTCAGCCTTCGCTGTCATCCACAGAACAGTTGCCAAGTCATAATTCATCACCAGTAGTTGCCTTTGGAGTATACTCATTGACATCATTCAACTGTGACTTCAGACACTCCATATTGTCCATTTGTCAGTCTTAATTTAACAACAACATAATAACTAGCTTATTTATTTTTGACAGTGAACAAAGATTGTTGCTATCAATAATGATCAAATTACAAGCACATAAGTTCACAATAGATCTAATGTTACTAAGGGTTACTACAGTAAGCCTAGTAGATGAGAACTGGCCTTGGAATTAGGGCAGTATTAGCTGTGTGAACCTAGGGAACGTTTTTTGCATCTCATTGCCCTGGTCCCCCTCTCCAACTCTCCATTAGCAATTGTCATGAAGAATTTCAGAGTGTAACCACCTATTACAAATAAATTGTTGATCTGTCCTGGCAAAGAAAGTATGCACAATGGAAGTTTGATATATCAATGAAATCACAAAATTGGGCCTAAATAGCAAAACAAGAGTTATAGAAAAGGGTGGGACTCCTGTTACTGAAATGCAATGCTTAATACTACTGCACAGGACAATTAACTAATTAGATAAGACTAATTAGGGCAGTTTTAACATTTTTTCTAGCCCCTTATTTCAGCAGGGTTAAGTGGCTCTTTTTGTGATGTGACTTAAAGGCTATTTATTTTCTTTTGACTAGGTGAAAGAGGCTTTTCTTTGTCTCTTTTCTTACCTAGCCTTAATCACTGAATGGGTGTTGCCTCAGGCAAACTGAGACTTGTGAAAGACCTTCACTTAAAAGGCCAAGGTCTCCCACTGCATCCAGGGCCATCTCTGGTTGTCTTGATGTATATACATACATCTGTGGAATAGTAGATAGAGCACTGGCCCTGAAATTTGGGAGGACCTGAATTCAAATATCACCTCAGACACTTACTAGTTGTGTGACCCTGGGAAAGTCACTTAACCCAAATTGCCTTAAACATCCAGGGCCACCTCTACCACTGGACCCAGGTGACTCTGGAGGAGATAGTGAGGTTGGTGACCTTTCACATATCTCTCTTACTTAAATTCAATTCAGTGCATGTCATGACATTACCCTGATGTCATTGTCCTCTTCAGGAATGAAGGACAAATAACAAATAAAAAACATCTATCTATATCTTGCCACTAGACCCAGATGGCTCTAGAGAAAAGAGTGAGGCTAGTGACTTTGTATAGCCCTGCCTCACTTAAATCCAAATTCATTGCAAGTCATCACATCACCTTTCTGATGTCATGATCCTTTTTTTTTTTTTTTTTTTTTTTTTTTTTTTTTTTAGTGAGGCAGTTGGGGTTAAGTGACTTGCCCAGGGTCACACAGCTAGTAAGTGTTAAGTGTCTGAGGCCGGATTTGAACTCAGGTACTCCTGACTCCAGGGCCAGTGCTCTATCCACTGTGCCACCTAGCTGCCCCTATGTCATGATCCTTTTTGAAAACAAGGACAAACAACAACAATAGCAAAAGCTACCAAAAAGTCTGATCAATCCATTTTCTCCATAGTAGTGTCAATCCCTTCTGGTAAGGTATATCACTATGAGAGGAAGCTCACTTTTACTTTAACAAAATTGCCAGTTTATCTGAGTTTATAACGTATAAATAATTTATTGTGCATAGCAAAATGCCAAGGGTAAGCCCTTAATGAATGCTTGTTGACTTGATTTACCTGGTTTATAGTATGTATCTGTCATTAGATTTACAGTTTACACTATACAGTACTTCTCATATTATGGGTACTTAATGTCTGTTGAGTTGAAATTATTTTTCTTAGAATAAATATGCAAGGTAAATAAGTGATCATAAGGAGGATATTTTGGGTTGGAGTGACAGAGCCCAGTCCTCTAGTAGTTCATTTTCAATATTAGAACAAAATGTCATTCAACAATTAACAAGAGGTGATTTACATAGCCATAATAGGAGAAGAATATTCAACAAAGATAAACACTGAGAATACTTTCAATTGATTCAACTGAGAATCTCCCTTGACTGTGTTACCCATTGGAATTTGCTAGCTCAATCTTCAGGCTCCACATCCTCAGATCCTTATGGCTGCCTTTGTATTCAAGTAATGAGAATGTGACATCAACAGTATGAGTCCTTTGTTCTTTAAGCCAAACAAGGCTAAGGAATTTCTCAAAAATTTTTAAGGAAAGACTAGATGAACCAGTATGGGAGTGGGAGGAGAGGTTAAGATATTGCCTTTATCATACTCCATCCCTTAGTGTTCAGTTCTTTAATATCTAGAGGATTTTCCACCACTTTTATGTCTTTTTTTGGGAGACCTTACTAATGGGAGAATGTTTTGGGGTGAGAAGACAATTGGATCATTGTAGTCTTTACTTAATGCCAATTTCCAACATTATGCTTGGTAGTATGGATGCAAAAAAGATTGAAGAGCAAGTCTAGAGTATTTAAGAGTCAGTTTAGGAGCTAACAAGGGAGCAGCTGAAACTACTAGAGCACAATTCTAAGGAAACACAAATATGAACATGAGAAAAAAATAGATGATTTGTGATCTTATCAATATGGGTAGCCCCTCCTATTGTTTCAATTTTTCACCTAACCACACCTTATCCTCCTCATTGCACAGTTTTTCTAACCTGAAGCTTATTACAGACAGCATTTAAAGGAAGAGCAAAAAACAAAACAAAAAACACACACAAAAAACCCCCCAAGCCCCTAAACACAAATAAAACAAAACACAATTTGCATAATAATTCCCTAAAGTTGTGACTGGCTCTTAAAGAGACCCAGGAGGGACCATGTCCTGAGTCTAAATGATCTATATGGTAGATGATGGCAAATCTTTGCATTTCATAATTTTGGATACTCAGGAAAAAGTGGGGGATACATTTGAAATACCTTCTGATATTCCTGAGTCCCTATGGGCTGCAGTGCCTGTTATCATTAAGACCAAAGATGGCCCACCACCATACATTCCACAATACCCCTTATCTAGAGAAGCCATTGAGGGAATTTCTCCTATAATTGAGGCTTGGACAAACCAAGGCATAATTGCCCCATGCCCTTATTCCCCATATTATATGCCCATTTTGCCAGTTAAAAAGCCCAAGCCCAGGTCAGATGGCAAGCCTGTTTACCATTTTGTACAAGATCTCCGAGCAATTAATCCCTGTTACACCTAGACATCCAATAGTACCTAACCCTGCTACTATCATTTCCTCAATCCCATGTGAAGCAACATGCTTCACAGTGATAGATCTCTGCTCTGCTTTCTTTTCAATACCAGTACATCAGAATTCCCAATACTTGTTTGCCTTTACCTGGAAGAATAGACAGTGGACTTGGACCAGACTTCTACAGGGGTTTGTTGACAGTCCCACACTATTCTCTCAAATTTTGCAGCAGGATTTAGCCTCCATTACCTTTAAAGGTTCCACTTTAGTCCAATATGTAGATGACTTACTCCTGGCAGCACCTAATGCTGAGATTTGCCAGGAAAACAGCCGCCATCTATTATTAGAGTTGCCAAAATGAGGCCATAAGGTCTCTAAGACTCAAGTACAAAGGTGTCTACCTCAGATGGAATATTTGGATTTTGTTTTGGCACTCAATCCATCTCTCCTAAGTGTGTCTGCTCTAGCTATTGTTCATTGTCCTTTTCATAGAGGAAAAAGTGACCCTGTTTCAAAAGGGAATGAACAAGCTGCTGCTGCTGCTAAGCTTGCTGCTTTGGAAGTCCCAAAACATGTATTTAACCTTTCCTCTTCTGATAATGTTTCCATTTCTCTTACTTATGATAAGTCTGAAGTAGAGAAGTGGAAAAAGGAAATTCAAGGCTAAAGAAGTCAATGGAGTCTGGGTGACTTTGAAGGGGAAGCCACTTCTCCCCTGGAACTTCTATGATAAAATATGCCTATCTATTCACAGAAAAGAAGATTTTGGCACACAAGGAATTGTGGACTCAACAAAAAGGGTTTGGATTAACCCTGGAGTTACTAATGTGGCCTCTAGGGTTTGTGCCTCTTGTTTTGTCTGTCAGACTTATAATCAACATGCCTGCAGGGCTAAAGCTTATGGAGTGCATCTTTTAGCATATATACCTTTTGAGGTTCTACAAATTGATTATATCACAATGCCTAAGGCAGGACATTATAAGTTTTGTTTTGTTATAGTTGATCAATTCATTTGGTGGGTGGAGCCATTTCCCAGATCTCAAGCTACAGCTGCCTTTGTTACCAAAACCTTCCTTAAAGATATTGTTCCTTGCTTTGGCCCACCAACCAGCATTGATTCTGACAAAGGCACACATTTTACTGATTCTGTTCTATCCCAAATTTACTCTTTCTTGGGAGTTACTCCAAAATTCCATACACCCTACCACCCATGAAATTCAAGCCAAGTAGAACGTATGAATAAAGAGCTTAAGAGCATGATTGGAAAATTGTGCACTGAAACGCATTTGAAATGGCCTGATGCTCTACCCTTAGCACTGTTCTATTTGCACAACAAGCCGAGAGGAGAACTACATATATCACCTTTCGAGATGCTTTTTTGACCATCCCCCTATCCAAGCACAACCCTTTTCCCCAGTATATACATCATTGGTGGGGGGAGACACCTCTGTTGCTTCCTATATACAGGAATTACAAGTCAGGGTATGTGAACTCTATGAGGCAGGAGCAACAGTACAGGCTGGCCCCTTGGACTTCTCCTTACATGATTTGAGACCAGGAAACAGTGTATATATTAAAAATTTTCAGGAGACTAGTGGGACCCAGCCAGCTTGGCAAGGTCCTTTCTAAGTATTGCTAACAACTCCAACATCCATTAAAATCAGCGCAAAAGGACTCTTGGATCCATTGCTCCCAGATAAAACCGGTACCAGCGCATCTAGACCATTAAATTTCATGGTCTCTTTTTCTTCCATGTGTATTTTGTTCTATTCATCTATCTCTGCAATTTTGAACCAATGTAGGATGGTTTTGATTTCATAATACAATATTAATTCTGGGAGTATTGTGCTCCCATATTCTAAATTGTTTTTCCCCCTATTGATTATTTATTTATTTATTTTTTTAGTGAGGCAATTGGGGTTAAGTGACTTGCCCAAGGTCACACAGCTAGTAAGTGTCAAGTATCTGAGGCTGGATTTGAACTCAGGAACTCCTGATTCCAGGGCCAGTGCTCTATCCTCTGCGCCACCTAGCTGCCCCCCCCATTGATTATTTAATCAAATTCTATAAAGCATTTCCCTGGCAAATTGGTTGCCATGGCAAGTATAAATTAATTCTAGAAGTATTATTTTTGCTAAGCATTAAAAAAATAGTCAGTTCAAATGTTACATAAAGGTTTCTTTTTATGCCTTGGTATCTACATTTTGAAATCAATAGTATGAGTTTATTTTCATAGGGATTTTCATTCTTTTTAGATTGTGTTTTAAGCCATTTTGAATTTCATTATC